>NC_044352.1:17713739-18434875 GCF_007364275.1 Archocentrus centrarchus
CTGACATTTCAAAATAGCTCCCACAAGTCCAAAATGGAGCCAAGTTGAGTAGAAAAATTAATACTTACTGTGAATACCTGCATTAAAAGCAACATGCTTGTACAAGAAGGAATGACACAATTTTTCTGCTTCCAAGAAAAAAAGTTAAATTTAGAAGTGCATTAGAATACACCCTTCCTCATTTTATTGTGTTATATTTAAGGCCTTACTTGCTCAGGTACTGTATGAATGATTGTAGTGCTGGCAAATATTTAGAAATAATGACATGGGGAGCTGCTTTGCTTCAACATAACTAACAAGTAGATTTTCTTTCCCTAGTACTACTAAAGCAAGGCAAATTTATTTTATAGGAAGTAACAGACAAGGAGTGTCTACAAATTTTGTTTATATAGTTTCTGTTTTTTAACTCATTTTGCATGAAAATGACTGAAATTCATAATTAGATTAGAACATTTCAGAATATCTGTTGCAGATAAAGGAAACAGTATGGGTATGAGAAACACAAATAGAGCCATTAAAATAAGTATTCATGTATAGAATATAATGGCATCATCACCAATTCCATTCTGTCATTTTAGTCACTAAAATAGCTTGGCCGCTCGAGGGTTAATCAGTGTTAGTATGTTAGTATTTTAAACGGTTCCCAGAGGGATTACACATTGTCCTCAGTTGCATGTCGTCATCACCAGATTTATGCATGATTGTGCTGTGCAGGAGTTTGCGCAACCATCATCTTTAGTAGAATCAGTTTGTGCTTTTGCAGAGCCCATGTGTGTTTTCTAGTGTAGCTCAGTGTGTATGTGTAGTTGTATGTGTGGGTGTGTGTGTATTAGTGCTAATCTTTGCCCTACTAGTAGGCAAGGTCACTAGTCATTCAGACAGAAGTCACGCATCATGAACTCAGGCTTATGCCCAACAAACCAGCAAAATTCTAAACCTTTCAAAAGAGCCCAAAGATGGATTGAGAGATTGTAAATTCCCATCTCCAAGCTGCTTTCACACATTTCGAACTGCTCTCTGTATTCGAGAGCAATTTGCAAATATGACCTTAAAAAGCTGCGGATCTCTACAGCTGCAGCTGTAGCCAAATAACATATGTTGTTTTTGCTATAGTTATAGCAGCTTAGCTTTGCACTCAACAGACTGAACAATATAAGTGAGGTTGATTCATATGTTGGTGCAGATTTACTGACCAACTGTTTGCTGCCTAGTTAACTATTAGGGCGGTAGTTGTACACTTGAGAATCAAGCTCCCTCAGGGGTTCGAAAAAACACTCGTATACTTTTGCAACACAGTTGGGGGGGGTTAATTTATACATTTTCTTTTTTCTTAATTACCACTAAATCTTCAAACTTCAACTGAAGCCTTTACGGTCTATTCAAATTACAGACAAACAAATCAGTCTAGTGGAACAGGTCATAACCTGCAGAAAAACCAAACAAACCAAGCAGACAGGTGATCATGTCTGATTTTGTGATTTTTAAACACCAAAACTTACACAACAATTAGATCATTTTAAAATCATTTAAAAGCACAGGCCACAACATGACTCATCTTTCAAAGTTGATCTTGCTCAAAATTAGCATAATATGTGATATATTTGTGTTTAAAGAGTAAAATGATGGTTAGCACCGCAGAGGAGAAATAACAGATTCTGACCGCGGCTTTCTTCCGGCAAACATCAGGTTGGCGCTACGCTGAGTTTGGATTTTAGAAACACAAGAAGCTGGCTCTGTAGCTTTTAGAAATCCTTTGGAAAGGCAGTGTAATGTGATTTTTGGATTTCTAAGGATTTGGGGATTTTTATTTATTTATTTATGATCTAGTAAACTCCGTGGTTCACTACACATCCCTCTAATGGCAGTGATGCAGTTTTGGGTCTTCACGGTCCTGCTCTGCAGAGGGAAGATTTATAGTATGACTGTTTCACATCTCTCCCTGCTCACTCTGCACTTTCCTTTGATGTAGTGAACTCTCGCACCTTCTTACCCCATCACCCACAAAACCCTGGACCAGGTCACTTCCATTGTCTGACAGCAGTAGGATCCTTTTTCATGTAGTGTACCGGTGTGTGTAATCAAGTACTGCTGTGTGAGAGAGAACGACAGGCAATTTAGGAATGATTAAAAGCCGCTAAATCACCCTGTCACAGTACTCTGTGTGTTTGAGTCTGTGTGTGTGCACCAAGTGCTGTAAATCTGCGTTTGTTCTCACTTGCTTCTTGGTGCACTTTTCCCAGCAAAGTTGCCTTTCATCACAACAGCTTGCTCGGACAAGCAGCCATAACTCATTGTAAGTGGCCACCAGACAGGGGACATGATTTTCTGTCTAAATTAATGGGACAGATTGTATAGCAGAGTTGGCATCAAACAAGTAAACATTACACACGCTCAGAAGCTTGCATTACTGTCTCCGTCATTCATGCATACTGATTTTCTGCCCACAGCAAAGAGAAACTGCACCTTAACTCCCCATCACACAAATACAAGAAGAGCAAGGCCCAATCTGCGTAGTATGTCCACCACAGTGATGCAGGTGTGTGACTTTGCAGTAGCTCAGTCAGGACAGTCACAATGTTATCCAGTTCCCTTGGGTGGGGGGGCTCCCTCTAAATGCTGCTGCACAGAGGTATATTGCATCAGCCTGAGTGCCATTAGCTGTCCCTGCATGACTCCCACTGTGACTCAACTCTGGCATGTGGCTCTTCCTGTGAGACACTGGTAGGGGTACTGCATCTAAGCTGATGCTCAGAGGACTAAAACTAATTGGGAAAAGGTTCAGCAGCCTGCCGAGAGAAAAAGAAAAGAAGGGGTAAAGATGAACGAGCTGCTAAAGCCAAATAACACAGATTAGAAAGTACGTGTCTCACCATTTCATTTTATCAGAGTAAATGGTGACAGAGTTAGCTATTGTGAAATTAATAAGGTAATATGACCTTTTTAAAAGCAGGAAAAGATTGTGTGTTAGAATTGTTCAAAAATCTCAATAGAATGACTCGCTCACATATTACCTTACACTGCCCTCTGCTGGCAAGCAAGTCCAGATTTTAGAGTTAGGGCCTTAACGTGTTGGACAAAGACACAATTTTTATAGTTTTGCCTTCGTACACCACACCACACTGCCTTTACTGCAGCTATCTTCAGTTGCTACTTGTTGTGAGTCATTTAATTTAATAGCATGTGTGCAATGATGTGTGCAACTAAATGATCACTTTTGCAGCCTTTTAGTTTTCTGGCAAAGTCTAATCTGGCTTTCCTGTTCTTGAGTGGTTTGCACCCTGTTGTAAACCCTCTGGATTTCCATTCATGACGGTGTCTCTGACAAGTGTTTGCTATCTCTCTGATAGGTTTGTTTTGTTTTTTCAGCACTCCCTCTCTTGCACTGACATCTCCTTGAGCCTCATATTTAAAATTACAGTCAAAAGCTATAACATACAATTTCAAACTTGGAATCAACTTCACTTGTTAGACAACTGTCCGATTAATTTTGATCCTCTGAAAATGAGAGACTGTATGAAAATGGCTATAACCTCTTAACTGTTGATGAAAAACAACAGTCACCTCAAGATGCTTTATATTGTAAGATAAGACCCTACGCCTACGGTAATAGAGAGAAAACCCCAACAATCAGAATAAGAGCAAGCACTTTTTAGAACACCTGATAATAATAATACAAAAGTCCAGCCTGGAAGTATTAAATGCATGAACTAGTTTTTCATCATCACTCTGAGACAGGATGTTCCTAATTTTAGAAATATTGTGGAAATGCAAAAAACAGTCCCATGTCTTTGTTTAATACGTGCATTGAAGGACCTCACAGTGTTGCTGGAGGCCAAGGTAAGTATCTGATTACACACCATGTTTTAAGATCTTTTGGGCTGAGTACAATAACTTCAGTTTTATTTAAATTTAGAAGCAGGGAATTAGAGGTCATCCAGGTTTTTATGTCTTTAAGACATTCCTGCAGTTTAACTAATTGGTGTGTATCCTCTGACTTCATGGATAGATAAAGCTGGGTATCATCTGTATAGCAATGAAAATGTATGCTATGCCTTCTAATAATACTGCCTAAGGGAAGCATGATGTATAATGTAATTGGTCCCAGCACAGAACCCTTTGGAGCTCCATAATTATCCTTAGTGTGTGAAGAAGACTCCCTATTTACAATTGGAGTCTATTAGATAAATATGATTCAAACCACAGCAGCAGAGTGTCTTTAATATCTATGGTGTGCGCTAATCTCTGTATTAAAATATTAAGGTCAACAGTATCGAATGCTGTACTGAGGTCTAACAGGACAAGCACAGAGTCCACTGTCAGAGGCCATGAGAAGATCATTTTGTAACCTTCACTAATGCAGTTTCTGTACAGTGATGAATCCTGAAACCTGACTGAAACTCTTCAAATAAACCGTTCCTCTGCAGATGATCAGTTAGCTGTTTTACTACTCTTTCAAGAATTTTTGAGATAAAAGGAAGGTTGGAGATAGGCCTATAATTAGTTACAACACCCAAGTCAAGTGATGGCTTTTTAAGTAATGGTTTAATTACTGCCACCTTAAAAGCCTGTGGTACATAGCCCAATACTAGAGATAGACTGATCATATTTAAGATCGAAGCATTAATTAATGGTTGGACTTCTTTGAGCAGTCTTGTGGGAATGAGGTCTAATAGACACCTTGATGGTTTGGAGGAAGTAATTACTGAAGTTAACTTAGAAAGATCAGTTGGAATGAATAGTCCACATAAGGTTAGGTCCATACAAATTATGGACCTAACCTTGTGTGGACTCAATAAATGAGAATTATAGTACATTACATTTTAAAAAATCTGTTTCACACATAGACCTGCTAGCTTCTGCTAGCTGTGAATCTGAGTCAGTGATTGTAATATAAAGTGGCATTTGTTTCACCTTGAAAACCAGGTACTAAGAGTCATCTGCTCCCGCTCCAATGCTGCAATTTTAAATCTCTCTCTCTTGCCCAGCAGCCAATGCCAGATATTTGTACCTCTCTACAGCATGACTCACCATGTACTGGTTACCCAGTCATACAGCAGTAAGTGAAAAAGATACACATAAACACACACTCACTCACTGGTTACAGGAGGTGACATCCACCAGGCCAAGTGCCAAATCACCAGGCAAGCTAGGGAAATCACAGTTGACTGCACACTGGTGACATGAACTTTGAAAGCTCTACTACAAAATGTGTGTTTTTGTGAGCGTGAGTAAATGTGTAATGCTGTCAAAGGATTAAAACTTTGCACCTCATATTGCTTCTGCATAAAATGCCTGTTATAACAGTTCAGGCATTTGTTAGATGAGAATTTTTTTTTTTTTTTTTATGCAAGCAAGAATACATGTCCGTGTTTTCAGGGCAGTGTCTGTGAGCGAGACAGAGAGGCACAGATGCAGTCCTATGTCTCATTACAGCTGAGGTTTTCTGTCAGCTGGTCAGATAGGCAGGTGTCCCTTCAATGTCACTGACTGTCGCTGAGGTTCAGAGCTGACAAGAGGAGTCCTTCATTCGTAAATCAGTTCCCAGACAACATCTGGAGGACACACCAGCCATCAGCTGCTATAATACACCTCATGATTCCCATTTTCAAATAGCATGGAAAGTATTAAGGCATATAAATGAATGCTGTCTAAGAAATTACCCAGGGAATACTTAATGGCTGAGAAAAGATTATATTAACTAGCAGCTGGTATGTTTGTGCAATATTCCTACCTCCTTTCATCTTTATTCTTCTTTGTGTTCAAACCTCACTGTCAGCCTATCCCTCTGTTTCCCACAGTCAATCCTTAATATCTTATCTGTTTCTCGTGACCTTCTTTCTCTTCCCATCCTTAAACTCATTTTTTCGCAATTGATCTGAGACAAAAAAAAAAAAAAAAAGACATGACACTATAGCTACTGAGTGTAGGGCTGCGGGCAGATAGGCATTTGAAAATTGTAGGCAGATATAGAGTTTCCCAATTGTTTATTCTTTCGGTAATCACGTAAAGGGAAAGTACACTCTCTTTGAATGATAAGGTTTTGCATATGAGGACAAATAAAAAGTAATTTACTCACCAAGTATTAGGGAAATGCAATCTCAAATGAATAACAAGCCACAATATATTACACTATGTCATTATTTATTTAAGATAAGCTAAAATATTCCTTTATTGATCCTCAGGGGGGAAATTCAGGCACTTTTTTATTTGCGTATATTAGTGTAGAGCTCTTGCTGTTATAGAACCTGACAGCAGCGGGCACAAATGAACATCTGAAGTGCTCAGTTTGGTGGAGTGAGCCAGTGACTGAATGAGCTGCCCATCTGCCACAGCTCTTCGTGTAATGGGTGCGAGGGATTATCCAGGATGGATTCAGTTTTGTTCTTCATCCTTCTCTCTGCCTCTGATTCAACAGTGTCCAGTTCCAGACACATTACATGGCTGGCTTTCTTCACCAGCTTGTCCAGTTTGTTGGCCTCACCCGTCTTGATGCCACCGACCCAGCAAACTACAGCAGGAGCATTGTCCTGTTGCATGACCCAGTTTCAGCCAAGCTTTAGCTGTTGGACAGATGGCCTCACATTTGACTCCAGACTAATTTGGTATGCAGAGGAGTTCACAGTCAGCTCAATGACTGCAAGGTGCCCAGGTCCTGTGGCTGCAAAACAAACCCAAATCATCAGCCCTCCACCACCGTGCTTGAGGGTTTTGTGCTGATAAGCTCTTGGTTTTCAACAAACATGGTGCTGTGCATTGTGGCCAAATATCTCTGATAGGGTTGGCCATCTATCCAGAGGCTGTTGTTCCAGAAAGCTTGTTCAGCTGTTCAGATGCAACTCTGCTAACCTAAGCTGTGCTGCATTGTTCTTTTTAGAGGCTTTCTCCAGGCAACCCTTGCAAACAAGCCATACTTGTACAGTCTTTTTTCTAACTGTACTGTCATGAAATTTTAACAGTTAACGTGCTACCTGAGGCCTGTTGAGTCTGAGATGTAGTTCTTGGGTTTTTTTTTTTTCCTCTGAGCACTGCATGGCCTGACCTTGGGGTGAAGAATGGCAACTATCCTGAATGTTTTTCACTTGTGAATAACCTCAGAATCAAAAGAGGATGTACCTTCTTTATACATTACTGTAATACAAGACATATGTCCAGATGATAATAAAAGGATGCCACACTGAGCAGCTGATAGCTATTAGATGTTAATGCATCCAAAGGGAAAGGAACAGCCAGGAAAAGCATGTAGTGGGCATTTTGCTTTTTCTAAACCTGTTGCTTGGCTTCAATAAAAGGCTGATCGTGGAAGGTACTTTCCATTAACTCTGTCTAAGAGCATAGCAACCTGGAGCATTGCTTGCCTAGCACTTGCTGTGAAACTGGTAAACAGAGACATAAAGGTTGTCTACTATGACAGAGAGATAACATTGGTTTTCCCTTAAAATACATCAAAATAGATTTGTAAAACACGGAAGAGATAATTAATTACATAATTTATAGGTAAACTATTTAAACTGGTTTCTTTTCTTTTGTTTATTTGTTTATTTATCCAGAACACATAAATAAATAATATAATTTTCCAACAAGACATGGACATTATTGATAATTTTGGTTACTCTCATAGCAGTGTAAGTATTGTTTTTTATTCTTGTTTCTGGTGTTTTTTAAGGGCAAAAGAAGATGTCGTGTTTTTCTAGTTTAGTTCATAGAAGTATAGACTCTTTCAGCACTAGCCTTGCTACACATGACAGCCCAATGCTACATTGATTAATAATTTAAAAGGAAAAAAATCACTTAAAAATAGAAAACATCTGAGAAGACTTAGTTTAGTTTGACACATTTCTGTTTCTGTCACAGAAACAGGTCTGTTGCTTCTTGTTTTTATGATCTATAGCTGAATGTGCCATGTAAAACCAGCAACTGCTTATAAAATATATAAATTGAATATATAAATTGTTTAATGGGTCAGATCCTGCAACCCCATGCAGCTTTTCTGCCCATGTCTGTGGTTCTCAGTGGCTTTGGCAAGAAACTAGATGAATGTGAACATTATCTTCTTAAGTTTGCTGAGCCTCAGTTGCAGTGGCTACCGTGGCTCTATATGCATAAATGCCCAGTCTTGAGTCCTAGCTGTTCTATTTTGCTGGTAATAAGTTCACAAAAATGTGGTATTGAAAGAAAGAGAAACAATTTGGAGGTGTTTTTTAGGCTATGAGGCAAGAGTTTCAGTGGACCGAGCAACTTAAGCTCAAACTGGGCTAAATGAAAATAAAATTAGCAAACTGAATTTTCAAGCCTAATTTAATGTTTTCCAGGGAAGCAAAGTTTCAGTCAGCAAGGTATGTCAGTAAGATATGTACATGACAAGAGCAGAAAGCCACAGAAAAGAAAGATTTTTTGTCCTTATGACCCTGGTACTGTTGGTTGTTATTGCGCTGACTTTAGTGGTCATTCCTCAATGTTAGACTTGTTAATAATTCTAAAGTTTGAGTCTTCCAGACATCAATTTTGTGATAGCGATTCATCAAGTCACAGAGGTTTAACAGGGTATTGACTTCACCACTGCTGTGAAATAAATATTTGATCTTATATTTTGATCCAACCCAGTCCTGTGGCTGATAGTGAAAAAGTTATGAAATTCAATCTGTTGGTGTTGACGCAATCAGCCCCAGATATTGTAAGATGGACTTGACACACAAACCATGAATTTTGTGCAAAATTGTTTGCAATAAAAACCACTATATTGCCACCTGAAGGATGAAAAAGATAAATCTGTGTAAAGTCCCTTTGTCTCACACACACACACACACACACACACACACACACACACACACACACACACACACACACACACACACACACACACACACACACACACACACACACTTCCCCATTTTCTGACTTGCATAAGAGGGAGTATAGTATAGATTTAGGTCCATAATTTGTTGGACAAAGACAAAGTTATTGCAGTTTTGCCTCTGTACACCACCGCAGTGGATTTTAAATCAACTGATCAAGATGTGACTGACTTTCAGTTTTAATTTAAGGGGTTTTGCAAGAATTTTACATTAACTGTTTAGGAATTAAAGCCATATCTTAAGCATATAACATTATCTGTCAAACATGGCAAAGGCAAAAGCATGGGCATGGTGTGGTTGCCAGTGGAGCCAGGCCACTAGTGTTTAATGATTATGTGTCTGCTGATAGAAGTAGCAGGGTGAATTCTAAAGTTTATAGGGCTGTATGCTCTCAGATTCAGCCAAATGCTGCAAATTGGACAGTGCTCCACAGTGCAAATGGATGACGACCCAAAGCATAAGCAAAAGCAACCCAAGGTTCTCAAGGCCGAGAAATTAGATATTCTTCAATGGCCAAGTCAGTTATCTGACATCAAACCAATAAAACATGCGTTGCAGCTAATGAACACAAAAGTAAATGCAGTGAAAGACCCACAAACCAGCAGCAACTGAAGGTGGCTGAAGGTCTGCATGTCAATCACATACTGACTGTGTGATTTAAAATCCACTGTGGTGGTGTAAAAAAAAGCTACAAAAATTGTATCTTTGTTCAACAAATCATGGCCCTAATTATAACAAGCCCCCATAGCACATTCCTTGGTTGGTATAAATTCTGTGTCCTAAAAAATGAAAAATGGTCAGTTGAAGTTCAGTCAATGACAGTGTTAATCATTAGGTCACATTCAGATTCTGGCCAAGCACTTAGTTGCACACAGTTGTGTGCTAGAACTATGTCTGTGCCTTTATTTTGCAGTTGTTTGATCCTGTGTGCAATGATAATAAGAAAGGTTTCATTTTAAAAAATGATATTTTGATACTTGTTCTGTAAGGGTGCCCTTGCCTGATATACCGGGGGGGTATTACCTGTACATTTATGCATCTGAGCAAATAAAGCAGATAAAAGAAGCCACTCCATATTATACCTTCCCATACTGTATTACGCGCCACACAATTCTCATACAGTACAGGTAGTTGCATTCCAGGCTCTAACTGACTCCGTACCATATCTACTGTTGCATTTTTAAGTTTGTATGATGGCCGACAGCCTGCATTAGACATAAAGGACACAGCAAGATCAAAATGATCTTGGTTAAGGAGTGTTATATTGTCTTCACCAACTAACTGGAGTGGAACAAACAGTATAGAGGCAAGATATTACCTCAATACTAATTAATGAACACAATGTAAAAAAGTGTGTGCATCTCTGGGGATTTAGGATGTTGGACTGAATGGACCTTTCAGGAAGACTGAATTATGGAAAAAAGATGAAAGATGATTCACAGTCTACTCTGTCCTTCTTTCACCAGTGGACGACTGAAAGAAGTTAAAAAGCCCATTCTAGAAGTTCTAATGTACTTACTGTAATTGTTGCATATTATTGATTTACACAAACATTAGCTGTGATAAGTTAGTGATTTAAGTTTTCTTTCTTTCTTTCCGGGCAGATGTACATCATAATGTGGAATCACTCAAGCAAACTGCTCAAGAGTCTGCACAACAAAATTGAGCGAGATGAAGTCATTCTAGTCAAAGGATACTTTCTTTTTTTTTTTTTTTTTTTTTTTACTTTTTTGGTACTGAACTTAAAAAAAAACCAAAAAAAACAAGCTTAGCACAAACATGACTTTCCCTTTTTCCTTGTTTCTATTTTTATTCTTGAATAGTAGGTATTATTGTTGTCAGTTTAAATTACATGTCTCTTTTTTTCCAGTGTATTTGGACCATACAGTATGGATGTAGTGGCCAGCACTGCCTGCAGTGTGGACACTGATTCCAGCAACCATCCCTCTGACCCTTTTGTAGCAACTGTTAAAAGAATGGTCAATCCCTTAATCTACCTAATGGGCAGCAAAGTGATCAGTCAGAATTCTTTTGTATCCATAGCAGAGGATGATGGCACAGGGTCAGGATCACACTCAAGCTCAGGATAAGGATCTAGTTCATGCTCAGGATCAAGATCAGGAACACACTCAGGCTCAGGATCAGGTTAATGCTCAGGCCTGACACATGGTGTGACAGTGGAAGATGCTGCAAGATTCATTGCAGCTGCAGTGAAAGCTGGAAAATCAGGTGTGGCTGGGAGTGGACAGTTTGTGACTTGCAATGGAGCAAAGTTGCTATCACTAAAAATAGTTCTATTAAAAGGCCAAATTCCAGTGCATGCAAACCCTGTCTGGATTTTGGATGGTGTTGCAGCCAGTGAAAGGTTATTTTTCACAATGCCTGGTAGATCATAAATGGTAATTTTGACTCCTGGATGAATTCTCATCCAGCTGTTGCAGTAGCTTGATTTATGTTTTTTACAATTTTGTAAACTATAAATGAAAGTCACCGACAACTGGATTCAATATCCCAGTATCACTGATTATGTTTTCCGTCACGGTACTTTGACACATGCTACTGATGTCTACTTTTAGTTTACAAAACAGAGATTCTAACAAAGCCTGTTTGAATTCCTAAACATTTTATCTCAGAACAGTATCCAGAAAAAAAACTCTGACAGAAAAGTTTAACTTTTAGCTCAAGAACAGCACGTTTGTGTAGATGACATTTTCTGAGACTTTTAAATGTCCCTCTATTTTTGTCAGCAAAAAGATGAACTAACTGAGCATGTGCACAGTGAGTAGTGTGACTCTGGCTTGTTTCTGAGCCCCTGGTCTCCCCTGCTGCTCATTGCAGTCTAAAAGACTGCACACTCTAGCATACTATTACAGAAATGTACAGAGAATATAAGACTCAACTGAAACATGTCCCCATCAGTGCCCTGTCTTATAGATTTAACATTTGTTCAACACTTGGCCTTCTTAGTGAACAGATAGTAGAGGTACACAGAGTCCACTGACAAGCCTGTAGTGTGTAAAGCACAGTTTGGTACAAATCCTGTAACATAACCAACCGGTTTAGGCTCCTTTTTTTCAAAAAAGAATAGGTTCACAAAGCCAACAGAAGAACAAAACATGAACAGGTAAGAACAAATATTAGGCTGTTCAATGCCATGACCTCTCTCTTCTAATGTGACTAAACCAGTCCCCATTCACTATTTGAATGATAATCCCCAATACTCATGACAGGTTGGTTAACCAAAACTCCTCTAAATCCCAAGCCTAATTTATGAAATGTGTCTCATAGTCATTAGAGGTGCAAAGCCAAATGTGTTGGAATACACTAAATTGTGGACATGTGAGCAAAACTTGAAATCTTTTACTAAACGTGCTGCACTGATCAAGTGGGAGAGCGCAGATGTGATGCTGCCATGTGGCCACCAGGGGGAGCTGAAACAAAGCTAGACACTGGATACCATCTTCACCACGAGGCGTCAGCTTTTGAGGGAAATTTGCTGAATAACCTGCTCAAAGTGAGTTTTTAAAGGGAGGTTATTTCTAAAGGAAATTGTCCGCGCTGGAACATTTGCTGACCCTTTTAATCGATTTGAAATATTTTATTGTGACTTCTAGGGCAGAAAACTCTATTTTCAGTCTACCTGTCCACTTTAAACATTCACACTATCCATCAAAACTAGTAAATATATAGATGTAATAAGCGATTAGACTAAATTTTCAAACACTTAACGCACGATACATAAATCTATCCGTTGGACGTCCGAAACAAAGAGGTTTATCCCGCACACCCGTGAACGCATTCATCCCCACCCTCTACCGATCAAACGGTCGGCCATTGGTTGGGTTGTTGCACTACGCCTCTGTGATTGGCTGACTTTCTCGTCACTGAAGGTCTGTTGTTCACGCTCGCATCAGAGCAGGAGCTCCAGTGACAGTGGAGTGCTTTGATTCATGCTGTTGTGGAGTCTCCTTTTTGGATTCAAAGAACAATTAATGCGGCCAGAAAAGAGCGAATGAAGGTATGTTCACACTGCAGCTTGTGGAAGTGACTTTCTCCGGTTTGCTCTGGCTTTTTAGTAAAAACCAAAATGAAAAAAGTCCATAGATGATTCTCAGACACAGCCTGAGATTTGCTCGTACGATTTAGGATTTTGGTTATCCTGGTTACGTGAAACTTCTCAGGCGTTAACTTGGGACTTTGTGCTGATTGATGCTGGGGGAAAAATATTTCCTCATAAATAGTAACCAAGACAAGAGTAGTCGGAGAGATTCATGTTATGTTCATTTTCAGGCTACAGGGTGTGAGTGCTTCAGTAGTATTGATTTTACCATTATCCTTAAATCCCAGCTTTAGCTATGAATAATAGCTAATTTGATGTTTTTGTGAGGTTTATGGCACTTGGTCATTGAACTGAATGTTGCCAGTCCGGAAAATAATGACAGTCTCTTGTGTCAGACAAAGGCCCAGGACGGCAGGTGGATCCTCTGCTACTCCTGAGCAACCACAGCGTGCCTGCAACAGACTGAGCTGTTTCCCACACAGTGAGCAAAGCAGGGAGGACCCTTCCCAGTTTCTTTGCCAGCTCATTTTTAACCTGAGAGAAATCACAATAGAGGGAAGAGTTGGAAAAAGAAAGCACAAAACACCAAACTATGAGTGAATGGACACAAGATGAACACAGAAACTGAGTCATGCAGTCTTCCTTTGACACTTACCACAGTCCAGATTAGATGCTCTGCTTCTATATTGAATATCTGACTTGAATAGCATCTAATTTCAAAACCATGAATATATTTGCTTTGGCTTATTATCAGACCATTCATTACAGCTCACACAGCCAAACTGCAACACTTAAAACCATGTCAGCTACAGAGTGGGTTTCAGCAGTTTATTCTTGAGTGATGATTCCCATGGTTTGGGTATCCCTGGAATGTGGCAGTGATTTTCCATGGAAGCTGATCGGATGACAAATACCCAGTTTTTGGCTTTACACTGACCGGCAACAGTTCAAACATGCACCAGTCCTGACACTAAACTAATATCAAAGTATTTGTGCATGTGTGTGGTTGGGAAAGAGTGAAACCACTGTCTCATTATGTGACAAGTTAGTAGCTAGTAAATAACTGCTGATTTCACACTCTGCTGCTTTGCTGTGAATGTGTGGTGAGCCACAGAATGCACCCAGGAATTTTGGAGGGACAGAGAGTGTTGTGGGATAGCTGCTTGAAGGAAGCAAACACTACGCTTTGGATCTTCGTGGCAGGGAGGAGAGAAGGATAGGATAAGAAAAGTTGCTTTCACTTTTAGTTTAGCTGAATTCAGATCTCAATGTTATTTTTTTTTTCTCTTTATAAACTGTAACTGGTAAGAGTAGATAAAGAAAATGTGAAATAAGCATTTGGTACTCTGGCCCTGATGAAGTTAACTATTTTAGTTACAACATCAACAACACGGTACACAACATCTCCTGGTGTATAATGCAATGCAAAAATACAAATTTCATTTCTAGGTGCATTTGAATCACTTTATCTTGCGTCTTCTTCAAAACTCGTTTCCCTGTCAGACATCAGGGAAACACTTGGTTGTAACACTTGCCAGTTTGTCCCATTTCAGCCCCAGCCTATCAAAGCAAGTAGTTACCTGCGTAACGGATATCACAGCTCTCATTCAGAGCCAAGGAGAAAAAGTCTGCTTTGTTTTTCAACTGAAGCTCCGGATTTCCAGCAGTGTCCTTGATCCATCTCCTCTCGCCTGGAGAGGGGCACATTCTCAAATGCTTCTTTTTCCACAGAGCATATTAGCCTGGCAGAGTGCACCAAAACACTCTTTGATTAACTCCCCCATCAGAGAATGACTTAGTGGGGTTTTTTTTTGTGATTTTTGTGGGAAATTGCAAAGCTGGTCTTGACTGCTCCATCCCTGGATGTGTAACGCGTGGTAAAAAAGTCCTTTTGCAGCTTTGCTATCAGAGTTTCAGCTGTTCATTCCTGCTCTACATCAGTCAAGTTCTTGTATTTCTCCGAGGATTTATTCTCATAATGGCGATTCAAACTGTAATCTGTAAACACAGCAATCTGCTCTCCACAAACCGAGGACACGGCTTCACCTCTGATTTTTGCCTTCAAAATAAAAGCAGCAAAGTTGTATTGGGATTTCCCGCAAAATCTCAAAAACAGTAAGCCACTCTGTGACGGAGAGTTTATCAAATAGTGTTTGGTGGCTGAAATGGGACAAACTGCTTGATGTGTACTTAATTACCTTTGAATTCTAATTTCCCATTGAGCTCATGCAGATGTGGTAGCGGGGCGTACAATGCCCAGGTGTGCCTTAATGTACGGGATCCACGTGGAAGACCATGATCATAGTCTCCTTCATCAACATACCAAAATCTTTTGCAAGAATGGTGTTTGACTCTCCAGTACAGTTTAAGACACTTGGTAAGATGCAGTGGACTTACTCTGGAAGCCATACCCTTAAAGACACAAAGTGATGTGAGCCACGGGGACGTAATCCTTCGCACACACCTCATCAAACACTTGTGACACTGAGCAGCTTCCACATGATTTAAATGGCCTGATTTAAACGTGACTCCATCTCTGATTCAAAAGATGATGTAAACTTTGAGAAAGGTGTCTTTGTCTCAGTTTTAAGAATGATGTCAGCTGTGTGAGTTGTGTCATGCCTGGCCCCTATGACTAGGCAGGGCCTTGCTGATGAATCACAGGAGACTGTAGTGTGGCTAAGGTCTTACAAGATGTAAAAAAAAAAAAAAAGATATTTCAGAGTATCACATTTGCTTAACAGTCTTGGGATTTGGACTTAATGTGCAGATATGCTAATGACTTCCTGTTTATAACCCTGAGCACAACACAGCAAGACTACTGATGGGTCCCCGAGTCCCTTTGTATGAGTTCTGTGTCGCTCCCTGAGAAATACCAATGAGTCGCTACTACTATGGGCTCATTTACATATGAATCAATTTGTAATACCCAAAAGCAATCCTTTTTATTAATTCTAATTTTATTCTATGTTCATGTGCTTATTTTGTGCAATAAACCATTTTTAGGAAGAATAAGACATCTTTCTTTCACTCACTCTCACTCTTTCTCTGTTCAGGAGGAGAAGATGAATGTGGAGGCTCTAAGCAGAGCAGAGCTGCTGACTCTCCTCAGTATCTTGGAGGGAGAGCTCGAAGCCCAGGATGTAGTCATACATGCCCTCAGGGTGAGTTGGTGGCTGCATCTGATACAACAAATCCCCCTATGGACTCGTGCTTATTGAAAGGGCTACATGACGCAGCATAATTAATAGCAACATAGCATAATTAATTGTATAATTTCCATCCCAGTAGCCCGATAAATAAAACACACTTTGAGACTGTCTTTATTCAGCGCACACTAAAATTAACCCGTTTCAGCATTACACCTCCAAAAAGAATGTGAGTTAACTGGGAGGGGATATGTAAACAGGAAACAGAGCTAGTGAATACAATGGCACAGGAGCCATTCTGGGTTCACAGACTAGACCACCAGAGCACAACTATTGTTGCTGGGCAGACTGGCCTTTGGCACTCAATCAGTTCTGAATATTGCGTCTTGTTTGAGTTCAGACAGGCTGCAGTTTACATTGGTGTCTTTAGTGACCACATTAGTTTTAATCTGGGAATTTCCCATTGCTGCAAAATGAAAACAAAATGTGGACCCAGTCAAAGCGGATTACTCTGGTGTGGTATGTTGCCTCAGGTGCATATTTCAAAGCCTCAAAAGAGCTGTTAACTTGGCAAATTAGCCGTACGCAACTGTTTTTGGAACATTAAACAGATTATGAAGATGATAGATGTGTTTAGACTGCATACTGTACATGGTATTTAGCCAAAGGTGTCTCAGGCAACATCGAAACTTATTTCAACTTGGACAACCTGACTCACAACACTGCACAACGTTCCAGACATAGCTCCACAACAACCATGTCACATCACACATGCCTGCTGTTAGAACACTGTTTATATTTGCAGTTCTTTGAATCTTGAGTTTTGTGCAGCTAATTCACCCATATCCAAGTCAGAGAGAAGAGCTTTCCTGCTTCAACAATGTAGTTTAGTGTCTGTGCCTAGTCTGATTAGCTCTCTTTGTGCCACTGGCTGCTTTTCACACTCGTGGCCACAGCAGCTGTTCTGCGCTTGGACTGTGAATGTTTGCCTCATTGTCTGAAATAATGATCGAGTCTGCAATGAGGGCAAGTAGCAATCATGTGATAAATAGGCCTTGATATTGACATTTCTCTAGAAAGCAAATTAGAAGGCAGAATTTCAGTGCCGGGACCTGAAGGAAAGGCATTCTTACCACACCAGCATATATTCAACTTAAATGGCAGCTGAAGGATGCAGTATTTGACCTGAAACTCAGTGGATGTGTACAACCATCCCCTTAGGACAAATGCATGGTTGACTTGATGGCTTTACTTATTCCTCTTTCCGAATCTTTATTACTCTGTTTTTTTTTTTCTTCTATCTCTTTTCCTCCTTCCCTCTTCCTCAACCACAACCACATTATGGGGGTCTTTGATGTTTAGCCGTGACCCATGTCCCATCTGCCCACTCACACACACACACACTCACATGGGTTTTGGTGGTCTCTGTGGGGCCCGTCAGAGGCTGCAGTGTTTATTGTGGAGAGGATGTACAGAGTTATAAGCTTAAATCACTGACTTCCCTTGTGCCAGCTGGGGGCCTGTACAGTAAATCACTGATAGGTCAATGTATGCGCAGACCGTGTGTTGAAGGGAGTGTTGGGGCTTGATAGCAGGCTTCAGTATAGTCTGTCTCTGTGTATCAGTTTGACACCCAGAAAGTCTATTTATACCATCTGTGTTTTGCTATCTTGGCTCTTTTGTACCTTCCCACTCTGATTAACATATCTCAAGCAGTTGCTATAACAGTGCTTTTCCTCAATTAGAGCTCTCTTTTTGGTTTGTTTACTAGCGCGCTGCATTTACCAAAGTTAATGCTCACTTGCATGTGGGGATGCTTGCTCTAACATCTCAAACACTTTCTCCTCTCAGCAGCAAGTACCTGGGACTGCAAAATAAAACCAAGTCTTTGTAACCCTTCCTTCACCTGAAACCCTTGAAAACCTGTTGTTGGCTTACTTACTTACACAATGAGATTGTGTCAACCGTGGGACTTGTCTCTACAGATTCTGGGCTTTAATGTTTCTAGTTCTCATCACTAAGGACACAGATAAGCGGTTTTACTAGAGGGAACATTCCTGAGAATATGACACCAGAAACAGGTCTTGCGTTCCAAGAGGTGTGGCTATCTTTTGAGCTAACAATTCTCCGTATCTAAAGTCAGTTATTGCTATTATTAACTTTTCTCTGTTAGGCATAAATGGTATGAATTCAGCTTTCAATAAGCTCTGAGTAACTCAAAGTTAGTGTGTTGAAAACATAGACGTGGATGCACTTTAGAGAGAGAGAGCAACACCAGCTCTTTAAATTCTCAGTGAGGGAGCATAAGGTCCGTCCTTCTGGACTGGTCTCCACATTGCTTATGAAACTGAACTGTATCAAAGTCGGTGACAGTGAAATATCTGATAATGGAACTGTTTTTGTTTACCAAGGCAACAGGGTCTGTGTGGTAATATGTTTTTCATATGATGTCATGTCCTGTAATCCTAAAATGCTTTGTCTATTTTTGTAGGCTGATGTGATTTCCTGGCTTCATAAACAATAAGGGTGGGCAAGAGTTTATTGTTCAGATAAGAGTGTGTATTCTTTTGATAATCGAGAGCCACTGCCCAATTTGGATAAGTTCTTAAGAGTGGCAGAGTAAATACGATTTAAAAAAAAAGGACCAATAACCACACAGAAGGTTCCCTTAAAAGTAAGTTAAAGCCTAATATAGCATTGCACTACACACTGGGTCAGTAACCAACAGCCTAAGGATTGCAAGAGCACTGCTCATTGACTTGAAAATGATCAAATGATATTAAAGTAGGCCCACCTTGTGCCGAGAAACATGCGCCATAACACACACACGATTCACAGAAGCAAGTAGTCCATTATGAGGCGGAGTAATGTTTTCCTAAGGAGGCCTTTTTATGGCCGCCTCTGTTACACCTTAACCCAATTTCAAAATAAAGGCTTATATCTAACTCATTTTATTTAGACTTAACACAACACAGCCTGCCACAAATAATAATAGAACTATATAAGACATCTGGCTAAATCAAGACCACAGCCAGTCTGAGATAAAAAAAAAAAAATATTTTAGTTCACTTCACTTTGGTTTTTCATCAATGAGTAGCCCCCTCAGTTAAATTTTTGACTCATTTACGACATGCCAGAGCATTTCCTTGTTCTGTTAATGATGTTATGGCTTTTCTAAAGCAAGGCCTGACGAAAGGGTGAGAACGCCTGCTTCTGTGTTGCATCAGTAACCACTGATGATAGCATTTTCTGCAGTTAAACATTACTTCAGAGGTTTCATTTGGTGTTGCCCTGGTTATCTCAGCGCCATCTGTGGTTAATGTGTGCCCGGGAGGTGTCTCAAGCACACACCTTAGCTTACATTTCATAAAGCAAACATCTAAAATGACATAATCCAATTTCTCTCTTCCTCTCACCCCCTTTATCTGTCTCTCTCTCTGTCAAGAAGGAAAAAAATAAAGCATGTAGCTGGAGTGAGTATGAGTACCATAAGTGAATTATGCTTACCTTACAAGTCAATTTTAGCACCGCAACCATTTGTACTTTTTAATGACTGTCATAAACCTTATGCCTCACCACATCTTTGACAGGGTCACACTGCTGCAGGGCACTGAATTATTTTTTTGGTTTTTGTCCTTTTATATTCGGGGGGGGTAGCTGCATTATCTGGAGAAGCTAATCAGTGTTAACCTAATTGACTGAGGAAATTTTCAGTAGAAAAATGTGCTTATACCATCTGTAACATTTTTTTTTTCTCTCTGCTTCATCAGAGATAAAAAAAAAAAAAAAACAAAAAACAATGTTCAGACACATTGTTTGATTTGCACATAATGATAACCCATTTTGGCTGACACTTTTGAAACTGTCTTTTACACACACACACACACACACACACACACACATATACATATATATATATATATATATATATATATGTGCGCCTAGGTGATGTTTGAGTATTGTGAATATCACAGTACTGTAGTGGCTTACCAAAAGTCAATGGGTTGCTGCACGTCAGCAGCTAATTTAAATGATACTTGCCGTAGGGATCAGCTGTGTAATATTAGAATTAATTACAGAGTCCAGCGCTGCAGTTGAATAGTCC
Organism: Archocentrus centrarchus; assembly: GCF_007364275.1. Lineage (NCBI taxonomy): Eukaryota > Metazoa > Chordata > Actinopteri > Cichliformes > Cichlidae > Archocentrus > Archocentrus centrarchus. The sequence goes on from NC_044352.1 coordinate 17,733,906, forward strand.
ATAAAGTGATCTCCTACCTCGTTTTCCTATAATCACTCAACCTTAACCTTCATAGAAAACATCACGAGGCCAAGGAAAGGTGTGAAGGAGAATTCATAAGAAACTGGGAAAATAGAAGCATGGTATGCACAGAATCTGACTGCATTTGCACAAGGCTCCTTATTAATGTGATAATGAATGTTGCTGAGTTGGTTCTGCTGTGGTCAGACCACAGCGTTCAGGCTATCTTAGATACTTTGCTCGATGTGTTCTTACCATGTTGTTTCATGCAGGTCATATAAAAGAGAACCAAGGGTGAAGCTTTGTTAAGCTTTCCGTAATTAAAGTCAGATTCATTATTGATAGGCTGCTAAAGGTTGCCAGTTCAGCAATGAACATAACTAATTCAAACTGATTCACGTAATCCTTAAATCCACCTTTAATAGCTCATAATCTTCATTTGTAGAGATTTCCTTATCTATTTGTTCTTCAAACAAAAGCAACAAAATCAGATTTTATCACAGCAGCATAATGTTTATACTTCATTTGTGGGTTTGGCATACCCCATCTTTGAAGGTTTGTAAGAATCAGTTAAATTTTAATTTAACTTTACATTTAAATTTCCCAGGGGAAATAAAGGAGGTATATCTTATCTTAAAACACATTATGGCATGATATTGGACACACATGGGACCATCATAAAGGATGGTCCCATGTGTCCTCTGCTAAAGGAGGTAATGAAGGAAGCACTGAAGCACCTTTCCCTAGTATTTAGAGTTCGACCAGCTCTTATTACGACTGCCATGGAGATAGCTTTAGGTCTCTCAGTTGAAAACCTTCCTAAGCAAATTTGTTTGCCCTTTGTTTATTCCTTACTTAAATATATTTACTAAAAATGTTCTTGCAGTCCAGGTAGAACACTACAAATCACACTGTTACATACAGTAGCAGTACCTTAATTTGAACTACTGCTACAATACGTGCAGACTCATGTGCCTCAACAGGCATGCCACAAATCTTTTCCTGTATAAATGCAGTATCAGTGCAAGTGACATTACAAAATCTACACTACACCATGTAGTGTCATCTTCTCCTCCTAAACAGAGAAAAAGTGATGCGAAGACAAACAAAGATAACAATTGGCTTTGTCCTTGCTGGTTCAGGAAGATCCAAATTACATGACTGTAAATGTTTCGCAAATGAGGTGCCAGGTGTTGCATCACAAATGGCTATTATTACATTTTTTTTTTTTTTAATTTTACCCCCTTTTTCAAAAAAAAAATATTACCCCCTTTCATGCAGTAGAAATTGTTGTAGTTCTACTACCCACAGAAGTGGCTGAGTTTAATGCATCGCTTTTAATGCTATGCTAGATGCTTAGCTAATTAGCTGTTTATTGGTTAAGAATGCTAATATAATTTAGAAACTCAAAAGTGTAAAATTCAGTTTGTGAATTTGTAAATAATTTTTCCATAAAATGTTTTACTAATCTTACCACTGGTTCAAATGAATGTGTGGCTATTAGTTGTGTACATCTTAGCTATAAGAATTTATACGTTCATGCACCGTGTGAGCTTGTTGTATTTTTCTGCCTGGTTCTCCCAAGACAGGACTCCATGCTCCGCTCCTGTCAAGCTGTTATGCAGCGAACAGTTATGTTGTCATTAGTGGTTAGCTAACTAGTAGTTAGCCCCCAGCACCAGGCTGTCACACTAAACTCTCTTTTTTACTACCTAGGAAGCACATTTTTATGGCAACTTTCACTGTCATAACTGCTGCTTGAGGAAGAAAAACCTTTATTCCATTTTATTTGTGCTCAAAGTATCAGTTAAATCAGATTGTGGAGTACACTAAAGAACTTTGTGTTAGCTGATGAGCTGATTGTGTTACAGAGGCTTGGGAAGCGGGCTTCTTTCAGCTCACAGATGGGCACAGTTGTGTCTGGAGGCTGTAGGTAACTACACATTTTACACTGTAGAAAGTATCAGGTTGTCCTTCACACAAAAACCCAATGATCAAATATATTTCTTTCGTAGAGTATTCGTAGAGAAATTCAAAAATACCCTACATATTTTTACCCATGACTTGCTGTAGAGACATTTGTCATCAGTAGTTGTGCAGACATTAGAGCTTTGCAGCAGAGAGGGTTTGCTTGTTGTGCCCTCTCATAAAGGAAAGCACACTCTGTCATTATGATCAGAAAAACCAGGAGAGGTCAGAGCCTAGGCTAGGCCTGCTACAAACACACAGAACACACTCACACACTGAGCCCAGCCCTAAATGGTCTGTTTAAACAGCTATTTAACTCAGGAAGCTGTAGTTTTGTCTCCAGTTTTACTCAAATGACCAACACAAAAATACAAAAGCACACAACCACAGTTACGCATACACATAATGGCTTACACAAAAATTTCAACTCACATAAAAAAGGGAAACTAAGATACGGATATGCAGCCGCACTCATTCTCACACACAGAAAGCCTGCTGGGTCAGACTTGGAAACAATGCACGAGACCGAAGGCACTGAGCCAGTGTCTGTGTGCAAGTTCTGTAATCTCTTCACTGAGGGTCACATTCTTTGTATAGCCAGAGAAAAAGCCTCAAATACAGCCTTCCTACTGAAGCCCTCAGGGTGTGTGCATGTGTGTGTGCATGTGTGTGTGTGTGTGTGTGTGTGTGTGTGTGTGTGTGTGTGTGTGTGTGTGTGTGTGTGTGTGTGTGTGTGTGTGTGTGAGAGAGAGAGCATGTGAGAAAAAGAGGCTGACAGAGAGGAGGAAGTAAAGAGATGCATTTTTCTAATGATTCTGAACTCACCGAAGAATGCAGTGGCGTGCATGTTTGGGCATGTGAACGAGGAGGTGTTCAGCTGGGGTGTCTGATGAGGATTGTGGGGAGGAGATGGAAATTGATGTCCCCAACACACGTGGGGTGCACTTCTGAAGCATGTGCTCAAATCATTAGGACTGCCAGCTGACCCTGCATCCCTCCAGAACTCAAACCCACTAACTGCTATATAGCTAATGAGGCTACCTGATGATGTTTCCGGATGTATCCATAAAGCACTGTTGTGTTTTGCTTAATTTTTACATTTTTGCTTGAATAAAGTCACGTTGGTTTAGCTGCTTTGGATATCTTGTTCCTCGTGATCTAATTTTTCCCCTGAACAAGTGTGCTGTCAGTTTTTATTCAATTGTTTTCAGTTTAGGTATAACTAAACCACTTCGTTAGAGTCAGCTGCGTGTGTCGGTGTGTGCGTCTGACTTGATGGTACAAACATTCACCCCTGCATCCCTGGGGAGGTGTTAACATCTGCCCTTGGTGGGGGTTGGACAGCCGTGCCTCACCTCTTTGTGTTTGGGTTGAGGGGAATGACCATCTGCTTACACTCACACTGACGATAACATCACTCAGCACAGATTTCCTGCAATCACACAAACACACACCTCCGGATCTATGTCCAGTGATGATAATAAATATCCCTTTTTGGTCCTGTGCCGCAGTCGGAAACAGTCTTCATCCGATCAAACCCATATACTGACTTACATGATAAACACACTAGTTTCTATTCAGTCAGGTCTGAACATGTACGCACATGAACACGTACTGCTTCCATAGGGTAAGCAGCAGTCAAGTGCTGCTAATCAAATGCAGTTGATTAAATGATCAACAGCAAGTGTGAGCACCTTTATAAAAGCAGAGGTTTGGGCAATTTGCTGGTCTGGAGCATTCAGGTGCGTGTTATCACAATCCCAGAGAGGTAAACCATCAGCGATTGTTGCTGATAATCAATCAAGGGAGGTTTTAACGGCATTTCCAAACAATTTGAACTCCAACTGATTGAAATGCTGTTGCAGGACCTTAAGAGAGCTGTGAACACTGTGAAGAAGAGTGGGCCAGAATTCCACTGCAACAATGTGAGACTGATAAACTCATACAGAAAACAAACTTCAAGTTATTGTTGCTAGAACCTCTTGAATCATAGAGTGTACTTAGTTTTCACAGGACTGCATAGAGTCCTGTGAAAACGTTCTTTTTCCCGTGACTGTACACGCAGTCCTAAAATGCAACTATGTTTGTGTATGTCTGATAGGCTCAGCATAGAGATGCTTTTGTCCAAGAGCGCTACGGACAGTATGACCTCAGCGATCCATTCCTGGCCCTGCAGCGGGACAACGAAGCCATGGAGCGCCAGAACGCAGCGGCCGAACCTCACATGCATCTGCAGGGAAGGGCAGTGGGGCCAAATCCTCTGGCTGTGCTTAAACTGGTCATGGCTCACTGCAAGAGGATGCAGGAGAGGATGATGGGACAGTTAGCTGCTGCTGAAAACAGACACAGAAGGGTAAGGGACAATGCATCCTCACACAGATCTTCAGATCAGATTTTCTACGCAGCCATTATCACGCATGGGCTCACACACGTACAACAAGTAGCTTTGTGTGTGAAAATGCATGTATTTGTTTCAGCTACTGACTTTGCTTGAGGCAGACAGATGTGGTGATGTAGCACTTTTTCACTGCAAAGCACAAGGCCTGTGAGGACATGAGAGTGGGAGACTCAGAATTTGCTAGTTTGCGAAGGATGTTCAGTTCACGCACTGAAACCTAACTGCATGTCATGTTATCTGTGTTTTTCACTTGGCTGTATTTTTGATAGATGATAGCAGATTTGGAGGAGGAGAAACGACGACATATCCAGGACTCTGCACAGCATGCCAATTTCACCTTCACGCTGCAGACAGAAAGAGATAAACTGCTGCAACAGGTGGGATTGGCATGCAAAGGATACACTGAAAAATATGCGCGTGTGTGTGTTTGTATGTCTTTTTGAAGTAAAATGTTGAATTCATATAGAAATTGTTCCTCTCTTGCTGACAGATGAGCACATCTGGTCAGCCGGCTTCTCTTTCTCTCTCCTCTCCCTGTCTGCACGGTGTCCTTTTTTTGTTGTTGTAGTGATTTAAAACCCAGCAGCAGGGAAGCATCAGTGAAACTCCACTGTGTAACTCAGTAGGGTGGAGAGAGCTTGTCCGGTTAAAAGTATAGGCGCACACACAGCCACTCGTCTGCACAAGCACAGAAATGTTCCATGGGAAACAGATGAGGAAAAGGCTATTGTTTAGTTGACCAGTTGCCATGGGGCTTTATGGCCTCAGGAAGCCTGAGATAATGGATGTTCACGTCTAATGCAAGGCCAGCCGGTGCGCGCACACACTGTGAGCACACAATCGGCTACTACATAAACTTCACACAAGGACCTTATGTAAGAAAGGCTTCCTGAGCGTCTCTCAGTCTTCCTTAGGCCTTCCTGCTTTATACCATATACACATGATTATATTTTGTCACCTCTCACTTCCTTCTATGTTCTAAAGATCTCACAGTAAATTTTCATTTCCAGAAACAATTTTTTTTTAAATGAGACTAGACCTTTATTAATTCAGTGCCACTCGAGCCAATATTGTGAACTTTATTTGCAAATAATGAAAACATGCAGAAGATAAGAAAATCACATTAAAAGCAGATTTAAAATAGGTAGTAATAAAATGAAACAGAAAAAGACTGCTGCCAACTACACTTCTACTTTTCAGAAAATGTGTTTTTTAAAGAAAGAATGTTGGATCTACTGTAATTCAACAGGGATATTTTGCCTCCTTGTGGTCACATTTGGTAGAGCAACCATGCCTTCATTTGCATTTCTCTCATTCTCTTTCTAGCTGGAAGTGGAGCATGCAACAGTGCAGAGATTAGAGAAGGAAAAAGCCCAAGTAGTGAGCAAAGTAGAGGAGTCGCTGTCCCAGCAAAAGCAGCTCTCCTCAACTCTGACTCTGGAGCTCCAGAAAGCCAGCAGCCAGGCTGTGGAGGAGGCCCAGAAAGCCTCACAACTTCACACCTTGCTGCAAGAGGAGACCAGTGCCCTGGAGAAGCTCCGGGCGGTTCTTGAACATGAGAAGAGCAGGGCAGCCCAGCTTGAGGCCAAGTCTGATAGACAGCTGGCTGAGTTTGACAGAGAACGGGAGCAGCTGAAAGCCAGGCTTAGTAAAGAGGAGGAAAGGAGTAGAGAGCTTGAAAGTCAGGTGGAGGAGCTGAAAAAGAGATTGGCTGAACTTGAAGGCTGTAAAGAAGAGGTAAAGGAGGTTGTGGTGGAGGAGAAAGAGTCGATACCCAAGAACATGGCGGTATCTACCTCTGTTCAGACTGAGCCTGATGGAAAGATAATTGTCAGTCCTAAATCCACCTCACTGCCAAAAGTCAATGGCCATCACGCTCAAAAAGAGACAGATCTGAAACAGGAAGGAAGAGGAGCGGATAATGAAGGGGTAGTAGAAAATGGGGGAGGAGCAGTTTTGTATTCCCCTCACTCTCATCCTCACTCCCCCTCCAGCACAGCCTCCTCTTCCCTCTCCTCTTCCCCTGTTTCCTCTCCTGTTCTGGCAAAGCGTTTGGGCAGTCCTGGTTTCCATCAGTCCTCCTACCAGGCTGGAGTCAATCAACGGTTCCAGGCTGCCAGGCACAAGTTCCAGAGTCAGGCAGAGCTGGATCAGCAGCAGCATGGTGGGCCACTTTCCCCAAGGGACCTCTCCCCCACCACCTCCTCCATCCCTCCCCCATTGGAGCACAGCACAGCTAAGCAGCTGGCCCGCAACACCGTCACTCAGGTGCTGTCCCGCTTTACCAGTCAGCAGGCTGGAGTCAAGCTGGCTCCAATCAGCAGCTCTCCATTTGGTACAGACTACCGCAATCTAGCAGCATCTCCTCCGGGAGGAAGGTCCCCTTCAGGCCCTCTATCTCCAGGCATCCGCTCCCCCCTCACTCCACGCTCAGAGAAGACCTACCCTCCTCCAATTCCTCCCAAGAAGCTGGGCATGAGTCCAACTCCAGGCTCTCCCAGCCACTCTGCTCGGACCAGCCTCTTCCCAGAGCTGACAGGGAACTGTGGGCACAGTAACAGTGGCCAGGATGGGGCCAAGGAGTCTGACCTGGTTTTATCTTCAAGCAGCTAATGGCCAGATGACGCAAACTAACTGTTAAACAATTCAGGGTTAAATCAGCAGTTTTGTAATATCCATCTTAAGTAGCAAAACTACTTAATAGCACTTCAAACCAGACGTCTAGACAAGTAAAGCTGTACTGGTTCAATCAGATGCAGAGTTTGCTGCATGCCTACCTCCAAACAACAACCTGACAGACAGTTGGAGCAGAACTATTTGAAATGAACTAGAGTATATGGATTATTTTTGTTGTGTTTCTTATTTTCATTTGGCTGTCTTTATTTCTTTATGTAGAACTATTGTGAGCTTGTGTAATAAATGAAAATGTATTATTTAGACCCTATATTAAGGGGGATTCAAAAACCATGTACAATATTAAAAGCAAAAGATCTGTAAGAATTGTCATTGTATAACACAGCCTTTGTTTTCTTTTCTTTTAGGGCATAAACTGCTCATCCTTTTACAATCAAAAAAACACTTCAGTTTTTGTTTTTTTTTAAATCCATCCATCCATTTTTTCTGCTTATCATTTTCAGTGGGGATGGAGCCTATCCCAGCTGCCGTAGGGAGGGTACACACAAAAAAAGTAAAAAAAAACAACAAAAAACTGCATAGCAGATAGAAGGGCTAAAATGTGCAAATGTAAGCAAATATGTAGCTTTCACTGTTTAACACAATAAGTAGTTTTTAAATGTTTTCCTAATGACTTCTTATGCAGTTTCTAGAGATGCTCGACTATACTGTATATATGAAAATAAAAAACCAGTTTGTTCTTTATGAATGTTCTTTGTGAATGGACATCACCTGCATGTACTGTTTTTGTGCTACACTTAACCATGAAAACACTTGAGTCTTGGGTTGAAAAGGGAGAACACATTTTGCACTACATTACTGATGTCTACAATTTTGGATTTTTATTCAGTAATATCTGCTTCACAGCCCAGGGAGGACTATGTGCCATTATTATGTGATATGTGTAATTATTGCATCAGCAAGAGTGGACAAAGTTTCAAATCATGCTACTGTAATTTTTCTATCAAATTATTTAGCTATTATTTCCTGTCTTAATCGATGTTACACAAGATGCTTGTTTTACGTTTAACCTGTGACTTACTGTATGTTCCTTGGCTTTAAATCCAGTGATTCCTTCCAAGTAAATATTTCAGCCATTCCATTTGAATCTGTAAGGCCGTCAGTCCCTCACCTGTATAAAGCATATCACAAACCCCCGTGAAACTTTGTGGCTTTCAAATAAACTCTCCATGCCTTAAATGCCTAGTGTCTCTTTTCAAAACAAATTCAGTCGTCAGTTTTATAAATCTTGATTGGAATGCTATTCATTCAATTTTGTATCAAGAGGCTGCAATGAAAATCAAACTCTGTCCCTCATGTTCGATCTCTTTATTTGAACAGAATGGGGCAGTACTGATCGGCACACAGTTGTGTAATATAAGAGTTGAACACACACATAGTAGAACTAACATTGAACTGATCCAGAGTCCTGTAAGTCATGTAACACAGGGTATGATGTGGTCTCACAAACCATTTACAGTACGATCATGCCTCACATTGCACCTGCTCTGTGTCCACTTGGTGTTGACCAATACACAGTTTGTTGCAGTTAAGAGCGCAATTTTCTGAGACTCCAACAAAAACCTGCATATTAAAATAGATATTTGCATAAATGGATGGGAAGATGGAGTTCTTTACCATAGGAAAGAGATTTTGGCAAATAAATCTTGGTTAATGTGAGTATATAAGTTTTCCTCTATACAAAGGAAAAGCTGTACAGCAATGAAGGTGTTGCCAAAGTAAGAACAGAATGTATTACAGATGCTGCAGCATAGAAGTTGCTTTATCTCATTATTTCAGTCATAGCTTGCATGGGTGGAGAGACCATACATCAGAGGAGCACAACAGAAAACAAACATTCCTTTGGCTGTAACATACTGACAACCACGCAGGTGCAGGAACAGAGCTATGCTAAGGATTGTGCTAGTCATAAGTGTTCACAACAGGAAGAAATATTTGTCAGTTTTGTTAGCAGTGTGTAACTAAGCCCCATGTCAGCTCAGAAGTACTACCAGCTTGGTATAAGTTACACTGCCACAGATAACAGCTACTCACTTTTTTTTGTCTGTCTTTTGATTTTACCCATGCATTTGAGTTCCAATTCCATGGAAACCGCAATAACACAAAAACTCTTACAAAATCCCCCCCCCCCAAAAAAAAGAGACAGGTGATGTGTGCTTAATTTCTCTTATGAGCTGCTCTGTGCATCCTGGTTCTTGTGTGTGCTGAGAACTGTAAAATCACAGTTCTACATCAGTTTTACTAAGAAAACAGTATATATACACACACACCTTCTCACACCAGCATCTAAGGTCTGTGATCCTTAGATGTTCAGAGGAAAGTTACTTCTCGAATGCTGCGGTCCTGAGCACAGCCCTGTCCAAACACAGTCCTTTCAAAACATACAACCACTTTCTCTAAACCATTATTCCCATAACTGAACATTCCTTGCAAGAGACAGATATCTGTGCCTAACAGTCTGCACACCTTTAGTTGTATTTTCTTTTTTTTTATTGTTTGTTTTTGTTATTTCCTTGCCCCATATTAATATAGTTTTGCTTTGGTTACTCCTTGCGCAGGTATAGGTGGGTTGTGGGCCACCAGGCATTTCTCTGGTCAGTCCCTGGCCCTCCTTTAAGCGTTCTGCATTTCCTTGCCAATCTTGTAACTTAGAATCTTATTCCAGTCGATCTTCGTGCGTGTGACAGGCAGCTGACGACGCAGAGCCTTAAATGTAGTGTCAGACATGGTCTGGTAGTTCTCACTGATAGCAGTCTGAAGGAGCAAGAGGTGGAGGGAAACGGAAATCATTTATAATATTTTTACTTTTCTTAAATTTCAAAATGCTAAAAGGGGACACTCATTTATTTATTTATTTATTTACAACAGTACATAAAACATGTCATCAGCAAAAGATAGCTTACCTGGTAGTCATTTTCTGCATTCTCAATAATATCAACAAATTCCTTAGCTGTCTGGATTTCATTCTGTCAAAAAATGTGAGAGATGGATGACCTTCTCTGTCAACATCCAAAGCTGGCACAGTCAGATGAATACTGTGCAAAGGCCACTGTTGATATGCTGTGCAAGTGCTGACGTATAACAGTTTTACTTACGGTCACTGGCATGGATTCTTCTACCTCCTTGTGGCTAACCAGCTGCACATTCCCATCTTCATAATAATGCACCTGGAATCAGAAAATTAGGGGGAAAAAAAAAAAAAAAAAACATTATAAAGCTGAGGTTTTTCAAAAAATATTTCCCCTTAACTTATTTATGCAGATGTGTACACTCACCTGTATTTTCAATACTCCAACCACCTGAGCAGTGGGCTGACCGATAGTAAGCTTCCACTCTGACCTACACCGACCGTTCCTTTGTTAGAGAAAATAGGTAAAACCTTACGTTGCAATCAAACATGAGCATCAGGAAGCAAAATGAATAGGTCTATTAACTCCCCTCTAACACCACCCAAAAGACAGTATTTATGATCATTTATAACTTTTGCAACAAAGCTACATTATAAAAATCTACAAAATATTCCATTACATGTACATATATTCACATGTGCTTTTTTAACTGTTGTTTGCAGGGAGTACACTATACCAGAAGTTTTTGGGTTGAAACTGATGTCCCTCAATGCAGGCTATAATCGTTTGCTGACCATCAACCGTTTTCCCATATACCTGCAACACATAGATGTTATGGGTAAAAGATAGGCAGCGTTGCCTATAATGACCATACGGTCACTGTTTTAAGTATACCTTACCGTACAGACTCCAGTAGGGTAGTGCTCTTTGACGTAGGCACTAAGGGCAGTATCACAGGCATCTCTCCAACTTCTGAGGGCTGTCTCTCCTTCATATGGCTGCACGTCGCTCACTTCTTTTCTTAGGTGGTCGAAGCGAAACGATAAACCGTTGCGGGGATCAAGGAAACGTCCTTGACCCAAGTCACCATGCTCTGTGATCAGAACCTATAATGAAGGGACAAGACTGAATAACCCTGTCTCAAATATTTGCTCTACTAAAATGAACAGGACTACCCTTGTCTCAAGATCTTCGTGGTTGGTTAGTTTGATATTTATTTGATTATTTAGGGGGCATTAGAAATTGCCTGAGTTTCAGAGATGAAAAAGAATGCACATCAAACAGAAGTACAAAAATAGAATAAAAAGATTTTTGCCTCATGAACAACCAATCAACACATGGTCAACTAACAGTCTTCAGCAAAGTCAAAAAAAAAATTCATTTAAATTAATTAATTTAAAAATGCAAACATACCGGCTCATCATATCCCTCTAATTTGGCAGGTGTAAATTGATCCATGTTGTACTGGGCAAAGGAGCTGTACAAATAAAATAAAATTGAGTAGGTATTAAAAAAAAAAAAAAAAAAATCAAATCAGCCATGCCTAGAATAACTTATCTGAAATGAAAAATCACTCCATACAGAGGCTTTTGTAATTTGACTTATGCCAAACCCAAACATTAAAATTTCTGATATTGTGCATAACTAAGCAGCACTTACTGCGAAGCCCCCTCCCTAAGGAGGCTGTCATTGTTGAGAAGAAGCCGCACATCTACAAAGAGACAAAAGAAACCAATGTCTGAACAGATGTCTTATGAGACAGACAATTATTATTATTGTTAGAAGCAAAGTACATTGTATAAGTCAGTAAACGGCAAGTCAAAGGCATCTTGCTACATCTGCTTCTTACCATTGAAGACCTCATTGAACTCTCCAGGGGGGGCATGAGTCACAAAGTTAGCCGCTATGCGGACCTGTGGAAACAAATTCAGCCATCATAGTATCCTGGGGGGGTTTCTAACTCAGTATGGTCCTTTGGAAGGTAGTCTGCATGACTACTGCACACAGAATAGGCAATAAGCTTATTACATTATTTAAGAGAAATCTGCATATTTTTTGCTATTTCTGAGTTCATTTCTTTATTTATTTTACAAAAATGCCTCTTGTATTTGAGCAAATTAAAAAATAAATTAAGCAGTTAAAGAAAATACAATTACATTCTGTTAGAGCATAGGAAGGGTAGGATTTTTGTTGGGATCTATTTTCACAAAATCACTGCTAACCCTGAATTTTCCTGTCACTACCCACTGGAGCTTCACGTACAACCACAGATGTCCAAATCAGTCATAATGGACATTAAATGTTTTTACCCTGTCAGCTCCCTAATACAAAGTCTGTCTAAAGTCTGACTGAGCCAAACCCAAACTTGTCAATGCCTGGGCCCTGTACTTCAATGGGAGTACAACATACTCAGGGTATCCTTCCATTATCTGGATTCATGTACTCTAGCATTGACAATCGGGAAAAATGGTCACATGAAGCTGGTTATCAACTCAGGGTGTTTCTTGGATCATGACTTTTCTTCCACAGAAAATGATCCATATACCACCTACACCAGAGACATTATGGTGATTAAAAATCTACAAAGAACATTAAAATATAACAGTAAAATGCAAGGACAGCAGTTGAATGCTGCAGAAAATCATTAATCTAGTGATTTAGTGTACAGAGCGGTAAAATAAACATTTTAATTCCAGTTAACAATTTTATTGCTGAGTGTGCTCTCAGTGCTGCTGTTTATTTCTAAGGTGACGGCGCCACATTAGAGCTCTGAAACTTGCTCTGTGTTTCCAGCAGTGTAAAGGAGATTCAACAGCAGATTAGAGTATAATAACATTTTATACATTTCCTAAATCCCCAAATTAATACACACACTTTCCTATGACATTGCCACACAGTTGAACTTTATTCAGTGGTTTTAGTAAAGTATGGATTAACAAACTGCACATATAAAACACATTCCCTCAGCAGAGACTCTGTATTGCTCTGCTGGGGGAATACGTTTTATTCACAGCATTCACTTGCTGTGAATAAAAGACTCAGTGAAAGCATGTAGTTTTCAGCTGATTTTAAACTGAGACTGAACATAGCCTACTTCTGACAGTGTGTTTTATTCTCTCAGCTGCAGATTTGGTGCTGTTTAAGGGTTTAAGAGTAAAGATTAAATATAAATATGAAAATCAACCATGGGCTTACTCTACATACAAATTTGATATGAGGTCTGCAAGTGCAGTGTAGGTGTCTGGTTTATGACCTGTTGATGTCTTATCTGGAAACCTAACCTGCACCGCAACAGGTTAGGCGAGCCATCTTTGTAGTACTGAAAAACCAAGATTAACCCCAAAGTTAACTGGTTAGGCCAAAATTCTGCTTTGTAGTATAGACCCCTGACCAGCCTGGAGTCTGTAAACCACGTTTTGTACTCACTTTGGCCTCTGAGGCACTTTGAAGGAAAAATCTGTTCAATTACCCTAATATTCTTGTGACTTTTGGGAACACTGAATTAAAAACTGCTCGTCAACAGACTAATAGTTCTTCATGTTATCAGAAGAATACTGTCACCACTTTGTGTTCCTGTAAAGATGTCTTATCTGTCTTCACCTTTTCATAAATAAAGATAACAATCAAGTGGGTGTCTCCAACCGGCACTGCGAAGATTGACACTATCAGGCTTCATCTAAACTGTAGGTATCTGCATCCTGCTCTTAAGTCGTGTGATGCGAAACAAGTATTTGAGCTGCAACTGAATCTGTTTGACCCAGAAATCCAAGGCAAAGTAATGTTAGCTGCTAATATTAGCAAACGCTGAGATGAGAAGAACACTCAGCAATCTCTGTAATTGTTACAGGCTGACATGGACATTGTAAAACGACTTTGAGGAAGTGGTGCCCATACTTTTATTTTATTTTATTTAAACGCTAAACATTTTTTCTGTACCAAGGTGGTTAAACCCCTCTATGAATGTTTGCCGTTGTAGCCGCTAGTCAACTATAAGCTCGAACTAGCATTGGCTAGTTAGCTCATGGTAGCTTAAAACAGAAGTTTATCGTTTGTACATGTGAAAAAAAACTGACATGCTCTTTCCAAACCACAACCCTTATTTCACAGAATTATATAACAGGGCCGCTCCTTTACAAATAAGAAAATTGTCACTGAGCAAAGAATTAAAGTGTCCGAACCTTCTCCTCATCTGACAGCGGCTCCTCAAAGTCAGCCATCTTGGCTCTTTGTGACCCCACCTACCCCAGCTGACTGACAGAACCAGTGCAGTAGCTGTCATACACGCAGGAATTTAATGAATATTACTCATAAAGCTATTTAAACGTGTATTTTGCCTGTATGTGTTTATGCCCTTCGTTATATAATAAAATAATTAACTTTACACAATGCAAAGTATTTTAAAGGCTGTACTAAGAGTGCAAATGGGCGTTTAAAGTGCCTTACGTGTTCTGTACTACTTCCTGGTAGGGGTCACAGTGGCGATGGACTTAGAAAATAAAAGCATATGCATAATACCTCTGTTTGGTGGACAGCGTTCTAAGTTGCCGAGCACACGTTTTAGATTACTCTTATTCATCCATATTCAATAGTAATACATTAACTAACTAACGCTGTTTTTATTGATTCACTAACTTTTTATCAAACATTTTATTTCTAAGTGGCAGCAGGAAGCGGTAGCGTATAGTTTATGACTAGCTTTGTACTGGAACGCATACTCCATTGTGCGTTGTTGTTAACGGCTTGATATTTTCAGACTAGCGACACACACCGTTGTTATCATGGAGTCACAGGTTTGACTGAACTGACTGACTAATATTACTTACTTTTTGCCTTTGTGCGGATTTTATATACAAAAAGCTATTACTAAATAGGTCCAAATGTATAGCGGGCGGTAATTACGCTGTCACAATTTTTGGTAATAACTGAATTAACGTTAGCCAGAGCTTTAGAGTCAAGCTAGTTGAAGGACAGTGATTCGGTTGTTTGCTTCTGCAGGAAGTTCCTGGTCACTAGATACAATCCGACAAATACCACTCGAAATAAAGTAAACGAGGTTTCTCTGTTGAAGGCACTGTTATTGCTTGATTTTGACTTTAAATGTTTATTACCTGATTTCTGTTTTAGTGGCAAACTGTGTCAGCGATAGACTAAAAACTTTACACTGTTGGTTAGCCTCATAGCTACAAAATGAATAGGACATTGTTAGCCGTTGGACAGCTTCTGTCACTGAGACGTAGTGTGAGTTATTCTGCTGTGCGCTGTCAGGTGATAACCAACCCGAAGGAAATTGCCAGACTCTACAAAGAGCTCAGCCTCTATCCCTCTTTGACCAGAGCAGATGTGGGACCCGTCATCACTTCTCAGTATGGAGGCAAATACAGCAACATCTACACAGGTACATTGAAGGTGTCTCACGCGAACACGTTCAGATTTCTATGTAGTGATGCATGTTAATTATATTTTGTTTATTTTCTGTTGCAGAATGGAGCCAGCGGGATCTGGAGAGGAACGAGACTGTCAAGTTTTGCAGGCAGTACATTGTATTTCATGATGACAAGTCAGTGGTCTACTCTGGAGCCTCAGGAAATTGCACTGAGATCAAAGGAGAGTATGTATCACTTTCATATTTTATCCGGTGTTTGATTACAAATTGTGTGTTATTTTCTGAGCAATACAACAGTATTTTCTTTTCTCATTTGTTTCTACTGCCAGGGTGCTAAGTAAAGATTCTCCTTCTGGTGAAATGAAGGCAGTCGTCAGAGAATGCACAGTCCAAGGAAAGGATAAACAGTTTCTGGAGGTGTGTGCCTGGCTCAGTCTCAACATTGAGTTTCTCGCCCACTCTGTTATTTGTCTTTGTTCCACTTTAGTGTTTTATTTCCCCCCACTTTGGTGCTCAGCGCTCTCTTATTTTCCATGGTGTTACCGTTGAAAAGTATGTGTTATATGTGTTAGCTTGCATTAAAAAAAATCTCAGACGTCTCTCTTTTCCTTACATACTTGTGGCCTTTCAGATCTGGAGTAAAAACATCAAGATGAAGAGCATCGATCTGACAGCCTTAAAGAAGCATGGAAAAGTATATGAAGATGGTAAGTCATCTGGATGTAAAATCTGTGTGTTTTTTTTTTTCTAAATCTCTTACATTATTCTATTTGCACCAGTGATAATCACATTGTGTGTTTTTCTTTTTTTTTTTTTAATCCTTAGACCAGTTTGGCTGCTTGGTGTGGTCTCACTCTGAGACCCACCTCTTGTATGTGGCAGAGAAAAAGAGACCAACAGCAGAATCTTTCTTCCAGGTCTGTTTTGTAAATTAAAAAAGAAAAAAGTTAGATATATTTGTTGGATTATGCAAGTTTATCTCAGGGATGAACTAATGGCTTTGACAGATTTACACTCTTGAAACACTCACCCGAGACATCAAATCAAACTCAAAAGTTGTTGCATGCCAGTGAAAGAAAGCTTATTGCTCAGTCATAAAAAAAACAATTCTGCGTTTCATTTTCTCCTTATAGACTGAGTCACCAGAGTTGTCTTATGTTGGAGATGAGGATGAGACTTTGAGAGCTGAGAAGAAGGACGCTGTAAAAGTGAATGGAACTAATCATCCTGAAACAGAAAATATTTTCACAGTTCAAAGGTTTAGTACTGGTCTTCAGTTATTTTCCTCTTTAGTTTAACTTTTCCCTTCTTATTCCTGCAGGGGGAGCAGTTTGTCTTCCATGAGGACTGGGGAGAGGCTTTGGTTAGTAAGAGCTGTCCCGTGCTTTGTGTTTTGGACATTGAAGGAAACAATGTTTCTGTGTTGGAAGGAGTGCCTGAAGATATCTCACCAGGACAGGTTGGTGCAGCAGATTTTTGATGATGGGTGCTTTATTTTAATGTTTACACTCTTCAAATTTGCTCATAATGGTTTGTTCTTGCTCCCTTTTTACTCTCGGTATCACACTGTTTGTCTGTTTGCAGGCATTTTGGGCTCCAGGTGACACAGGTGTGGTATTTGTAGGCTGGTGGCATGAGCCTTTCAGACTTGGCCTCAAGTACTGCCCCAACAGGAGGTGAGAACAGTTTACACTGATCAGTGAAAAGTCAGAATGTACAGCCCCACAGTCAGAAATGACCTCATAAGCTAACACCATATGTCGTTCATGTTTCGTTTTCTCTGTCAGGTCATCTTTGTTTTACGTGGATCTTACTGGTGGGAATTGTGGTGAGTGGATTTCTGTTCGTGCTATCATTTAGGCTTATTTTATGAACACAACTTAAGTTGAAGTTATCGTATTAAGTCAAGTTTGACTTATGTTTAGTGTAGTGTATTATGCACACAGCTACAAAAGGTTGCTGATGTACATATGCATGTGTTTTTTGTGCCCATCAGAGCAGCTTTCATCAGGCACCAGTGCAGTGTTCTCTCCCAGGCTGAGCCCGGACCAGTGTCGGATTGTCTACCTGGAATGTTCTGTATATGGACCACACTTCCAGTGCAACAGGC
Source organism: Archocentrus centrarchus (assembly GCF_007364275.1). Taxonomy (NCBI): domain Eukaryota; kingdom Metazoa; phylum Chordata; class Actinopteri; order Cichliformes; family Cichlidae; genus Archocentrus; species Archocentrus centrarchus. Next base: position 17,751,308 of record NC_044352.1, read on the forward strand.
TTTGTATGGTAAAAGAGAATTCAGCTTCCTTTCAACAAAACATGCTAACTTCAAAAGTCAACTGTCCTTACACTTGAGTTAATTGGCTTTGCTCTTGCTTTTCTTCTCTATTACTAGTATGACTGGTATACTAAGAAGACATCAGTGGTAGTGGATGTGGTGAAGCGACCTGGAGAGGGTAAATGGTCATCTTTTTGTTTGTATATAAAACTTTAGGTTAATTGCGTAACCCCAGTTCTCAAAGTAGCATTCGTTTCGATGTCTCACTATGGAATGCACAGGGAAGTGCATTCCATAGTGAGACATCGAAACGAATGCTAGGAATAAGAACTATGTTTATACTGTATGTATATATAAAAAAAATATATTCATGTGCGTACTGGTGTGTTTTTACAGATGGCTTTAATGGTATCTATGGTGCTCAGTTGTCCCCTCGGTGTTGGTCAGCTGACAGTCAGCGTATCATTATTTCTTGTCCCCAGCGCAGCCTCCAGGTAAAGTCACTATCTGTGTGAGGAAAAAATACACATTGAGGCTTGATATTTCCTTTTTTTTTTTTTTTTTTTTTTTTTTTTTAAATATAAATTTCAGTTATTTCACAGTTTGCACATAATAAGCTAATTAGAATGAGAATTTTGCAATTGTATGCAAAAAAAAAAGGTGTTGCGTGTTTTTGGTCTTTTAGAAACTCTTGATGGTGGATATAAGCACAGGGAGCATCACCTCTCTGACTACAAGTGAGTCAGTAAATACACTTGGGGTTTTTGGTGGTGTTTGGTGCCACACAGTTAATAAATGTTATTGTTGTAGGAATGGGTGTTTCAACTTATTTTTAACGGTGATCTATGTTTGCCTTTAGAGTCTGAGGTTGGTAACTGGTGTCTGCTGAACATAGAGAGAGATCTGATGGTGGTGAGCTGCTCTTCTCCCAGCAGCCCTCCAAGTCTGGTAATATCAGCATTTTTATTCAGAAAATCACATTTACATTTTCATATATATGGTATGATATTGTTGTAGAAATGCCATTTTTGGGATGCCGTTGGGGGCTGTGTCACTCATGGCAGTGTCATTTCTTGTGTCCAGAGAGTGGGTTTCCTTCCAGGCAGGGAGTCTGAGGAGGATGTAGTCTGGGTCACTCTGGAAGACTCTCAGACGTTGCCAGAAATCGACTGGAAGATTGTCAGTTTCACCCCTCCCCCAGAGCAAGACAACAGTCAATATTGTAAGATTAAAATCTTTTTTTAGGAGCATCTAAACAGGAATCATGAGAGATGGACTTAAACGTAGAGTTTGTTTCCTTATTTTTTTGTCTAGTGGTCTGAATTGGTAAAATTTTGTCAATTTGTTTCGCATACAGAAAATGTAATAAAGGTAACACACCGCCTCCAGTATCTCCAGCTTGAAAATGGTCATACTTAAAATACAGGACAATTAGTCGCAACGTTGTCATGCTGGATAAAAGTAGCTTGGAAATGCTTACTTTAAATTGGTGAATATTTATAATATTTGGGTTTACACTTATAAAAACTCACATCGTTTTTGTTTGTTTTGTTTTGTTTTTTTATGTCAGAAAGACTAACAAACTGCTCTCAAATTTTACTCTTCTAGCGGGCCTTGATTTTGAAGCTTTGTTGATCAAACCAAAGGAGGTTAAGGATGAAGTGAAGCTGCCTCTTATCGTCATTCCTCATGGTTGGTTTCTTTGATTGTGATCCTTTATTTGTTTTTGGTGCAAAGAAAAATCTGAATAATTATCATTTGTTGTGCAATGTCTGCTTACAGAAGTATCCCAAAAAAGCAGAATCAATATTATAAATGCTGTGTATTAATAACACACCTAAACTACAGCTACATTTGAAAGTAATAAACCTGTGATACTAATCCATGCTGGATTTACTTTTAGGATTGAATCTGTTTTGGGATTTGTTTCTGTTCAGTTGGGAGTGATTACTGATAAGATTGCTGTTGCTATGACAATAGTGCCCTATCCTGAAACCTGACAACAGTGTTTTATGACAGAGCTCATAGTCAGTGCAGTAGTAATGGTTTAAATACTTTAACTCTACATGCAAATTATTTTCTGGCGTTTATGTCTCACAGAACTCTGGTGTCAAAGACACTCAGGCAATAGCTTTTAACACAAACTCAATATTTCTTTCATTAGGTGGCCCTCACTCAGTGTCTGTAGCAGAGTGGCTTCTGTCCTCGGCTGTGCTGTGCAGGATGGGCTTTGCTATATTACTGGGTAAGTTCCTATAAGAACACGAAGTGCCGAGACCTGCTAAGAGATCAGTCATCCTTAGAGGATTTTAGTCTGTGTGAAAGGCAATGATCAACTTTTACAAGCTGTACAAAAACAATAATTACACTGTTTTGCTCTTTCTTGCCAATATTTATTTTTTAAATATCACAGTTATTGTCAGTATTTGCATATCCCAACACTGCTTGGTTGCTTTATGTTTTTAGTGAACTATCGTGGCTCTCTTGGATACGGCCAGGACAGTATCCTCTCATTATTGGGCAATGTTGGCAGCCAGGATGTCAAAGACGTTCAAGTAAGTGTCAGTAACACTGACAAATTAACAAATGCTATTTCAAGCTGTGATTATCATGTTTTTTTAAGTCATGACTGTGATTATTTTTAAATGCTCCTTTCTGATAAAATAACAGTTTTTTTTTTTGCTTTATGGTGATAGCTTTGTTTGTACCGCTGAGTTAATTGGTTTCTGTGTTTAGTGGACATTAGTTGCGATAGATTCTGTTTAACGATCACGGCTCATAATGGCAGTATTTTTGTTCAGTTTTCCTTCATTTGTTCTTTTTTCTCCTCTTGCTCTTAATTCCCTGATTTCCATGTGTTCCATGGGGAATGTTTTACATTTGTTCAATGGTTTTGTCACCACCAGTTTGCAGTTGAAAGTGTCCTGAAAAGTGGTGACTTTGACATGCACAAAGTGGCAGTTTGTGGAGGCTCCCACGGTGGTTTCCTGGCTTGTCATCTGATTGGCCAGTACCCAGGGTTCTACAAGGCCTGCGTGGCTCGCAACCCTGTCATCAACTTGGCCTCCATGATTGGCAGCACAGACATCCCAGACTGGTAGGTCTTGGCATGCAAATTCTCACGCCTTTGCCCACATTTGATTATGCACATGTTTAGGTAAGTCATGTGCAAACACATAACCGTGGTGTGTTATCAGCCGCAGCCCTTCCATTCAGTTACAACAGCTGGAAGTAAGAATGGGCAATGAAGCCAAAGGGTCATTCTTTATTCATTCCCTCTCTACATGAACTCAAGAACACAAACAAAACAGGATTGCAAAATCTTAGTGGCTAGTGCTGTAATTGTAAATGCAATAAAAGAAATGAGCCTATATCAAATCTAATATCCTTTGACATATTGTAAACAGAATAAAAAAGGGGGAGCCACTATGTTTGTGTTCAAAGATCATTCATATCATTGTCACCATGGAAATGCCAGTAGCTTATATTGCTCTTTAAACACCAATAAACAGTTTGTCACTTATCTATCATAGATCTTTTTTTTTGTTTGCTCTTTGTTTCTGGGTGCTTTTTTATTTTTTAGTTTTTTTAGTTTTTTGAGCGACAGCAGAGGAAGTGCATGTTTCAACTTCCAGATTAGGGATCTGTCACATTGTTCAAAGATATAAAATTTCAATAGATTCTCACTGCAATCTGTAAGTAGATTAGTGAGGTAAACGGCTCAGAGGTACCTCAGGCTTGGAGGGAAGTGTTCGACAATGCATGCAAATACAAGAGGAACAGAAAATGGCGGAGTTGAGCAGTGATATTCGTCTTCCTTTTTTTTTTTTCTGCAGGTGCATGGTTGAGGCTGGCTATAACTACAGTACAGACTGTCTGCCTGAAACTGCTGTTTGGGAACAGATGTTGATTAAGTCCCCCATTAAGCATGTTGCACAGGTATAATCTTGAAATTTGTTGAGTGTGAGGATATGTCTTTTTGAGTGTTGGTGGACAATGTAGCATGTAAGGTGTTTTCTGATGTAGGTCCAGACACCAGTTCTACTGACCATAGGAGAAGATGACAGGCGTGTACCTAGCAAGCAGGGAATCGAATATTACAGAGCACTGAAAGCAAAGCAGATTCCAGTTCGGTAAGCGGCGTCCTGAGAAGCACGTTTTATTGCTTATGCCTGTCATGCACTGCATAAGAGGAGTCTATTTTTTTTGCAATTGTTCATTCAGTAATGCTCTGATCTGTGTTGCTTAGGTTACTGTGGTACCCAGGGAACAACCACTCTCTTTCCAAGGTGGATGCTGAATCAGACGGCTTTATGAATATCGCTCTGTGGATAATTCAACACCTGAGTCAGTGATGATAAATTTCAGACACTATATAATGATAATGCTGTTGTTGCTCCCAGGAAAGGATAGCAAGACACTTACACGCTGTGCAGGTGATAATATGTTCCTGTTTCAAGGTCAGTGTGAGGTGCAAGCCAAAGCCAAAGCATTAAAAGTGCTCTCCAACAAGAACACACTTTGTCTGAATTCAGCTTCTTTCTTTTTTGTAATCTTTCTGTGAGTATGGTGATTTCCACTGGATGTTCAATAGGGGCTAATGTTAACAAAACACTTGAATAAAAACAGTTGATTCAAATGAAAGACTTTTTATTGATTGTTATTATTTTGTGTAATCTTTACATGCAGAAAGTGAGGGGCTTTACACTTTCTGGTTTTGTTTGAAGTTATATAGGCAACTAATTTCATATTCAGGCTTTTTAAAATTGGTGCTCTTTTGATTTTGTTACAAGGTTAATCTAATAAAGTGATTGTGAAGACATTAGCAGTTGTGTTTGGATTTTTGGATGTGTTCTTATTGAGACTATTCTTATAACATTTACCGAAATAGTGCGTTCTTTCTTTTTTTAGCAGACGTCCTATTGACTTGAGGAAGTCATTCAACCTTGTCTACCAATGGGAAACCCCCTGTGTCATTTATTTTGTTCTGTATAGTGTAAGAGATTAGCATGTAACTATTCAGAAGTAGTTGTCATGTGAAAGATGCTGTTTTGTAAAGTACTGAGGGTTTTTTGAAGCACTTGAGGTGATGTCCGCATCTGATGTCACTCATAAGTTTGACCGAGGTCACATGGTTTGCATCAGATTGCTTTCACTGCTTTCACTTCTGCATAATGGAAACTGCTTCTTGTCAAAGCATAGACATCCTTTTTTAACCTCGGCTCTCATTGCTTTAGAGCCCTCCTGATGCGAATTTTACGATGCATACTTTATGTGCTGTGGTAAGTGACGTTTGATTATATTCTATTTGAAAGTCAACATAGCTCATTTTAAAAATTGTGAACTTGTGGTTTTTAACATTGCAAAGACAGAATGGACGGACAGGAATGATTGTAAGAAGCCGTGACTGGTACTGTACATCTAAAGCAGCTTTCTTGTCATTTCTTTTAAGTAGTCTTCAGGAATAGTTCTTCAGGCTTCTTGAAAGACATTCAAAGCTCTTCTTTGGATGTTGGCTGCCTTTTGTTCAGTTCTCTGTCAAGATGATATCACGCTCCTTCAGTAATGTTGAGTCCAGGCTCAGGGGAATAGTGTATGCTTTTACTACATTGGCAGTGTGTTTGAGATCATTGTTTTGTTGAAAAATAAAGTAAATTCCAATCAAACACACTAGAGATTATTTTAAATAGTGGATCAAAATCTGATGTTATTTCCTGCATTCTTAAGTCCATCAATTTTGACAAGATCAGCACCACTGGTTGAAATGAAGCCCCAAACCATGACAGATCCTCCACTGTGTTTTATAAATATAATGACCACAATTTGAACCAAATTTTTTTAATTTTGAATTTGTCACTCCATAAGACCTGTTTCCATTGATATTCAGTCCAGTTCTTGTGTAATCTGGCACACCCTAGATTTTTCTCTGTCAAACAAGGGTTTCCAGCAGTGAAGTCCAGGTCTCCAAACCAGCGGGCAGTTTCCACTGCTCTGTTTCTCAGAGAATTTATTTCCACAAACAAGATGACATTCTCCCTGTTTCCCTTCCTTAAGATTAGCTTCTTGACAGCCAATCTTCCACTGAGACCATTTCTGATGAGCCTGATGGATCAACTCAAGGTCCAGATGCATCTCTCAGGTCCTGTGTCAGATCTATGTTGCCCCCCCCCCCCCCCCCCCCCCATTTCTTAAGGACATAACTTTCAAATGCTGTTCATCATATTTTTAGCCCTCTCACTTATTGTTTTGTCCTCCTGTTGTTCCTCAAAAAGTTTTAAACACACCATGCTGAAATATGTCAGGTTTTCAGCTAACAGCTCTTTGGGAATCACCTTGTTGGTGCAAAAATGCCCGTGTTGTCTTTGGCATTTTTCACAAATCCAGCTAAAGAAATTGGAAGAAATTATTTGTGTTCATATTACAGACAGCTAGTAACAAAGTGCTGAAAGAAACAAATACACATTTACAAGGACTGGATTGAAAATGAGTGAAAAAGCAGTCAATGTCCAAAGAAAAACTGAAAATCCATCGGAAGGCCTGGAGAACTATTGTTCAAGACCACTTTAAAAATTACAAGAAAGTCTGACTCCCTGGAAGCAAAATATAAAGGAAATGAGTGGTGGTTTGAGACTTTGGCACAGTAGTGTAGGATACAGAGGGTGATAATGTTTGAATGCACTGCGTAATTGCTTTCATTATGCATGTTATAGGCCTTTCTCAAACTTTTGTGAGCCATCACCAAGCAACTGAATTTAATTGTGTTGCCTTTTTTTTTTTCAGGCTCTGGTGAAATATATCTTCATCCTAAGCCAGTTTCTTTTGTTAGTGAGGACCATAAATATCAAATTTTTACCATGTGACACAAATGTGAACGCAACTAAAGTTGACTGCAGTGACAGACCACTCAGGCATGTCCCCTTCATAAAGGCTACATCTGTAACTGACGTAGATTTAAGTCGGACTAAGATAAACCAAGTAGGGCCGCGTGCTTTCACGGGTGTCCCAAATCTGCACACTCTAAAAATGTCAGGCAATTGTCAGCCGGGCAGTCTCAGAGCTCTGGAAGATGCCACATGCAAAGTGAACATCTACAGTGATGCTTTCAAGAACCTGCTAAAGCTGAAATATCTGGATTTGTCAGGAAACAGTCTTACCTCCATACCATGGTTACCAGAAAGCCTGGAGGTTCTTCATCTAGAAAACAATCACATCTTCAAGATTATCCAACCTTTGAACACTCCACATCTGGAAAAGCTCTTCCTCACCAAGAACTGCTTTTATGCAAACCCTTGCAATCAGTCCTTTTACATCAGTGAGATGGTTTTCAGAGAGCTCCCTAAACTCAAAAACCTCACATTAGGGTATAATAATTTGACAGCTATCCCCAAAGGACTGCCACCCTCACTGGAGAGTCTGGATTTAAGAGAGAATACAATCACAGAGATCTTAGAAGGAGCATTTGCCAAAATGACTGCCCTCAGGTATTTGAATTTGGAGTGGAATTGCCAGCGTTGTGATCATGCTGCAAGGCCCTGCTTTCCATGTCCACAAAATCGCTCTCTAGGGCTATATTCACACTCATTTTATGCTGAAAACAGCTCCCTCACCTACCTAAGTTTGAGGGGGAACTCTCTGAAAATGTTTCCAGAGGGCCTTTTTAGACCACTGAAGAATTTGAAAAGATTGGACCTGTCTGACAACCTCCTGGCATATGCTATACAAAATGGAACCTTCTTTGATGAGCTCAGGGGGCTCAAATGGCTTAGCCTTATCTATAACTATGAACCACGGAAAACTTTTCCAGAACTGAATCTGTCCCCAAATTTTAACAATATGTCTGGTCTGCAATATCTTCTTCTGAGTGGTAACTTTTTCCTAAAACTTTCTAATCACAGCCTTGAAGTCCTCTCCAAATTTCAAAATCTAAAACTGCTAGAACTGAGAATGAATTTCATTAATACTATTAATTTGACGGTTCTGAAGCAGTTACCCTCTCTCATCTATATTGACCTCTCCCAAAATATGCTTAATTTCCTTCAGTGCTGCTCAAGTTCACGATCTGGGGTTGTGGCACAGGAAAGTTGTCAGAACCAAAACTCGTATGCACACAGTCTTCATGATGAGCCACTCATTCAAATAGATAGAGAAGTCACATCTAGAAGTACCATGTGGGAATACAACCAATTACATGAGCCGGAAATGTTGGAGGACAGTGTGACAGGAATCCCACCACTACTGGGTTTCCAGCACCAGTCAGATGTGCTGAAAAAGTTGGAGAAAAGATTTCCACAAATTCCATCATTGTGGGACTTCAAAAATGTTCATTGCAAAAATAAGCTGACATTTGACCTCTCTCAGAATGATATTGTATCCCTTAACAAACATGTGGTGTTAGGCATGGAGAATGCAGTTTGTTTAGACCTTTCCTTCAATTACATGAACCAGGCATTGAGGGGTGGACTGTTTGAAGGTATGACAAATTTAGCGTTTCTCAATTTGTCTTACAATAGACTCGATCTTTATTATAACGATAGTTTCAGAGAACTCAATTCATCTCTGAAGGTATTAGATATTAGTAACAATGAGTTTCATTTCAATATGAGGGGCATGGGCCATCGTTTTGAGTTTCTTGAAAATTTGACCCAGTTGGAAGCCCTAAGTCTGGCAAACAATGGAATTGGGATGCGAATAAATCAAAGGCTGATCTGCAACCCTCTGAAGTACTTTGACTTCTCTGGAAATCACCTGAACGTAATGTGGGAATCTGACAACAACAAGTACACTCATTTCTTCCAAAACTTGACAAATCTAACCTACCTGGACATCTCTAACAACCATCTGAAGTCACTGTCAGCAGAAGTGCTGTGTAGCCTCCCGAGCAGCCTTAAGGCCCTCAGCATCAGCAAGAATTTGCTAAACTATTTCCCATGGATAAACATTTCTGCACTCACCAGTTTATATTACCTGAACCTAAGTCACAACTTCCTTTATAAACTGCCAGATTATGTAGTAGCAGTAGAATTTGGAGTCAATTTTACCTTTTTGGACCTCAGTCACAATCATCTCAGTTATATTCCTGAAGATTTCTTTAAGGAGGCAAAGTCCCTAAAATATTTGTATCTCAGTCACAATCAGATCAAAGAGTTGAACCAGGGCCATCTCCCTGTCCTCTTTAAAAACGGCACTGCCCTTCAAAATCTCACCCTGCACGCCAATCCCTTTAAATGTGACTGTAATACATCCTGGCTTGCTGAATTTTTGAGTACTACATCGATACATATTCCTTATCTGACCACAGGTGTACGGTGTGAATTTCCAGAGTCTCAGCAGGGTGAGAGCATACTGTCCATAGACCAGCATTCTTGCCAGGACATATATGGTAGCTTAGCCTTCCTCGTCTGTTCCTTCATGGCTGTGGTGTTTACTGTTCTTCCTTTACTGAAGCATCTCTACGGCTGGGATATGTGGTATTGCCTGCAGGTACTCTGGGCCGGGCACAAAGGCTACTCCCAGCTAGCTGGCACTGATTCACAGTATCATTATGATGCCTTTGTGGTGTTTGACACCAGTAACCAGGCTGTGAGGGACTGGGTTTACAACGAGTTAATTGTCAATCTGGAGAACTCTGGTCACAGGAGATTTGGTCTATGCTTGGAAGAAAGGGACTGGATTCCTGGGCTTTCGTGTATAGAGAACCTTCATAATGCTGTACATAGGAGTGTGAAAACAGTTTTCGTACTGTCCAGAGGTGTTAATGGCAATGTGACGGTGAATGGTGTGATCCGCCAGGCCTTCTTCATGGTTCAACAGAGGCTTCTGGATGAGAAGGTAAAAATCATTAAGATCAACCATTTTATTTTTCACGTGTATTTTGTGGCTGTAAATTATCCCTAATTCTGTCTCAAAAAAGGTGGATGTAGCTGTGCTGGTTCTGATGGATAAGATGTTTCCCAAACTGAAGTACCTTCAGCTAAGAAAGAGGTTGTGCAGAAAGTCTGTGTTGTCATGGCCGAGTCACCCGTGTGCTCAGCCCCTTTTCTGGAATCAAATGAGAATGGCACTGTCATCAGATAACCTCAAATTTTATGACAACAACATGAGTGAAAGTTTTTTATGATCTTCTTTTACATATTAATAGACACAACCATTATGAAAAAGGCCTTCCTTCTTCCTATTGCTAAATGTTAAACTTACCCTTTGCTTCACATATTACCACAGGTTGCTGTTTTATTGTTCCATGTACATATGTTATATGTTTTATTCTTATTGTTCTGTTGTTTTATTTTAAAATTGGTTGCTCTGGGATGTTATTTGTTATTATTATGATGTCGAATGTGATAATGTGGACGTCCTGCCTTAAGGTTTCTTAATTTTGTCAGTTTTCAGTTACCTAATCCACTGGTTTACAACACTGGTTTCAACACCTGTATTTGTATTTGCGGAAAATATTATCAGCTTTCCTTTAGTTATATTTTGTCAGAGGAAGGCACTTTTGGAACAATGTGGACCTACAATTTACCTATTTAATTGTTGTACTTTGCTCCACACCGTTAAGGGATGCGTTTGTTGTTCTTGCTGTCAATCAGAAACTTTGATGTCTATTGATCTATGTCAATTTCATTTAATATCTCATTCATTACTTTTTTGTGCATTTGCACTGTATGGTTGACACAATCCCACGGCATACCTTGACTTGCCTCAAGGCACACCATTTGGTGACCACTGATGAAATCTTTGTCTTCAGAGAACTTGCATGTTTGTTAATTGAAGTACTGATATAAGAGAAATAAACTTGACTTCATTTCACTTGAGCAATTTCATTTCATAAATACAAGCATACCTTCACTCCCCAGTCTTCACATTTTCACTTCCCTTCAGAGATAGGAGGAAATGAAACCAGTATTTGTTGCAGGTTGCAGATCACCAAGAACTTCCTCAGCACCAACTCAAATGATCTATTTTTTTTTCTCAGTAAATTTAATGAGAAAAACAAATGGCATTGACAGATCTGTTGTGTCACACTGTAATACGTTGGGGCTCGTTTTGTCTCATCATCTTAGGACTTTAGCTTGAAGGCATCTCTTTCTGAGAGTGAAACCTTGGGCCAAATATAGTTATAATTACTCACTGTAATTTCTGGTTACGGCCCGTTGAATGCAAAATAGGTTCCTGCCGAACAGCTGCAGTCCCCTGGTAAACTTCAAAGAGTACTGAACAGCACTGTCACGAGTCATCACATTTTAGCTTATTCCAAAATAGTCTGGCTTTACAAAATCACGTGGTGTGATCTTAGATTATGTCTCTACATCTACTGCACACAAACTCACTTTTGTCTGTGTTGGCTCTCTTGTTTGAAGATCGATATTAATTTCCATCTGCTATGTGGAAAAGTAATTTTCAGAGCTTTGGCTCTGCGTAATACCGTCCATGTACCATTCCCAGTTCATGATTCATAGGTATATGAAAAACAGGAAACCATCCAATCATGTCTCTTTGCGCTGCCATACCACGGCACTTGGTCGCGCACGCGCCAGCTGGGAGAGCGCGCCCACGCGGACCCGATGGCAGTACAGGTCATGAGCTGAGCCGCTGAGATCATGGAGCCTGCGCCGAGGTCGGACAGGGTACTGATGGGACTTTACAGTGATGGAGAGGTGCCCGTACGGTAAGCCTGGGCAAACATTTGGGTGCGCACCTGGACTTTGTGGAATCATTTTAAAAAACATTATTTCAACAAATTAAACTGTGTGCTTTTAGTTTTAGCGGCAGATTAATTATTATGTAAGGTACGAGCCCGAACTCATGTAGCCGTGTGCATATGAGCAAGAAACTAATCCGTCATGCCGTGGTCATAGTAGAATTATGCGGGCGTCTGTGTCCAGGCTGCCCAGTCACATGCACAACGACCGCTTTACTCGTGCCACGCATGGAATACTGTTAGGTCCGCTTGATAGTTTTATACATCAGGTTGACAGGATGTTGAGCCCCACGAAAAGCCCTCCGAAGGATTGTAACCTGTCATCCAGAACAAACGAGCTATGCTGTTGCAGTTTGGGCGGTGATTCGACTTTTCTCCTCGCAGCAACAGCTGGCTGCCAACTCAGAAGTAAGTGCAGCGGCTTGTGGACCGAAATGAAGTGAGGCGTTGCCTACTTTATTTTAGAATTCAGCTCTTCCTTTGTCTGTCGTTTTTCATTCTGCCACTATGGTCTGACATGGGAGTGTACAGCTGCGGAAACTTGGCGCGTATCCATGAATACGGACCAGTGACTTATGATACCTTCATCCTAATGGGGATAATGCAAAAGGGCAAAGCTTTAATACTAGCTTGCCAAGCTACCATGCGTGGAATTCACTTGTTTAGACGTTATTTGTAATTTTATTATAATACCTAATTAATAGAATAAGTAAAATACCTAATTAATGTCCACATTCCTCCACTGACATACCAGAAGTACACACAAATTGACGTACCATTGCAGGCTCATGAAGCTAACTTCATTGTCTCAACAATGAATAAGGGATTGACAGCTATGTTATGACTGACAAGCAGACTTAACCAATCTCTCAGTTGCATCCTGTGCAGTGACTCCCAGCACCCAATCCTCATGGATTAGAGGAGGGATTATGATTTGGATTTGTCTCCGCAGATTTGCAGACAGGCCCCATTGTGGACTGGGATGATGCTGGGATGCACTTACTTTTACATGGGTACAGTCTTAACATGTGCCACATGCCTATTTTTCACCATTTTCAGCTGAATTCTAAGATACTGCTATACTGACAGCCTGACAAAGTATAATGACAGATTAGTAAGTGCCCCCAAGGGATGGTAGGTAATAGATTTTGCATTCTTTAAAGACCATTGCAAATTGCACAGTTTTGTTTTTCCTACAGACCTAAGTATGAGAATCCCAGCACTTTGCAATAACTAGATTTAGTGCTGTCCATGGTGCTGAAATGGTCATACTGGTCCATCTCCTTTTTTCATTCTTTCACCATCTACTGTGGTGACTGTTACTGTGGGTGGTTTTCTAAATATAATGAGTGAGGCTGTAGAAGTAGCCAGTAGTATGCTGCACCAATAATCCACAGTCTGGTTAGAGACGTTTCTTTCCTGTCCTCCCATCATCAGTCTCACAACCCCTAATAAGGGAGAGCGAGGATTAGGAAGTACTTTACTAATTGTAAGTCAAGTCGTGAACCACTTGTTCCCAACTCTTTTCTTGAGAAACCACAATATTCACCTAAAAGTATGTAAAAGGTTCTCTAGGAAATTAAATGTTTAAATACTTAAAATCTTCATTAATTAATTACCACAAACCACAAATTACATCAGGCTGGGTGGGACCAGGAATTTGATTGATAGTATGGTTTGTTTTATAGGCGTGGCTTCCGATGCGTGTTGCTGATTAGGTAGTCCTTGATTTAAATCATTGGTGTAATTTTATTAGGGTTTCATGTACAGCTGTGTGTGTTGATGCAACTTTTAACAGTCAAATCAATGTGGTTTTAAATGATTTGTCTCAAATGAGTGTCTCACTTTTGCCTTTTTAGAATCCATGATGTCCTGCACTGTAGCTGAAATTACAAGACCTCTGACCTGTGTGTCTGGGAGCCCTGTAGCTGACAGTGACTGCTGTTTTCCTCATATAGGACTAAATAAAACTCAGCCTCAAGCCCTAAACAGTCAGGGATGGACAGGTGAAAACTGAGAGACCAGTAGGTGGCCTTCATTTACTCTGTTATCCATAAAGGACACGAGCATAACTTTAACAGTTTCTTTTCAGAGGTATTTTGCCATATTAAAAAAATGCCTTTAAACATTCGAGCCAAGCCTACGCAGAGCAAGCTGTCTGCTGCTGCAAAGAGTAGTGGGCACACTGATGGCAACTCATCTCATTCACGCTTCTCAAGGTCCCCTAAACACGGGAAAGGCAAACAGGCTGTAAGCTCAGCGCCAGGGGCCCGTTCTGGGCTAGAACCAGGCTCTGTGTCAGGAGGTGTGCCTGCAACATCATCTAAACTGACAGGGGGACAAGGGTCAATGTCAAGACCAGGTCCAAAAATCAAAGCTGACCCAGAATCAGGCAAAGGATCGACTCGTGGTTCAGCGACAGCTCCAGGGGGTAAAACCTTGTCTATGGAGAACATTCAGTCTTTGAGTGCTGCCTATGCGACTTCAGGTACTATGTATCCCAGTGAGCGAGAGTCCTTGGAAGCCTCTGGTGGGTATCCCAAAGGCACCATGACATTGGGTAGAAGCACCAGCCGCTCCTCATACACTGGCCGGACAATAGCTACAGGAAGCAGCCCAAACATCACATCTTCTGGGATCCATCACTCATCAGACCCTTGTGGAGACCAGACATTTTTTTCTGGAGGGACTTCCAGTTTACGGCGGCAGTCTGGAAGACATACACAGCTAATGGATTCGGCTGGACGGGGAGAGGTTTCTACATTTGATCTACAGGCTCAGCTGAGGGATCTGCAGAGAGAGAACAACAACCTGCGGAGAGAACTGGAAGGAGGGAAGGATGGAAGGACAGGCCCCAACATGAACAGTGTCAACTTCTGGAGCCCAGATGTAAAGAGAGAAAAGGGGGTGAGGAGAGAGGAGGGAGTGAGGAGCTCCACTGTGAAGGACCAGTACAAGACAAACCAAGAGGATTTGCAGGTGAGCTGTCTGTTGCTCCAGTTAGTGGGTAACATTAAAGGTTCTCGGTGTAACATCCAGAAAACTGTTGTTATTATTGACTGAGCTTCTGTCAATGTCCTGTTGCTCATGGCTTGTGATAGCACTGGCCAAATCAGTGATGATATAGACATGACACTGTCCTACACTGATGTGTTGGCCAGCTGCCCCTGCCTTCCATCACCCACTAGCTAGTTACTGTATAAAGCAATCTTTACTTAGGCCTTTGGTTTGTACTGTTACATAATTTAGTATTGGCTAAAATCAACACTGTTTAACATATTATATAAACATGGCTCATATTTGCTGGTGAAGGAATTTGGCAAGACAGGCAGCTGGTCCTTTTACTTCATGGTCACATACACCCGAGTTTGATCTTAAGTGGGCTGGATCATTACAACTATTGCTTTGTACCTTAAAAAAACAACCCCCCTGCCAAAAAAGAGAGAAGAGATTCCCTTTCATTCAGCATAAAGAAGTTTAACTACAGATTTAATAAACTATTTATAAAACTGATGATGTTTCAACATGTATCTGTTGTTCCACTTTTTTAAAAAAAAAAATGTTACAATAGGAAATCAAAGAAATCCATCAGCACAGCTTTTTGGGCTGACACTAAAGGAAATAAATGCATAAAATTACAGAAAGTACTGGTAGTTACTGGTAGCTCATTATCTGAATTTTGTCCAGTGATTAAAAAACAGGGGCAGCACGGTGGCGTAGTGGTTAGCACTGCTGCCTCACAGTTAGAATAGCATCTGGAAGGCCTGGGTTCGATTCCACCTTGGCCCCTGGCCCACCTTGGCCCTCTCTCTGTGTGGAGTTTGCATGTTCTCCCCGTGCTTGCGTGGGTTTCCTCCGGGTACTCCGGTTTCCTCCCACATTCCAAAGACATGCACTTACTGGGGTTAGGTTAATTGGCTAATCTAAATTGCCCATAGGTGTGAATGAGAGCATGAATGTGAGTGTGAAAGGTCGTCTGTCCCTCTGTGTTGGCCCTGCAACAGGCTGGCGACTTGTTCAGGGTGTACCCTGCCTCTCGCCCTATGACAGCTGGGATAGGCTCCAGACCCCCCGCGACCCTTAACAGGATGTGCGGAAGCGAATGGATGGATGGATGGATTAAAAAACAGGACATTTTCTGTTAATTCACAGAAAAGTCTTGTTTATATATATATATATATATATATATATATATATATATATATATATATATATATATATATTTACTCAAGACATACTGTAAAACACAGCAAATTATACAGTGAATTATATAGTGAAATATTTGATAAAAATAGTAAAAAAACTGAAACTTTTCTGCCTAATGTAATACAAACAATTTCCTGTCATTTAATTGTTTTATCTCATACTTATTTTGGTGTTTTATGCCCGGCCATGGATGATGCTTTTGCCACTGAGAAGGTTGTAAAACTGATGAAAACAGTTTTCACATTTTCATATTTTCCATAGCTTTCTAGGAGGCCGGATATGTCCCTTTGTCAGCTGGTTGTATGACACCCTAGGTGTAATGTTTTAACACTTTAACTTAACTACATGAATCTGGGGATGTTAAGTTTGCAGCATTACCTGATTTGATCCACAAAACCAAACAAGGGTCCTATGAATTAAATGCCATGCCTCAGTCACATCCCTTTTTGGTCAGACAAGCTTACTAGAGCTTTCTTATTAGTTAAATAGTTAACATTAGCTGACCTGCTGACTTAGATGAATTACTAGCTTTGTAACACAGAAACTGGTTCAAAATCCGGCTGACAGAGGCAACCCAGAGAGACTGGTAAGGTCTCATGTTTTAAGTTACCGTACGAACTGATCATGCATTGGAATCAAAAAGCATTTGTTTCATAAAAAAATTATGTAAACAGAACCTTTAAAACCTGCAAATCTTTGTTACAGTAAATGTTTCATTTTTGATTTTACTGAAGTCTCATTTTAAAGCGGCACTCTTTGAAATAAGCCTGAATGGAGTGTCTGCTCACACACCCCATTCAGGCTTTTTGTGCTGACCCACCCATCTCCTCTGCACATCATACCCCTCACTTCATACCTTTTGTTCCCGATTTCAAGGTTGCACTGAAAGGCGTCTGTGCAGTTCATTTGCAAAGATGTTTGCAAGGCTCCCTGTGTTTCCATGGGAACGGGCACTAGTGGCATCCACTCCAAGTTTCTAAAAAACCTCACAGCTACTCCTGAAGGGATAGTGACCAGTCTGTCCTGTGTCACCTGTCCCTGGAGTCTGGTCCATTCAATTTGAGGCATTATCCATCTGTGTGCCTCACTGCACAGCTGCTGTATAGTATCTATTCTTTCATTCTTTATCTGTCTTCCTTGTGTTTTTCATCCTGCCAGCCTCCTCTTTCTCCATTTCTTTTCTTGAGCATTTTACTTCTTCATGTGTCTCTCTGTGCGTGTCTGGTGGAAACACCTGAAGATCAATGTATACAACACGAAATGCATCTTATTCCTAGATTCTTTCACAGTATACAATGGCTTTAGCAATTCCACTCGAATTTTTGTGTTATGCAAAAACCTTGATCATATCTGCCATATCTCCCATCTGACTCCTCCTTCTTGTAACCAAGGAGCCACCTCTGCATTCGTATTTATAGCTTTTTTCATCTCACATTGTCACAGAGTGCGAGGACACTGCGACACATACACGCACACCAACACACACATAAACACGTTCTGCTCATTGTGAAAGCAAAGGGCAAAAGAAAAACAGAAAACTTTATAAGTAAAACAGAATCTGTTAAATGCAGAAGTTACGCTGCGGCATCCTGCCCTCACACGAAGCTTGCTGAAGTTAATATATAAAAAAAAAAATGCTCATTAACTGTTTGCTTTCCTCAGCCTTTGTTTCCTTGATCACATCCATGAATTTGAATTCTCACAAAGTGTTGCTAGTGAGCATAATAAGTTCTGTTTTATCTAATCAAGTAAATCATTTGCTTTCTGTAATTTTTCATATCACACCAGCAAACATTAAACCTTGTAAAGCATTATATTACGCTTGCTTTTGCTTTCTGTTTATCTCTCTCACTCTCCTGTGTCTCTTACAGATTAACAGATCTAGTTTAGCTTTACCCGATTACAGTTTACACAGTATTGTCTGTTATGATTTTGTTTTTTTTTGTCTCTCAAACATAATCTTTACTGTATTTCATGAGATTCCCAGCCCTATCGTGTAAAATAAAAGGCCATTCTTTTGAAAATAACTTGCTTTAAAAATGGCTCTAATAGGGAACAGATGTTATGCTCTCCTTTATCACCACCGTCTCCCATCCCTTCATTCAGTCTGTCTCTTTGCACCTTTTTTTGTCTTCATTTCCCCTGTTTTTCCTTTCTTTTGCTGCTCTTTGAGACACTCTGGAAAGAGTTCAGTCTGGCAAGAGAACTTTGTTATTAGCATAAGGAATGTCACCTTTTCTCTCAGCAGCAGTGACCAGTGTTGTCCCCTAACCATCTGTTTGTTTTGCGTATGTTTGTGTTGGTTGTGTGTCTGCGTACGTGCACAGTTGTACATGTGTATTTGTATCTTGGTTGTGTACGTGTTTATGTGTAGGATTCTCCTCCCACTCCGACTTAATATTCAGTGCTTGTTGTTGCATTGATTATCTGTGTTCACCCTCAGCTCCCTCCTACGTCTCCACTCCATGTCCTTGGCTCGCTGCACCTTCTGGACTGGAAAAGCTTAGAATAATTGAGTAAAATAAGTAATGCCTTCACACTGAGGAGACAATAGTCTTTTAACTTTGTTGTGTGTTTGTATAGGTAAATTGTATTTTGTAAGTTGTTGTTTTATTGCACAGTTTGCATAGAATTTCAGATGTCCTTTCAAACACTGATTGAATTTCCAAAAATCAGGAAACTGAGATTATTTTCTGTGATCTTTTGCCTTGCAGTATGTTGCAAAAACTGAACTAATAAGTGAGATGTGTTGCCCCCAGCAACACACTGATATTTAGTGGCTAGATGCTCAAATAGTAAATATACTGACATATCAATTAGTCATTACAGCAGTAAACCTCCACGCCTTACAGTCATGAGTCAA
Organism: Archocentrus centrarchus; assembly: GCF_007364275.1. NCBI lineage: Eukaryota > Metazoa > Chordata > Actinopteri > Cichliformes > Cichlidae > Archocentrus > Archocentrus centrarchus. The sequence goes on from NC_044352.1 coordinate 17,770,075, forward strand.
GTTTTATAAATTTAGTTTAAACCCACATAAGTTATTTTAAGTCCAGGTAAAGCACTTCCAAGGTTTTTAGATGTCTTTCCATTTTGTACAGCAAGGAGTGGATTTTTTTAAATTATTATTATTGCCCACAAAGGGTCCTGCAGTTGTTCTAGGGACTGTAGTATAATAAGAGTAAGAATAATAAAAGGGGCAGAGTGGTTAGCACTGTTGCCTCACAGCAAGAAGGTCCAGAATTCAATTCCACCATCTGGCTTGGGCCTTTCTGTGTGGAGTTTGCCTGTTCTCGCCATGTCTACTTTGATTCTCTCCTGGAACTCTAGCTTCCTCCCCAAGTCATGCAGTTAGTGGGGTTAGGTTAATTGGTGATTCTAAATTGCCCATAGGTGTGAATGGGTGTTTGTCTCTTTGTGTTAGGCTGGCAACCTGTCCAGGGTGTACCTTGCCCCTCGCCCTATGGCAGCTGGGATAGACTCCAGCTAATTTGACTCTAGATTTGTAATTGTGCCTCTTTGAAAATATAGGCATTTGATTTTAGGCAATCTTTGAATTTTGAAATGTTCATAAATTTGTTTACATGAATTGCATTTTTTTTTTCTATTTGGAATTCATTTGTGCTGGAAGCTCTTTCTCCCATACAAAGTTAATCTCATTGCAGACAAACCTGGGTTACTCCACCTGAATCCAGCAGTGTGTTCTTCATTTGCTTCGAGGAGAAATCTCGTCCCCTTGTGGCCATAGTGTGTAACTAGTCTCCAAGAGCTTTACAAACTAAGATGACTGCCTAACAGTTATTTGTTCCTCTCACTTCTCACTTTTGGCTTTTTATGTGTCTCTGTGTGTTTCTTACATCATCTCTCTCTCTGCTGCAGCCTGGGAATAGCAGAAGAAACAAGGTCTGTCTTCATAGACCCCACCACATTTTTACATATGTGTCCTTTCACATGTTTAGGATTTTTAATTTATTAAATTTGCTTGCGTATAATTGACACATTTGTTTAATTATTGAATAAATATGATCTGTGTCTTTTATAGCAGCTTCCGTTAACTGTTCAGGAGCTTCAGGAGGAACTGAGGGCTCACAGAGAGATGAACAGCCGCTCGCAGCAGCAGCGTCAGCAGGGAAACTCCTATCGAGAACTCCATATGGACCAGGAACTCAGAGGGGGACTCAGCCCTGGCCATAGCCCCAGACAAAGCCCCAGCAACCTGCAGAGTCCTGGACTAAAGAGCAGCCCCAGAGCCAGTCCATCCAACACCTACAATTCAAGGCAACAAGAAGCTGACATCATCATTCACAGCCCTGGTTATGGCTGTAACACTGCAGTAGCTGCCCAGAGAATCAGCCCAGCCGACACCCTTCAACGTGGGCTCAGGAGCAGCCCAAATCAGCCCCTTTACAGTCCTAGCCAAGGTCCAGGTGTAGTCCCCAGCTCTAGTTCTCGCCGTCCTTGTAGCCCCTGTCAGGTACCTGGGTGTGACGGCTTCTCTTCACCCCCTCCCCTGGTTCCATCAGAGGAGAACTTCTTCCAACTACAGTCGGAGCATGAGCGGCAGGCCAAGGAGCTATCCCTGCTGAGGAAAACCATGGAAGAGATGGAGATGAGAATTGACTCTCAGAAGCAGACGCTGGGCGCCCGAGATGAGAGCATCCAGAGACTGTTAGAGATGCTTCAAGGCCAAGGTCAAGGTCAGGGACACTGGGGACGGGGACAGCGGGCAGGCATAATAACCATGGCAGCACAGGAGGCTGAGGCTCAGCTGGAGAACGTGCATTTGAGAGAGGTGCGTTTTTTTCCTATTGATATTTCTACACATCTGAACCATTCGTCTATACTATCAGAGTCAGTTTAACAGTAGGCCTGTACATATGTTGCTATCACGAAGTTATAACTTAGTGCATCATGTGTTTTTTGATTTTATGAATCACTGTACTCACTTGCGTTGCCTGAATTAACTTTTAATTCAACAGTGACCGAGTCAAATCTCCCTGAGTGCCAAATAAAAATCATTTGGCAACTTTGGCCACCATACAATCATATGCATAATGGTTAGCTAAAAACATATTACCATCTTCAATACCAAAACATTATTTTTTTCTATAGCTTTTTAAAAATATGTCCACTTTAAAGCATGTATGATCTGATGATAAACTATATTTGTATTGGTAGTGCTAATTGATGAGATTATATGCTTGACTTGGGTGTGCATGGATGCCTAATCTATATGTATATTTGTATCTCTATCTACCTGTGAGTCTCTCTGTTTAAAGCAAAACGGGGGGAGCAGGAATCAGCTCAGCAGGTCTTATCAATGGGCCAGATTAACATACGGAGAGCTCTAAGCCTGCGTTGAGCCATGCAGTTTTATAATCTGTGTGTATGTGTGTCCTCATGAGTATGCTCACATGGCAGTCGAACAAACACCAGTTAATGTGTACTGTGCACTGCGTTCAGCATTTAGGGTTAAATCTGCAGCATAGAGATGTTGAGCTTGTTGTGCCTTCAAATGAATACTAGATAAGAGGGAAATTTAGTTTAGCCTATGGAAAAACAAATGCTGTTTCAAGTGCTCATACTTCTCTCTTCCCTGTGGTTTCTTTTCTTAATTAGAGTTATATTATGTACTAGCCTTGCAGCGAGCACTGCTGCAGCACAGGTGTATCTGTATACTCTGCCATTAGGGCCAATACTAGGCTGCTCTGTGCTCCTCACTACTGCCTTATCTATTTTTAACTCCTAAATCTTCTTAGCCTTTAATTTCTCTACCTCGCTGTCTGTGTGTGTGTGTGCGTGTTTTATATCTGTGCATGCCCCCGATATTGTTTGTGTCATAATGTTCTTGTTTTTCTGTGTTTGTTTGTCTACCTCTCTGCGTCTGCTCTGCCCAGTTAGAAAAATTGTGTGTGTTTGTGTGTCTCTGAATGAGCATGCGCACACATCTGGAGCCAATCGGCTTAGTGTTTTCAAGAGAGAACACTCCCTCTCTGGGTGGCTGATGGGATATCTGCCCATTTGGTCACTGTGGTGATTTTGTTTAAGGGGAGTGTGGGTGTTTCAGTCCATGCTAATGCAACCACTGCTGTGTATGTTTGTGTAGGTGTGTGTGTGTAATGTGTGGGACCTAACCATGCTGTGTGTGTAAGAGGTGAGTACCTGTTCACACACACACCGTGTCATGCTATTTTTAAGTCCTTGACAGTTTAACATATGGTATGGAGGAGGAGGGGACATATGTTAGAAAGAGCGGGAGTGATGGGAGTTCTGTTTTCCTTTTTTTTTTTTTTTTAGTAGAAAAATATGCTGTGTTTGTCTGAATATTAATGTATGATTAATGAGTGAAAACAGCCTGACCTCCCTGATTGAAAAGAGAGGTGATTGTTCTTTTAGTTTCCCCCCTAGTTTCCTTCTGGTCTCATCGTATATATTTCTATATACACAGGGTGTGGTTTGTGGAAAATAATAATAAAAAAAAAAAAAACAGCGAGGGATGTTTTTTAATTTTTTTATTTAATCTCTTTTATAATATAAAACTAACTGGTGCAATATTCTCAGACCTGGTCTGCAGACACGAGGGACACAAAAAATAATAATAATAATAATACAAATGGTTACATCAATTTTCACATACCAGAGATAAAACTCCCTGTCACCTTGTATTATTTTGCCAAGTGTAAAAAATTCTGTATTTAATATAATTTCAAAATGCAATACCACAACATGCTGTCAACCAAATAAATGATTAAATAAATAGGCCTCTATAGTATATTCCTACTGGTCAGAATAAGATGAACATATGCCTCCTTTTTTTCTGCTTTCGTATGGAGGTGTCTTCTGCTGTCTGCCACGCCTCTTTTATCCACATCTTTGCAAAACTCAAGACACGGAAGGAGGCAGCCTCTGTTTTACAGCATCATGTGCAGCATGTTTTAACTTGTGAAACATGCAGTGGGTGGAGGTTAGGTTAGGATTAATATTTTTTTTGTAGGAGTGTATCTCTGTAGTTCTTCTCTATGGGCCCATTATAGCAGCTACACCATCTGTGGATGTCATAGATAGCAGCTGCAGTTCATGATTACTGTAGGTAATTCAGATGTAGATGCTCAGGTATGTGTTTGACACACAGAAGTAGTATTTAAGGGATTATTTTTTTTTCTGAGGTTCCTGTAAAGAATGGCCATCTCTTTTTCTGAATCCTTTTCATTTTTCGTTCTCTTAGCTGATGGTATAGTTTGCCTGATAAAGTAGTCTATTGGTGCTTGGTGGGTGAGTGAGCGCAACCTTTAGCAACTCTTTTACTGAAGACCTACAGTATACTGTTGTATACGTGCGAACAAGTTGTGAAATTGTCTTGCTCAAGTAAGCATACATTTCCCCATGTGGATGACAGGATGTGTTGCTCTGCATATTATTCAGCATTAATTTGTACTTTTACAGGTGGACAAGGTACTCATTTTTTCCCCTTTGTAGCATGGCATAACTTTCTGAGTCATCCTCTGCCCCAGCTTTTTTTTTTTTTAGCCATGTTGCTGCCACCAGTGTCAAAATAAGCACTTCTTCTTCTTTCAGCTGCTCCCTTTAGGGGGTTAGGGTTCCCATGGTCCATAAAAAACCCCATTTGATATGTCTTTCAACTGCTTTTCAGTGTTTATTAGCACTGCCTTACCGAGTTTTTAATTCATTTAATGCATTTGTCACTTTGTCACTATTCAAGCAGTAGCCTACTTCCTGTGAAGGTCTTTGTGTACCTAAAAAAAACAATTTTACTTTATGTTGTGATGGCAGTGCAGCTATTACCTCTATCTGGGGTCAGTGCTGTTAGTTTTTTGATTAGCTCCAAAGGAAACTAGCCCAACTTCCTTTCATTACCACACCCATTACTCTCATCTAAATCTAAATCTCAGCTTGTTTACTTTAAGCTGAGCTCATAAGTGCTTCCATTTTCAGTTTGCCTCTCATTTTATTTTACTTTGTTTTATTTTATTTATTTATTTTTTTTCTGGAATCAAATGTGATCTTAAATTTGTGTTTTATCTAAAGAAAGCTGAAGACATTTATGCTTGTATGATGAAAATCTGAGCGCTGACTGGTGTTTCTCTGCATACCATCCAGGACAGACCATAGCCATATGGCCATATGTGAAATCACTTGAACCAGCTGTCTGTGCTTATGTGTGGATTTTCAGTTTGTATGGCTGTAGAGCACACTCCATCACCTCTTCACCTGCTGATGTATGTTGTCAGGGGATGGTGTGCGCAGTGGTGTTCTCTCACTTGTGTTTCCTGTTTGACTTTGTCACTCATCAGAATACCTTAACTACACAAATCCAACACAGAAAGACTGGCACTGCTGTTTTTCAGCCTATTCATAATACTCATAGAATAACTTGACAAAGAGTGATTTGGAAGTTATTTTCAAAAAGCTTCTCCTTTAAAGGATTTACTGGCCAGCTAAACTTTTGCAATACTAGTAAGGTCCACAGAGTGGCAGTGTTCTATCAGAATTTGACCACCAAAGTTGTGTGTGATGGAACCACACACACACACACACACACACACACACACACACACACACACACACACACACACACACACACACACACAGTCATGCTGAGAGGCATAAATCTGGGCCTAATTGACTCTCCCCAGCCGTCAGGTCCCTGTAGACCCAATAATAACAGCCGCACCACTGGTCTGTTCCTGCCCAGACCTGACCTGCTGCCAAATGTGTCCAAACACACGCACATTCACACTTTCACAATGAGTTTTTTACTTGGAGATGGCATATATTCTTTATATGTAACATACTGCAGATGCCATATGGTCAGTCGGGGCTCTAAGGTTAGGCCCCCCTATTGTATCTCACTCAGTGTTATCACTAAGGCTGAGCACTATGTGTACGACTGCTTTGCCGATAAGAAATGAGAGTCCCTGTTTTTCTGCTTTTATATACCATGACTGGCTTCAGAACTCCTGCTGCTTTTTTGGAATGCCTTTATCTTTGTAACTTTCCAGTGCCAGCATGTTGGAAGTGGAAATTCGTGTCAGCAAATCCTTTTTCTCTGATCTTTTTCCCACTTTTCCTTTTTGCTTGCTTTCTCGTGCCACCAAGCTCACTGGCAAAATATTGATGTCTTCTCTATTCTGCCTTTCTGTCTGTATATGTTTGTCTGTGCATCATCTTTTTGGTTAACCCCAGGCTGATATGCTGTTGTGTTTTGTTATTTGGTGAAAATCCAAACTTTAAACTTTTGTTATAGAAGCCCATCTCAACTACCACTGGAAGACTGCAGCAAACACTCACAGATACCAATTCTTCATTCTCCCCACCAGAATATGGGCACCACCTACTTGCTGTGCTCTGTTGATTTCCCAGAATGTTTGAGTGGAAAAGTTTATCGGGACGAGATTACACCCTTCAAATCTTCTCCTCATTTCACAATCCCTAACCATTTCCTCCAAAAAGTATTTGATTCCCTCAGTTTTTCCATATATCTTTTCAAACTGCTCTTTTAATCCACTGAGCTGATAGGCAGACACATTTGTGGTGAGCAAATGGGTTTCTTTTTTTTAAACATTTCTCTCACTGATGGTGAAGGGATAGGAATGCGATTGGTGACCATACATATATGTGTGAGCATGTGTGTGTGTGTGCATGTCTATCAGACCATGTTCTAGTGTGTGTTTCTTGTACATGACACCATTGCCTTGAGGCTAGAATTGAACCTTTTGACCGTATCCTTCATTCAGGATGCCGGCACTTATTGCTATAGTGTTATGTTTGATCCTATTCATTCCATATGCTCAGTCCCTCTGACACATGTGGAGCAGGGAAGACGGTCTTTGATGACATTCTCTCTTGCATGACTTAATTTCCCCCACTGAGAGACACAACAATTTGGAGAACTGTTGCTGAACCGTTGTTGATAACAAGTTAATAGACATGCCTTCTCTGAGGAACAGAAAAATGTGCACAGGCAGTCAAAAAGACAGGCATGTGCAATGTGACAAAATTAATAAAGATTTGAATTGTGGTGACAGTGGGAATGCCAGTCTGTGGGAGACATGCTCTGACAGCAGTGATCCCTCCTTATCCACAACTGACATGGACAAGAGGATAAGGTCCTTGTCTGCTGTCATTTCAACTCACTGGTAAAACTGGCAACCTGTTGCTTATTTATGATTTTTTTTTGTTTCGTGGCAAGATGAGCATTCTCAGTGTTTACAGTCAGTTTTCGTGGCTGTAATATTTCAGTTTTTGACTTTGATAAGTGCATTTATGCATAAACAGTGTTCTGTTCTGAAGGCAATAATGCAGTGGTACAAAACATAAATTAATCTCCTGAGCAGTGTCAGCACTTATGAACTTTTTTTTTGTCAAGGTTAAGAAACCTTGATCGAGCATTTCATCCAGGCTACTATAATATTTATAAGGGTCATTAACGATTTGTCTCATTAGTGTGTGGGATATAATGTATAGAATGTCTTTGTCACTCTAGCAGTGCCCAATCCTACACAATATCCTTATACAATGAATTCTCTATACAGGCGGCAGTGGTGTTCTGCTTAGATGACCTTTTGTGGCTCCATAAAATCAAATCTGCATAGGGACTGAAAACACAGCATCATATAGGTGCCTCTTTTAACAGGGGCCACCACCTCATCGCCACAACCGATCCCATCCATGCTCTAGTCAAGCTGCTTGGTGGCAAGAAGATCAGACTGTGGTTGTGCCTGGTGGAGTCGGGTTGTGAATGTTTGACACTGTGGGTGTAAAATAGCATTTGTTAAATAAGAATACTGCTGTGATGATTTGGTAGAGGGAGAGCAGGCCTTTTTTGACTGTAACTTTTCATGTGTTGGAATGTGTGTGTGTCTGTTAGTTTGTGTGCTTTTTGTGTAGGCATAGCTGTAGGTCAGAGCTACCATTAATTATTGATATAAAAAGCTTAGCGCATGTGCTGGCAGAAAGTGTTGCTAAGCAAGAGCTTTAGCATGCCAGAGACATCTGCGAGAGAGAAAGAGAGAACAAGTGAGAGATAAGAAATCGAAAGATTCAGGCTGAAGGAAAGATAGATAGAGGCAGATTCATATGACCTAAAACTAAGTGTGTCAGATACCTGCTAGCAAATAGAGACAGAAAAAGAAGACAGGGCAGAGAAAATAGAGACAGGCACCTGCTGTTAGAGATGGAAAAAGGCAGAGCTTCAGACCAGGGACCAGCTTAAAGACCATCGAAAAACTTTTTTTCTTTTCTGTTTTTTTGCAAAAACAGTTTTTATTAGATATAGTGGATGATGTAGTGGATGATGTAGCGTTATATAACAAAAGATGATCTAAGAACAATGTAGGAGAGATAAAAACTAAACCTGGTGACACTGATCGGTGTGTCTTTTTAAGTGGCTCTGACGCTGCGGGTCTTAGAAAGTGTTAAAGATGATGAACCGCCAGGCTTACTTTTACCGGGTCCCTCCCCAGGAGCTTCATCGCCGAAACCAGCTCCAGGCCGATCCGGCCAAGACCAGGGCGCTGCAGACTGTCATTGATATGAAGGTAGGACTAGCAGTGACTCTCAAATCCACAAGAGCTGTTTAAATAATAATGTGTGGCATGAGGTGTGTGCAGTGCTGTAATAGATCTTTTCTAAAATCATATATGCCTATGTTTTTGGCCATTTATTATAGTAGCTCTGGAAAATGTAAAACAAATTTTAAAAAGTCAGTCTAATGTTTTTATTGCAGCAGTGTAATTTGCTCTTGCGTTTGCGGCATGTTTTCTGGTGTTCTTTAATATCAGCTTCATAACATACAGAATTTCAAATTCACCGTGGCTTTAATGTGAGCAGTAGCAGAAGATCTCTTTGTATATTAAACATAGACATGAATAAATAATCTAAAGAATTTTATGTTATAGTTAGCTTGCATCTGCATGGCAGCCATTCTCAAGTAAAGTCCATTACTGGCACATGCAGAGTTGAGCACTTATTCAATTTGTTTCAAATGTCACATATGGAAGCTTTCACTCTCATCGCAGCCCTTTGAAGTTGTCAGTGCTGTGAAAAAGGCAGTTGACTCCACATGTGTCCATGTGCACACCCCCACATACACACATATTTATTGTTCATTCAGCAAACACTTGCTTTAAAAGTGGCTCCTTTACTGCAAAACCACAGTTATTTTTCACACATACTCTGTGATTTGTCTGCCTATTAACAGACTGCACATGTGCTAGCCCAGGGTGCCTACGGTGTTTTTAACGCAGGAAAGGGTCCAGATGAAATCTGACTGAATTAATTAGAAATGGGAAAACAAACACTGTTGCCAGAAGGCTTTGACATATTGAGGGGGAGAGCAAGACAGAAATAAAGTAAGCTAGTGTTGTTGGTAATGACTTTATGATCACCTGTGACATACATTTTCCATAAATTTGTTTCCGTGTCTGTGTTGCTTTGTCTAAGCGCTGGATGTATCCACTTTGTAATTACAGAACACCAACCCCCCTTTCTGTTTTGATCCTGACGTTATCTGGCAGGTACAGTACTGAGTGCTCACCTTTTGGTCTTGTTGTTAGCTCAACATACACTGCACACATACAGCATTTCCGTTTCTGTCATTTGCTATCATGAATTCAGTTTGGGTTGGAATGCAGCACTGTCCTATTTAATACCTTATGTTTCAGTGGTTTTAAGGTCCAGCTTTTATGCATTCACGTTCTACTGAATGTTGTATTTGTTAAAAGCCTGTGCATTTTGCTTCCTCCCCCTCTGTTCTGCAGGAGAAACAGATAACAGTTAGTTATTAAAGTCAGAGCATTCGATACAGAAATTGAATTGAAGCAAGGGTAGTGACTAATGTATCCTCCTATAGATGTTTTTGTTCCTCTTTGGGTTTATGTGTGTGAATTGGGTATGGCTGGATGACTTCCGTCGGTCTCTGAATCCCTTACCTCGACTTTTTCTGGGTACACATTGAAAGTCTGCATCCTTGCATACACTCTTTCTGTGTGTGTTTATTGTATATGCATTTGCCTTATGCATTCCTGCTTGGTCTGTGTGTGTACTTTTATGCAGCACCATGTGCTAGGCAGGGCTGATGTCATAGGATGTAATAGAGGTCAGATGCTTACATGTTGCCTATGGTTTCTGCTGATGGCAACATGCAATCTGCTTCCACTTATTAAATTACCTTTCTCTTCTCTTCCAAGGTTTTGCATTTAATGTATGTCTGAAACCATGCAACTAAACAACCTCGGGACCTGTCCATGACAGGCCCTTTCATTCCCTCTTAGATACTGTAGATGAATATACCTTGGCTGGACACCAATGTCTGCCAAACTATTCCCCCTCTTTTTCCAGACATTTCACTCAGACATACATTAAATTTATATATAGGAGGACTTGTGTAAGTACACTGACTTGGTGTTAGTGCTGTTTTAGGGGATTTTCTTTTGTCACGTTACAAAACCAGGTCAACCTACGTTAATATTCATTTTAATATTATCCTTAAGATCAAATTTTGATTTACATTATGGCCGCTTTTGTGTACGATAATTGGATAGAGGCGCAGAGAGACTGATTTATCTGTAGAGGGCTAACTGTCTCACTACTACTGCATGGGATAGGTAACCTGCCTTTTAGCCCCACAGCTTAATGTTCTAAGCCAGGTCTTTGCTCACTATATGCCTGCCTACTGCAGGACACCAAGATCTCTTCCCTGGAGAGGAACATCAGAGACTTAGAGGATGAAGTCCAGATGCTAAAGACCAGCGGCCTGCTGCATTCTGATGACAGGCAGGATGAGCTCAAGCAGGTGGAGGTCTACAAGAGCCATTCTAAATTCATGAAGACTAAGGTAGAATATCTTTGCATGCCACCTGAAACGACTCCACGCCGCATGATCCGGGTGATGCGTGTTTGTCTCCAAGCATAAATAGCTAGTGGGTCAGAACCTGTTACATGTGCATGCTGCATGACGCCTTTGCTTGTTTATGGGAAAGCAAGCTTAGTGTGGAGAAGTCTTACTGGCAAACTGCATGATACTGTATGTTGTGTCATTTTAGCTGCGTTGGCTCTCAGCCTCTCATGTTGCATGGGTGCCAAGAACTCCTACGTGCAAATGTATTTCTCATTTTATATTTAAAGCCCCTGTGTGAGTAGTAAAAAGCAGTGTCTCTCGCTTATTTTACATGCAATTCAGTGTGATTATTAAGCATTTTACAACCCTCCTATCTGTTGACTGTTATGAGGGAGCAAACTCAGGAACTATCAGTTAACAGTGTGCTGTGTCGGTTTACTGATCTAGCTGGCAGGCCTGACTGAGAAACTTTTATCCCTGGCCGTGTACTGGTTTATTCATCAGCATGCAAATGTGTCTAGAGCCGCACAGATGACACGCACCTATATGAACAGGCACATGAACATACTGTATGTATCAAATCCCTGTTAGAAATGTAGTTTCAGGTTTCACTGAATTTCAAGAGAAGTGCTCATGATGGTTGAGGCCCATGAGTTGCGCTCCATTTGGTTCATTAATGGTGTTCATTGTAGGGCTCATTTGTCATTGCATTGGGGAAGTTCCTGATGCAATCATAAAAGAGATGTTTTTATGAATGGGGCCCTGACAGATGAATGTGAGCTTACAACAGCAGAGGAACGGAGGAAAGAGCTCTCTCTTCACTCTTACTGACCCAGGATGATATACATCACAGTGATGGCGCTGGCTTGTTCTCTCATGGCTCATCTTTCTTCGTACAGTCGCAGAGAAACACAGAAAGTCGCCACGCACATGGATATGCACCGATTCATACTATATGCTGGTAGTGTTTAGGGTCCGGGTCTTTCAGCGGTGCTGGTGACTGGTGTTGAGGTGGGACTGTGATAAGAGAAACCAGAGAGGACAGCGATGCCGTCCTCTCTGGTTTCTTCGCTGGACTTTGATCTAGCTACTCAAAAACTAGAAAATGGCTTCTCAGAATATGAACATGTGTTACAGTGTAAGTGAGAACTGGAGCAGGTAAATTTGTTTAGCCTTTCACGAGCCGAGGCTGTGTGGTTGAGGAGTGCAGTGTGTGAAGCAGAGTGGTTGAGCACACAGCTTGTGCTGCATTTTAGTGGCTTGCTGTTTTCTTGTCTTTTTAGGAGCAGGCCTTGTCACCATGTGTGTCTTCCATCAGACCAGCTCCCACCTTCCTCCCCACCCAACAGCTTTGGATCACAGAACAAGCAGAAGTACCCCTCTCATTAGTCTCTCTCCTCTCTCATTATTTGTTTCATGGCCTAATAGCCTTTGAAATACTTGCTCCTTATTTTAATTATAATGTCTTTTTATCATTATTTTTAGTCCACTGCCTTCTCATTTTCTGACTTGTTTTTCTTCATCTTAGTCTTCTCTCACCACAGTAATCTCTCTTATTGTATGCATCACATTGTCCCTGTTGGAGTGGGCCTCACATTTTGGTCTCCCTTCTCCTATTATTTTATCTCTGTGCTTGATTCCTGGGGCTCATATGCTCTCTCTGTGACTGAAAGTCTATCAGCCAGACGCTGAGCTGGTTCGAATTCCCCGCTTATGAAGTGAACCTTGCTCACACAATTTGAGAAATCTCTTTTCAAATCAGCTTTGTGCACTTTTGGCACCAGTAGACAGATGATAGTATTCTCGGTACAGAAACCGCTCTCTGGTAGAACATTTTATTTCCTTTGTGGTTTTCTGTTATGTTCTATACGGGTTTCCTTAAAACAAATCTGTTTCCGTCTCCCTCTGTGAATGTTTATCTTTTGGCTGGGGTGTGTGCACACAGTAGGTCTGGGACTCCTCCAAGTGAGGATTGATAATATAGGGCTGGTGATGATTCCAGTGCATCATCACTCCACAAAATATGTCACAACTGACATGTTTATATTGCAATAAATGGATAACAAACCATTCAGTTTTTCCTAATTGAGTCACAAATTAGCAACGTTTCAGATTTCCCCTTTTTTATTAATCATTTTTAATAAACTTTTTTTTTTTACATGATTATTAATGATGTAATTTTGTCTGTATTACTCATTCCTATTTTAAAGTGCAGGTTTTAGACTCTTGCTGCATTTAAAATAATGTATTCAAAATGCTTGTTCTGAAGGTGAGTTTCTGTAACTAATGCATGTCGGATGATTTGAATATTGTAAAAATGTTTTTTCTTTTTTTTTTTTTCTTTTTTTGGGGGGGGGGGGGGTCCAAAAGGTGCACTTTCATATATGCATTAGCCACTACACATAAAGTGATATATTTAAAGACTTTTTTGTCTTAATTTGGATGATTATGGCTCATAAGTTATGGAAATCAGAAATCCTAAAATTCCAAGAATTTCCTAAGATCAATCAAAAAAGGATTTACAATACAGAAATGTCCAAATTCTGAAATGTAATACTTGGTTGGGGCACCTTTACCACATATTACTGTATCAGTGCAGCATTGCATGGAGGCGATCAGCTTGTGGCACTGCTAAGGTGTTATTGAAGACTAGGTTGCTTTGATGGAGGCCTTTATCCTGTACGTATTTTTAGGGCGGGTGCTTCTCGTCTCCTTTTGACAAAACCCCACAGATGACTGGCCAATCAAGCACAATAATAATGTGGTCATCAAACAGTTTGATAGTAGTTTTGGCACTATGGGAAGATGCTAGGTCTGAAATCTCCATAAAGCTTTTCAGCAGATGGAAGCGTGAAGTGCTCTGAAACAACTGTCAAGTCAACAGTCTTCTTCATGATTGTGGTTGTGTGTGCTGAATGAGGCCAATAAATACATGGCATTTATACTGTCTGAATTTATCCAAACTTGAAATGAAATGTTCTAGTAACTTGAAATACTGGATTTTCAAGTTATGAGCCACACTTGTCAACATTAAAATAAAAAAGGCTTGAATTATTTCCATTTACATGAAATGAGTACAGAATATGTGAAAGCAGATCTTTTTGAATTAAACTACAAAAACTAAACAAAATTTTTTAAATCATATTCAGATTTTTTTTTTTAGATGCACTAGTATGACACTGGTGTATCTGTGGTTTAAAGTCATATTTTTAAAAGTATGTCTTATCAACATATATATCAAGCATATCACTCAGTGATGATCCTTATTTGTGTGTGTGTGTGTGTGTGTGTGTGTGTGTGTGTGTGTGTGTGTGTGTGTGTGTGTGTGTGTGTGTGTGTGTGTCAGATAGAGCAGCAGAAGCAGGAGCTGAACAGGAAGGAGTCGGAGATGCAGGCCCTGCAGACCAAACTAGAAACACTGACCAATCAGAACTCAGACTGCAAGCAACACATCGAGGTGCTTAAAGAGTCGCTCAGTGCCAAGGAGCAGCGCGCCAATACACTCCAGACAGAGGTCAGTGTGTACACATTTACACGTGTAGAAAAACAAAATCCAAAGGCAGACAAACACACTAATACAGCCACACACATGCAAGCGCTCATCATGTCACACTGAACCACTGTCGGGCTTTTTGAAAAACACTTTCAAAGATACAAACAACACACAGAAGAACAAATCTCTCTGCAGAACAGAGAGGGTAGGAAGAAACACCGTTCCGACCCATTTGCATGCATCAGCAGATGCTGAAGAGATGAGACTTCAGATTGTCTGTTTTCAGGTAGAAACTGTGCATGTGCACAGAATCCTGCTTTTTTCTGCTGTTTTTTTTTTTTTTTCTGTTCGTCTAATGGCCGTTGAGGTGGGTGGAAAAAATGTCTATGCGTGTGGTTCCATTATTCCACCAGTGGGTTTTTGTATGTGTGGGCGGGTCAGTTAGAGGGCTGAAGAAAGCTGGCAGCTTTTTCTTCGTCATGTTTGAAGTTTCTAAACACTGTGGCTCTAATGATTTTATCACTGCTGTTGGGGATGAAGGTGGGTCATATTTAGTGAGATAGAAGTGTGTGTGTGTGTGTGTGTGTGTGTGTGTGTGTGTGTGTGTGTGTGTGTGTGTGTGTGTGTGTGTGCTTGTGTGTGTATGTGTGTGTGTGTGTGTGTGGGGGGGGGGGGTTGGTGAGCATTTAGCATTTTTCTACATAACTCTCTAGACTTGGAAGTGATACTTTAGATCTCTTTGTGTTCAGCAGTTGAGAGTGGCCTACTAACTATGTCCACTCATCATTACAGGAAGCAATTTGGGCCAAAATTAGGCCTAATTGTCCATACATGTGCAAGGAATTTTGGCCCTTGTCGTTAGCTGAATACATCATACAAAAAGGAATTGGTTTTCAGTGGGTGGTTTTTGTAAGTGTACATTTTCTTTTGTTTGTGTCCTACTGAAAAGGCATGTAAAAAAAATGTATGCGTGTGCAAGTCATTGGTGTGATTTTATGAAGCACAGGTTCTCGTGTGCGCGCACGCATGCGCGCACGCTCGCACGCACACACACACACACACACACACACACACACACACACACACACACACACACACACACACACACACACACACACACACACACACACAATTAACTATCAATTGCCCACTGCTATCAAAGTGTATTCAAAATAAAAAAAGATGAACTTTAATTTAAAATCCGATCATCTGTAGATCAGCACACAAAAGAAAGCTAAGCGAAACACAAACTGAGGAGGCATGCGCAGGAGAGACATGGCACAGGAACACATGGGGCTGATTGGGATAGGAGACTCATGGGAGCAAGGCACAAAGCTGGTTAAGTTAACCCAGGGTTTCTCCTGCTCATTCACATGAAAAGGTGGCAGCATCTCACAACCACAGCTGAATAGCAACACACCTGCTGTAAGTGTGTGTGTGTGTGTGTGTGAGAGGAAAAGTTCTGTACAGAAGTAAATGCATTAGTACTTCAGGCACTTTGGTCAGTAAGGCTGGAAAAAACTGCTATATTAATAAAGTTTAGCCTATTTGAATCAAGGAAAGAAAGCTGACAAAAATGCAGACTGTAAGTTAACTGAATTATTGACTTCATAACAGGAGAATGTGATGGGTTATTATAGAGTATTTTGTTAATGTTATATGTATGTGAGGCAGCTTAAATTCTAAGAGCAAGGAAAGGATAAATATAAAAAGAGGTCAGCAAATACAGATAGGTCAGCAAGTCCTGTTTTAGGATCATATATTAAGGATTATGGAACAATAAAATTAAAAATGTATTAAAAAATCTTTAGACCCTCCCACTATCTGTGCACAGAGGTCCAAGGGATCTTCCAGGAAGGGTGATATTGATTTTCCAGAGAATTAATTGGTCAATATGTGGTGATTTTATATCTGCTGATCTTTAATCTTAAACATAACCTGTTCTGGAGCAGGTTAGGTCTGCAGCCATGGTGATATACCCTGCTAAGAAGTGATCCACCTTCATATTACAGAAAACCCCAAGTAAATCCTGAAGTGACCGGGATAAGAAGGAATCCTGGTTCAGAGTACAGGCCTCTGGGCTGCATCAGATCCTGATCGCCATTAACACATAGTCACACACACACACACACACACACACACACACACACACACACACACACACACACACACACACACACACACACACACACACACACACACACACACACTGTCAGAGACTCTCATCTCTGGTTTCAAGTAATTTTTCCTGCTATTGAAGTGTACTCTTCCCCTGCTTGGGAATGGCTAAGGTTTCTTAGACTAAGTGGGCAAAGCAGAGGATGAGTACAGATATTTAGAGCTCTTCAGTGGGCCAGCGTGGCCATGCATTAATCTGCTGCCCATCAGTTATTTGGCTAGAGATGGCAGCAATTCCCACAAGATCCTCCTTTTCACCTCATTCCTTCCATCTTCCTTTAGAAGTTTTCTTTCAGCGTTCCCTACATCCCATTTCTCTAGAGCCCCTATTTTCTTTTGTCTCACACATGACTTCTGGCACATCACACGCCTCTCCCCATATACAAGAATGCGTATGCATGTGGGTGTATGCCAGGTGGGTCTCATCATGAATGACACTGATTGGTACAGTTGTGCATTCCCCCAAGAGTCAGACTGGTTTCTCGGGCACGAGGAGCAGCTTCTCCTCACAGATTTGTCCCTAAAAGCAGAAGGGACTGGCCACTGAACAGAGCCAGCACTGTGAGGAACAGAATGAGAAAATGGAAGCGTATTTTATTTGTCAATCAAAGTTAAGGACAGCTTCTTAATGGATGCGATTGAATCTGTCTCCTGATAACTGGAAAATGTGGAAAATAATGTGCGTTCACTTTTGTGCGAGCATTCTGAATCTGCCTGTGTCTGTGGAAACTTAACTCTTTAATACAGTAGATGTGTGTCTTTCCTGCCCCGCTCAGGACAATGCAGGGTGGAAATGATACTCTAGCAGATCAGGTAACCTATCACAGACCTTCCTGCATATTTAAACAGCCAGCAACAACGCACAAGGCCAATGCACCAGTGGCCATGGGGTTTGCTTGGACTAGGTTTAGTTTTCTGTCAGAAGATTGTTTTGAATGTTATGAACATTTGTTTAAAATAGGCCAAATCAGGTTGTTTTGAGACAGGTGGGATTGTTTGTTTGATTTAACTGTCACATATCTGGTTAGACAGCTACATGAATGAAGCTGCTTTGGGGTTGGAGTGTTCTCTGATACGATTTGGCATTCCAAGGCAAAGTAATGATCCTTAAAATACATTTATTGACTCATAAGCTTGGTTCTTTTAAATGGAGCATAAAATGAAAGTAGAAATAAAATATGACAAAATAGGAATAAAGTGCATAATAAATGACATTCCTGCTGGGGGAAGCTAGTTTACAAAAAAAAAATGGCTTTAAAAAGCCCCCCCCTCCCCCCTTGTTGTCACTGCAAAGATTGCAGGCCTCCTGCTTCCCATCCACAAGGTGATTCACAAAGAGCTGTTAGCTGAAAACTTTGCATATCTCGGCACGCTGTGCAGTGCGTCCTTAAAAAATTTGAGGAAACTGGACAAGTGGAGAAAAAAAGAAGTGTCACACCCAAAAAAAAATCAACAGCAGATGAATAGTAAGTTAAAGTCATGTCCTTAAGAAACAGGAAAAAATACAGCAAAGATCTGACACAGGACCAAGGAGATGCATCTGGACCTTCAATTGATCCGTCTATTGTTTGCCAAAGCCTCATCAGAAGTGGTCTCAGTGGAAGGGTGGCTGTCAAGGAGCCATTCTTAAGAAAGGGAAACAGGGAGAAAAGGCTGAGGTATTCCAATTTCCACAACAACTGGACTGAAAATCAGTGGCAATAGGTCTAGTGGAGTGATGAGTCCAAATTTAAAATTTTTGGTTCAAATTGTCATTAATATGTACAGAGGAAGTCAGGAGAGAAGTACAGCAGTGAGTGTCTACAGCCATAGTTTGTTGGTGTTGGGATCATGTCAAAATTGATGGAATTATGAACACAGAAAAGTATGGTCAAATTTTGATTCACCATGCAATACCATCTGGAAAGCATCCGATTGGCAAGAGCTTTATTTTTCAGCATTGACATTGATCCCAAATATACTGCCAGTGCGGTAAAAGCATGCCTGGACAGAAAAAAGACACAATGGCTTCCCCAGGGCCCAGATCTCAACATTATTGAAGTAGTGTGGGATCATCTTGACAGAGAACAGAACAAAAGGCAGCCAACATCCAAAGGAAAGCTTTCAATGTCCCTCAAGGAAGCCTGAAGAAGAACACATAAAAAAAAATTAAAGGAAAGCTTGCCTAAGAGAGATCAGGCTGTGTTGGAGAATAAAGGTGGTCATACCAAATATTGACTTTCAAGCTTATTATAATTGCTCAAACTCAGTTTTTATTATATTTGCACATTTCAATAAATCACTGCACCTATTCCCCATTCCCCTAGCAAAATATATAGAAATGAGGGGTGACAAAAGACTTCTGCACAGTACTGTATTTATCATTACCCAATAAAGGGCAGTCCAGACATGAAGCTGGAGTTTAGGTCTGAATCAGGCACATAAATTTGCACAGCAATACAACATTTGATATTTGTTCCTCACCGACTGCCAGTAGAAGTGTTATAAGCAGCACGCCTTTAATGCATACTTTGGGATGTGGCAACATATCTGTATTTGGAGAGAACACAGTCTGTGGTATTTCACTTCAGCTTCATCAGATGTGACCTCAAATGTCTTGTGTTCTCTTTCATCACCAGCATTTTCTGTGTGTCTGCCAGAAGACCTCTACTGAGTTTTCATTTTGAGGTTGAAATGTAATGAGTCGTAAAAGATATAAATGACTAAAAAATGACTTGCTAACATCAACCATAGTGGCAGTGATGAATAGGGAAAACAAGAGGAAAATTAAGAAAAACTAATCTGGAGTGTAAGTGGGAAAGAATCAAGAAGCGATTGAGTGACAAGAGGAAGTGAAAAGTGAGAGAATAGAGTTGTTTGATGGATGTTTAAGGATATGGGCTTTTGTCAGTGAGTGATGCGATGGAACGGTGTGCTGTGGTCCCTGCTGGACTATTTTTGTTGATCTTTCCTTGTTCTCTTAGCTGATTGATGGTTCATATAGGTAGTGAGGCAGAGAAAAGATGTGATCTAAACCGGGTTAAACTCCACCCTGGGCTATCCCCCTGCTGCGTTCTCGCTTACTGTCTTTCTTTCTGCCTCATTCACTTTTGCTCCCTCTGTCCACAGTTTCTCTTCCCTCATGCTATCTGCTTCCATCTCTATTCTATCCTATTTTCTTGTCCACTTCTTATTTTCCCTGTTTCATTCTTATTCCAAGTCTGTTGGTAAAAAGTGAAGAAACAATTTAAACAAAGGCGAGAACTCGATGAGCTCCCTACAGCTTATAGTGAGCTTACTGGAGTAAGTAAACAGAAAACAGTTCTGTTCCCATTTGCTGACCACTAATTAGCAGCTCTTACCAGTTTTTTATGACCTTATCTGAACCCGACTGGCCTTATATAAACCCGACTGACCATGGTCACCGTTCTCAGACCCAACAGCATGCTCCTGTGTTCCTAGATTAGTGTGGTTTGGGTTTCAGTGTGAGTAGCAGCACTGGGCCCCCCAGAACAAATACGGCACGGTCCAAAATAAAGCCCCCACAAGTTCTTCAGAGGCCCTGTGGAAAAGCCATAAAGTGGAATTACAGCAGTCAAAATGGGGATGAGATATTTAATGGTTTACACAGGGAATGAGATAAATACGCACATGACCTAATGAGTCGACAGATACATGTGTGCACACGGCTTGAATGCACGCTCATTAGCATTGCTGTGCAAATACATGTGACACATGCTTTGTCACAAATGATGTGTTAAGTTAGATCAGTTAAGTTTCATTCGTGTGATGTTTTATCCCATATTAAGGTTCTTGGGAAATGTTTGTAATGTCTACATTTTTTGTTTTCTATTTTGAAACTTCACAAAAAAAAAAAAAAAATACATAAACAGAAACAGTAATGTGGGCTTTGCTTGGTCTACCGTCAGTCAGCAGGTGGTTAACCAGAAGGCAGCGAGGTGGTGATAGAGACAGCCAGAGACAATAAGCCCCTTTCTTTTTGTTCTGACCTCCTCTCTCCTCAGGGTCACCCTGCTTTGCTAAGACCACTTAACTTCCAATTTCATACACACATATACCCAAATACACACACAGACAAAGACATACTTACACAAACATTTCGTGCCACAATAATACACTCTGAGAACAGTTTTCACTCCTGCTTACAGTAAGTCCGGTCTTTGTTAACAGAAAAAGTCTCTGAATAGAACAATTAAACTAGAGCAAATATAATATGGTTCTACTCCTGTATTTGTAGGGAAGTTGTGTCTTTTTTAGCATCCCTCTAGCATATTTAATTATTAGAAATCAAGCAATAACTTTCAGGACATTTTGGGGTAACTCTAAAAATTTGTGTGTGATTACTCTTACAGTGGGCGGTGTTAAAATATTGATCTCAGGTACAATACACAGATGAGCTCAAAGAGGAAATAGCGATTTCTAGTGACTTTCCAATACAAGCCACATTTACCCATTCACACTGCACTTTTATACTGGACATACAGTTCTCTCTGTCACACAAAGGCTTAGACACTGATGGGGGCAGTTTTTCCTGTTTAGCACGTTGACCCAGGGCACTTCAGCATGCAGACTGGAGAAAGTAGAGATCAAGCCACCAACTGTTCGATTTGTATGATGACCTGTTGTCCCTCCAAAACCACAGCTGCACAGTGTGACCATTGTATGTCTTCCCTTTCAAAGGTTGCACCACTGTGAAGAAGCAGCTTAGTGCCATATATCGCTGTCATTTATTTATCTGGAGTACATTTATGAACAAGCATGCTCTCCTGCAGTGTATACTTATACTTAATAGCAGTGATATTATAGTAAAAATAGGATGGCAACTTCCTTGCAACTATGAATAATTTGCCTGGTGTTTGCATTAAATTTTTGCATTTGATGACTGATTGCAAGAAGTTGCAGTGACCAACTGGTTGCCCAGATGTTAAACGTGTAACACTTCTCAACCTCTGGGCTGCCACTTTTGATTGCACGGCACAGGGCGCCTGGTGGGAGGCAACCTGTGTCCAAACAGTCGCTTTCTTACTCAGACTGACTGCAGTAACACTCAGACAGATTGGCAAAGGTTTGCAAATGACTGTCGCTTAATTTATAAACACAGACAGATTGCCGACATCAGTCTAAGCCAGTTTGTGCCAATGAGTGCATCTTGTCTGTGATGTGTCTTTTTGCAGCAGGGGACTGGTTGCCAACTGGTTGTATTCTGGTTATTTCTTCTTACATAAAAGCAAAGTTGCTGAGCATCTGTGTCATTTTGCAGTTAAATCACTGTCCTGTAGCAACTACATCACTACTTGGAGAGGAATTTTTGAATTTCTTTTTCATATTTAAGAATTTCTGACTGGGCTCTAAATGTAAGTTAGCTTTCAGCTTTTTTTTTTTTTTTTAGCTCAAACAGCAGACATTAACAGAGCACAAAACAGAGTTGGACAGGAGCCAGCAGGGCAAAACACTAATCACTTGAACTTTACTTAACTTGAACTTGAGCATGAGCACAAAGGAGACACAAATGACGACGAGGACGCAATGAGGAACAAGGGGAAACGCAGATAGTAAATACGCAGAGGGATAACAAGGGAAGTGGAAACAGCTGGACAGGAACAACGGACGCAAACTAAACACAATGCACAAAGACAAGGACTAGCAAAATAAAATAGGACATAACCAGGACACAGGAGACAAACACACATACCTGACTAGACATGGGAAAATGTGGGGGAGTCCAAAAACAGAAACGTGAACAACCACAAAGAGAACTCGTAGCCGGAACAACGAAAACCTGAAAACTGAAAAATAGAAAACCAGGTAAGGAAATCAAGAAAACACAAAAGCATTGCCATTCATAAAAAAAATGAAACTAACTCAGATGCCAAAATACAAAGTAAACATAAAAGTCCAACCTAAAATGCTTAGTCAACAGACCCAGGACCATGACAGTTAACTGCCATATCATCACAAACAGGCTGCATGTAATTTTCAACTTGACCCCATTTAATTGCAAACTGGTTGCAGACTGATAGCAGACTCTTACTGCCATTTTTTCACCTTCTTGATGCTCTAAAGTCACTGTTAAGATGGAATCAAATGCAATAAATGAGATTGCAAGTTCATTACACATAATTTAATAACTTATGTTGCTAGTTGGTTTCCAAATACTGTTTTCCCTTGTGTGACTATAGCATTAGTGACACTGAGAAAGAGTCTTAACTCAGTTTGAGTTTGACAGACCTGATGTAACCCGGTGGATTCTACAATAAAGTTCTTAGCTAAAATGCTTATGACAGCTATGTTGTCATCTCTATGACAACATACTTAGTTGTCTTGGAGATGATTCAGCGATTGCGTCTGCATTGTTGGCTTGAAGTTAAATTGAATTAACTAACTTATTATTAGTTCAAAATTGGTCATTTTTTTCATCTATTGTACTCAAGAAAGGTCATGACTTGGTGTTTTACACCCCAGCTAATATTTTACTTGTTGATCAAGTACAAATCAAGCTGATTTCAGGCACCTGCTGTAGACACTGTAGACCTTCATTCATTCTCCACATGTTTGCCACAGTGACTGCAGGTGCCTGACAGGAAATGGATTCCCTTGCATCAGGATGTAGGAACTGGTGTGCAGTGCTGGAAATGATCAGGAAAAATAATGTTAATGAGGAGGAATGCCTGAAGCAGCTCTTCCTTTACATGTGCATGTGTGTTGTGTATGTATTTCTTGTGTCTTTGTTGGCTGGATGTATTTATGATGGATAAAGGGCAAAAGAGGGTGTGAGGCAACAGTGTGCAGTGAGAGTTTGTGCGGTGGTACTCGGGGTGACCCTGTATTTTTCAATGTCATATAACCATTCACTACTACAATGTGAAAATGAATGACTTTCATGCTGTGGTAGAAAACATTCATTCATCCTGTTGACAATGATCCTTTTGTCAGTGGATTTCTCTGTGTGGCAGTGTGTGTGTGTGTGTGTGCTTGTGTGCGTGTGTGTGTGTGTGTGTGTGTGTGTGTGTGTGTGTGTGTGTGTGTGTGTGTGTGTGTGTGTGTGTGTGTGTCCTTGTCTTTTTTTGGGAAGGGGGGGGTCATGTTTTACATCTGTGCTTTTCTATATTCCCTTCGTAGCCTGTAGGCACACAGCTGTGTTGCCATGGTTTTATCAACAGATGTTACGGTGTTCGATGAGACAGTGCCCCACTCTCCACCCTGCAGCCCCTGCTGTGAGGCAGTTTATATCCGCTTATTATCCCGAGTCAGCCCTGAGGTGATCTCTCCATTATACGATTCCTGATCAGAGCTCTGACTGTTGTCTTAACTCAGCTTTCATGACACCCCTCAAATGACATAGCCTTAGCCCTAGGACAGGGAATTTCCCACATTTCCGTAAAGATCAACCCCGGTCTTGTTATGTCTGGGATGACCAGCTCAGGTGGAGAGGAAAACTTCAGTTTGCATGCATGTACTTGTTTATCCAATCTGTGTAGGCATATAACTGCTTTCTGACCAAACAGTTCTGGGTGTAAGTACTGACTAGGGAGGTCTGCTGGGAAGTACGTGCCTTGCAGCATTTTTTTCTTTTTGCTAACAGGACCTCTGAAGCAGTAAGCAGCTGGTAATGCAACTCAGCTTATATTGTGGTTATTTTCTTGAAATCATGTTTGAAACTCTTCATTTTTGGCTTTATATTGTTTTGGTATGTGGTATATACTTTCTTTTTCAACTTCAGGGGAATAGCATTGTATTTATTTCATGGCATAAAGGCTCGGTATAGTTAAGACATTAATGTTTATATTAGCTAATGTTTTACAAATTTACAAAAACAAATAAATTAGATGAACATGTGTGCATTTTTTTTTTCACCGTATTTATCTTGGGGCTGTTTACATTCATTATTTCCCTAATAAATAACAAAAATTCAGTAAATTTAAATTTTAGGATGCATTTTTTTGTTACATTTTATTTTACAAAGTTGGGAAAGCTATTTAAGTTGAGCATGAAGGTTCCTTACACCTAAAAGAGTCATCCCAAGTCTCTACCTCACAGTGAGTTGTACAGATTATTAATTTAACACTGGATTGGATTGGCACTCATTATTGACAGATACCCACAGCCAAGGTATTGGTATCATAAAAAGGTGGATTGGGCCATCCCTACTTGAAACCACCATTTGTCATGTGTTCTGTCCATCAGTCCACACCTAAGTCTAGACCAATGTTATTGCATTAACTAAAATTAAACCAAAATCTCAAAGTAGCTGTGAAAATTGTTTTAGTTAGCTTAAATAGAAAAAATCTAACTTAAGTAATATTATATGCGATAAAAAGCCAAAACTCAAAAGTCAAAGTTCTTCTTATACTAATACAGTTCCAACTCTGTAGAAGGAAATACACCGAAAAATGAGTTCTAAGAACTCCGACGGTCCTCAGTTCGAGCATTATGGACATGGAAAAAAAGGCAACTGAAACTATAAAAAACGGTCCTAAAGTGCTTTCTGTGTGTAAATAAACAGCGTAGGGTCTAGGAGAAATCCAGCCCTTGTTTACATTTTCTGCGTAAAGTTTGTCATGCTTCCATTTGACAAAGCCCAAGTATTCACACACTCACACACGGAGCACATCAACATGCATGATTTACCTAAATGAAAAAAACCATGCTTTGGTCTTTAGACTGTCTACATTACAGTATTTGTAGCCTCCCAACATCTTATTGAACACTTCTGTTACTTCATCAAGAAACTATGACTCACTTAATGCCACTCATTACATCTGTATAAGAGTTACTGCTCAATACATATATACACCAAACATGTCTCTTATTATCTAGATAGGCTGTTTTTTGTTCACCTTTCACCAGTCTTTAATAATGCAGACATCAGTCAGAGTGAAAACAGCAACAGGTTGTTTAAACCCAGTTTGTCTTGATGCATATGGTACATTTCACCAAAAAGATGCTTGACTGATAATAGGTAATATGCAAGACTCTGGTGGTCTAGTATTGTCTTTTAGTATTTTAGTGATAAAATTCAGACTTGGCCACATTAGTGGCTTGAGAAACATGAATTAGGTGAATATTATGCCATACATTGAGATAATTAATTTCACTGCACAGGCCTTTGAATAAATTAAGTCTAATGGGTGCTTGTGTGCTGTATTTATACAGGCTAGAGGGATTTCAAACAGACAGAGAAGTGAATCGCTCACACAGCTGTGTGTAGAGCACCACAGCAGGCCAAGAAGATCTGAGTTCAGGCATCAGATACATTTCATCAGACCCTTTCTTTGGGATTTAAGGACTTTTATGGTGGTGTTTTCAGCTGAAGGGACATTCAAACTTCTTTGGACAGCCACACACACAGAAAAATGAGTGTAGCTGATGGTTTGGATGTGGGCTTCTGTAAAGGTCATAGATTTTTAAAGACTTAGATTGAGACAATGGAAAACATATGACGGATGTTTTTCTGATCAACCTAAGACTCTATTTGCAATATTGGACTCCCAAGTGGGTGAGTGAGAGTGCAAATGTTACTGTTCAAGTGTTGGTGTGTCCCCAGGCCTCGGCTGTGGTCTTTCAGGTTTTCACTCTCTCTGGTTCTACTGTTTTGACTGTGGTCTACTCATATAGTCCCTGTGTTGTTTATTGCGGCCCAGAGCCGACGATGGGCCCAATACCTTTGCAGATTTGCCTGCCAAAAAAACTTTTATGATGAAATGTGAGGCAGGAAAAAGGGAGGTGAGGACAAACAGTGAAACTGTTTTCTTTAAGCCTCTGTTTTACTTTGCTAACCAATTTCCAGAATCTACATTTGGCTGTCATTGCAAGCAAGAGGGAGGAATTCAAGGAGAATCAGAGTGTGTTTATGCATTTTTGTGTGCTATTTGCATATTTAATTACAGATACGGTTATGTGCATGTGACATTTGTTGAATATATACATATGTGCACATGTTAAGAGTAGTTACAATTTTGTGGCTGCATTAATGTAAAGAAAATCAACATTTTGCCAAGAATTAATAGTTCTGCAACCACAGAATGTTGAAAACATGTCAAGATTTTTTTATTTTTTTAAATTATGCGGTGCTGAGTGAGGGGCTGGAAAGTTTAAGTGGAGTTTTGGAGGAAGATGGGGTGATATAGATGTGTTTTTAATTCATCAACTCAGTGGAACTTCTCAGTGCAGTCTCCAATGTTCCCTTTAGATTTGAATTAAGACAGACTGGACAACAGTGGGCTTCTCTACTTCTCTCCCTGACCTCTCTTTTCTGTTTCTCCCTCTAAAAAAAATGTCATGATTACTAAACAGAATATAGTCCCTGGTGTCCACTTGCGTAGGTAGAA
The DNA here is from genome assembly GCF_007364275.1 of Archocentrus centrarchus. Lineage (NCBI taxonomy): Eukaryota > Metazoa > Chordata > Actinopteri > Cichliformes > Cichlidae > Archocentrus > Archocentrus centrarchus. The sequence continues at coordinate 17,796,922 of NC_044352.1, forward strand.
TCAGTACCGTGGTTGTCCTGGAGACGGTAGAAGTTCTATGTTGCATCTCATCCCCCTCAAATGGAAACACAAATCCACACTGAAAGGCACAAACCTACAAAGTTATGGATGGGAACTGTGGGCCTATACCAAAGACAACCTGATTTGAAGACTTCAGGGATTTCTCACACTGACACATCACTCTGTCTCTCTGCAGGACCTGCACCTTTAAATGGCAATAGGAAATCTCCTGGAGAGTTTGCAGCGTGGTTGGAGGGATGGAGTGTTGAAAGAGAGGTGGTAGCCACAGGGGGAGAGAGAGGGAGAGAGAGAGAGAGAGAGAGAGAGGTGTTTTTGAAAGATGACACAAGGAAGAAGGGCAGCAGAAGAAAAGGAAAATTGGAGGGGAAATTGAAGGAGAAGAGAGAGGTTAATCACTGTGCCTAGTTAGCCGTCTATCATCTCAGCATGTGCGCCAGCTGATAAAGGCTTACACTATTTCCTGCAACAGACCAGCTGTTGGAGTGGTAGTGTTAGTCAGAGAAACAAAAGTATGTCAGTAGTGTTAATATGCCCAATCCAAATGATGTATTTAAAACAGGCATCATAACTATCCACCTTCTTTCACTTGCTCATTTATTACTTCCCTTGCTTTCACCCTTACTATTATCCATCCTTTCATTTGTCCCTCCTCATCTATCCAACTCTTTCTTCTTGTTTTTCCATGTACTGTGTCTGGCAGCGCTGAGTGCTTTAAGAGGGTATTAGCAGGACGTCTGTGTAGTACTATCACAGCTTAGTGGGCCAGTGCAGGTGAGACAGCAGGGATTTCCTGTTAGGCCCCTTTGCTACATTCTTGCTAAATTGCTCCTTGCCAGGTGGAGTTGGAGGGGAGGAGGTCTCTCTTTCTCTTCCATAAATGCAGTGGCAAACAGGCACGCACAAACACACACAGTATGCGTGTGAATACTGTACGTACAAAGGATTAGGGATATCACTGCTGTGTGTGTCCGTGCGCATTTGTGCATGTGCGTGCGTGCAAATGTGAGTTTGGGAGGACAGAGCCGTTCTCAGTATTAGGCTTTGGTTGTCTGCCAGAGGAGCAATATGAGATAAATACTTGGCCATCTTACACCTGGGGGTCTTGGCCTGCTTCTAATGGTACTATGTGACAGGCACCCTCTGTGTGTCTGTGGACTGCATGGTGCGCTCTCATTTTACACATGCAGGTATATACACATACAGGCAGGGAGGAACTAACTGTGCTCCGACACAGCTGTACTTTTCAGTTGCGCTTTTAGTGTATCTGTTGTTTTTCTACTATAATTTTTCTTCTGGTTGCTTTCATATTATTTGTTTTTGTTTTGTTTTGTTTTAATCTCTTCTAGTTTTAAATATCTCTCAAATGGTGGTGGAAGATAACAACAAAGTAGTTATTATCAGAAATGGTATATTCTAATCATACAGCTTCTGTGTGGTGTATATTTAATGCACACAGTTTGCACAACAATATTATTATATATCAGAATAATTACTAAAGTGTTATAGTTGGCTGAGGTGAGGCTAACTTGTACCTCCAGCTGCTGCACTGCCTGTCCTCCCTTTATGAATCTCTGTAAGTGCCGCGTGAAATACCTGGGAGATGAGCTGGAGAGCAAAACAGAGACTTTGCTTGAAGTATTTTCACACTGTTCACATTGTGTCCAGGTAATGCTTGTTAAAGTGACTGTTAACAAGCCTTTTTTTTTTTTTTAATTCCCTTTATCTATGTGTGTGTCTCTTGAACTCAGATAAAATTAAGTTCAGATGGGTTCTACTGGGTGTTTGCACAGTGGTGAAAAGTGCTGGAAATGAAGAATGGAGAACAAACAAGGAGTGCATAATCTGTTGTGTATATGTGTATGTGTCACTGTAGGTGGCGCAGCAGAATACTGATATAAGGCCAGTAAGTAGTTCTGGAATGTGCTCAGATATCTCTCATCTCATTACACTTAGCCAGACACGTAGAAATTCAATTTGTGAGTGTGAAGTGTGTGAGCAGTCTGATCTATGGCAGCGCTGGCCCAATCATACAACACTCTCAATAACAAATGATGAGACAGGCTCCAGGCGTTTTCTCTTTCACACACACTTCGGTACACGGTTCATATCATGGACATTAGGCCGAAGTTGAACTTTTACTACTTCCAAATGTCAATGAATAAATGTGTTGCGAAATGTCATTTCTAGCACTGAATAATAACATATGGGCCACCTGACTGAGAACTGGGAAAATCACGGTGTATTATTTCTTATTCTTTTTTTGTGTGTTTCTGCAAGTGCTTCCTCTTTTCCTTACCTTTCCCTGTCAGTCACTCAGATGTGGTACATTGTCAAACAGACTGCCTTATACAGTCTAGTACAGATTATTTTCAACCTGTATGCTTGCCTGTCTACCTGACTGTGTATGAATTCTGGATATGCTGAATACTGGATTAAATGTCTTTCAGAGTCTGTCTGACTCCATACTGAGCTGCCATTTCACAGTTCTGTTATGCACTTAACTTCTTTTCTTGGTTATTTGTAGGTAGATGCTCTGCGAGTGCGTCTGGAGGAGAAGGAGCAGTTCCTGACCAAGAAGACCAAACAGCTGCAGGACTTGACTGATGAAAAAAGCACACTAACAGGAGAAATTAGAGACATGAAGGACATGCTGGACGTGAAGGAGAGGAAGATTAATGTCTTGCAGAAGAAAGTACGTAAAGCCAACATTTACAGTACAGCAACACATTGCATCTATTTCACACAGTGTAGACAGACTTTAAGTACATATGAAACTAATTTGTTGTGAGCTGATTTCACTTTATTTAGAGAGAAATGCAATATTGAAAGAATCATTCTGCACTTAATAGAGAGGCCGGACCTGTTTTAATTTGACAAAGCAGCACGGCGTATGGTTGCTTGGAGTGACAAAACTACATCGTGTTACATCGTAAAGTAATTGTTTTCAGTGAAATTTGAATTTTAGACAAATAAAGTAAGCAACTATTTGCTAATGTGAAACAACAGCTTATTGCCACAGGAGCTGATGGAGACCAAAGCCAGAGCTAAAAGGAGAATGACTACTGGGCCTAAACACACTCTAAAAGCACTTAAAACCAATAATGATTTTATCCCATGTGTTCTGGATTTGTAAATATGCTACTGTTGACTAACATTTTGCAGCTATGTTAGTATTGTACAGTAGCATTTTCAGCTAAACTAAAATGAGTGAATAATTTGATGTAATGTAACTTAAAAAAAGAGACCTTGTCGGACATTCTTGAGTGCCTAAAACAACAAGTGAATAAGGACTCAGGTTAAATTTTCAGGGAAAGTCCAAATGATGTGATATTTATGATGTGATATTGTGTGATATTCTCTCAGTGCCTGTCTTCTGCTCCGCTGTAATGCCAACATTGTGCGATACTATGTAATGTTAGGTTAGAAGAGGAATCCATCAATGTTAGCGAATGATAACGTTAGCTGTAAATTAGCTATATATATATATATATATATATATATATATATGACCAATGAAGGGTGGAAGTGCTCCTGTGATAAGCAAACACCTGAAATTAAAGTTAAGCATCATAACTGGATAGTTTTATTCAACATTAATGTCTCACTTAATATAGTTGAAAATTAATCATTCTCTCAGCTGTATTCCTTGATGTTGAAATGTGTTATGCTTGTTTTAACAGCTTATTTTGAATTAAAGACTTAAAATTAAACCACAAAAAGGAGGAAAAAGTTCGTTCTCCGTTTAAACAGCTGCTTTTACACAGCTGTGCTTCACACTCACGGTTGCTAGGCGACATGAGCTACGCAGAGGTGAGGGCAGGTGACGCTGATATGAAGGCTAGCCGCTCACGTCCTCCCTTTGCGGTCTTCGTGGGCTCTGAAGAACGTGGGCCGGGTCCTTCGCAGGATGCGGCCCCTGAATTTGGACATTGTGCGTCGATATAATCTGTATGCCGGGAACTCGTGCACTGAGAAACGTTCCACGGTGCAAAGTGCGATTAAAATGCGTTAAAAATTTTAATTCGTTAATTTCCCTGTAATTAATTAATCGAAATTAACGCGTTAAAGTCCCAGCCCTTATATATATATATATATATATATATATATATGAGACATACAAGACATACGAGACAGCAACATCGTAGTGCACTGCACTGCGATCTCTTCTGTTTGTCACACCACTGTTTCTGCTCATGTTCCTTTCCACCTTCATATGGGGTTTGAGTGTGCCAACAAACACATGCATCAGGATGCTGACTGCATTTCACAGCCATGAAGTTGTTATGGCAGCGGTTTTAATCTGTTTTACATTTTTTGTCAAGTTTAGGACTGGGGTAAGTCATACTAATGAAAAATATCAAAAAAACAAACCCCGATGTTCTTTAATGCCTAAATGTCCTCTTTTTTAATCGTAGAACACGTCTGATGTCAGTGAATTAACTCGCTTTTGTAGCAAAAGAGAGAAAGAAAGAAAAATCTTACCTCCGGTCCCAGATGCCACATATGACCCTCTCTTTCTGCTTGCACACACTTGCACGCTATGTCTCAGAGGCCTTAATGAGGATGGCTATTTAAAACGGGCCAGCGGCCACCTGTGGTGCACATGCTGGCAGTTCCTCTATAGACCAATTACATACACATAAAGGTCTTCTGTCATCTTCCTTGTTTCCTCTCATGTCCTCAAATTAGAGATCTCTCTCTCACTCTTCGCCCTCTCTCCCACTTGCTGAGTTTAATGAAAATGGGCACAAAAGGTCACATAGAGTGCCATCACTGTGTATGTGTGCATGTGATTGTGCTAAAAATATTCACTGTTTTTATGTTTGTGTGACCTCAAGGTTTTACTGTGTTAGAAGATTTAAAGATCTTAATGCACTGCTTATACCGTGCTGTACTCGGTTCAGTCTCAAAGCATCTTAAAGCAATAAGCTTGTTTTTTGCTCATCACTGTCCCACACTCCAGTCCACTCTGTGAACTTTATCTAAAAATGAACTGTTTGCTATTGTGTAAGGATTTTTCATGTTTTGCTGTTGTGCTTTGATATCAGTTTTCATCACTGCATGCTCAAAAGTGGGCTTACTTTGGACTGCAAATACTTTTCCCCCCTTCATATCATTGTGTTGATGGCCGGTTTAACACTGGCCAGTATTTTTCCTTCATTGATACATATTTTATCTCTCAGCAGAAAGCCTCCCTCTGTATCCATATCTTTTTGTCTGTTTCCTTTTTTCCTTTACAAATATTATTGCTGCAGACCTGTTCCTCATTCATCATGCCACTGAAAACTTTAAAAGCCAGAAGTGCTGCAACACCCCTATAAAAAAAGTCAGCAGAAATATGATGTGCATGCACATTACTTGTAGTAAATTAGTTTTTCTTTACTTTCGTGACCCTGTTTCTTTTTTCTTTTTTTTCTCACCATGTGTTAATGTGAGAATGAATTGAAGTGAGAAGTGACTGAGAATGATTTGAATGAAGGAGCGTGCCAGGTACTTTAACCTGTGAGTCAGCAGGTTGTCCACATTCTTAATTGAGCTGTTTACTCTGACCACAATCTGTTTAAGTTTTTCTCATCATTTTCTTTCATCTAAGCCTTGCTCATCTTTTCAGGCTCCTCTTTTTCTGTCTCCAACACCTTTCTGTCCACACAAACTATCTTTTTTCAGCTTTGAAGGCACTTATCCACTTCAATTTAGCCTTAAGCTCTTTATAAGTGCTTTTCTTTCTTTACTATGTTCTACATGTCCAGCTGGAAAGCATCTCACACTCTGGATACCTGTTTTTTACTGAATGTAGCCCTTCCTCATTAAAGCAATCTCTTCCTTTTCTATCTCAAAGGACTGTCATGGCATCATTCTTCGGCCCTTGTCTTTGTATGTTGTACCCCGAGTTACTGAAGGTTTCTGTTTCCCTTTTCATGTTCTCTTAAACTGGAAAGCCATCTTTTCTTGAATATAGGTTTTCTTCATCTTAGTTTTTTATTAAAGCTTTTTCGTTCTTTTGCTATGTTTTGCTTCGCCAACTGGAAAGCATGTCTAGTCTTCTGAATACAGGCCTTCCTCAACATTGCCATCTCTTCCTTTTCTATTTTTAAAAGCCTTAATGTCATCAATCCTGACATTGTTTTCAGCATCAAAAGCCCTCCTCTTCATAAGTGTACGCTTAGTTCCTTGTTCAAAGTGGGGTTTTTTCATGTTAAATTTCTCCAGCTGGAAGACTTCCCTCATCTTTTGAAAGTCTGACTTTTCTTGTAGGCCTTTCTTGCCATGACCATCTCCTTTCTTTTTATGTTGAATGTCTTCCTGCTAAAGACCATTTAGTCCTCTCCTAAAGGCTTTGCTTTCTTCTTCTGTGTCCTCCCTTGCCAGCTGGAAGACATTCCTTGTTTCAGAAGGATGTAAGCTCCCTTTCGAGTGCAGTTTGACTTTCAGATTTTCTCTTTCTGGTCATTCCTTGCCTTTCCACAGCTTTTTTTTTTCATCTTGTTTATCTGTGCCTCTTTGCACAAAGGTTTCTTCCATTTTTCCTTTTCCGTGTAGAAGTGACAATTTGCCTTGTTTTTGGGACATCTGTTTTCTCTGAAATGGCAAGCAATTTTTTGCTAGCCACTTTAAGTCTCTGCTCTGAGTTTTTTGATTTTAAAGCACAGAATATCATCGAGACTCATTTAGAAGCACAGAAGGGCAGAATTAATTTGGTTAACTTTACCAGATCTTTGTGGCTTACTTCAGTCAAACCGTTTTGTATTTGCTTGTTTGGTTCAGTTTTTTTGGCTTTGGATTCTGTGGTTTACGTGGTCAAGCTCAGACGCTCCATCAGATTGGGTTCTGAGGAGCTTCGGGGAAGGGTCAACTAAATGGCTATTTACTTTAGTTCAGCTTATGTTTCTACAGTGCAGACCACAACAACACTCATTTTTGTGGTGTTTTAAATTGTAAGGTAAAATCCCTACAATATTAGTGAGAAAACCCCAATGAGTAAGCACTTGGTAAACATCGAGAGGAAGAACAGGAAGAGACCTCTGGTAGAACCAGCCTCATGGAGGTGCTGCAGCTGGTTGGGAGATGAGGAAAAAGCACACAGAGATGGCAACAAGACACAAGAGTAAAGCTTGGCAAGTCGGTGAGACCAGTAACCACAGACCAAGAACATGCAGCTCTGGAGCCAGAGACATCTACAGAACACAAAGAGAGAGAGGACAAAGGATACACTATGGCAGATAATAACCACAAAGTTAGAGGTTAGTGATAGTGATATAGTGCATAACCGTGTGCTCCTCTACCCACTTCTGGACAGTTTTGTGGTGTGAAAAAGTTTTGCTGCTGGTCATGGTCTGCAACATTCTTTTTTTTGCCAGGGTTTACAGCAAAGATTTAACAGCAAAATATACTGTAATGAACTGATCAGTGTCAGGTACTTCACCCATCCGCATGCTGATATAGATGCAAAGTTAGAGTTACACTGGGAAAGGGAAAATTATTGGGTTTATTAACTTCTTCATTAACTTTCCACACCACCATCTGGTCAGCTGTAATACTTACTCTGCTGCATGTGCTGCAGACAGTGCTGAGGGTTGTAAATGGTGGAGACAAAGTGCGCTTTGCTGGACAGAATTTATAAATTATCCCAAGAGTCTTTACGTTTAGTTAAAAAAATAAACATTTTGAACATTTTAAATATCAGATACTGATATACCGTATCTGCGATAAGCCAATATATTACTAATATTAATGTTTGCTAGAAGGTTGCAAGTAACTTCAGTAGTAGCAGTTGAAGTAGTTCTACATGCTCATTTTAAATTTGATGCCAGTGGCCTGTTTCCAAGAAATGTTGCAACAGGGACATCAAAGCAATGGAAAATATTCTTTTTTTTTTTTTTTTGCCAAAAACATAAACAAGCAAGCAAAAAGCACACGGAACATATGTAAGACTGGACTGGCTGGTAAATAATTCAAAAATATTTAACAATAATTTGCTTATAATGGCGTAACGAGGCTGAAAAACAATATGGGAAGGCTGTGATTTTCATGAACTGATGTGCCACTGCCTGAAAAATTCTGTTCACTGCACATGCTCAGGAATGCTTCTAAAAACCATCATCTGCAAACAGTTCATTACTGCATCCAAAAAGGGAAAACTCTACCAAGAAAACAAACATACATAAATAAAATCCAGAACCACCAGCCACTTCTTTTGGGCCTGAGCTCAGTTAAGATGGTGAACTGTTCTCTGGGTTAAAGAACACAGCTCTAAAGCCAGCGTCAGTGGCGGTACGGGGTTGTATTTGTGCACAAGGCATGAAAAACTTCCACGCTTGTGAGGCACTATTAATGCTGAAAGCTATGGATCAACATATTCTGCCATTCAGATGAGAGAGGACTCTTTCAGCAAGACACAGTTAAACCACATTCTTTACAAATTCGGTACAACAACACGTGGTTGCTAAGAAACGAGTGCTAAAACGGGTTCTGGAGTCCAGCCCTTTCGTAGAATGTTGTCAAAAGAAGAGGAGATGGAACACAAGGGTAAAACGTGCACCTCTCCCACTTTTTCCAAAACTGGTTGCTTACATTAAATTCAGAATAAATGAATTCCTGTTAAAAAAAAGAAAAAGAAAAAAAAATCTGTTTCAACACTTCAGCAGTTTACATGATTTTTAAATCAGTGCATTCTGTTGCCAGAAGACCGGGACAGATATGACTGTTTGTGTCTGTACGGCTAGATGGCCCCAAAGAATGTGAGAAAATGCGGTCTTTGGATTTTGTGAGAACCAGCCATGTCATGTGTTATGACTAATCCTTTTACGGTAATATTTTTAAAAAGATATCTTAATGCTATTGCTATTTGGGTCACATTTTTTTGAGTGCAACGGAATGGAAATGCTAGTCACGATCCCTAGATCATGTGCACGTACACTTATTTTGACTAACTTTGTACACACTGTGACCGCTCTATGTAAACTGATCATTTCGGTTAGATTTGTTTTCCAAATTTCCCGTTTCCCAGCAGGCTCGGGCTATAACTTACAGATCTGTATACAAGAGGAAAGACAGGAGTGTGGCTTGTTTCCTTCCCAGTTTCATTCTGTTGAAGTTGTTTAACCATCCCCCTCCCCCCACCCACAACCCCCCAATGTGTTTGAAGTCTTCCCAGTGCAAATTTTTTTTTTTTTTTTCTGTGAAAGTTAACTGCATCTAAAAATCGGGGATGCATTTTCCTCACTAGGGACATTTTGATAGGATAGCTGGAGAACAGCAAAAAGCCGACAGAAAAAAGGCACGTGCTGTGTACAAGCACTGCTTTTGCTTTTGCGACACTATGTAATGAGGTTTAGATTAAATGATTTGGAAGGTGCCAAACTTCTTCATAAAATTTTCAGCTTCCAATGAGTCAACTGAACAGATTTCATAGGGCCATTAATCTCTTATATATGTCCCCGGCTGATGAAAAGAGCTTTGAGGGTTGAGATGATGCATCTGTTTTATACGACAGGCTCTCTGTCTTCACTGCAAACAGGTCCCACCACCCAGAGAGCTGGTGATAGTGATAAAGGCTGACGACAGGTCAACTGGTGCATGATAATGTATTCCTGCCTTCAGTGTGTGTCTGTCGTTGTGTCTAAGAGCAAGAACAGGCTGTTGGATGTGAGTGTAATATGATACGGACTAGAAGAGGCTGAAAAAAAGTAATGCAAATGAAAACAGGACAACAGCGATCCAGTTTGTGGTATCAGACTTGTTTGCGCTATGTTCTTGTTGCAGTTTTGTATTATTTGATAACGGCCCTCCACAGTTCTGTACTGTCTTGGCTTTTCAATTCATTTGTTTTGGTTTCCTTGCATTATTTCTTTTCTGTGGGATTTTTATATTATTTTTTCATTTAAACATAGTTTGCCCCATTTGGGTTTGAAATGTGATAGACACGTAGTGCTTTGTGACCCTTTTTTAAAAATATTATACAGACACAGACGTTGCAATACTGGAAAGACTACCTCAACTTGCAGGACACGTCGCTCATTACTGCCTTGTTTTCTGTTTCAAGAGAGTGAGAGGAATCTTAGTTTCTCCCGCTGGCATCTACATGGATGTTCACCATGAGTTATTGCATGGTACCATGATGTCATTGCTATAGTTTGGGCCCTCGGGTGATTTTAATAGCAAGAGGCTTAAAATTTAACTAAAAATAATGAGGAACTGGTCTTTGAATGAAAAAAAGAAAATTCATATGCAGCAGTTGTGTGGCCATTTTGGTCTTGTGTATCATGCGGAACAGTGGAAGCTCTGTTCCAGTCCTTGGTCTATGAGACCATGACCAATGCATAATGATGCATTTATTTATTTTTTTTTTCATTTTTGGTTCTTTTTTTTCTTCTTCTTTCTCTGAGGGGGTAGGGCTGTGGGAGGTACATATGCATGGCCGGTTGTGGTGTGGTTTTGGCTTACATATGTTATTCATGTTCAAACATTGTGGTCATCTCAATCCATATTCATGCTTTTAAAAAGGCCGTCTATATGCATGGAAGTATAGTATCCCCTATCATGTTGCCTCCTATAGCAACCACAGACAGGGAGATTTGATTACGTATGCTTGGCTTGCACTGGGTGCCTGTGTGAATGTTTGTGTCTATATGGAAGGATGCTGTGTACACAAGGGCTCCTCTTATAGTTATTATAGTGTTTAGCAGGTCTCCCTCAGACTTTCTCAGGGTAGCCAACCTCTATGTGAGTGGATCCTCTGCCAGACTCTTTCAGCACTTGCTCTGGCCTGGTGTCATCACTGGCTCTGGCCTGGTTTCATCAACATGGCTAGGCCTTTGATTGTGAAGAAAAGTAGAGAGAAAAGAGATTGATATGGAGATAAATAGCGTTGTCCCCTTGCCTTAAGCATTTCTTCTCTTTCTGCCCCACTCTGCTCACTGTCTCTCTGGAGCAATTGTTCTTCTGTCTTGAATGTTTTATAGTTAATGAGCTTTCGTGTTTGTTGAAAGACTTTAATTTTAATGTCTTTTGTTGAAATGTCTGTTAATTTTAGACTAATGTAAGTGCTAACCTTGTCCCAAAACAACCTTCAATGTTCCTTTTTCTCTCTTTGCTGTTTCTCCTCCCGCATATTTTACACATCGTCCCAACACAACACCGGCACTGTTGACTGTAATGCATATGGATAGCAAGGGGAAGTTGTGCATGCTGATAGAAAGGAAAATATTAGTCCAGCATTGACACAGTGTTTATTGTGTGCGTGTGCGTGTGTGTTTGTGTGCGTGTGTTCATTTTTGTTACATCTTCACAGACTTTTTCCATGTCCACCAACCTTGTTGAGACCAGCAGTTCTCATGGGGGCCAAAGCCTAGTGCTAATGAGGGGGTTAGGGTTTGGGTGAGGCTGTCCACAGTAAAATGTCAGTTCAACTCGACGAGAATAGCTGTGCTGACCTTGGAAGTGAAGACATTTTTAGAAAGCGAGGGTATTTTGACTGGTCGTCCCTTTTGGACAGACCTTCTGACCTTTTTGACAAAGGCTATTTTAGGTTTAAGTCTTTGTAGAGTTATGGTTAGAATTAGGTATATGTTAGGGCCAAGGTAAGAGTTGGAATTAGACCTTCAGTTGTCACAGTTATGGTTAGGCTAGGGTACTTAGCCAAACATTATTCCACTGAAGATAAACAGATGTATAGATGTGTGTATCCGCTTATCAATGTGTATGATAAACAGTTATCTTTCTCCAGTCTCCTTAGCAAAACAGTGATATAAAATCTGACACAGCTTTTTTTTTGAATGCTGGGACACATCATCAATGAAGGTTGTTGGCATCAATGTGTCTTTTAACTTCAGCCATGTTCTCCTAGGTGACACAGAGAGGGTTGTTTAGGCCATGGTTTGTCCCCCAACAGCATCCCACCACAAATCCAAATTCTTTATATCCACAGGGTGGCTCTCTCTGCAGCTGCGATCACAGATTTGCGTGACGTGCAAATGGCTGAGCATGTTGAAGACCAAGTATACTGCAAAAGCCCTTACTTCCCACCTCTATGAGTTCACAGTGCATCTTCAAGCCAGCAGTTACCTTTAACCGTTCCTGTATGTTTCCTCTCGTTTTCTTCTTCTGTGCTCTCTTCCCAGGTGAATTTTAGCATAATTAGCTGCTTGGAGGGCTCAGATGTGATTAAAATGTCTCTCTGGAGTGATGCTAACGCATTGTGCTGTGGAAACTTTAGTTGCCTGCCTAAATCAACTTGCAGCTGCTGAGCTGAGGCCATGTCCAGGAGGATTGTCGTTGTTAATAAGTGTCGTCAATTAAAAGGGTTATTACATCCAGTGACACTTTGGTGTAATATCGGCCCTTAATACTGATGGAAATGTGTCCAGAGTGTTTGGTATCAAAATCTATAAAGTTTTGAAAGTTGGTATATATATATATATATATATTTGTATATAAAACATATATATATATATTTAAAATGTATTTCAAACCAGGGCAGTACAGTGGCGAGGTAGTTAGCACTGTTGCCTCACAGCAAGCAGGTCCTGCTTTAAATCCACCACCTTTCTGTGTGGAGTTTGTGTGGGTTTTCTCCAGGTACTCTGGCTTCCTCCCACAGTTCAAAGACATACAGTTAGTGGGCTTAGTAACTGATTATTTTAAATTGGCCGTAGGTATGAATGCCCTGTGACAGGCAGTCTCTCCAGGGTGTACCCTGCCTCTCACCCTATGATAGCTGGGATAGGCTCCAGTGACCCAAACCAGAAATCTTTGCTAACTGTAGACTGTGTTACATTTACTAGGCAAAATTCTTCTACTGTGAAGACAACAGTAATAGATACATCTTAAATGTGCCATATTTTGAGAATTCAAATATATAATATTGTATAGGAACTTAATTATATTCTTTATACTCTGAAATATGTCTACTAGGGTAACTAACAGTTATTTTCAGAGAAGAATAAAAAATACTCGTCACTCTTTCACAGAGCCTAGGTTAATACTTTTGAATTGCTTTTTTGACAGGCCAACATTGACCTGTCAAAAAACATGTTCACAACAAACAAACTTGCTCAGTTAAAAAAAAAAAAAAAACAGGACTTCTTATTGCTAAACACGCAGTAGCATGTCTCATAACGCCATTATAGTGCCATATCCCAAAATAAAGATATACTCATGATGCTGCAAAAAAAAAAAAAAAAAGTAAAAGGTGTTCTATTGGAATGACTTTTGGTTACATCTGCTACATGCCATTCGGTTTGGTCATCTAATTCACACACAGTATATTCCTTTGCTAGATGCATCTGTAGGGTGCAGTGTAAGTATTCCAGGTGAGTGCTTGTGTGTGCTCAGAGCTCAGAGATCTGTGCAGATAGCTCTTCACTTCTATGTGTATGTTCCTGCTTGAGTGTGTGTGTGATCTTGATAGATCTGTGATGAGGCCACCAATGCCTTTCATCCTAATGGATTCCAGCTGACCAATCACAGTGCAGAGACATGGCCACAGATAAGCACGTCGTAGCTGGGGAGGTTCCGGTAAACTGCCTGTGATAGGCCTCCCTGTATCCCCCTCTGTTCCTATCAGCAATCAGCCAGGGTTAATGGTGAGAGCCCGAGGCTGCCTGATTGGAGCCAGGCTGCACATCAGTCAAGACAACCTCAGCATTGGGCCATATGTCAGGCCCCAGCTATTCCAGTCCATCTTTTGCCTGACCACAATACATACTTCAGTTCAAGTAATCAGATGTGTTTGATGATTGTCCAACTCAATGAAGAGCTCAGATCTGACTGTATCATGATGATGACATGCTATAACTCAAGCTGACCTGTTTCAACCAAAGTTGGCAGTCCAGTGCAAGTGTTTCATAATTCAGCATCCAAGTCATACACTTAAGTTAATGCCTAATGCTATCAGGAGAAAATGGGTCACACTTTGACCACTGATCTTGCAGCTGAATTTTAAGACTGCACACTGTATTTGACTTGTCTGACCAGATCACTGTAAAGTGGGCCTGGGTCAGAAGCCACAGGTGGAGACAGCTGCTGTGGTCCCCACCCGGTGGCCCTTCTTTCTTTCTTTCTTTCTTTCTTTCTTTCTTTCTTTCTTTCTTTCTTTCTTTCTTTCTTTCTTTCTTTCTTTCTGATCAAAGGGCACCCATTGAAAAAGTGAAGAAAAAGAAAAGATTTAATACTAATGGTGCTGGGAGCAGAGGACTAAAGCGTCGGGGTAATTACCCAGCAATCATTGCAGCATTCCGCAGCTGAGGGGGGCAGAGATAGGGTCTTGAGTGTAAAGAGCATGGACGTGGATCAACTTGGCCGACACACACAGACACATTCATGTACGGCCTAGCTTGCACAAGTGCAATCTGTCTTCATTGAACTGCTCTGGGTCTGCAGGAGTCTCTCTCTGCTCATTTTGCTATTTGGTCGACCAGAATAAATCACTGGGAAAACAATGCTTGATTCGTCTTTCTGTCTGCATCTCCGTCATTCCCTTTGTGCATGTCTGCATCTCTTTGTGTGTTGAACCTGTACATGTGTGTGGGTTCATGTCTAATTGATATGTATGAATGCATGTGGAAGGTTTCTGTGTGAATGACTTTGTGGAAGAATGTGTAGAGAGAGGGGGAGGATGTCTACTTGTCAAATGTGTAAATGTTATATGCAGCCCCCATCGCCTGACCCTGGCCCAACATTCGTGATAATAATCACAACCTGATTGTGTGCCTGTATTCCTCAGAGATTGGAACTGTATGTTCAGAATAAGCCACATGTTACACTGAATGTCCAGAACTAGGCAAGTGGATAGGATTTCCTGCTCAAATGCAAATGTCTTTGTACACGTACACAAACAGTAGGCCTTATATTTTAGACTACTTCAATCTAATTACAATAACAACAATTTAACTGTAAATGTCACTTTTTTTTAGATGCATCTGTTACTTTGCCTATGAGAGTACTCGGTGTTAAAACAGTCGGTAGAGGAGTTTTACAAATACTGTTCAAATAGGCTGTTTTATTTTCTGTAGAACAAGGCTCAGTACTTTTCGCTTACAAGTAAAGTTCAAATAAAAACTGTAAACTATTGCCTTTTATCCATCTCACAGCTGCCCTCATTTTCCCCCCAAGATCTTATCTAAAATTACTCAGGCCCCCTCTTGTAATTTTGTATGCACGCACTATATATATATTTTTAGAAAGGGTGAGTCGAGGTGGTGGGAGTTTTTTTTTTTTATTTAGTTTTATCTCTAACTGGTTTTTAAATTATAAGCTCTAGTGAAGCAGAAACCCTTACACTCTGGCTACTTTATTGTAAGCATTTATTTTGGAGCATGTTGTTTAGTGTTGCCTCTTGGTCCAAATTCTTTTTTCGACCTATTTAACATAATTTCTGACCAGAAAATTTGTGGGTGTTCTGGTTTAATCTATTTCATGTTTTGAGGTCATTTTATGCTCATTTAGAGGTCACCAATTTTATTTAGTGGCTATACTTTAACAGAAGTCCTTTCTTTCATGTTCATTTTTTTCTCATGCTGTACACTACTGCTGCACCTTCTGTCTGGAACATAGTTTTAAGTCCTGTCCCTTTGAGCCCCCCTCCCTCTGAAAAGCTCAATTTGCTGTTATTGGTCAGCTGATCTGGTGAAAAATGAAATGGGTAAAAGAAAACATACTCTTGTTACCGAAGCGTCTAAGTTATAGGCGTATCTCTTTAAGAGCTAAAAAAAAAAAAAACTGCTTCATCCAGAGTTGGACTCAGAACAGGATAAGATTCCTGCATGCATCCCTTTGCGTTTTCATACATTTCCAAAATTACTTGCAGTGTGACTGACTATTTTTTCATATGCATGCATGCAGAGCCAGTTAAGTTTAGGTTAGACTATACACAAAATCTGCCATTAAAACACAGGTATCCCGACCCAGTCTTTGTTTATTGGTTTTAAAATAAAATTAAAGTTTCCAAAATTTCTGAACGTCCCTCACATTATAATTTTGACTTAGCCCTGGTCATGTGGTCAAATTACAAATTAATTTTGTAAATTTTCACACCTTTTACAACACAGAAAATATATATAACACACTTAATGTTAGGATTCTACCCCAAATGATAGTATGACCTCATAACCTCATAGTAAATACAATGAGAGCTGCTTGCTTCTACAGATATACAAGAAACTAGCCTCTAATTATAAGGCTGATTGTTGTTTTTGTATTCTGCATTTTTGCTTCTGTATAAGCACAAAGTGTGTGTCTGTCTGCTTTTGTGTATGTTTACATGCTTTTGTGCCTGCATGCAAATGAGAGCATATGTTTCTCTAAAGGACACAGAGCACCTTTGTATTTCTGAGCAGCCGCTGGTGGTAAGAAGCAGAATGAATGTTTGGGTAATGGAGAGGAAGCTTCTGTAAGAGTTACAGGCCATAGTCATAATCGTAGTGAAACCCATAGAGAATTCTGTCTCTTTCATTTGCTCCCAGTTCCATTTAAAAAATTTTTTTCTCTTGGCTCTGCCTGTTTGTCTGTCTGTGCATGCTCCTTTTTGGTCCCATGGCGAAAGAGGTTTGGTAGAAAGCTGCCAAGCACTGACATGAAGTCGCATGCAAGCACACAGTAGCAAAACATGTTTGTGCAATTAGCCAAGCTCTCGTCTGCAGCCAAGTGTTGGACAACAGATCAAAAGTGCTAAAAAAAAAATCTGTTTGTATTATTTTATTAAGTACCAATAAACCTGCTAAACAGTTGTTTTTCTTGTTTATGCGTAATAACTTTGCTTTTGGGATGAGTAATTAATTTGTAATAAATTTGTAATTAAATATACAAATGTCATTCTCCTGGTCACAAACACAAGGTTAAAAAAAGAATAATATATATGTTCTTCCTTTTAAGCAGTCAGGATATAATTTTTCATACACGTATAATTTGCGATTGTCTTTCGCTCTCTTTGATGTGCAGCAGTACATTACAGAAATTTAAAAAAGAAAAAAGACTTCAACTTTTCCTTATTAAGAAAAGTGTGGATGAATTCAGAACCTGAGCATCACACTTCTCTTAATTCCTCTCTGTAGCATCACTCGTCTCACAATGTCATTGTGCTTTGTTGCTGCGTTTGATAACAAATAATCCTCTAGCAGAGCAGCATGACATTAGGAAGGCTGTTTGAGTGGACTATGGGAGAGGTGTTCTTTTCTGCTTTAAAGGTCTTTCTGTGTCATGCTGGCATTCACATTCCCAGCCAGACAACAACCCAGTTCTTGTGGATCTTTTGGGGATTTCACAACTGTTAGTGAATGGTGGTAATTCCCTTTCTGTTTGTGCAGCATTAACGCTTCCTGATCTTGCTGACTAAAGTAAAATGAAATAGTGCATGGCTTTTAAAAGCAGTTCAAATCTGAGCCCGGAGAAGATGATGTATCTTTTGTGTCACCCTGTTCTGTAAAGTGAAGATAAATAAGTTAACAGACTGTGTATACAGAGTTCAAAGAACTCTCAGGAAATGAATCTACTTAGTGGTGATGAATCAATTTGCGGTGATCACACAGTTGAAAACAAATCCCTGACATAAAAACTAAATGATCCATTCCAAATTAAATGGGGACTTGTCAGAGTGGAATAATAGGCTTATGACAGCATGTGACCACATGGAGGCGCCAGCACACACAGTATCACTACTTCCAGTCTGCCAGTTTTGCCCATGTTGTTGAGTTTCATAGCTAGGGATGGGGTGATGGTAGGAGTTGGTGGAAGGACATGGGTTAAATGAAGTGCAAACACACCCACCTCACACTGAAAAGGTCACTGCGTTCCCTGTTCTTCATGATCAGACTGTGTTTCTCTTTGAAGACCCATGTCTGAGTGCTCAGAAGCAGGAAGGAGTCCTTTATTAATCCAGGAATCAACAGCCTTTGATGGCTGGAGATGGGAACAATATGCAAGTGCACACATTTGAGCATACTGTATCATGGCTGCATATGATTGCGGAGTACTTGATGTAGCTGTATGATATTTTCAGCACGTAGATATCCGTACTGTTTCTGCTTAACTGTGACCTAGATTTCTCTAGAGAAATACACGCATGGTTACTGCATGTTGTTCGCTTTGCATTTATTGCCCCTCTGTGTATTTGCTTGTGTTTGAGTGAGCACATGGATGTGAGTGCCAGGATCTTTGGGTTTTACAGTTGTCCCTGTCATATTTTCAGAGGCGATGACAAGTAAGTTGCCTTTCAGAAAGTGCACCCAATTATTGTTTGGTATTTTTATTGGTACAAAAGAGTTTTAAAAATACAAATGATTGTATTTTTATGGTGGTCACACTCCACCCTGGTCTCCTTTGTGTTCTGGAGAAATGATTCCTCTGGCAGCCACAGAGTTCTAGTTCTTAGTTGGCTGGTCGACAGACGGGTCAACCGGGTTTGTGGTTCTGCTCCGGAACAAGCTGCTTTTAGATTACCATTTTTTGCCAGAGACGCAGAGCCTGATACTTCTTTCCCATTACATTAGAATTCAGCTTGTGTTAATCATATTTAACAGACTGCAACTGTGATGCAGAAACACGGTTCCCAGTGGATTTACAAGCGCACTATACAAAAGAAAGTGTTTTGCTGTGTTTCAGTTTTTAGCTGCGTGTTTGATCTCCAACTGTCAATAGCATGTGCAAAGTCAAGGTCAGTGATAGGTAACTGTACATCAACACTTGCACTTTTGAGGAGAACCTATTCCTTTCCTATCAGCTTTTTGATAAAGTTATCAGAGTCAAAACAGCATGGCTGTAAATGGCAGAGCGCCATGTGTGTGGGAGATGACTGAGACAGACGTCATGGGTTCTCAAGAGAATACAAACTCACTGAGACAGACAGTCCACATCACAGCGCCTGGTCTGGAAGATGGCTGTTGTAGGTGGTCTACTTCAGCAGGAGGTGTGTTTGGTTGGAGAGTAGTATGACATATGCCCAATAGTTCAGTGATAAAAGGGTTGTGTGTGTGGACGTGTGTGTGTGTGTGTGTGTGTGTGTGTGTGTGTGTGTGTGTGTGTGTGTGTGTGTGTGTGTGTGTGTGTGTGTGTGTATGCGTGCGTGTGTGAAAGGGAGAGAGTGAGGTGCAGGAGTTTAACTTGAGGTAGCCTCATACCCTGAGAGATAAAATGAGTGACTGCTGTTCTCATCATAACAACCCAGCTACTGGAAGAGAGGCCCCCCCTCTCCCAAAAAGGCACACAGCTGCCCTGCTTCTCGCCTGTCCACACGAGCCGTTTTTCCACGAGGCAGAAAGAGCGTGTTTGAAGTTTGAGAATTCTGACAGAATTCCTTGCCCTCTTTCCCATATCCATGATTCACTTGGCTTATTTTGATCCACTGCTATGAGGTTTAAGTTGTGTCTAACGGTTTTCTGCACAATTTCACAGCGGTCCAAGCGACGAGGCTAAATATTTCATCGAGCCGTTGTTATTTTGTAGGACCAGGCCAAAGCAAACTTAAGACTGGTGAAGAATGCAATCATTTATCTAAGGACCAGGGGTGACACGCTCAATTTGGCCTAAAATAGGGCTCTATGTAGCCCACAGGGACAGGGAGTAAGGGTGTGCATGAGTGCATGTGTACTCTATGTTTTGGTGTGTGTTTTGGTGAGCAAGGCCACCGAGCTACTACAACCAGAGGCCACAGTGAGATATTTGGTTTGCATGCGTTTCCTCTTTTATTTCTTGCATCATGTTATAGTGTTAAGTCTTGAATAATCTGTCAGCTTTCACCATGGATATGGAAATTGTGTGTACTGTATGTTGCCATGACTTCCATGCACCTACATCCCAGATATGTGAAGTAAGTAAAAGTAATTCTTTGGCACATTCATTTCAAGTGAGAGAAACGTGAAAGAATGAATGGAGAAACCCATATAATCCCTCACCCCCCCCTTTCTTTCTCACAGTGCCCATCCTAAAATACCATCAAACACACCCATGGCAATCATGAATTGCTGGGAACTTTATCTAACTTTGGTAGTGTGAAGCTTTCCCATCATTCCCTGAAGGCTTTAATGTTTCTATCGGTTGTGGACTAACCTACCAGAGCCTTTAGCTTGGTTGTGTAATGACTGTTATTAACCTATCAAGATCTGCCGAGGGGTCTTGGCTGCTTTTTCCCACCCCCTCCTACCACTTTCCCTCAAATGCTGAAACCAAGATGGCTCCCTTAAATCTTCACTCTCGCCCTCCAGGGAGCAGAGAACACCAAAGTCTAGTCTAATTGGATTCATTTGTAAAATAGCTGCAGAGATTTGAACATTATCTGTCTATGTACCCATGACTGGAATGCAACTTTTTCTCCCAAATGGACTTTTTTTTTTTTACCCTGCCACTTTTGCAGTAAAACTGTGGTCTTTTGGTGGCCCGAAGTGCTTTTTTAATATTGGAATCTCATGTTCATTAAATAACAAATCCCTTTTAGTGTATGTGCCTCTTTGTTGTACGGTGGTTACAAGCCCTGATCTCAGAAAGGATCACTTGTTGAAAAAAAAACCACTAAAGAAGAACTTTTTGACTTAATCTTTTCTTTTTTTTTAATCATGATAATCATATTAATTCAAAATTCAAGGGAACATCAAATGTGCTTGTACAAGTCACCATGTCACCATATTATAATGTGTTATCACCAGATGTAACGTCCCTTTGAAACTAATTCGTAGACCTCTGGAGTCTCACTGCATGGCATTGTGTCCTGCTCCAGCTGCATCTGTTAATGTTTTGTTTGGTACAGCTCAGAGCATTTTGTATTTGTGTGCTTTTATGTGTGTCTGCAAATGTGTGTGTGTGTGTGTGTGTGTGTGTGTGTGTGTGTGTGTGTGTGTGTGTGTGTGTGTGTGTGTGTGTGTGTGTGTGTGTGTGTGTGTGTGTTCTGTTTTGCAGATGTTCATCAGATAAAGGCAGTTGAACACCACAACTCACTATTACACCACCACTTTAGCAACATGAGGTTTACCGCAAAAAGGCAGATGTCCTGCAAGTCAATGGACTGAATTAACTCTTAGTATAACACTCCTAACCTGATAAAGCTAATGTAGTTAATGCTGTTTGGCCAGACTGTCTGTTGAACATAGATTCAAGGGATGGGAGTTGCAGCCCACTGAATACTCACCGGCCACTTTGTTAGATACACCTTTAGAACTGCATTAATTCTCATTACACAGATTCAACAAGGTGCTGCAAAAACTCGTCTGAGATTTTGGTCCCTATTTCCATGATAATATCACATAGTTGTTATACATTTGTCAGCTGAACATCCATGACACAAATGCTCCACAATATCTCAGAGGTGCTCTATTGGACTGAGATTTGGTAACTGTAGAGGGGGGTCAAAGGGGTCCATAGGGAAGTGAAGAGAAAGGTGTACCAAGAACATCCCCAACACTGCTACCAGCATGAACCACTAATTACCTTGGATCCATGCTTTCATGTTTTTTAAGCCAAATTCTGACCCTACTATCCAAATGTCGCAGCAGAAATCAAGACTCATCAGACCAGGCAACATTTTTCCAATCTTCTATTGTGCAATTTTGGTGAGCTCTCAGTTTCCTGTTCTTAGCTGACAGGAGTGGCACATGGTGTGGTCTTCTGTTGTTGTAGCCCATCTTTTGCAAGGTTTGATCTTTTCTGCCTACCTTGATTGTAACAAGTGGTTATTTGAGTTACTGTTACTATTACTATTTTCTCTTTTTCAGATAATTCTCTGTAAACCCTAGAGATGGTTGGGTAGGAAAATCCCAGTAGATCAGCAGTTACTCAAATAGTCTGAAGTTACTGATGCTTAAAAATTACATTACAACTACAATTTTGCCAGCGCCGTATGAAAGTGAGACAAAACTTTCTGACATAAGAGTTAAGTACAGATAAAATTATGTATGAAACTATATAAATTACAGGAAACAATCTGGAAAGCTTGTTCTGCACAGGATAATCTAAATAAAAAACAAAGACAGATTCTATTTGATACAGGTGACAAGAAACCCAAGAGCTGGGGCCCAACAGATAAAAACACACAAAAATATAAATATTCCATAACCACAGAGAAGTGGGGATAGAAGGTGGCTGCAGCTCTCTCAGCTTAGTTGTTGCTACTCTCTTTCAGCAGCACTGGTGTGTTTGTTGTTTCAATGCATCTTTTTCATAGATGTACAATACATTTATTGTCTTATTGTGCATCCATCTATAATTACCGTGATTACAAGCTGTAATGTTGAGCCTTTCGCTGCTGCTTCTCTCTGAGATGTCAGGCCAGAATGGAAGACATAACTGGTGAATGCAGCCAGGAACTCTGCACACTGTTCAATGTTTAGATTCCTCTTCCAGATGAATCAGCTATCATCAGGGGTCATAAAGTCTTTATTTGGTACATCGGTACCACCTGATACTCCAGTTGGGTACAACTAGGTACAAATGCTACTTAAGTTTCCAAGTTCAGTCTAAACTTTTGTGCCGGTGACTCCTTCAGTCATGATGAATGCTTTGTGTTTGTTTCACAACAATATTCCACTGATGTCATTTTCTCTGTTTCTCTCTCATTGTCCTTTCTCTCCAGATTGAGAACCTGTTGGAACAGTTAAAGGACAAGGATAAACAGCTGGCTGGATTGAGAGAAAGGGTCCAGGGCCTTCAAACTGACTCCAGCAACACAGACACTGCTCTGGCCACACTGGAAGAAGCTTTATCAGAAAAGGTAGGGGTAATGGGGAAAAGCATTGTAAGTATCAGCTTGTGGTTTAAAAAAAAAAAAAAAAACAGTGACAAGGAGGAATTAGAAGTCCAGACAAGCTGAAAATCATTCTGTGTGTAAAGATACTGGAGGATTGAGGTTCAGAGAGATGTTGTCCTGTTAGTTGCTGGAAGGTGTAAAGAAAAAAAAAACATCTTAAAAAGTGTAAAAACCTAAGACCCCTGGCTGGTGTGGAGCAGTCTGGAAATTTTTGCTCTTTCAGGCATGCTAGTGTTTCAGGAAGCTAGGTTATGGCTTATGGTTTAATTAATTTTCATGCTTTGCTGTGACTCACAGCCATAATTTAATGACATAGGCTCCTAGTTTATAGACTTAGACCACACTAGATGCGGTCCTATCTGTAAGTAGGAAGGGAGAGAATGAGGTACTGGTAAAAGGGAGGTATATGGCGAACATAGACAGAGGATTACTCCATGTCTGTAACTGTGCCGAGTGTAGGGAGGGAATGATGTATAGAATGAGGAGGATAAAAGTTTCGAATGGAAGAGGAATGGAGAGATGGAAAAGTTGAATGGCAGAAAGGGCACAGCCCTGATGATAGAGGTGGCCTTAAAATTAATGGAGGGAGAGGTCAAGGAATGCAAGGGTGAAGGCAGAGTGAAAAATGTTCAGTTTCAATAAAGGAGAAAGAACAGAGCTGGCTAAAGACATACAGTTAAAGATTAAGGCACAGAAAATTAATAACAGATCATATCCATGTACACAGAGAAAAAAACAAACAACTATAAATATAGCATACTGTACACATACCATGCAACGTAAAGTCTCGGTGGTATTTAATCAGTGTCATTTTAATATTAGCTTTATATCTGACTTTGCTCTATACTGGATCATCAGTTTCCCCCTCCTTTTCTTTCAGTCTTTCTAAAACAATCAAGACCTTCAGATGAAATAAGAAAGGAAAACAATAAGAACAAATCAATACAAGGATTGGGTCAAATGAAGATCGGCAATGCTCCACCTTAACACTCTGATTTCTATATACAATTACACAATGAATAAAACAGCTAATTAACACAGTACTGCATGTGTCCACGTGAATAGGAGGATACAGTGTGCTTAACAGCTGCCATGTGATCCAAGGTGAACCAAACAGACTTCCTTCACATGGGTGAATAGATGGGCTGGATGTTAGTTGTAAACACTTATTGTTTGTTGTTTTTTTGGAAACATGAGAGAACAGCTGGTCTCCATAAAGCCTCACCTCAACAGTACAGAGTAAGCCTGCTGCCACTAACACTAAAAAAAAAAAATCGCCTTGCTGGCCAGTGTGCTTTTTTTTGTGTTTGTGTTTAAATATTTACACTTTGAAACCCGATTGATTTTACACTCTAGCGGGGCAAAGAAGTTACTCTAAAGAAGCTGCGAAACTGATGCAAATTATTCCATTGAATAATGGTGTTATTTTTCTTGTCTACACAAATCTTTAGTGATTTGTTTATGGATTTGCAGTCATGGTTTAATGGTGCCAATGATTTTTAACTGCAGACCCGCTTCAACAAGACTGAATTTGATGCAAAATACTTCACACAGCATCACCATGGAGATGTCATATCCTAGTCTAGCAATATATACATTCTGTCTTGAAGTGACTGGCTTGATTTCAGAGAGACTCCATCTTTCCTAGCTTTGTTGCGTGTTTAAAGTTGTTACTAGCTCACATGTGCTGCTACTATAGGCTAAAAAATGATCATCTTGGCACCGGAGGCTAAAAAATGGTTCCCATTTACATGTTTGTTTGCACAGCAGGCTTAAAGATCGATACAGGTTTACATTTCGTTGGCACTGGCTGCTGGTTAAGAGTTCACAGTTGGGACAAATGTGAATATCCAGCTGTACCGTGCTGTTTTTCAGTGAGCATTTGAGCATTTGTATTTGTTGTTATATACACTAGATTGCCAGAAGTATTCACTTGTCTTCCTTCACACACATATGAACTTGAGAGACATCCCATTCTAAATCCATAGGGTTTAATATGAAGTCAGCCCACCCTTTGCAGCTATAACATCTTCAACTCTTCTGAGAATGCCACAAGGTTTAGGAGTGTGTTTATGGGAATTTTTGACCAGTCATCCAGAACCACATTTGTGAGGTCAGATGCTGATGCTGGATGAGAAGGCCTGGCTCACAGTCTCCGCTCTAATTCCCAAAGGTGTTCTATTGGGTTGAGGTCAGGACTCTGTGCAGGCCACTCAAGTTCTTCCACACCCAACTCGCTCATCCATGTCGTTATGGACCTTGCTTTGTGCACTGATGCGCAGTCATGTTGCAGCAGGAAGGGGCCATCCCCAAACTGTTCCCACAAAGATGGGAGCATGAAATCGTCCAAAATAAGTTCCTTTCACTGGAACTAAAGGGCTGAGCCTAACTCCTGAAAAACAACCTCACACCATATAACCCCCACCCCCCCCTTCCCCCACCAAACTTTACATTTGGCACAACGCAGTCAGACAAGGACTGTTCTCCTGGCTAATCTGAAGGCCACATGAAGTTTGGAGGTCTGCAGAAAGTTGGTGACCTCTGTGCACTATGTGCTGCAGTATCTACAGACTCCGCTCTGTCATTTTATGTGGCCTACCACTTCGTTGCTGTTGTTTCCAGTCGCTTCCACTTTGTTATAATATCATTAACAGTTGACTGTGGAATGTGAAGAAATTTCACGACTGGACTTGTTGTACAGGTGGCATCCTATCATGGTAACAGGCTGGAGTTCACAGAGCACCTGAGAGGGACCCATTCTTTCACAAATGTCTGTAGAAGCAGTCTGCATGCCTATGTGCTTGGTGTTATACACCTGTGGCCAATGCAAGCGAATGGAACATTTGAATTCAATGATTTGGATGGGTGAGTGAATACTTTTGGTAATATAGTGTATTTCTGTTAGCTTGTAAGAGTCAAATTTCAAGTTCTGCACAGGGCATTTTAGATTGTACAGTTTTTGAACAGTTTTAGCTCTTAAGTGTTGCTGTGAATTTTTTCAGGCAGTCTGTTTAGACAGTGATAATTTGAAAGCAGCTTAAGTGGAATCAAATACATGAGTGACTGACCTCTTTTTCTTCTCTCTGTATGTGTTCTTGTTTATCTCTGGGTTACTAGGCTGCTGTTGTTTCTTTGATTGTTATTTAATTGAACTATATCCTTTGATTATATCCATTCAGTCAAGTTTGCTCACAGCATTCCTTCTTTTAATAAATTAGAAGTTGGTTAATGAGTGTTTCAGTGTATTCGCAGCGCATGGACCGGCACAGCACATAGATGTTTTCACTTAAAATGATCTTTTAGCACCTAAATCTGTTTTTGTTGCACATAGACTTTGAAATGGATAGCATAATGGCACAATAAACTGTAAATCCCTCTTCTGCTTCAGCCCATTTGTTTACCCAGAAACCACTTCTGATGCAGCCTACATATTATTCAGCTGTGATGAGGAGAATGTTGGCAAGCTTTTCAGACTTTGTGGTCAACACAGGGTGTGTGTAATGTGTTTACGAGCGCGAGTGTGTGTCTTGCTGATCACAAACTCTGTCACAAACCTGCTCTTGGAGCCAGTACTAGCCACATTGCTGTGGTTCTAATTAACAGGCTGGGGCATGGTGCCCACACTGAGCACTGCTCTTTGGTGTATGTATGTGTACTTGTCTGTGATGTCATGTGTGTGTTTTCTGTTGTTTATTTGTGCATTACACTTGGGCCTCATAGAGCCAGATTTATTATCATACCCTGGTCTCTTTCTCTAACCCCCCAAATATCCTAGAGATATTTCAAAAAGTGGGCAAAGCTCTCAGGACCTGTTAGCCAAGCAGTCTCTCTCCTCCTTTCTGTCTCCCTTTGCCCTCCCCATGTAGTGATGCACTGTGCCAGGGCTAGTTAGTGAATGTATTTGTCCAATTACGCAGGAGGTTCAAGTTGCCAATCATGCGGTGATGCCACATCGTAAAGCCTCACTGGTGAGCTGTGCTCTGTGCCTAAATAAACACCTGAATAAACACCTTGGTAATCACTTCAGTCCACACCTAAACACGCACACATTCACTCTAACACACATTTACTACACACACCTTGAAAGCTCAGCCACCCATGTTGTGGACTTTGTTTAAGGTCAGTGCCCAAAGCTGTTGTCTTGCTGTCCAAATGTGATTTGATAATGGAGAAAATTATGATCAAAACATTCCAGCTCAGTTTATCAGCAGGCAGTGTGGAGCTGTTAGAGAGTGATCTACAGTACTGTCTAATTCGCTCACAATAAATCTGTCTGTCCCTCAACTTCCTCCCTCTCATTCTGTTCTACTTGGCTCTGATCCTTTTGTGTCACTGCTATTATTTATGGCAGTATTATTTATGATGGGCATTTATGAGTTTGTCTTTGGCCACACTTTGTAAAGAATGCTGGTGATCCTATTCGGTAAGATACTGCCTATAATGATAGGAAAAAATTATAATTGCACAGGGCTGGTAATCTTTTGCACAATGGATGGAAAACAAATTTATTTCATGTCATTTCTGCTTTATATAATGAACATAGTTTTATGCAGATGATAGCTACTGAAGCTTTTGCCTTATTCCTACTCATACCTGCCAAACTCTTTTTTTTTTCCCCCTTACCTTCTTTTACCTCCTCACATTCTTAGGAGCGAGTGATTGAAAACCTCCGGGAACAAAAGGACCGGGAGGACAGGGTTCGGCTGGAGGAGCTGGAGCAGCTGAGAAAAGAGAACCAGGAATTAAAAGACAAACTATTGGTTGTGCAACCCCAGAAACTGTCTCAGAACCAGCTGGGTAACCCCAGCCCAACCCAGAACCAGAGGCCTGATGGAGAGGTCAGTATGGACTGATGTTATAAAGGTGTCTGAACTGATGTTTAGACTATAGAAATGTGTGTGTGGTATGCAGGGCTTAAATCCTAAATTTTGAAATTAAAAAAAAAAATAAAAGTGTGGATACAGGCACTGTGAACACACAAGAGAGCTAGTCTGTTATGTGTGTGGACTGCACACAAGCAGCCATCAGTACAACCACTATATGTATGTCGTGCTTGTAATATGCTTCCTGCACCTTGTACTTACTTTCCTAACATCTACAGCAAGAGTAATTCCACTTTATTACCTCCCTGTGAGCATCAACAATATTGTTAGCAACTTCCTAGCAGAGGGCCTGCCTGCACTTTGTCCCACAGGATAAAGGGATGAATTAAGAGAGAGTGATTTATGGATCTGAAAGATCCCGTATCCCTGTGCGGGTGCCAAGTCGAAGGCCTTGCAATCTTTTTTCTCTCTCTTTTTCTTCTCCTAGGCTTACAAGCCAGGACAGACTCCTGTCCTGCCAGAATTTATGAGAATGTTTTCTTTTATACTCATAATAAGCGTACACACATCTCATTCCTGTGAAATGATATCTTCTTGGATGTTTATGCCGCACCACATGAAAGTGCCAGCAGCTCAATAACTTTTTGTAGCAAACAGATTCACACTGTGGCAGAAGTGCTGCCATAATTAGACTGTTTGTGTACTCCACAGCAATCAAACCTGTTATGTAAACTTAGAGGTTCTTCAAAAAGAAAGATGATGGTTGTGTACTTGCATGCATGCGTGTGTCTCTGTCTGCCTGTCCATGCATGCCAGCACAAAAACAACTGTCGATATGTGTGCTGTTTGTGTCTGCGTGCGCTTAAATGTAGTGGTGTTGTTGATCCTGTAGTGCTGCGGTGAGGGGCAGGCTGTGCGACTCCACTATTTAGGAGGTCGATGGTGTATTAAGATGCTGCCTGATATTAGATTCTGATCATACTGATCTACCACTCGGGCCCCATAGTCTAAGGCCTGACCCACCAGATGCTCACCAACAAGCCAGTCCCCTCAGCCCGCTGGGACTGACTCCGGGGTGAGGTCCTTGAAACCCCAATCCAGGCAAGGTGGCTCAGGCATCTGACTAGGATGCTTCCTGGTGTCTCCTAGAGAGGTGTTCTGGGCATGTCCAAGCAGGAGGAGGCCCCAGGGCAGACCCAGTCCATGCTCAGTTCACTCAGCTGGCTTGGGAACATCTTGATGTCACCCCATAAGAGATGGAGGAGGTGGAGGTCTAGGCTTCTCTGCTTAGACTGCTGTCCAGACCCAGATAAGAAAATGAATGGATAGATGGATGGATACTAGGTGCAATGGTTTTGTGATTCTGCATGAAAAAAGGAAAACACTTGTCTGATTTAAATTTTGCTCCCCTTCATGGTTGTCTCCTTCTGCACCCCTGAACCTCTTCTAGCTGTTGTGGTCTGTTTGGGTCACTCCCTGGAAGTCTAGTTCTGATCACTTTCTTGTGACCAGTTGCAAATTCACTATGTGCAGGGAGCAGACATGGACTTCTGTGTAAAACTGACCCAGCCTCTATCAAGGATCATTACTGGGTGTCTCATTATGACCCAGATCACCAAACCCCAGAATTTGTATTCTTCAGGAGACTGAGGAGCAGTTTAAATAAAGATACAGTCCACAGGTGCACAAGGAGATGACCTTGTTGAAATCAGTTGTTTTTGTGCATTAAATGCTTTGAAATTGTTACGTTGTTTTATTTCAGCCCTCATTTAACACCTGTCAAACACCAGTACCTCAGATGGAGATGGAGAAATCCATTTTTTTTACTTGCAGGATAGATGTGATTTACCTCTCAAGCAGCTGTGGAGTTTGTGTTTGCCATCAGGTCATGTACACACAGTGGCCCACTGGCTGTATCTGCAGATGTTGGTATTATTGACTCAGTCAAGCTGTTTGCGGAGGTTTTTATCATGACCTCAGGGCTCTGTTGGCTTAAGTGTATCCTCATCCTCTTCCCATAAAACAGTATTTGTTGATTCCAAGCTTATTAAAAGACTTCTGGAACTAAACACCAGCTCTTCAAAGGAAAAATCAGTAAAGAACCTCAGGGAAGGCAGTGACCTTTTCAGAGCAGGCTGGCTAAAATCTTCAAGGCTGTGCCACACCTTAAAAGACTTTTGAATCTTATTCAAAAGACACTTGTTTCTTTTCAAACCAGGCAAATGCCATATGGTCTTCTGCTTTTATGTTTTTGATTATAGGACAGAGATGAGACTAATCAAACATTGACATATGTGTAATGAGACTGAATACAGTCATGTCTAGGATATAAAAAAGTCAAAGCTCTTTTTTTAAAGAATCTACACAGACACAGAATTGCTTGGTAGTCTTTGGCCAGGTGTTAAATAACTCAGAGCCTGGTGGCTACACATATTTAACATATTTTGAAATATTTACACTCAAGAGACATTTCCAGGAATGATAATAATAATTTGACTGTATATGTAATTGTATCTTTACTGGCCTTTCCCCTCGCATAATATCACAAATTCCTTTTGGACCTACCATCCTCTCAGTCCCTGCTTTCCACACTTGTCTGTGTTTTCTAGTAAAAGAACATAACATACTCTGGTCCACTTAGGCCTAATGCATTTTGCGCTAACTAAGATGTGGCTTGATGTTTATGAATGAGTATTTTTCAGCTTCGTGTAGCGGTAATGAGGTAAGGAGGAGCCCTTGCCAAGATCCTTCATGGTCAGTACAAGCGTACAGTACAAACTTTCCTAATGACAGAATGAGCTTCATGTACAGTCCTAGGCTTAGGTAGACCTGTGTGTATATGTGAGAGCATGTGTGTGTTTTTAATATTATCAACATAACAGTGCTCTGTTCACACAGTTGTGTTCATTATACACTCACTGACCACTTTTTTAGGTACATCTGTTGAAATACTTGTAGATGCAAATATCTAATCAGTCGATCACATGGCAGGAACCCAATGCATTTAGGCATGTAGACCATGTAGATAAAGATCACCTGCTGAAGTTTAAACTGAGCATTAGAATGAAGAAGAAAGGCGGTTTTAGTGACTTTGAACATGGCGTGGTCTGAGCCTTTCAGAAACTGCTGATCTATTGGGACTTTCCTGCACAACCAACTGTAGAGTTTACAGAAAATGTCTGGAAAAAGAGAAAATATCCAGTGTGCTGCAGTTCTCTGTTGATGCCAGAGGTCAGAGGAGAATGGCGAGACTGCTTCAATAGTCAAAGACTCAAAACTTCATTTCGAACATATTAGTAAGAAATGTTGATAAACATAAATAACCTCAAATGAACATGAAATAAAAGAAAGCCATCATATTTACCTGATGAAAAATATTGACATTTCTTTTTTGAAAAGGAGCAGGAGGAAGTATTGCTTGGTTATTTGCATTACTGTTGCCTTCCTATCAACTCATATATAAGTTGATAGGAAGGCAACAATAATGCAAATAACCACTTGCTACAATCAAGGTATGAGTATCTACAGTGTACCATCTTCTGATGGGATAACAACCATGTCACAAAGCTCAAATCATTTCAAAATGGTTTCTTGATCATGACAGTGAGTCATGTACTCAAATAGCCTGCACAGTCACCAATCCTCAATCCAATGGAGCACCTTTGGGATGTGGCGGAACAAAAGATTTTTATCATGGATGTGCAGCTGACAAATCTGCAGCAACCGTGTGATATTATCATGTCAATATGGACAAAATATCTCTGAGGAATGTTTCCAGCACCTTGTTGAATCTGTGCCACGAAGAATTAATGCAGTTCTGAAGACAAAAGGTGACCCAACCCAGTTCTAGCACAGTCTATTTAATAAAATGTCCAGTGAGTGTTCATACAGTAGGGAAGATGGAAAGTTTACCTCAACTAAGTAGAAAGAACTGAGTTGACCAGACCAAGTTTGAAGATAAATCTTAACAAGTGTTAGGCACTAGAAGCATATGTGCAGGGAGCACAAGAATGTATACATGATTAAAAAAGGTAAGCAATGTTAAAAAAAAAAAAAGTGAATAAATAGTTGAATTGTCCGTTTGTACGGAGGTTAAGTAGTTAATATTCAATTCAATTCAATTTTGTTTATATAACGCCAAATCACAACAAACAGTCGCCTCAAGGCGCTTTATATTGTAAAGTAAAGACCCTATAGTAATTACAGAGAAATCCCAACAGTCAAAACGACCCCCTGTGAGCAAGCATTTGGCGACAGTGGGAAGGAAAAACTCCCTTTTAACAGGAAGAAACCTCCAACAGAACCAGGCTCAGGGAGGGGCAGTCATCTGCCACGACCAGCTGGACTGAGGGAGGGGAGTGGATAAAGGGCTAAAAAGAAAGCTTAGAGTATTGAATAGATGTTGAGATTCATACACTAATAAATGAATGCCTCGGCACAAACTTACCCAAGCACTGACAGTCTGTCTGGGTGAAAATAATTATTATACCATTAACCACTTTTATATAATTAAGTGTTGAGTGGGATTCCACTGAAAAAAATTAACACATTCGAACATAAAAGGTGGTGAGGTGGTGAGGAGGCGGACCCAAATGCAGACTTTAAGATGGAGAGGCATACACAAAAACTAACCTTTATTTGGTGAAGGTGTACTCCAACAAAAAGTCCATAAAGACAGGCAGGGAACAAACGGTATGACACAAAAGAGAACATGAGTAGACTGAGGGTTTAAATACGCAAGCGAAGATGGAGACACCTCAGGAACTACACACAGCTGAACTAAATCTGATAAGGGGACACGGGGACGTAAACTTAAAACAAGGCACAAGGAAACATGACTATCAAAATAACAGGAAATAACTAAACAGGGAACACTAACAGTGTGACAGAGACTCAACTAAAAACAGGGAACACAGGGAGGGCAGGAGAAACTAAAAGGAGAGACACAATACTCACAGCTATAACCATGAACAGAAAGTAGATAGCAAAACTAGTAGAACTCAAAATGCAGGATTATTGTAAATAACAACATCAGCCTACAAAAGACTGGAATGATACATGGAATGCAAACTTAAGAAACAAACTGAAGATATTTAATAATAAACAGAACTTGAAAGCTCAAAAAGCACAGAACACTGGGTAACAGACCCAGGACTATGACAGGGCGTAGAGTGTAGGCCTGTGGGTGTATGCCAGATAAAAAAGGCTGAGTTACGCTGGGTCGACTTTACTTCCTCTGAGAGGTAAAAAGCATGCCAAAAATAACATAGACCATAGATTTTAGTATGACGACTTGGTTTAGATTAGGATATGGTTAGTTTCTGGTAAGGATCTGGCAAGTAGTGGTTAAGGTTAGAGTGAGGGTAACTACAGGAAATGAGTGGAAGTCAATGTAATGTACTCTGAAGTGACTGAAACATGACTCTGTGTGTGTGTGTGTGTGTGTGTGTGTGTGTGTGTGTGTGTGTGTGTGTGTGTGTGTGTGTGTGTGTGTGTGTGTGTGTGTGTGTGTGTCTGCGCGTGCAAGGGTTTGTGCAAATTCACTTGATGATGTTTAAACGACTGGCCTCAGCTGTCTCAACAAGTTAAACAACCTTCACAAACACAGTAGACAGAGAGAGGTAAAGACCGAGAGAAAAAAGCAGAAGCAGAGAGAAAGATAATTCTAGGTTTGAAACTTCCTTTGGGATATTTTTCTCAGAGAATGGTTTCATCAGCATAACTGTGTTGTTTTTTTTTTGTTTTTTTTTTCCAGCATTTATTTGAAAAAGAATTGAGATGTTTGGTGGTCTCATAAAATCACAGCCCAAACAGAGCGAGTCAGTAATTTTATAATGATAATGAACTCCTAGCACTAAAAAAGACGCCCCAGGGAGGAAACTGATAGAAGCAAACCACAGAAAAGCAGTCAGCCTAGTATTCAGGACTGACTTACCTTTTCCTTTTCAGTCCATGCAAGATGATAACACACCTGCTCTTGTATAATTATCAGTGCCCAATGATTTAGTCCTACAGGATGTCAGAATGTTTTTTTTTGTTTATCTATAACATTTTTTCTTAACTTCTAGGTGAAAACCAAAGTAGATGGGCTACCAGCAGTGAGCCCCATGGTAGGTTTTTTTTTTTTTTTGTGCTAACTGTTAGTATATTACATATAAAATGCTGGCATGATGCTACATCAATTCTAGGCTAACAGTTTCAGTGGGTTAAAGCTTAGCCATAATAATATGGTTTTAAATAACTAATTAAAACGTTACTCAAATGATTTGAACCTGATCAGTTTTTAATGAGGAGTGCGCCATTAAATCTGCAGCCTTAGCTAGCCTAAGTTTGAGTGTTTACCTAAAGTAGCTAAAAATGTTCAGAACTGGTCACTGGAGAGAATAGTCTGAGTGCTTTGATGCTGTCTAGGTGCTAATTCACATTATAAGTGGTTGTCTTGGTACCTGATGAATCCATTCTTACCCCCCAATGTGCATATTCACACACACATCCTCAAAGACCCAAACTACAGAGGAAGCGGTCAAGATATGTCCGGATATCACGGATCGTCTGAGGGTCCTAGAGCAGGAAGTGGCCCGCTACAGAGAGGAATCCAGGATGTCACAAGCTGAAGTGGAGAGGCTAATGGGAGCTTTAAAGGATGCTGAGACGGACAAATCATGCAAGGAGAAGAAAATCTCTGATCTTGAAAGGTGAGGGTTTAGGAAATTCAGTTCACATTCATATCCATCACAAGTCAGCATCTGTGTATTCTCAGAACGCAGTGTCTTTCCAAGTAACCGGATCTTTGTAAGACCTCAATTCATTCCTAAGTGCTCTATTTATAAAGGGATAATCCATGAAATATAAACTGTCCAGATTGAGTCGTCCTAGCACTTGAAACAACTTTTATGTTGTCATTCTTTTAGCCTCATGTAATCAGTCCAGAAAATGAATGTGACCTGTTTAAGTATCATTCTAATCATTCGGCTTAATGTCTTATTATTTATTTTTTGTCTGTCAATGTCCGCAGGAATGGGTAAGTAGATATTTAGTGCGCCCATTAACCATACCGCTGTAATACTGCTCATACTGTCCATACTGTCCATAATCATTACTCTTGACATCCCGCCATGGCTGTTGGCTCATTTTAAATTTTCTCAGGTATAAAGTTGGAAATTGGGGGAACTGGCTAAAATCTGAGCCTCTGGAAGCTTAGATTTGACTGTCTCATTGGGACTGTAAATGTACAATCCATTTATGGCAAACAATCTTGGTCTTCATTCCTGTCACAGTAATAACACAATGAGAGACTTTATATGCTTCCCGTGGAGACATATAGCTTCTCTTTTGTGTTGACGTCTGCAAAGCTTCTTTGCACACATTTCATTGCTGTCATCAGTGTGGTCATGTGTGTTTTCTCATATCAAATTATGCATATGTGTTTTTATATAAATGTCTTTGCATTACTTTTCGCTACTGTCAGTGCATTCTGTGACTGTGTGTGTGTGTGTGTGTGTGTGTGTGTGTGTGTGTGTGTGTGTGTGTGTGTGTGTGTGTGTGTGTGTGTATGAGTGTGCATTTGAGTTTGCCAGGCAGGCAGTCAGCGGCATGCCAGTGGGAGGTTTTTGTATCCAGCCCAGACACTGGATGTTTATACTACTCTGTTTATTACTGGCACAGTGCTACTCAATTATCATTTGATTTATGGATTGGCATGATGTGTATATGTACCCAAATGAGTAGTTGTTTAGTGCCAAAGCAGAAGTACAGTATGTTAGTGTTTGTCTGCATATTTACTTCATACTGTATGTATGTGTATGCGTGTGTGTGTGTATGCGCGCGTGTGTGTGTGTGTGTGTGTGTGTGTTGTGTGTGTGTGTGTGTGTGTGTGTGTGTGTGCATATGGGTGAAAAAGAAGTATAGAAAAAACATTGCTCAGAGAAACGTGATATTTAAAGTGATATTTAGGTGCGTCTATATATGTAGATTAATAGTGGACCAGTGGATCACCAACTGCACAGATGGGACATAAGTGTGAAAAATATGAAAACAATCATCTTTCACACACATTGGCCTCAGGTGTGTTAACACTTGTTTTGGTTCTGAATGGTTTGGAATCAGTTTGGATGGGTTGCATGTACTGAATCCAACATAGTTTCCTGCCTCATTCATTACCCATTTTACAGACTGGCTGCTCTGGCATGGAAACCATGCGCTGACTCTGTGGGAACCCGTGAGCATTAAGTATAATAGGAGAGCAGTAGCTCCTACAGAGTTTGTTCACAAACTTCACTCTGTTTTTCCATGTATCGCTGCATGCATCATGGTTCTTCTCGGTTTGTTTACATTTTTCTGCTGTTCCCGTGCAGCTTTCATGACCTGGTCATACGCATGCGCATGGTAATCTATGCATTTGTAGTTTCTGTGCATGTGTGTGTGCACGTATTTCTGTGACAGAAATGTTTTGGATCGCTGGAAAAGTTCCTTTTCCCCTCAACTCGTCCATCTTTTTCGGACCTGCTGTCTCATTAGTGTCAACCAGTCCCTCCTATCAGCGTGACCCCTCTCCTCTGGTAAGCATGCACAGGTCAGAGGTCACATGCAAGCCAGCTTATGAGAGGAAGGTTCACTGTCCTGCAACATTGCTGTAAACATACATAGAATAGCAGTTTTTACAGTGAAAGATACACTTGAAGTTCCTTACACTAGTATGTTCTGCTGCTACAGAAGACTGCAGGGCATCAAGTTATGTTAGTTCTCAGTGTCCTTTTTGATTTAACAAAGACATTAAACAAAAAACAGAAGAATTTCTGCATATGTGTTTCTGCGCACATGTGTTACCGTATATGAAAGCATGGGCGGACGAGTGTCTGCGTGCTGATTGGACTTCTGTTGCAGAGCATGCGGAATGTAGCTTATCTGGGCAGAGGATGAATGTCTTTTTAATCAGAGTGTTTCTGTTGGAAGTCAGTCAGATGACCTATTAACCACTATCTGAATGGAGAGAGAGAACAGATGAGGAAATAGACACTTTCTCATCCAGTTGGCAGCGAAGCAAAGAGAAGTCAAAGATGGATGTAGCTAACAGACCATTGTAATAAATACCTTCCAGCACAGGGGAGACTCACTCGCAGCTTGTTGATTGCTTAGTGATCTACTCTAAGTCATCGGTGATAACATTAGGGTGGTTTATGGTTGACGTTGTATTTACTGTTGTTAGTGTACAGTAGATGTAAAGCTAATCTGCCAAAGTAATCAGTGACATTGAACAGGCTTTGTGGAAAGTATCAGCATGTCATACTAATGCTAATGGATTGTTAAATAGATCTCTTGTGGTTATAGATCTCTTGAAGCAGTTTGTCTGCATGTGACGGACTAAAATGAAGAAAAAAAAACATTTTTTGGGTCTGACATACTTGGAAGTTAAGTACAACTTGAGGGAATTAAAGCACATCAGGTTTTAATTAACTTTCAATGTGATGTTGAAGTAAAAACACTGAAAAAGGCACTGGAGCATCAGCGGTTTCACAAATTTTAGGAATAAATTGTGACAAAGTTGTGGCATGAAATGTAAAGCCTTGATTCTTTTCTCCTTTCCTCATAAGCATACAGTATTAATTGGTGGAATTATTTTGTATGGTTCTCTTGATGCTTTGACAGCCCTATACTTTCAATATTTGGGGGCTAAACTTGAAAAATAAATCAGCCATCCAGTCTCATAGTACCACAGCTACTGACGATGTAAGAACTGTGGTATGTAAGGGTGGGTTGCAGGAAAAGGGAGGTGTGTGTGTGTGTGTGTGTGTGTGTGTGTGTGTGTGTGTGTGTGTGTGTGTGTGTGTGTGTGTGTGTGTGTGTGTGCGTGTGTGCGTGTGTGTGTGTACATGAATGTGTGCATTTATGTGTGTGAGTCTAAAGTGAGATTGTGGGGTGCACATGTTTTAAGTGCAAGGATGAAAGGAATCAATACTCGCTGGATGACAAACCCTCATACTCTCACTAACAAATACATGCATATAACATTTGGCTGCAACCCTGGGAACATAATCAAACTCCAGGTTTTGATACACACTGCATGCATACACACAAATATACACATATTTATTCATGAATACATTTATAAACAGTGAGCTTTTCTGCTACAGGTGTGCACTTTAAATTAGCATTTAACTTTGAAATTAACCCCTAACTTTCTGTTATTTTGTTGACATAAACAGCACTCTGCAAAAGTCTAGAGCCACCTCTCATTTTTAAAAATATTTTTCTGGGAAAATGGGAAATAGGTGCAGTGATTCTTATATATGGAAATACAGTATGTAAGGCAAAAACACACTTTGTACATTTCTAACAAGCATGAAAGTCAGTATTTGGTATGATCACCTTTATTCTTCAACATAACCTGAACTCATGTCGGCAGCTTTTCTTGACGATCCCACACTGCTTGAATAAAGTTGAAGTCTGAGCTCTGAGGAGGCCAATCCATGACTGATAGTGTTTCATTGTGTGCTTTTCCATCCCGGTATTCTTTTACTGCATTGACAGTGTGTTTGGGATCATTGTCATGCTGAAAAATGAAGCAGTTGCCAATCAGATGCTGTCCAGATGACAAATGTGAAAAAAATGTGATGGTTCATGGTTCCATCAATTTTGACAAGATCCCCAATACCACTGTCTGAAATACGGCCCCAAACCATCACAGAGCCTCCACAGTGTTTTACTTTTACTGTAAGCTGTTGACTCTCATTGTTGTACCGCTTTCGTGACCTCCACTGAACATACTGACGACAATTTGAACCAAAAAATTTCAAATTTAGATTCATCACTCGATGAGATCCATTGCAGTCCAGTTCTTGTGTAATCTGGCAAACCTCAGCCTTTTCTCCCTGTTTTCCTTCTTTAAGAATGGCTTCTTGACAGCTGCCCTTCCACTGAGACTATTTCTGATGAGGCTTTGGCGAGCAGTAGATGGATCAAATGAAGGGTCAGGGCATCTCACAGGTCCTGTATCAGATCTTTTCTGGATTTTTTTCCTCTTTCTTAAGAGCATGACTTTCAGGTACTGTTCATCTGCTGTAGATGGTTTTTAGGCCTGCCACTTCTTCTTTTATCCTCCACATGTCCAGTTTTCTCAATTTTTTCTTAAGTACACAGCACGTCAAACACCATGCTGACTTATGCCAAGTTTGCAGTTAATAACTGGGAATCATCTTCTTGGTGCAAAAATACTATTTTATGTCTGTCAAACTGTGTTATCATTGGCAGTTTTCATAGTTTCAAATAAACAATGATGTGTTTTTACGACAGGTTGCAGGTAACAAAGTGCCTAAAGATACAGTTTGAAATTGCCAAGTTGTCAGGTATGTGTAGACACAACACTGGTTCATCCTTTGAGTTAGATGCCTTTTTAATGCTTGAATAATTCATAGATCAGTGTTAAATGACTTAACTAAAAAAAAAAAAAATCCTCTTAAAATGGTCAGGTACAAGGACTGAAAATGAGTGGAAAAATTAGCCAATGTCCAAAAAAAAAAAAAAAAAAGTTGAAAGACCTTCAGAAAGCCTCGAGATCAATTGCCCAAGACCACTTTACAAAATTACAAGAACGTCTGGCTCCTTGGAAGCAAAATATAAATGAGGGGTAACTCAAGACTTTTGCACAGCACTGTAAGCAAGATGAACCTGCAGTAGAGGGGAGACCTTTTCTGATACAAATAGGGAATAAATTGTCAACATTCAGTGAATCATATTACACATGAATTTAAAAATGTAAACATGGAAACTGTACTCCTTTTGTTTTAACCCCATCACACTCTCTTTCTCTCTCACTCACTCACACACACACACACACACACACACAGAAACTATGATAAAGGCATCAGATTTTGGTATTTATTTTTCAATAAGTCTAATATATCTAAGGATTATAAAGCATCCATCAGTAATAAACAGAATTGTTGTTTGAATCTCTCATCACTTCATCAAGATCTGAGATAATATCTGCGACTCCCAGTTAACTCACACTGTGTTTTCTTTTTCTTCTACGTTGAACTCTTCTCTGTATTCCTTCGGTCTTTGCATTAGTAAGAAAATGTTTTTACTTTAGATCATATCTGCCTGTTATTCAATATATTGTACAACCCTGAGCCGTAACTGCGCCAGTGTGTCCCTGTCTGCTTGAAATCAGAGGATTTTGTTCCACTCTGCGGTTTATTAAAAGAAATGAGAAAGAGAGAGAGTAAGAATTAAGAGTTATGAAGGG
The DNA here is from genome assembly GCF_007364275.1 of Archocentrus centrarchus. Classification (NCBI taxonomy): domain Eukaryota; kingdom Metazoa; phylum Chordata; class Actinopteri; order Cichliformes; family Cichlidae; genus Archocentrus; species Archocentrus centrarchus. Next base: position 17,836,733 of record NC_044352.1, read on the forward strand.
AAAGATACCAAGCTATATGTGTTTTTTTCTTTAAATGTTACTGCATCTTTTAACCTATATTTACATGGGAAATGACTCTATTCACAATTTACCACAAATTTTTTGTAACAACCCAGTATGACCACAGCTGCTTGCTGCTGGCCACTCTGCAACTCTCCTAAGCCATCATGTGCCCAAAGGGACATCAGCAAGTCCTCAAAGGAGGTTAGAAGATTACTGATTTGTTTACAGGTTTTATTCCTCCCAAAAATTATATAAGGCAACCATGACAAGAAAGAGGCAAATATATCAAAGTGATAATGGAAAAAGAAACTGAAATAAAGAAAGAGCTGTATAAATATGTAAGAAGAGCTATACAAGGAAAAAAATGAGCTCTCTAGTGACATCCAGAAATAAAGTGGAGCTGCTTATGTTGGAAGGTGGATGTGTGGAGAGCTCCAGGTGGAAGAGGCAAAAGGAAATGTGAAAAATTACTTATTACGCTCAGTTTAGGAAATGGCTGGACTTATTCACACTGCTTTCTCTCTCACACTTCATCTTTCTAAGAAATGTCACCGCAGTAAAATACTGTTTCCCCCCAGAATTTACTCATTTCGTTAATCAACAAATCACTGTTCCCGCTCATATTTTCCACTCACATGCGACCCAGCCCGTCTGCTCCTTTTCACACTCCTCATGCTCTCGTTTGCCTTCACTTTGGCCAGAGTACTTATTTCATTTTGCACTGATGGGCTGATGGGGGTATATCAGCTATCAAACAGGACCAGCGTGTCTGCTGGTTTATACACCTGTGCCAGTAGCAGCTTTGTGTGATAGATGATATGCCCTCATGGCAAGATTGCTCTCCACGGACATGCCTGTGAGCTTATAAAAACACACAGAGACATCAAAGATCAGCGGATAAACAGATTCTTCTTCTCCTCCTTTCAGTGTAAATAAGTGTGCATGTGAAAATACCTTCGTACGCGCCACGCTTCTTTAGAGAATTTAATAATAGTCCTTATTTATGCAGCACTTTTCAAACCCCACGCATAAAAATAATAAAAACTCATAAAATCAACAACAAAGTGATTAAAAAAAATTAAAGATGCAAGCCAGACACATGAAATGGCAGACTTATAAACTGTATGTGTGGTTTCCTGAAGGGAGAGTAATAACAGATATAAATATTGATAGAAATGTTGATTACTCCCCTTCTGCTGCGTCTCTGGTTATTATAACAAAGATTTCCTCAAAGGTTTTTGAAAGATACTGTTGTGTGTGTGGCAAGGTGAGAATGTGTTAAATTTATTCATCTTTTTATTAGGCATATTTCACATTCATCGCACACCAACATCACTCATAAAAACAGTCAGACACACACACACACACACACACACATGCGCGCGCTTCCAACTAAGGGCTGTGACAGCAAATATTTGCCCACATGTGGGGGCAGCTTGTCGGTTTTGCCCAGAATAAACACACCAGTGTGGATGTGGAATAATAATGTGGCGCATTTTAGCAGCTGCTTGGTCACAGCTTGTTTACAGTGTTGGAGGGTTCTCTTAAGCACTAATTTGTCACTGTCAGCTTTTTCGCACTTTCTGTTCATTTTTTTTTTCTTAACGTGTAACGTGTGAACTGGGAGCTCAGAGATGTGTGTTTTGATTCTATTTTGAGCGTATTTGTGAGTAAATATAGATTGTGCATCTTAGTGTGCGTGCATTTTGTGGTTAATGAGCGTGAGTTTACTTTGAGGCCTTGTGTGTGTTTCCATATTTTTGAATCTAATATGTGTTTGCCGCAGATAACAAGGTGCAGGTATCGGTGCAGCGATAAATGCATATCCATCCCGGCTGGTTAATACACAGTTCACCTCTGTAATCAGCACCTGAGCAGTACACAAGGCTGACAGCTGATTTATTTTCCATGTGTGTGTTTCTGCCAGTAATCAGACTTGCGGCAATTTATTTTTTTAAAAGGAGAACGTGGATAATGTGTGTGTTTGTGCGCGTGCATGTGCTCGCATCTCCTGTCTGCATATGTTTGTGTTTTGTTGTTGAAAGATTTACACAGCAGTGTCTGACCTACCTCAGTCATGTCTTGTCCTGTCCCAGTCTGCTTTCTTACTAAGACTAGACACACGGCACTCATCCTTACCTGATTTACTGTACACATTGTAGCTCTACAATCTTCTGAGCTAAAGCATGCAGGACTTGTTTTAACTAATAAAACTAAACAAATAAAGCAAGACAGAACAATGAAACGAAAATATGTACTTATCTTATTTATGCATGTTAGATACCATGCTTTATTTAATAGCTGGCACACACACCCCAAGTCAAGCACATAAATAAAAACTGCAAGGTCATATAAATTATGTATTTAAGTTTACGTTATGTGAAAAAAAAAGAAAAAGTCCCCTCTAAGTGGAGCATGGATGTTCTCTCCAAGTTTATGCTGGTGTCCTTTGGGAGCTCCTGTATCGCCCATCATTATAGTGCAGCAGATAGTTGGACTAATCTTTCAAAAGTGGATACAAGTGCCAAAATATGCACATTGGCTAGTCACAATTAGCCATTGGGATTTTCTGTATTTCCCAATTTAACCATCATTTCCATCTTAGGAAACACCTGTTTTACTACAGTTTCAAACAGTGGAAATGTCTCAGAGGCTTTACTTTTTGATTTGAATGCTTTTGACTGTAAGTAAGTCTGATTTATAATTTTAAACTTCTTCAGAGCTTCTTTGTTTGAAGTAAAACAAAATAATTGCAATGACACATAGTATGCTACATGGTGCTCCAGTTGCAGCTGCACAGTGCTGTGCAGGTCGAGGGATCACACTTATACCCCTTTGATAATACTGTGATGCATACAAATAAGTTCAGACATTTAACATTCATTCAGTAAATTTATTCCTTTGCAGCTCAATACATTTCATGTATTCAATGCATGACAACTCCTTTAACCTTGGCTCAGCTTGTCCATGTCCATCATTTTTTTTTTAATGATTATTACTGTTATTTTTTAAACAGGCTAACACAATGAGATATATAACCATTTACTGTCAAACCAAAAGACACTTTACCTGATGAGCATTTCAGGTTAAAGCCCAGAACCTTCTTACTCTGAGGCCACCAATGCCCAGCTACTTGCTATATAGGCTAACTCATATGATCTAACTGCACTATCAGGTTCATAAGGTTAGTTAGTGTTCTCTGTGTTCTGCCTTCTCTTAGTTTAGTCCATGGGAAATGGACTGTAATTTATATAATATATATTTCTTACACCACTAGCTACATTCACAAACATATTTTTAATGCAAACCCACATGGATGCATAAGGAGGTCCTTGGGGTTCAGTATCTTGCCCAAGGACACTTCAGCATAAGGATGCAGAAATCTCGATCCCACATTGCACACTGGCTTCCCATTGTTCCTAATATGAAGGACAGTTTAAATGGAAAAAAAAAAAAGTTTCCCAAAGAGGCTCAATAAAGAAAATCTTCCCCATTTGGCATAGTCTGTTATTCATTTGTTTCTCTTTGATACAGTAACTACATCCAAAGGCAATATACTTGAACAAAAAGATTAGTAATTTTTGGAACAAAAATTTCAACTGGTGCAATATTTGTTCTGAGGTGAAAGCAAGTCCACACTTGGCTTAACCTTTTAAAGCCTGAACCATGAAATAATTGTCAGAACATGGAGTGCAACAAATGCAAATAAACACAATTTTAAAAAAATAATTAAATATTAATTTGCATGTATGACTTTTAATTTGTTAATCATATTTGCTACACATCATACATTTTGCAGTTTATTGCATAAAAATGTATTGTGCAATTTATTTTGATTTTTTGGGGGTGGGGGGTGCAGGATGTTAGTATATTTTCTTGTATTTAAGCAGATTTTTAATCACTTGCTAGACTCATACTGGCATCCATAACCTTTTTTCTCTAAGGACCATTTTGTTAGATTTTTGCATGACACCACACACATCAGTAACAAAAAGAATGATGGAGCCTACATGCTAAAGGTTTAGATTAGACTGTTTCCAACTGCTGTATCACTCTCCAGGGAATTCTTGTAATTATTCATACCTAATCTTTGTAATTATTGTTAGGTATGAATAATTGTAATTATTCATACCTAATCTGGAAACTTTGATTCTAATTTCATAGCTTTAAAGGTGTGAGCAGTGTATAGCCTTATCCTTATCCTTAATTTAGTATTTTAATATACTCCAGGATTTTGATCATTAGTATACCTTACCTTACCTGGTTTATCTGTTGTCATCCATTTTTCTCTGTCTGAAGGCAAATCAAGTCTCCTAACATCCAGAAGCACACAGTGGCAGGTGAGATGAGGAAAGATGCCCTGACTGATGGACATCCCCACTCATTATCGCAGGTTTGAATATATGTGTGTATGTTTGTGTGAGTGTTATGTTTGAATGTGGGCTCTTCATCATGTTTCCAGCCCATAGAGTTCAGTTTGGTTCATACTCATTTCATCTACCTTTCTTTTCTTTTTCTCCTTTAATCCCTAGTGCAAACTGGTTCCCAGAAATTATTACTTTTTTTCTTCCTCCTCTATCTCTCCATACATTTCTGTCTTTATGCCATGTTCCAGTCCTTCCTGCCTCCTGTACTCCCTCCCTTCATTTACCTCAGAGTCAGTCTTACACAGAAATAAAAATCAGCTCCACACACTACTTAGGAACTGTGGCACAATGGCTCAGATGGGAACAGTAACACTGTGTCTACTTAGGCACAGTCTGCACTACCTCTGATGTAATTTGTGTAGTTGTTTACCTGCTTAACAGTCATCAAGAGTGTTAGCAGATTGGTTGATTCTCTGCGTGTGCATGTGTGAGTGCACACTTGTATACTAGTCTGCAGGCCTATGCTGAGGTGTTAATATGCAGAGTGTACCCATGCCAGGTAATTCCCTGAGGACGAATGAAGTAAAGTACACGTACCTTCCTGCCAAACAGAGCAAGAGTCTCTCTCAGTCTATTTTTTGCAGAACTATTCTGCTAGTTGTGTATTCTGGCAGGCAGCATTCAACTTCCTATTGCTGTTTAAACAGTGTCTAAGAAATGCACATTAGTATTGCTGTAAGCTGGAAAGAGACATAACACGCATGCCAGGTATACAGACAAGCTGAACCGGACCTTACCTCCTCCGTCCTTAGTGTAACTCTCTTTGAAGTCACACTAACAAGCCGAATGAAGCACCCTTCATTCAGGTGTAGTGTATAAATACAGCTGCAATCTTTGGGACAAACTTCCTTCTTTCATGTGGAAACATAGAGAAAAAAAAATAAAACTTGCTCCAAACTTCTTTGGTGGCCTTTCTCTTTTTTTGTAAACATCTTCATATTTTGAACTCTGTCAAACTGCTTTGCTTTTGCAACAGTCCCTGTGAATATATAATGCTTTACATTCAAATGACTACGTCAATCGTTTTCTAGATTACAGGAGAGTATATTTGCGCTCCACTTGGATATCAGATAGGCTTCCAAGTGCTGCTGTTCGTCTTTTAACTCGTTCCAGTGGAGGTGACCACATCACTCTAACTCTTGTTGACCTTCAGTGTTTACCAGATTTTATTGCTTGTTTTTGAAGCTTAAACGTTCACTTTTATATTTGTGATCTTTTTCACTCTTACTGGCTCTCTTTGAGGTCCTTTAAAAAGACATTTCTGGAAATCCCTAATTCTTGTTATTTTTACAGTATTATTATAGAATATTATTTCTAGTATTATCATTAGTATCATTTATCCTAAATGCAATGCAACCATTACATTTTTGTTGTCTATATCAGATTGAATGCTTGGGATGGCCTTCCCTGCGGATATGTAAACATATTGGAGTTGGGAGAGCTCGGAGGGGAAGCCTGAGGTCTCCAAGAGCGTACTGTAGAAAAATTCACAGTTATTTAAATTATTTTTGTAGGCATTACATATATTATAGAATACTGACCAAAAGAAACATTCATGTTAGAGCAGATTCATGAAATCAAGCTCAAATTCCAGTTTATTGTCGTTGATCTGTGATGGTCCACCCTCCTGGTTTCCTATGATATTCTTTGTTGTTTCCTCTGGCGAGAGCCTCGGCTGATCTTCAGAGCAGCTGGCTGCACCTGAGACTTGGGCATGACCAAGCGTACAAAAAGGCCAAATCTTCCAGGGTGCTCTCGTTCTTATTGAGCAATCTGAGCCACATGGTCTCCACAACAATATACAGTCATGTGAAAAAAAAGGAGAATGGTTTTGACAGGCCTGCGCAGAGTCCTGTGAAAAACACCCCATGATTCTGCCACAGCACTTCAGTCAAGATTGAGATCTGAACTTTGACTGGGCTGTTAAAGCACATTGATTCTTTTCTTTTTCAGCCATTCTGTTGTAGATTTTCTGCTGTGACCTCACATTTGACTCTAGAATACTTTGGCGTACAGAGAAGTTCATTGTTGACTCAATGACTGCGATGTGCCCAGGTCTTCTGGCTGCAAAACAAGCCCGAATCATGACACTTTCTACACCGTTCTAGACAGTTGGTATGAGGTGTTTGTGCTGATGTGGTGTGTTCAGTTTTCACCAAATGTGGTGCTGTGCACTGTGGCCAAACATCCTCCAGTTTAGTCTCATCTGTTCCAGAAGTTTTGTAGTTTGTTCAAATGCAGCTTTGCAAATCTAAACTGTGCTGCCATGTTCTTTTTAGAGAGAAGAGGCTTTCTCCTGTTAACCCTTCCAAACAAATCATACTTGTTCAGACTTTTTCTAATTGTACTGTCATGAACTTTTAACATGTAACATGCTAACTGAAGCATGTAGAGTCTGGGGTTGCTCTGAGAATTGCATGGTCTGACATTTGGGCGAGTTTACACTGATGTCCACTCCTGGGAAGATTGTATCATTGTGTTAACATAAATGTGAACGCTCCAAACAGCAAACTGCCAAAACTTCTGCTTTTATAGAGATGGTCACACCTCTATAAAAGTTACTGCTACTTACCTTCTTAATTCCTCTGGAAGAAATAAGGGTGTACTTAGTTTTTCACGGGACTGCATGGAGTCCTGTGAAAACTTTCTTTTTCATGTAATTCCTTTTGTGCTGATATCTTACACAACATTAATGCGTACTTTCACTTATCCATGCATGCTTTATAACGTTAACTCCTTTCATGTCTCAACACAGATTTTTTAGCTGTGCCAGCAGTGTGGCTCTGTTGCTTTCTTGGTTAATCTTGATATTTAGAGAACTATTCAGTGGATTGCCATGAAACTCGATACAGAGATCCAGAGTGCTTAGTGCATAAATCCTAACTTTGATGATACACCAGCTTTTTCCACAGCAAACTTTTGCATTTTTTTAACATTTGTGGTTTGAAATGAAATTTTCATTGGATGAATTCTCATGAATTTGGCAGATTCACACATTTATGTCTCCTCAAGATGATTTTAATCATGTTGGTGACTCCTTCAGCGCAACCCAATTTTAATGTACCTCCTTGATTTGGACTGAAGCCCTGAAAACATTCCCATCAACCTGAATTTTTCATTTTCTGCTCATTAACTGTTACTATATCACTAAGCTAAGATGGCAATCGTGGTAAACAATATTGCGGTTACAAATAAGCTTTGACAGTCTTCATTATGTCAAAGCTAACATGTAGCCCAAAACACTTTTGTGCTTAAGCTTTGAGGCTATAGCCTCACACAACCACGAATATGGCTAAAATGTTAAAAAATATTACAAAGGCATACTAAGATTGCATTAAAATTTTAAAGTCAGACTACATAAGACCACATATTCCAGCCCACTAGCCATGGAGGCACAATATACAATCTGTATATTGTGTCTGCTCAGCAGTGAGGCTGGGTTGCGGCCTCTTCCTTTCTCTTTCCCCAGCTTTTTGTCTCTCTTCTTATCTCTGGGTCCATCAGGAACACAGCACGCTCCAAGGGTAAACACACACAAACAAACTCTCCCCATCTTGCCAGAAGAGTTTATGTGGGATGGAGTGATAACATCTCTTTGCTCCATTGTCTCCATCGCGCCACGCTGCACTTAACAAACACAGAGAAAACACACATCGGAAGTATTCTCCTCAAGCCTTCACGCTGGCCTTTTATTTCTCTTTTATCTGTTACAGACGAGCATCAGCAACCCTCAGTGTTCACCTGTCTTTAAAGAAAATTGGATTATAGCAAGGATTTTTTCCCCCTTTCTTCTTCTTCTTTTTTTTTTTAAATCTACAGATTTTAAGATTTTCAGTCACTCTCATCTTGTTCCCAGAGTCTGTAAACTCGACTAACATCATGTACGAGACGCCTGGCCTTGCACACATATTTAGCATATTTTAAATTATGAAATGGGACACAACAGACACACAGCTGCTGGAAATGTGCATTCTCTCACTCGCCGCTGGTTTATTTAAGTGATCGTAATCCCTCCATCAAACCAGAACAGGCCAGAGGCATAATGATCCTTCCCAAGGGAATTAGGTGATGATTGGTGCTGCAGAGGCAATTATCTTTACTTTTCTCCCTGCTCTCTGTACCTCTGTATCTCTCTTGCCCCTTTTCCCCATTCTTTGTAGTCTTGAAAGCCAGCGATATTCTCATGTTACTAATAAAACTTAAAGCAAACATGTATGCACAGACACATTTATAGTGCACATTCATACACGGACAGACACATCGTTCTGGTTAGGTTACACTCGGGGGTCTGGCAGTGGCACCCCCATCTCAGTGGGGTGTGTATGTGCATGTGCGCGTTCCTGTCTGTTGGGTGGGGTCAAACCAGTACTTGTTGATTCTGGTGCATCGAGTTACTGCCTGTCTGTCACATCCAATTACAACTTTGGACCGTTGACGCACTCAGCCTGGCTCTGCATGTGTGTGCGTGGGCGTTTGTCGCTCACCTCCAGCTGTGCCACGCCGATGTAACGTGCCACAAGTATCCACTTGTGAGTTGGATGGCTTGGCAATATTTTCATCACACTTAAGGATAATCCTGTTGCTGCAGTTTTAGTCTGCACCACTGAATCGCTCAGTGAATTAGCCTCCTGTACTGATGGGCTGATAATTGTACCAACCTTATACTTATTTCCTCTTCTTTAGTATTTATTGGAGGCACTTAATAAGCCATTCATATGCAACTTGTGTGTTCCTGGCACCGTCTCATAAAATGAGACTACATGTGTAGAATCCATCACAATTGATTTCTCATGTTAGGCTGGTGCTTCGCTTTCTTTAGTACAAAATATTTTCTATATCTCTGTCAGACATATAAGACATATGCACATTTACAGGGCAGATAAAGCTGGCCAATGCCATCATTTTGAAAGATTTAAATTCACATTTAAAAACGGGCAGCATCTGTTTCTGAGCTGAAATATCACTTTAACAGCAGTCAGTCATATTCTCAGGTTTCTCCTGCACATCCTCAGCAATGCATCTTGCTTGTCACACACCTTATTCCCATTTATGTTTTTCATCTAGAAACATTTTATCAGTTTGGGTTTGTGATGCTGTTTGTTGATTCTAACACTCAGTGCACAGATTTTGCAGAGCTTTGCTTGCTGCTCTTTCTTACATACCCTTGTTATCGCCATCTTTTGTTACTGTGTCTCTTCAGCGAATGTTGTACAATGTGGGACTACATGTCCAAGGCTTATAGGTTGATAGGTTGATATCAGATTGTGATCTGGGCTTTTGATGGTTAGCGTGACGTTTGTTGCTTTGTTTCATCACTACATTCGTTTCGCCATTTTGCAACAACTGAACACACTTGAAAGTGTTTCCTTGTCTGCATGACCGCAAAACTTCTGTAGCGCTCCCAGAAACGTGTGAACGTGTGAACTAGAAAGTGAGTCAACACTTTTGGTGCCGGAGAGAAAGTTAAAAAAAAAAAAAAAGGCAGAGAGAGGGAGAATCAGAGGGTTTATTATTCCTGTCCAGTGTTTTCTTTCACAGTTTCATCAACCAGTGTGGAAGCAGATCATTTTCTTCCACTCACCATAGGTGTGAGAGGCCACACACAAACTGTGCATGTAAATGCACACAGTCTACTCTACACTCACAAATTCTCACACTCACATGGATGGCAGCAAAGGTCATAGCACTTAGAAACTCTCTCCCCACTACTTATCACTCTCCTCTCTCTTGGCTGTGTCAAATTCTTCAGAGAGAAGTCTTGTTGCTTCTCTCCCCACAGCTTTTGTGTTCCTTGACACTTTTTGTTTCTAATTTAGATAGATTGATAGAGGTTTTTTGCTTTTTTTTAGAAAAGGGTCAAACAGTTACACCTTCTTTCTTGTCTTGTGACAATGCAGTATGATACCTGTGCAAAACCAACATTTTAGAGCAAACTATACTATAACGAAAAACACTTCTCTCCCCGCTTTTTGCCGCTTTGCTTCCAAAACACCTCCCCTTAACTCTTCTTGCCCCTAGCTTCCTGTTTCCACTTCCCAGGATGCCATGCGGGAGACAGCTGAGCGGATCATGGAGTTGGAGAAGGCACTGAGAGAAAGCATGAACACCTCTGCACATAGGGAGGCTCTCTGGGCACAGGAGGAGGCTGATCGGGTTCAGGCCCAGAGACAGGTTTACCTGATGTAGCGCATGTTTATTGAGGGCGCCATACCTCCAGATACATATGCACACATATTCATGCATGCACACAAACCGCCTTCCCTGGTCTACCTTTTAAACCAACCAGTTAATCAGCTCATTCAGGTCTTTGGGGGACCACTGAAAAAAAATTGTGAGGAACTTAACTGCACCTCCATGTGGTTAAAAATGTAGCTGCAGGCAGACCGTTATATCATTATTACCAAATGAGTAGCTGCCTTTTGTTTCCCCTCTGTTATTGCTTTTTCTTCTTAATTTACTTTTTATTCTCTAAACATGCTCTTGTTTATTTTATTCTTCTTGACTGAAATTTCAAACCAAAAAAAAAAAAAAAGAAATTCCAGTGGCTTCCTTTCATTTTCTCTTGTTAACTTTGCATGCTTGGAAATGTAAGCATACGTTTGATATGTTGTGAGTTTATGAGTCTGTAAGCAGAGTGACTGACAAAGCTGGAGACTTGATGGAGCACAGGTTGCCCCTTTACTCCACATGTCCTGCTATGTATCTGTCTGTCTTTCTGACTGCCTGGTGGTCGGTCTACGTCTTTAAGCAGGTCCAAAAAAATTTACGTGTGTGCTTTTGTGACTGTGTGTGTTTGTGTGTGTGTGTGTGTGCGTGTGCGCGCGTGCGTAGGTGTGTCTGCGGTGGGAAAGAGAAACAAGGCAAGGGAGTGTGTTTCCTCTCGGTGTGAGCGTGCATTTGAATGAGAATGACCTCGCATTACTTATGAGTGCCACAAGTAACATGAGAGCAATCGGCGGTTAAAACAAGAACCAACATTTTGAGGCAGAATGGCCGCTGTATTGCCTCAAACACACGTATGCTTCCTAGGAGAGTTTAAAAGATGAAGAGAGGCTGGAGCAGCAAAGTAAAAGAAGGTCAAACTCCGTTTAGAAAATTCTGTGAGCGCCAATGCTAACTGTGGCTTGGTTTTGCTTTTTTCTTTCTCCCTTCTTTTCACAATTTCTGTACTCTGCATGCTTGACTTGCATTCAGCATGGATACTGTGTTTATCAAACAATATTCTGATTCACTGAGAAGTCAGAAAAGTATATTTATGTCTGAGGGACTTTTTGCACGCATAGAAATAAGTGATTCAGCTTTGACCTGAGTTTACCCATGTGTCAAAGATTCAGGAAAATCCTTTCCTAGCTGGTGACACATTAACACTCATTGACCCCAAAAGCCATAGTCAACTTGCTTTTATTATAAGTCAATCCAGACCCTACACATAGAAAACATACTGAGCCAGCGTGCGGTCATACTGGCGACTGAACTTGACACGAGCTGAACTAGAATAGAGTTACAGCCACACTGTTGACACAAGGAAAGCTGCCCAAGTGCTCAAGGTGCTCAGTCATTGATGCTCACTGTTAACTGTCAAAGGAGTGAACTTCGTAAGCCGACATAATGTTACCACATAAGAAGGCAACAGTTCAGCATGCCAATATTATAGAGTTAGACAGCTGTCAGTCAATCACCATTTTTGCCTGAGAGACTGAAAAAGAGTGTGTGGAGGGACTAGAGAGAGGACCAAGTTCTTCTGAAACATCACCTGACTCTGGCACCACTTCAGCCCACCCTGCCAAACTCACTCTCACCCCCTCCTTCTTCACTCTTTGCTTGATTTTCTTCTTTCTTCTCCCCTCTGTCCCAGAGTAATCAGTCTCATGATGTGTAATGCGCTGAAAGTCTTCCATCAGCCTGACCTGCTGAAATGGAGCATGGGTAATGCCCTGGGTCACTTTTTTTCACACCCTTGTTTTCTAAGTCTCTCACTCTGTCTCTGCCTCTCTCTGTCTCTTTTCTTTCTCATAAAGCCATTTCTGCTGTCCAGCCATTGTCCCAAGCCTCATTCATTCCCATCTTTCTTCTTAAGTTGTCTCACACAATTATTTCCACGCTCTCTCTCTCTCACTTTCTCTTGATTTCTGCTCTCGTCTTGCTCCCTTGCCCTCCCCTCTGTGGCGTTTGAACTAGGCCTTTGAACCAGCAACACGACGCAAACGGACAAGAGGGATTTGGCCCTTACCTCTGAGCCCTCAATCAGCTTATCAACTAAAGGGGCTTTGGGCCAGTCTTAGAAAGCTTAGCCTGGCTGGGGGGGCTTTGCCTTGAAGTTGAGCTAAATTAGCACGCACAGGCTCACTGCTAAGCTGATTAGGTCCCTAATTTCACTAAAATGCATTGTATTCCTTATTAATGATGTGATTGTGAAGTGCGGGCTAGCCTGGGTGGTGGAAGAATAAGGGACTGGTAAGGGAAAAAGTTGGTGCATGAGGGTTGATAGGCATGTGGTGGGTGTAAATGGAGCTGTGTGTGTGACCCTTGGCTTTCAAGATGAAAAGATTGGCTTTGTGTTCACTCAATCCTGGAATAAAACATTGCACATTAAAATGGTGTAAGTTTGGACAGTTGCATATCTTGACGTTAACTGGGTCCATTAACAGCTAGAAACTACTGAGGTCAATTGTTCTTGGCAGAGATATGGGGTGTATTTTATTGAATATTAATATTTTGTTACATTTCTAAGAAGTTACAGTAGGACTGAAAGTTGTCACTTTCCGACAGTACCATTTAAATTCCAGCATTCCATGCTCCCTTTTCTTTGACCGATTCTTCTCGTATTCCATGTGTGATATTCATGAACAGTCAGTGAGCGCATAATCTGACATCTGTGAAACACACCTAGAAAACTGGAGGAGATGGAGACTGTCCTGAAAATGTGTGAACCATTTGGCCCCTTCATAAAAGAGGCCCTTTGCTTTTTTTCTTCATGTCCTACCCCATGGAGTGTTTTTCCCTAATACTCCTTTTCTCCACTTTCTTCTGCCTTGCTCATTTTAGATTTTTTTTTTTTGTCTGATTAACCTACATCACAAATTAGCAGATCATTAGAACTGAACACAGATAAATTTACATTCCCGTTGTTTTCTGTTTACATCTGTGCATGCTTCACAATAGGCTGTACTGCAGCCTATTGTGAAGTGGTTGTTGTTAGACAATTAGACACTTCCTGTCTAATGATGCACTGAGGTCATATCCTGTCAGGCACACATGTTTTAGGGTCTTTGTGTGTGCAGACAGAGAGGATGCAGTTAAGAGGCTGAACATTATCCTCATCTCTGAAGCACAATCACACTTGAGAATGAGGTACGATAAGTGAAAGGAGAGGGTTGAGAGGAGAGGGTCAGTGGACCCATCATTCAACTAACCTGTGAACGTAGGAAGTTTCTGCTACTCCTAAATGTCAGGTGGCCATTCATTTTCATGTTTAGGCTGTCATTTCATGTCATCTTTTAGCATTCCAATAAACACCCTTGAAGTACACACAGGCAGCAGACAAGTATATCAAATTACCATGTCCTCACTTCCATGTTTGTGTGCGTGTGCATGGATAAGTGTAGAATAGAGCTTATGTGCTAAATTTCTTTGTATTATTAATGAACTGATCTTATATTTGAGAACAGATCAATGTGGGTCCCCTCGTGTGTTTTCACGCCGTTTAAACCGCTCATCTATGCCTTCCATTGAATAGCTGGAGGAGCTGATGGGGGCTTTGGAGAAGACACGCCAGGAGCTGGACGCCACTAAACTGCGTCTGTCCTCCACTCAGCAGTCCCTGCATGAAAGAGATGGACATCTCAACAGTCTGCGACAGGAGAGACGCAAACAGCTGGAGGAGATTCTGGAGATGAAGTTAGTGCCACATTCACTGATCTGCCTGCATGCGAAGTACTTACTTTCAATTTCATTATGTAGCCACTGTCGGGTAAAGTTTAAATTGAAGTGTGTGTCTAACATCTGTCTCAACAATGTGGTTAGTGTTGTAGTTTAAGTCACATTGTGTCCTTTTCATATGTTTATTGTTTAGGTCAGCATTAAAGGCAATATTGTTGCAATGCAAGAGGTGCAGTAAAATGGGTAGCACTGGATGTTGTAGTAATAACATGCTAAAATAGTGGTAAAAATGTAAACCATGGTGTTATTACATAGAAACTACCGTTAAGTGTTTCCAGGTAAGAACATTATTTTCCTGAAACAAAACAGAGTGTTCCAGACATTGTGTAAATAATTTCAGCATTATAATAAGGTCATTTTGAAGGCATTGGACTGATATGAGTCCAATATTATTACCATTAATAAAAAAAATTTTTAAAAAAGAACCTTATTACAGTTCTTTTTTTTATTTTACACAGATATTACCATTTCATAGCAGGTTACTATATTATTACCAATATATTATTATTCTAATAACTGGACTGGTATTTGCATAGAGCTTTTCTGCTCTGGCTGAATCCTCAAAACACTTTTCAGTAGAAGCCTCATTCACCCATTTACACACATATTTATGCAGTGCTTTATACTATGCCGATGGATGCATCTGAGGCAATTTGGGGTTCAGTATATTGCCTAGGAACACCTTGACATGGGCACTGGGAGGGTCGGGGATTGAACCACTAACCTTTCAATTACCAATCTTTGTTTTTGGCCCCATTACACTATTACATAAATTCCATTCAATTGTATCTCAGATGTAAATTGTTAATCCCAAGTTTGTAATTACATGGTAATTTCTTAATTATTACCTCTTTGTCATCATGGTAGTTCATGTTAATACTGAGCTACCATAAAATATATGGTAAAAGGGAAAGAAAATAACCTAAAAGTGTCAGTGCGAGTGACTGGCAGCCCATAAACATAGATTTTCTTTTCTTTCTTTTTTTGGCGTGGCATTATGAGCACTGGCATGATTTACTCACAGCTTTATCAAGAACATTTGTCTAAATAGCAACTTCTTTTTTTTTTTTTTTACTGCAGCTCATAAACCTGTGTCTAATATTGTATTAGGCACGTTTATCCGCTCACCTGTTCACATATGTGTTTGTTCTTGAGTGTGATACAGACATCAGCGCTGAGGTGTATTCTGACGCAGGATCAGCCGTTGTCTAAAGCTGCCTTGTGAAAAGTTACATTTATTGAGGACAGGTGGTGTGGTCTTGGACGGCAGGTCAGATACATTTGCGTGCAGCTCTTTCTTCATGTGTCTTTGTGACACCGAGAGAGTTTAGAGCAGAAGGAAGCTAAGAAGGAGGCTGTGCAGGACTGTCTGCATTTCCATGTGTGAGTATGTCTCAGGGGTTGTGTCTGAATGTGTGAGTGAGTTCAGTGATCTGCAAGTGGATTGGCTACATGTGCGTTTGTTTTGAGCACTCTGATTGAAGGAGCATGGAACCACATATCTGCTTGTCATGTGTTGCAGAGAAATGCCTTTAATGTCAGCCACTCAGTGCAGTACAAAAGAGAAAGCTGGCACATTCTGTATGTACTGAAAACACAGCTTTTAAACTTCTACTATGCCTTTAGCTCTTCAGCCCGCACATCTAATGTATATAGCTTATAGCAGCTAATGTACATAGCTATATATCTTGCTGGCTACTGACAACAGGGTGCCCTTTGCCTGTCTATCTTCACACACACAAAACACACACACACTGCTGATACAAACCACCTTCCTGTCTGTTTCAATTTCCACCATCCAAGCATTACTAGGAATGTTTATCAGTGGAAATGTATAACATATGATACAGACAGAAAGCATGGTCTAGGTACAGTATATAAAAAATGCTCTGCGAACTAGCATGTGACTGTTTTAGTGATTTACTGGGTCTGTGCTCAGCTTACATTAGTATTGTTAGAAAGATGTCTGAGGAAGGTTTGTGTGATGATTTGTTGACGTAAACAGCAACAAAGCTGAATCTTTGTCTTTTGTTCAATACTTTGACTAACCTACATTGGTAACACCTAAGGGGCATGAATTTGCGTGTGTGTGTGTGTGTGCGTGTGTGTGTGTGTGTGTGTGTGTGTGTGTGGTCTGTTGTACATTGGATTCTGTGTGTGTCTGTGCGCATCAAGAGGTTAGAGGCAGGGGTTTAGGGTCACTGGTGATGAGGATTAAAGGACTGTTGAATTGCAAGGGGCAAAGCTTCGTGAGACTGACATACATCTGAACAAGCCACAAAGATACACTTGTAGAACGTACACACAACCTCAGTGGAACTCACATATAATCACTCACGTCTGTAGACATGCACATACTTACACAAACTGAGGCTTACTGCTTTAAAAGGGGCCATATTCCCACAGCACAGCCCTGCTCCAAGTTAGTACGGGGGAAGCTAAACAGAAAAGATAGAGCAATGAAAGAAAGGTAACAAGCGAGACAGGTTAGAGTGAAAGAAGGAAAAATTTGGGCAGAAAGAGAGAATGAGAGGGAGCGGAGAATGGAATGGAGGGGCTACACATACTGAAGTATTTCAGATCTTAGAAATCATGAGAGAAGTTTGATTGCATGCCAAGTTTCTCCTTCCCTCTGCTGTAATGTGGCATTTGTCAAGAAGACCAGCTGAAGCAAACCATGTGAGGCACGTCTCCAGTGAATTGGAGAGCTTTCTGTGTGTGTGTGTGTGTGTGTGTGTGTGTGTGTGTGTGTGTGTGTGTGTGTGTGTGTGTGTGTGTGTGTGTGTGTGTGTGTAAGCCAGAGGGAGGTAGAGAACTCTTGGCTTTTCAACACTGTTAATGAAGGAGACAAGAGGGGAAAAATCATTTTCAATATCCTTGTTGCATTCTGGCTTTCCCTGTTCGTAATGTATGTGTGTGAGTGTATGCGGGTGTGTGTGTGTGTGTGTGTGTGTGTGTGTGTGTGTGTGTGTGTGTGTGTGTGTGTGTGTGTGCGTGTGCATGTGTGTGCGTGTGTGCGTGCGTGTGTGTGGTGGTGGTGGAGGTATTCATATTTGCCTTTTCCAGATATAGAGCTGAATGCTTAATGCTTAAGAGCAATGCAGTTCACCCCACACCAGATTGAGTTTCCACTACACTGTACAATATTCACACATACACACACACACACACACACACACACACACACACACGGCCTCTGGAGGAGCTAGTCATTAAACAAGTCTTGGGTCACAGGGTGTAGGTGCACAATAGAGAAATTATGTGTTTGGACACTTTGAATAGTCATTGAGATGTTTCCATAGTCTGAATAAGATAATACTATATGCCACAACATTGCAGTGGCTTACTGAACCTGATCCTTCTGTAGACTTTGGGAATGTAGGTGATATTATCTCTGTTTACATTTCAGTGATGGAAATGACGATAGAGGACAGAAAAAAAAAAAACAGTGGCAGCTTTGATGCAGTGTTGACAAAGTGGAACTTCTTTGAGGAGGCTAAGTGGCAAGTTGAAAATTTAAGAGATGAGGAAAAAATGTGCAAGCATTTGGGAGGAGACTGCAAGACAGAAAGAGGAAAAGAGAGATGTATCATAGAGTTAGGGAGGAAATGGTAAATGATGTAAAATGATAGATTGGGGCCTCTGATTGATGGAGGGAGTGATGGATGTGGGGAGTGCTGGAAGAAGGAACAAGGTTAAGCTGGAGTACAGCTGTAAAGAGTGGGAGGGATCAGTTTGGTTAAAAGGATCAGGTGAAGAGCAGTGGTCAGAGTAGAATGACCAAACACAGCACCACACATATCAGCAAACACCTGGACCACACTGAAAGAAGGAACACACACCTTGTATATATTTTTCCTTTTCACATTGAGTATGTTGTCACGCAGGCTGTTCCAAGCATCAAAACATCTAACGTAAGCTGAAATCGAAAGCTCTTGATCAAATGAAGAGAAAATATGGAGTAGCCTTGGAACAGGAAACAAGTTCCTTAACCCTACATAAGACACTCATTGAAATATTTTGAAATTTAAAATTTCAACCTAGAGTGTTATTGGAGGACATAACAAGACTTAATTACTTTTGTGACACTTTTCAAAATGTTTCACTTTCATGTAGAAAATCAAGGTCGATGAAGATATTTGGTTCATTGCCCATAAGTTGTAAAAAAAAAAAAAATGCCAGAAAAACACATATATGGTGAAAGGAACACACATAGAGATATATAAAGTAAATTATATATAAATATATATGTATATAATTATATTAATTACCAATAGTTACTTGTCTGATAAAAGCTTAAGGCCACACAATCTTACTATACTTACATTATTATTGTCTATCTTATTATATCCTTGAGCTTGAATGGCTTCTGAACAGTTTCATGTGTCATTATAAAAAAAAAAGCAAATTCACGTTAAATGTTACCATTCATCACTTTCATCACATCTTCACTCAAATGCCAATGAAAGATTCCACACAGTGGAAACAAGCTCTAAGCTCTAATTCCAGATTAAATTCTGTCACATATCCATCTGCTGGCCAGTTACAGTAACTCATGGCATAATGAAGCTTACAGCAGTAGCGACATTATGACTTCAAAATCCCCAATGTAGACATCCTGTCTGCATAGCACCATCGCCATGGTTACACTGACTAAACACACAGAGAGACCAGCTGTACTGGCAAGGTCATGTCCCTGCTCACTGATCTCTCCCAGGGACCTAGACACACTCACATGCGCAGGTTTTCCCAAACTTAAAAAATGAACACGCCAGTGAGCGCAGCATGTGCACACACTCACACACACACACACCTTTAGACTGTTTTCATTTACACATTCATATCTTCAGCCAAGCAGCATTATGATTTTTGAGTTTTTTGGAAATTGCATTGTCGGAATCTCACTAATAACTTCAGGCTCACAGAAATATGTCATCACAACATTTTGTACACAAGAACTTGCAGTGCATGCTCACACCTATGCACATTCACACAGCCATATGCGCACAATTACTGTGTGGTGTTATAGCGCCATTGTTGTGATTGGTAATGATGAGACATGGAGGGTCAGTGCCGCGCGTGAATGGGATTCTCTGTGTTGCAGCGATGAGGAGGGGCTGACTCCACATCACCTTCCCCTCACTGAGCAAGTTTGTATGCGCGTCGCCTCGTGGGAACTTCAGCCCATTCATCATGTCTGTCTGTGCTCCTGTGCCCTCTGACACACGTGTTTACCTTCGACGTGTGTGTCAGCTGTTGAGCCTATAGGTGTCTTATTATGTCAAGGCCTAGGCAGGCTCCACCCTACTCCTACTCTTCCTTTGAGGTTTTGTCAATGGAGGACTTCATCACATGGAAATCTCTACTTCCAGTCGGTTGTTCGGTATACTAAGGTAATGAGAGGCTTCTTTCTGGATCGGATAATGTGAGCTGCAAAGGTGGAAACAAACAGTCTAGAGAAATCTATGAAGTTTGCTTATACCTTTAGTTTCTGAATCTGCTCAGCAATCACAGTTAAAGTTCAAGCGCTATATTTAACTCTAAAACTTTGTAGCCGTTTTCTCTTGGACTGAAATCTGCAAATGCCACAAGTTGGGCTGTTTTAACATCAATTATGGTTATTTTTTTATCACTACTTATTAATATTTTATTGGCGCCTATAGTCAGATAGCGTGTTTGGCAAGCACTGACTTCCCATTAAATATGATTTGGAGGTTCGGCACAGTTTGTAAACCCTGGTTTAAGTTTTGCATGGCTGCTGCACAGATGTACACACTTGGTATGCGTCAGTATGAGAACTGCAGGGCTGAGGTACCAGTGAGGACACATGAACCTTGGAGTGGCTGTGAGAAGTGGCATTGTCTCCTAAAGTTAAAGTATGAGTGAGAAGAAGGCAAGCCCTGTCTTATAAAAATGATGATGAACTGTGACACTTTGAGGACATCGGTTGAGTAGGGATGTGTGTGTTGTGTTAAACCGATGGAGGATGGAGTCTTTTCAAAGAAAGAAACACATTTTTGTCCTAATCTGATGACTGACGTATTAAAGGTGGAGTGATTGAGAAAAGAAATGAAGCAAAAAACATAAAAAAGGAATGCAGTGATTGTCATAAAGAAAGACAGCGAGGCCACATCAAGGAGGCAACGGGGAAATGCTGCATGTGGAAACTGCCTTCAACTATGCACCGAGTTCCCCACTAGAGTAAAATCATTCTTTCATTGTCTCTTCCGACTTTTGCTTCATCACTCTTTTAACACTGACCTACTTAACTTCCTCTGAGTATTAAACGTTCTCCTGCCTCTTTTTTTTTTGTCTGTTTTTCTCTTGTTTTATCTCAGGACGGGTGGAAGAGGGCCTGGAATTTATCACACATACCTAATAATTACTATCACAGGAAATGGTGCTGAGGAAATAGGTGCACCAGCCCTGCTAATTAGTGTCAGTCGCAAACACACGTGCACATGCACGCACACACACACACACACACACACTTAAAGCTTATTAGTGTCGTTTGGCTGGCGTAGAAGAACTTTCTGGAAAGCCCATGAATGCTGACTGGCCTTAGGGAGACTAACACCCCTAAGTTTAACCGGTCGTATAAATCTCAAGACTAATTGTGTGCGCAGGAGTGGGCGATTGATTAGGTGGGCCTTGCGGCCATAAAGAGGCATCCCAGGACACAGCAGCCAGAGTGGACCGGCCCTCAGGGTCACTAAAGGAATTAAAAGAAGAAAGGGCAGTCAAGAGAGGAAGTGCTAGTGCAGATACAAATGCTCATAAAGCAAATTGGAATTTAGAATCAGATTAATATACAACAATGCATTCAGGTTGAAAGATGGAGGCATTAACTGAAAATGAATAGTGAGTGTGCAGCGAGCGATTTTAGAAAGAAAGAGAGTTGTTTTAAATGCAGCTGCATGTAATATGTTGTTGGATGTGCTGTGTTGTAAAACAGCCCTTAAAAGAGTGGCTTAGTGAAATACCCTGATGGTTTACCATTATGGGCACATGAAATACTGGTATACCCACACAAGTGAGTCAATGAGGCTTACTGGCATATATTCACACACTGTAAACACCTCCAAGCCTCTGCGGTCGGCACACACACCTGAGCTCCGGCTGCTGTTTTTCTCCTCTGTGGCTTCTTTGGCTGACGTCTGTCTGTCTTTATCTTTGCAGAAGTGCGTCTCATAGCGTAATGTTAAGGACTTTGTGTCTGCAGCTTTACTTCAGAGCAGTCTCATCTAGTATTCTTTAGTCACAGTAACGTATTGTTAAATAACACCCTAACAAAGTGTGTCGTCTTGCTGACTCTTTGTTGGTCTGACTGGAGTTTTTATTGGCCCTGCACATCTCTCAGTCTTACTGAGATGGTTCCCAGGAGGTTTTAATAGAGAACAATGGCTGAACGGACGACTTCCCAGCACAGGGCTCCTCAAACACTGCGCCCCAGTCAGGATACACCACAGCAGCCCCTGGCACTTCTGGAGCTTGTGTGTGTGTCTGATCTGGTTAATTCAGGGATATAGGCCCAAACTGTAATTATCATTATGTACTTCTCGGCAGAGGTAGGAAACAGCCCAAGCAAGTTTGGATGAGCATGTGTATCCTCACTGATCTGCGCTGAATGTGTTTTTGTCTAAAGAACAACATGTGAATACATGAATTTGCCTCTGTGTGTGTTTGGGTTTGTGTGTGCATGTGCACGTGTGTGTATGTGTGTGTGTGTGTCTGTGTGCGTGCGTGTGTGCATGTGTGCACACAGAAGGAATGATGTGAAGAGCATGAAAGCTATTAGCAGTGAAAGATAAGCAGATTGTGCCAGTGGCTGTGTGATGATTTTTCCTGCTCTTGTTTTGGCCCTGCTCTTGTTCATTTGGTTTCTGCTAAATGGAGACATATTGGAAACATGACTGTTCTCTCGAGGCCAGTGGGTATCCAGAGTTTAAGACTAGAAAGGACAGCAGAAAAATAAGAAGAAATCAGAGGAGGGGGAAAGGAAATGAAAGAAGAAGTGTGGAAAGAGAAAAAAGAAGAAAATGTAAAAAAAAAATGAAACCTTGAGGGAAAGAAGGTCACTGAATTTAAGCTCACCACTAAGACTTCAAATCTCATAAAAAAAAAGCAAAAAACCACATTTGTCTTATTTGTTTGTGGTAAGAAATTAACATTCACAAGCATCCAGACGCTGTTAACTTTCACAACTCTGCAATAAAACGTTTGTCTCATTTTTATAACATCACAGTTGCTGTCCAAGAAAAAACAAAACAAATCCCACCGAAAAGAGAACGAATGAAGAAAGAAAACTGAAAAAAAAAACAACAACCTAAAAACCAAAGTTTATTTGGTACGTGCGTCACATCTATTCAGGATGGCAACCACAGTTTAATCTGTATAGTCCTTCATCTTTAAAGCTCGCATCAATAAGACAGAAGAGGCCTTAATGTGGGCGGACAGACTGCGTAGAGACAGGACTGGTCACCACTAAACAAACAACACGGGGCTCTTGCAGAGACAAGAATGACTGGAGGGAATCTGAGCAAAGACAATGGCACGGCTTTCATTCTGATGAAACACAGATTATTAACAGTGTGTGTACAGAACTGAGGCATTAATGAATGAGGCTATGCATGTTTAAGCTATTAGAATGTGTCAGACCTTTGTAGAGTGTGATGTTAATATTACTGATAGGCTGATTTCTTGCATTTCTCTCAGGGAGTTGATGGATCCTATGGTTTTCTTTGCATCAGTTTAATAATTTGTCTTGATACCTGGATGCTCAGTCATCCAGGTAAGGAAATACCAGGAAGTTGATTCTGTTTATCTGGACGTAGGGGGAGACTGAAGAAGTCACTTAGATGAATGGTGAAACATTTTTCCCACTGAAAACACCACATCCAGATGAGCAGAATCAACTTTCTGGCACTTAATGACTTAATGATGGTCTAAAGCAGTTGTGATCACCTGGTGTATACTCTTTTTATTAAGAAAAATGTAAATAAGTGTAACAAAATGTTATTTTTTTCATCTTTTCACATATGTTTGGTGAAACCTAGACTTAAATAAATTCTAGTGCCGCTCTTTGAAAGTGGCGTGTAAGAGCAGTCAAACTTCAGCTGACAATCTGGCACATGGCAATATAGCTAAGACATGGACCGACTACGCCTTAAGCCTGTAAGTAAACAGAAAGAAAATGAGCACAAAACCAGCCTTGAAAGTTTTTAAAAGGTTAGAACTGACTAGCAACATCAAAACAGGTGTGCTCAAATGCGTGTATCTTAAACACACATACACTTGTCACGCATGATGTAATTTCTATGCAAAATCAAAAAAAGAAATAACAAAAGTGAAATCCCTGTTTTTTTTTCCCCCCCTCGTGCTTCTTATGCTCCCATCTGTCTTTACACACACTCTCACAGTAACACACACTGACGTATTTGACATGTCTCTTATCCATTCTTGACACAGGTCTTCAGGTTCAGGATTTGCTGAAATCAAATGTATGTGTTTGGCCCTAGGTTACACACTCGATTGAATTAGAGAAATGGTGTACACGTGCACAAGGGCTCAGTTACACACACACACACACACACACACGCGCGCGCGCGCACGCACACACACACACACACACACACACACACACACACACACACACACACACACACACACACGTGCATGCACAGGGACCCAAATCTCTATTAAGTTAAAAAAGAGAGTTGAGTGTCTTCTTCCATTGCAAGGGCTTTTATGTGATAAGATCAGCTCAGGGTGCTCTCCTATTCGAGATTCCTGAGCACATCAAACAACAGCAGACCACATCACACAGACAGGAAGAACTCAGCTCCATTAGCTATCCCATAAAGAACATGTGTGTGTGTGTAACAGGAGAGCTACACTAGCCACTACAAAAGGGCTGCACACACACACGACAAACAGCAAGGTATGCAGGCCGACATACTCAGAAATTAATGTGAATTTTGGTGCAAGTAAACGTGCAACTAGGCAGTCATCATGAAATGCCTTTTGTTCCCAAGTTATTTTGAAGCCTTATCTAAAATGACTTAAATCGGGAGCTTGAAAAACTGCATGCATCAAATCACCAGTCAAGTCAAGTCAGTCTCAGAATAAGGGTTTTAAATCTTTTTTGTGTGTATGTGTGGAAGGTGTAGTTCTACTACAGCCTTTGCTGTTGTGGAACCCTCCCATAGATTTAAACTGAGAATTCTTTGAGTGCCATTGAGGCTTGCTGAAACCTCTTAGGGGGCCTCGTAGAAGAAACACACTCCATCTCTTCGTCCTGTCGTTGTGCACTTTTTACAGAAAGTGATGTCTCTCTTATGAGGTGTTTAGTGACGGAAGGCAAGAAAGATGCCCAAAAACAGCAAGAGAGAGGCAGGAAGACAAAGAGAGAGGAGCACAGGGGTTGGGGGCAGAAAGAGAAACGGGTTGAGTTTACCCATTTTTCTTACACTGATTTGAAACAGATCTTCACTTTGTCTACTGTCCAACCCATGAGCAATGAGATATCAACCTCTGCTCAAGCTCCTGGCGATCTAATTCAAAAAAAATGTCCACTAGTATATGGCTGACTTTGTTCTGACATGAAAGGATGTCTTAATTGTTTACAATTTAGAAAGGTACGAGAAATGTAACAATAGAATGTTTTAAATTGTATCAAACAAGAGACGAGCAGGCAAAACAAAAAGGATTATTATTATAATTTGTGTAGAAACAAATCTGTCCCTACAACAGGATGAAATTAAGACACGGGGCCCACCCTGGCTTTCAAGCTAAACCATCGTAATTTGTATTAATGCAAAGGATTAGGCTGCCTGCTAACATTACAACTGTTTCCTTGCCAGTCAGCAGTGTTTTGCCCACTAACGTTAACATTTAACGTTGAAGATGACATGCACGCAAACAGTATTGTTGCCACAAATGTCACACAGGATAACCGCACAGCGCTAAGAGTAAACGTGGCAGAGACTAACCTCTTAGCGTGCGTTGTGGATGTTGGATGGTAATGCAAAATGTGTAGTAGAGGGGGGGACTAGTAGATGGTGAGGGGAAATCAGAGGGTGTTCAGAGAGTTATGCACTATGGCAGGCCTAATTGCTTGTGGCTCCTGTTGTGTGTTTGGCTTTGTTTGAGCATGTCCAATATAACCAGTCACAAGGGAGCCTCTGCCAGAGCAAACACACACTCAAACACAAGCCCGAACCATAGAGAACGCTTTTATGGTGTTGAAGATCTCAGTAACGTGACACCTAGGGCAAACACTGAGTAATAAAGCAATTGCGGCACATTGTTTAGGTCCTCCTCCTGGCATGGTTTGTTTATCAGACTCAGAGTGTCTCAGTTTCCTAACATCAGTGTCCTGACATGTCACTCGGGGAGCTCGGTGCATGATAAACTTGTGAGTGTGTACACAGACACATTGGCAAAAACAGAACCAAGCGGGATAAACACTAAAAGCTTTCATGCACATATACAGAGAAACACAAGCCCACGTGTCTGCACGCACACCGCACTGTAGACATCTTGACATGTCAGTCACAGGCCTTTTCGTGCCAGTTTTTTCCCAAACTTCTAAGCAACTTCCTGGTATGTCTGACTGCATGACTGCAGATAAAAGAGCAATAAACATATCTTTCTTGCATGCTAAAATGCTCTGCTACTTCTTTCAGCGTTGCTGTTCTGTGACGCAGAAAGATTTTCATGTCACAATGTTTGTACATGTGTCTGCACCCTTGCAGCAGAGTCTACTTTGGATCTTCTGTAGCACTGAGGTGGTCTCCAGCCCTTTCTCGGAAGAAGAAAAAAAAAAAAGAAAAGAAAAGGAAGCTGTTTGTTAATGCACGCCATGTCATGACCGTATAGCTGTAAAATGAGACCACTTTTTTTTCTTTTGAGTTGTAAGAAATGTATGACTTTTTTAGGGCTCTATTCCCATCTGTAATACTGTCTTTCTGTAGTATATCGGCATATCTTCCTTTATGAGCCAGGAAACACAAAAACACATCTGCATTTTAACTGTTGTGTCAAACAGTCAGGAGACTGAAACAGACTCCATGTTCATTTTTTTACATTTTCTGGTCACATTTATGGTTAGGTAATGCTCAAAGGGAATGGGAAGCCATGCAACACATGCATTGATTGTAGTATAAAGCTTTATTTATATATGGGTGATTTTTAAAATAGGAATCTTTAGATTAAGTATGCAAACACTAGGATTCCTACTGACAGTTGACAAATAGCAATTAAGTAGTGGGTGAAGGTGAGAGACCGCAAACCAAAAAATGATCCCACTCCCAGCTAGAACAACACAGTACGAGCTGCCCGGTCACAGCATGCACACGCACTTATATGCATACTGTATATGCAGTTTGAATTTCTTTTTATGTTTGACATTTAATATAGCCCTCATAAGGTGCCCAACATTATTTATTTAGAGCAACATTATAATGAATTTAAACTCCCCCAGACTCTTAAAATCACATTGAAATTACAATAAAGTGATAATTTAAGCATCAAGAATTTAAAAAAAAGAAAGGAAAAGAAGGAAAAAAACTCAACCAGGCACATACACACTCCTATATGTAATCATAGCCAGGAAAAGGAATCAGTTGAAGCCATTGTTAAAATAACTGTGATGTAATGTGCCAGGGGAGCTGACTTGGATGTGTATGTTATCTATCTGGAAATCAGTGAGTCTGTCAGCAGCATCTAACTGCACACTGCCACAGGTCTCTTTATTAAAAACCAGATGTATGCTGGAATTTATGCACAGGTGTGTGGGAGGGCCAGCAGAGCATTTATGACATGGTCTGTGTTTATCTATGAATATTGTGTGTGGATCCATTTATAATTCTTATGCATGAGAAAAGTAGTCTGCAGCCAAAACACAAAGACAAAAAAGGGAAAACGATCTTGATAGGACCAGCTCTAGGTTAGGGATAGAACGTTCTCTCTTTGCTGCCGTTATTACAAGGCACACACTTTTGCCGTTTTAATGCTTGCATGTGTGTCGGCACTTGCAGCTTCAATTTTCATACCCTCATAAAGTTTGTAAACCCACACACACTCAATCTTCCACATACAAGAATTGGAATAATGAGAAGAGGGCAGGCTGTTTCAGCGTCTGTTTTCACACGAACCTTATCCACAACAGCTATACTTTCGAAGTGGGGGCATGTCTCTATTGGGAATTCACACCAACTGGCGAACAGGCAAAATCAGTGACACAACAGACTAAATGTCCCAGAGGCCATCATCTGTCTACACTAGCTTCAAAGTACAAATTACCCAGATTACAGAGCGGTGTGGTTGTATGTGTCTGCGTGTGTGTGAGACTGTGTATGTAGGTGTGTTCTTGTGTCTACCTGTGTGTCCACCGTGCACTGGTGCAAAACATCTGTAAATGTAGAATCACATGAGTTTATCGGATTGTGTGCGTGCACGCGTGCATGCCTCTGTGTGTGTGTGTGAGAGAGAGAGAGAGACCATGCTGAAATATGTATTCCTGTGTGTACTGACTGGGAAATAATAGTGACTTTTTTTTTATCAGAAGGCCAGGTAGTAATCATGTTTCTCTTTGATCCCATGATCCTCACTGATCTGTCTAAATATACAGCAGACGTGTCCAGACCCAGCTACAGCTCTTCTAATCAACACCTTCACCTAGACCACTGTGTGTGTGTACACTTGTATATTTCAGAGACTTTCTGTCTGCCCCTGTACTTTATGATGTATATGGGTAACATATTACTTCTATGTAATTAAATTTCATAACCAGTTTCATAAAAACAACTGTCTCCCAGCGTTTTTTTTTTTTTTCATTGTTAATTCTATGAAAGAAGCTGTTTTAGTGGAGGGTACAGTGTAGTGCAGCTTTTATAATCTCTGAGCTCATGTGGCTGTGATTGGAAATAACTCCGATTGGCTGATGGAGTGTGGGGTGAATGTTAGTGTGACCTTGTGTGTCCTTTACACAGTGACGGGAAATAGACGAGTATAAGCTCCAACGAAAGCTATAATTCAGAGAGTAATACAGGCCAAAGGAGAGTACACACATCTTCTTTATCGTGCACACGTACATACACAGTTTGCTTAGAGTAAAGTCCTAGCTGTGCTGTAGTAACCACATTAATTGGGTTGTGTAATTGTCTGGCAAAGCATTGTGGGAAACAGCCCATACAGATCTGTCCCTTCACCTCAAACCACTTTTTAAACATGGACCTATCGTCATGACAGTCCTATCCAGAAAAATGCTGAACGCGTGTGTGTGTGTATGTCTAAATGAATGTGTATGTCATTCTGTGATCCCCTGTATGTGTGTGTGTGTGTGTGTGTGTGTGTGTGTGTGTGTGTGTGTGTGTGTGTGTGTGTGTGTGTGTGTGTGTGTGTGTATCTATTGCTTCTTTAAGGGAAGTGAGTGTGGTGGCCTCCCATTCCACCGCATGTCGGCTGTGGTTCAGCTGTGGTCCACCGCCAGGGCCTGCATTTGGAACTCAGAGAAAATACACCAGGGGTACTCACTCTCACTGTTTTGTGGACCCGTCTTTCATCGGTTTGTGTGTACATGTGTATTTTGGGTGAAGCTTTGAATGTGTGCATGTGTTATAGCGCACCACGATGTTGTACTCTCTGCCCCTGACATTTTTAAGGCCTTTTGGCCCCACGTCATGAGTGTGCGCTGTATTTCCAGGCTGAAGTTAGATGACCGGAGTGAGAGAACTCATGCCGAGGACAGGAAAGGCAAGGGGAATAAGGAGAGAGAGGAAAGCAAGGCGGGTAATTGAAGGGTTGAGGATAATATTTAGGCCAAGGATGGCTGTTTCAACGTGTTTGCGTAACCTCCTTGAACTTAATATTTAGCCCCACTTTGGAGTGAGTATAGGGCACGTTAGAGCGGAATAGAGAATGATAGAGGGAGAGAGATACTGAATGATAGAGTTCCAAGTCCATGGCGGAGGTAATTCTATTCTCTTCTCTAAAGAATTGCTCCTCTCTTTGATTAGGAAAAGAAAGGGAGGAGAGAAGGAGTGATGGAATGGGACTGAGAGAGAGAAAAAGATATTTCCTGTACAAGAGCCTGTGATGATCTGTTGGACGGAGGGTTATTATAATGCAGTGGAACATACAAGGCCATAAAGACGGCATTTAAATGACGCAATGCAGAAGGTGTTTCTTTGGTGTTTTCAACTGACTTTACTGACAGTTTAGAGTAGATCCTTTACTGTATCTATTTGCCCCAGTGCAGAAAGAAGAGGAACGTGATTGAGAAATAATTATACCTATATATACCTATATATATATATATATATTGAATATGAGAATACATTAGGCCAGTTATCATTTGACATGATTCCAGTTAAGCATACATTATTTCATGTAGGAATGAAACTGATGGTAAAATTTGTTGCTAAATCTTTCTAAGCATGGTAAGTGCTGAAACAATGAGTCACATAATCAGCCAAACAACTGAAGGTCTTCTTTACCATGTTGCGGCAGTACATTGATGTTTGTTGGCATTTGTTTATTCACAGATCTTGATACAAGGTCAGGTTGAGGTCTGGACTTTGGCTGGGCCATTGCAGCACCTTAATTATTTTCTTTTTCAGCCATTCTGTTGCAGATTTGCTGCTGTGCTTGGGATCATAGTTCTATCGCATGACCCAGTTTCGCCCAAGCTTCAGCTGTTAGACAGATGGCCTCATATTGGACTCTAGGATATGTTGGTGTACAGAGGAGTTCACGGTCGACTCAGTGACTGCAAGGTCCCCAGGTCCTGTGGCTGCAAAACAAGCCCACTACCGTGCTTGACAGTTGGTATGAGGTGTTTGTGCTGATGTGCTGTGTTTTGTTTTTGCCAAATGTGGTGCTGAGCATTACGTCCAAACATCTCCACTTTGGTCTTTTCTGTCTAAAGGACTTTATTCCAGAAGTCTTGTGGTTTGTTCAAATGTAACTTTACAAACGTACTAAGCCCTGTTGCCATGTTTTTTGCTTTTTGAGAGAAGAGGCTTTCGTCTTTCAGCCTTTCCAAACAAGCAAGCCATACTTGCTCCGTCTTTTTCTAACTATGTTGTGATTAACTTTAACATGCTAACTGAGCCCTGTACTGTCTAAAATGCTGCTCTTGGGTTTTTTGCAGTTAGACTGAGGATTGTAAAGTCTGAGCTTGCTGGGATGTCCGCTCCTGGGAAGACTGGGAAGTGTCTGGAATGTTTTCCACTTGTGAATAATCTTTTTCACTCTAAAACAATGGACTTCAAATTATTTGAAGATTGCCTTATAACTCTTCCCAGACTCAAGAGCAGCAACAATTGCTTCATTGCTGATGTCTTTCCACACACCTGAATGCTCTAGTCCAACAAACTGCCAGAGCCTAAGCCTTTACAGAGGTGCGCACACTTACTGATGATCAGTTAACCAAGTGCATTTGTTTAGCAGCACCTGACTGCTACTTTCCTCTTAACTCCTATGAAAGCTTCATTTTATACAGGACTGCATCGAGTCATTTTTTTTACATGACATGTACATGAGAATTGTAAAACAGCAAATATGGCAGTGTAGTGCAATTTCCAGGGAAAAGGGCTTTTTAGGATACAATTTTGGGAGTCTGCAAACTTAATCAATGGATTCTAGAAGGACTTTGCAGCAGCTGAGTAATTTTTGATTGCAGGGGGTTCAACACATCAGAAGAAATTTAAAGGTGCCATATAGAAATGAAAAAAAAAAAAGATTTTTTTTTAAAAACGTTTTTAATTGGTGCTCTGTGATCATCTTATCTGACAAAATAAAACACAGTTTCCTTTGTGTACATTATGTATAGTTTCATATTATGAAGCTGTAGAAGGGAGTGGTATAACCTATCAGTGTTTATGTACAAATGCTCTTTTTAATCACTGCCTATGCATGTATGTTAGTGTCTGTCTTCCTGCAGTAGTATGACTGGAGCTATGTTACTCATTCTGACCCTCACCTTTCTCTCAGATGACAGCTTTGAAGAATCCAGCTGCTGCACTACTACTACTGTATGTGTATCTGTACCTGTATTTGTGTCTGTGTGCGAGACAGGGGAGTTTTACACGTGTGTGGTAGAGTACAACCTCCTGTCTTGTTTCTTGTGCCTTGGGGAAACACTGTCAGTCAGCTGAATGACAATAAAGACAGAAAACAAAAATCCCCTTTGAGCAAATGAAAGCCCTGCTCTGCTATTAGTAGGACCCCTGCAGGATTAAGTTAGAAGTTTGTGTCAAACAGCTGTGGCAACTGGATGAAGCTTTGACTTATTTAATATGGATTGTGTGTTTTTGTTTTTTTTTAAATCACACTGACATGATGAGGTTACACTGGGAAATCTGTGCCCATTCACAAAATCTCAACTTGCCCGAACACACGTGGAGCTAGCTAAGGTCATCCAAAAAAGAACAACACTGATTTATCTGACACTGAGCTGATCCTCAGAAGGTGATAGAATAAGACTGGATGTGACAGAGCACTAACCCTAACCCCATAATACCATTAGTTGTTGTCATTGTATTTATTAAAAGAATAGTTCAATATTGTATTAGCTTTCGTGCTAAAAACTGTCCAGATCTGTGTGGTTCTCAAAGTGCAAGATTTAGGATATGTTCCGCTAAATTTAGTGCAAGTGAGAACCCAGTAGTTGCTTTATTTGCTCGGTTCATTTCTGTCTACAGAGTTGATTGTTGGCTGTGGTCAGACAGACTTAGAATTTCTGCCGACACAATACGAGCAAACTTTGCAGCTTTGGAGGGATACACATGCAAAGTCAGTCCATCTGGCTGTTTTGGAACGAAATAGTTCTAGCATGTACCTTTAGAGAAAACCCATAAACCACTAATTGGCTTTTGAAATGTTTTTGAGATGCTGGTTGGCATCCTATAGACCTATCCAGGCTAGCTGTTCTCCTCGGGCCTCATTCACCAATATATGCGTGGTATGTTCTTAACCTGTGCAAAAAAATAACTGCACATGCAAAATTATTACCTGATTTATGAAATGTGTGCACTGACCAATTTTGTGGCCAGTTTTGTCACTTTCACCATGCAAGTGGACACAAATCATTCTAATTAATCATTCTAAATCAGCGGGCTCGTGCATAGCTGCATACTGGCACGCCCTCCCATTTCTCTATAAAACGTTTACCTCGGGGTGAAGTGGAGAAAGTGGATGTTGCAAGAGAGAAGATTGCAACACTAAGGCAGAAAAAAGAAGGAGAAAGTCTGAAAATATAGTGTCTGAGGTGGATTCCAGAAAAGGCATACCTTTCCAAAGTGATGATGGTTAAGGGGGAAAAAAACAAGAATTACTGTACTGTCGGCTCAGAAAAAAAAACAGAGGTGCAGCATATTGTTTCCCCTGAGAAACTCACTGTGGCTAAAGAACAAAAAAGGAAGGTTAAGACAAAAAAAAAAAATGACCATAAGAAAAAGAAGAAGAGGAGTACTTGATCTGTAGTCACAAGATGTGGAACTCACAGCAGTTATTGAAAAACATCCATATTCTTTAGCATTTATGGAAAAGTGCCAAGAAATCAGATTACTAAGTGAGACAAATTAACACAATGCCAAAATTGCAAAACTGCACCAACCGAAGAGGAATGTTCTGCAGGTAATCTACTAATGATGTGCTAATATCTAAACAAAGATGCAGAGACCGCAAATTAAGAAAACAAGAACTGATGAGTGTGTGAGTTGTCTGCTAAGACAAATAATCCAGTGTAAGTGCAGATTTTACAGATAAGTTTCTCTCTGGAAGCAGTGTTGCAGTTCAAATGTAGGAGGCAGCTGAAGGAGAATCAAGATATTCTCAATATAAAGGCAATCCCTGTTAGAAATTATTGGGACGGTTTGTGGTCTGATAGGTTGAGACAGTCGGTCTCTGGCTAAATCTGACAGCTCAGGTGAAGCGCAGGATTCATCCAGAGGAGGACTGCAGTCTTACAAACTATTCCACCAGATAAACCTGAATTCAGTGTGTAATAGCTGACCTGTATAATATGTAGAAGAAGAATTTTATTTACTGTCAGATCCAGACCCATTCCTATTTTAATGAAGTTACTGTTACTTTGTCACGTGTAAATATGCCCCGGATGACATTAAGACATAAAACGAACACACTTAAGATCTCTCACTCATTGGTGCACAAATTGTGTACTGATGTTTGTGCAGAAATGTAACTAAAAATTTGAAGCACTACAAACCCAAACATGACACATCAGTGTAAGCATCTTGCATTGGGAGTCTCCTACTCCCTCTGACACTCAGTTAAGTCTAGTTCAGTTCTGCTCTTTTTCACCAATATACTAGTATTACTTAGGACCAGAAGTATGTAGGGCTGGGCTCTAAACATTCATGGACTCAGTGAAGAGTTACAGGACAGGGCTCGAGCTCTAGACTGCATTGTGCGGAAAATTAGACATACTTTTTTTTTGGTATAAAATTTAGCACAGTTTGCTGTAAATTGCATGCTGCTAGTGAATCACGAATGCACGAGTCATTTAAATGCTCTTCTCCCAAAATATTGCACTCTGAAAGGCAAACACCTAAAAATACTATATACAGTAAGGCCAGCCTCAAAAATACCTGTGTACACGCCTTTCAGTTGCAAAGCTGACACTGTGCCACTGACAATGCTGGCAATAATTTTTTTACTCCAAAACAGGGATTGTTATAGATTTGTTTGTAGAGAACAAATAATTTCATGCACATTTGTGCATGAAGGCACGTTTACTCACAGATCTGTACTTAAACTCAGTGAGGACTCTTGGCCCCAGTCGTTATTCTAAGCATTCCACCTGAGACTGATGTTCTCATTCTGTAGAGTACAGTCACCCTCCATCAGGTCTTATGAAGCTCAGCGTGGTAGTTTTGTCTGTCTGTAAGAGAGACGGAGAAACAAGCAAATAACAGAAAATGTACCGCCAGCTCAGCTCAGCATTAAGTTTAATTTACATTCTTGCTCCTTTTTGATGTGCACTTTGGCTTTGCAAGTCTTTGTTTCAAGACTGAGTTAGAAAGCATTTTTCATCTCTTTTGTCTGCAATCACACAGCCACCTGGTCTCCCGCACTCTTTTCCTCTCTGTCTCAGTCTCTCTATCTCTCTCCCCCTCTTTCTTTCTGGAATGTGGTGGTGGTCGTCTGGTCCTGCTCATCTCTGGGAGCAGTCAGCCATCTCTCCTCGTCCCTGCTCCAACTCTAAACATTTGGCTAGTTTTGGCAGATTTGTTGATTTTTGTCCCCTCGTATTTTCCCTCTTGTTGCTGTAAAACTGATACATACTCTTTCAATTAGACTCCCACCACCACCCACCAGTCAGAGCACTAGTGTGGGAGTGGGGGTGAGCAGAGTAAGTGGGTTGTATATTTTATTAGTCAAGTGAAAACACACATAACCTGGTCTAGTTCTGGGAGAACCATCTGCTGTCATGGATTTTTCTTGGGAAGCGCACCTTAAGGTTAGCATGTGAAGTTTTGCGTCCTTGCTTGAAGCTCACAATTTGGATGTAATGCCCTATATACATAATGTAACTGCTCCAGAGGAACAAACAAGACAGTCGTGCAAGTTTTATTTGTGGTGGGTTTGGATAAATCCTCCCTTATAGATTAAGATAAATAAAGGCTTAAATCCATTCAAGCATACAAAAGGAAGTGGATAATAGGTGGATCTTGCATGTGGCTGCAGGTTAGCTGCTACAGGTTAGCATTGGGGCTAATCCAACCTAAGGCAGCCAAAACTTGGACCTCATAAAAATAAATTTTACCCATATTTAAAGTTAAGACACGGATTTACCATCTCAACTGGCTTTGCAGAGAGCTTACCAAATGTAGACTGAGCGTGTGTTTTATCTTGGACATAGACATTTTTCCTACCTTCTTAGCTGTAAATAACACATGGCTCCAAGTCCATAAATAATAGTGTCACTCAACCATGCCCCATTCTCATGTCCTCTGCTTGCTCTCACCACAGGCCTCTAGTACTGCCTAGACAGGGGCCCCCAGACTTGTGCTGCACCTTTACACACCCACAATCAAGAAACCACCATAAAATGCCCTAGGAATGTTTCTGCAGAGCTGGACAGTTAAGTGGTGGAAAAGCATGATCACAAACTAGAAGACGTCATAATTGATGGTTTGGGAACAGATATTAGTGGACTCCCTGTGTTCTTTCTAACAAAATATATCACACATGCACATATGGAGATGAAAGCACAAATGCATTTATGGACAGACAAATGCATGCACACACACATATGCAACACATGCACACACTGCACTTGGGGGTAGACAGTATTGATGGTTCCCTCGGGCATCGCACAGACGCATCTGTTTCTGTCCGACTGACTCTCCACACTCATAATTTCAAGTAAGTCATAACACAAATTATAAACACATATCCCTCAACCGTGACACCTAGGAATAACAACATGCAGTGCGCTGAGCTGATTTAGGGTATGCTGGGACTCCTAAATCTTTACCTTTGCTCCTTTCTTCCCTTCCTCCTCTCCTCTCCTTTTCTTCCCTCTTTACTTTCTCTCATGCAACACAGGTGGCACTCAGTCTTGTCAAACACATATTCCCTTTCTTCTGCAATCTTTCATCTCTTGCCATTAGTTTTATGTTTTTTTTTTTTTTTTCTGACACATTGGGTATGGCATCCCTTCTCTCCAACTACACAATAGCTCTTCAGCTCAAAACCTCCTTCTTTGATGTGCCGTTGTGCAAATGAACCCAGGTTTGTGCTCACTCTTAACCCCATCTTAGTCTCCCAGAAATCTGTCTGACCTGACAGTGTACCATGTGCCTTTATAAAATGCTCTGAGCAGCAGCTCCACCTCGAAGATATCTTCATCACCTCTTTTGTCTCCTTCTGCCTCACATCTCAACTTCTTCTTTTTCCACGTTTTCTTTCCACATTATCTTGAGTTCCCCCAACACACACGCGCACACACACACACACACACACACACACACACACACACACACACACACACACACACACACACACACACACACACACTTCACAGAACACAGTCATGTACTTTAGCCATCCATCTCCCACCTCTGTAGATTCAAATGTCTCAATATGTCCCAGGGACCATGAAGGTTCAATTGGAATCACATGCTGTAGCCAAGCTGAGAATTTCACCCCTTATAAATAAAATCTGTTCAGCTGTTCTGCAGAACCTTGCATTTTTCTCACAATACCAAAACTGTATTTGAGCCATGGGAGATCCTTTTTTAAGATGCACAGCTGTCTGTGCATCGTGTTTATCATGTCAGCTAAAATACAGTTACCTCGTAGAGGAGCTTTTTGACACCAGGGATCCAGCAGTTGGATTTATATGTCCTTTTATTAGCGTACCTCATGACCTTCCATTGCTTGGGGTTTGACTTTTATGAAGACTAATCACAAGTTTGTCATGAAAAACCATTTCATTGTCACCCTTTCAATTGGAGAGGAAATGAAGATAATCCTTTGTTTGTCTGGGACAGGCCAAGTCAAAGTTAAGCAGGGAGTAAGACAAGCAAGGAGGAAAGAAAGAGGGTTCACCCACTCAAGATCAGCCAGCAGATAGAGTATGTGCATTTGTCTTTGTGTGTGGGGTGTGCTTGTGTCTGACAGATGAATCCTGTCTTCTAGATTAATGTACATTGCAAGTCTGTTCAACAACTGTGGCCAAATGGCCACTTAAATTAGATGTGATTAAATACTCCAGTGTGATTCAGGTTCAGAGACTGTTAGTATTACTAATCAGCACACACACACGCACACACACAAACATTATGCACACACAATCACTGACTGAGGATGTGGGACACAAGGTTTACAGGCAGACTAATCACAATAATGCCCCTTTTTTATTGTTTTAGGAAGACATCGCTCAGCAGAATCCCGCAGCACCACTTAGTGAGCACCCACAAGGAGACGGCACTGTAATGTGCTTTGTTAATTTAGAGACTGGAAACGATTTAGCTTGCACTGAACCATGGCAGCCACTTTGGTTCAGAGCTTTCATTTTGTCGAGCCCAGAGCATCTGAGGTTCAATCAGTAATTTTCTGTTGCAAAGTCAGTACCTGTGTTAAGGGAATGCAGGTGTAATGGAAGTGACAACTATTTCATCCAAGATCCACAATTGCTGCATTGGCACAAAGTCTAAAAGGGCTGAATTTGAAGAAATGACACGTGTATGGCATTTCTTAAGATGGTGTACTTTCTGGCATAAAAATGCATCATCATTATTATTGTTATTGTCTTTTTTAATCATTAAAAAAACTCAAAACCATCATATTTATTCAACAGAGGCAGAATGATAGTTAAGCAGTGTAGATGTTCTTGATGAAATAACTCAGAAAGTGGAAAGTGGAGCTCTCTGCTTCTTCAGATGCATTCACTGAGGTTACTGTCCTGAACTTTCCAAAGTGCTCTGCCTGGCTTTGTCCTATGTTTCACCCATTTAGATTGTATATAATTTCATTCTTAATAGTGACTATGTTATACAGTTAAAGCAATGATAGGGTCGTTATTCATGTTCTATTTACTGTCACATTTTGACCCGAAAAGATAAAATTCTCCATCTGTGTGAACTTAATCTTGAAACAGATACGAAGCGTTTGCTATGAGACTTCTTGGATGTGGTTCAATGTTTTTGAGCTTCCATGTCTGGCAATGTGGTGTAAAGATGGCCATTCTGCAAGTAGGCTGTTAATCTGGCACGGTGTTTATGATCAGTGACATATTGTGCTGCATTCCTTGCCCATATATGACTCTGTTCATCACCTCTTCACTCTATTTAACTGAGCCAAAGAAAAAGTAGTAAAATGGGCATTGCTCTTCAATCCAGAATTCATCAGGTTTATTAGGTTTTACAATGGTGGACTGCAGAGGATGGATTTTATAAACAGAGTTTTATAGTCAGATTTTTTTTTAATTTATTTATTTATTTTAATTTTGAGAATTTTTTAGTTGATTTACACCGGGAGTGTCCAGGTCAAGCAAAATAGACCTGCAGTCTAAAGCACTTGCTCTGTTACAAGTCAAATGTAGGTCTGTGTGTGTGTTCCCATTACAGTGAGCATTAAAAGGAATAACATTGGAGGTGTGGGGAGACGAAAAGTGTCACTTTGGTCCTGCGCTGTGATTAATGGTGTGATTAGCTGCTCCAGTCCATGTCAGAACCCACATGCATGCACACGCAAATACATGCACAACATACAAGTACACACAAATACACAAAGAGCTATTAATGGCCTTGAATAGGAGAATCCAGAATCCAGATGCGGCATGCAGATAATTGTACTAAAAACACCAAATGTGGAGTCCCCGGCCAGCAAGACTTTATTCTGAGTTCAGGGTGTTTATTTTTCGTAATTTAGTTATTTCTGTAGGGACTTAAATCATGGAATAAAAACACCCCAATGCAGGTCAATTTTTTAATAAAGCCCAAAGTGTAGTTTTAATAAACCCTCCTTTCTCTTCCTCTACCTTTCACCTCAAACAAACCCACACATGACCTTGCCATGCCGGTTTAATGCCCTCTTAATTTCAAACGCTCTTTAACAGTCTGGATTTAAGCCATGTTATGTTTATTCAACTTAAAATACTTTCAGTGTCTACACTGAAAATACGAACTGGTGGTCCGAGTTGGTCAGATGATCATTCAGACACTTTTTGTTTTTTAAATTCAGACACATTTTACGAAATAGAAAAATTATGAAGACACACACACACACACACACATATATTATAAAATCATTTAAAAAATCATAAAATGAGCTAGTGTACTGTATTGTATAAAAAAATATGTTTACAGTTTCCTTTCTTTTTGGTTTTGCACTTCATCTTCTTTTCTTTGTCAAAGAAAAGATAAAGGGCCAAAGTAGAGGTTTGTCCATGACTGGCTGTCTGTGAGAATGCTTCTTACCAGAATTGGTAAACAGAATATGTTAGTCACAAATTTTGATGAAGCACATCCTGCTGATGAGGATGATGACGATAGTCACCACTGATCTGCTCCAACGACAAGGGTTATGCAAGATGGAGCCCTGTGGGATTAAATTAGTACATCTGGTTTGGTGGTATGCCCCCACCCCCCCCCCCCAACTCCTCTCCCCCACACCTGTAGACAGTCATTTGAAGCCACCCCCCTCTCTACACACTCACAAACATGCAAACACACACAGACACTGTGGGAACCAGAGGTGACATAAGAAAGATGTCATATCCTCCTCAGCCTGCTCCATTAGGTTACACTATTACATGCTCATGAGTCACAGTAAGGTACCACAAATGCTGCACTTAGCAGACCACTTCAAAGATGTCTGCTTCTTTTCTGTGGAATCTCTGTCTGAGTTTAAGGAGTTCTGGAATGACTGAGCTTCCTGTGACATCTCTATGTGCACAGAGGCCCACAGCTGCGGTAGGGCTTTCTGTGCTTAACACCTGTCTGTTTTCTAAATATTAAAAAAGTGTCGTGACTTGTTGTTAACATTTTACCCAATAATCAGTACACTCCTTATCTTTTCCTCACCCTGCCAGGCAGCAAGCTTTGCTAGCAGCCATCAGTGAAAAGGATGCCAACATTGCCCTGCTAGAGTTATCTTCCTCCAAACGCAAAAAAGCCCAGGAGGAAGTGATGGCTCTGAAGAGGGAGAAGGACAGGCTCATGCACCAGCTCAAACAGCAGGTAAATCCACCATATGTAACTACAAAGCTATTTGTTTGGCCTTTCGGTCGTACTTTAGGACAGATTCTGGCACTGCTAATGAAAGCAGGGCTACAAATTAAAACCTGCTGTAGATCATGATCATTTACATTAGATTCAAACCTGCTGCAGATCATGATTGCTTACATTAAAGATACCTCA
Source organism: Archocentrus centrarchus (assembly GCF_007364275.1). Classification (NCBI taxonomy): domain Eukaryota; kingdom Metazoa; phylum Chordata; class Actinopteri; order Cichliformes; family Cichlidae; genus Archocentrus; species Archocentrus centrarchus. The sequence goes on from NC_044352.1 coordinate 17,877,000, forward strand.
TGGGAAGACTTTAGAGTTTTAAAACTAGGAACAGATAGATGTTAATAATTCCTGGTAGTTAACAAAAAACTTCCACGCCTCTAACCACACTTACTGCATTTAGTCATCAAAAGCAAAACCAGTCAAGCAGGAGCTGTGATTCCAGATCCAGGCACATAAACACATGTGCAGAGCTGTTCCCTCAACAGTCATATTGCAATACAAGTGATTGTATGCACTTAAGTTGTACACGTATGTTGGTATCATCGGTGAATCACTAGCAGACTTTTCTGTCTGACATCTTGTGGTGAAATAGACATCAGTCCTAGAACACACGTACCTACGCACATCCACCTATTTCCCATCTTACCCAGGCTCGCAGGATGACATGGGGCTGAGAAAAGTATGTGGATCATTAAGGTCTAGTCAGACCACATCAGTGACTGATCTAACATGAATGCTAATAGTAATGAGCTAACAGCAGGGAGTCCACATATACGATCTCCTGAGTCACGGGGGCTTCTGGGAAGGATGGTGCATTTAAAAGTCAACAGATGCAGTGGCTGGTTGTGCATTTAAGTGCAAATCTATGTTTGTTTGTGCCTCGTAAATGGTAAAGAGGTTCTGGGGGGTGTAATTCCATTCGCGGAATTTCAAGGAAAGCCTATTATCTGTTAATCGCCATTGGATTCGTCATGTTTTCCCACTGGGGAACTAGCAGTTACAGTACACCTGATGATGTGATGAGCTCTAATTGCAACAGTGTGGCCTGTAGGCCCAGAGCAAGAACAAAGTGGTACAAGTGAAGAAGAAAAGTAAGGGAGAAGTGATGGGCGGGCACTGCATATGCATGCTTTCTTATTTTTCAACCAGCTTTAAGCATGCAGGGCTATGTACACATAGTACAAGAGCTTTAAAAGTGGGGCAACTTGTCATTTATTAATGCTAGGGAGGTCATAAAATAAGTTGTTCCTGAATTACTTTAGTTCCTTCCATTTCAAAAAAATGGGCTCGCTGGAGGTTATGTTCTTCAGCATCACACACACACATAAGCTCTCTGTCCTCTGACCTGCTGACACACATATCAGGATAGGGTGCTGTCCTCAGGTCTTTAACTGCCAGTGTCGGAAGGAAACTGACCAGGAAATGCCAAAGAATTATGGGACTCAAAGTCTCTGAGGAGAAAATTGATCTTGACATAGCAGATAGATTTACAGATAGCTTTGCCCCGTCTCACCTCCCCATTGCCCTCGTTTGCAAGATCTCATACATATGTGTGTGTATGCATATGTGAATGTGTAAGGCACGTGGTCTAAGAATAACTTTTCTGTCATTGCACTTTGCATCCCTTTGAAGCAAAGACTTTCTTCAGCACAGACAAACATACACATACAAACGTACAGACACACACGAAGAGTGTGTGTCTAAATTTGTGAGGAGAGAGTGAACAAATGTGTCCCCATGTGGGAATACTCTCCAGCTAGGTGATAAATGGCCACACATCAGTGGTGCTGTGAAGCTGAGAATAGAGAATTCTCATATGTGTTTCTGTGACTTCCTCTCCCTCTTTGTTTTTTTTGTTTTTGCCCTTGACAGTCCAGATTCTCACTAAGACCGACTTGAGTAAGACACTCTGCCTGCCTAGAGCTGGGTCCCTGCTCTGTTTTTACTAATGTTGCACATACACAAATACACCCAGATGCTGATAAAAAGGAGCGTGTATAAATGTTGTGAAAATGGTGCAGCCTTTCCCCAGCTGCCTGTTTGTTTAAGTCCTTTCTTGTCAGCCTCTTGTGTCCATATGTGTTAACACAGCCCTTCTCTAATCAGGGCAGGGTTGTGATTTACGGAGGGCTTGGATTGAGGTTTGGGATGCAGCTGTGAGCACAGCAGCCATCACTGCTCTGCTTGCCCCAGCAGCTGCACAATATAACATGCAGAAACACACACAGTGCACAGGTACGGCCCAGGTCTGTTTTGGTTAGAGGTGTTAGTAAAGAACTCTGCTCTCCTCTATCCCCCAGTAGTGCTGCCTATGTCTGTTGGAGGCTGCCTGATATACAAGCAAACCTGGAGGTCATTACTGAGCTGTTTACCCAGCAAAGCTATTAATTAAAGTTAATTAAAACACACACACATTCAACCTCTCAGGCATTTTATGTGTGAACACCTTCCCTGTGTTCGCATGCAGGAGTGCATCTGTACGAAGAGAGTGAGATGAGTGACTTTCCGTGTGTGTGTGTGTGTGTGTGTGTGTGTGTGTGTGTGTGTGTGTGTGTGTGTGTGTGTCTGTCTGTTTGGATAAACTTATATGGCCACATGTGGGCTGTCCTGACCACACAACCAGACTCTTCCAGAAGCAATTCATCACGTCATTCGTGGGTGTTTGTGTCTCAGGTCATTAAATATTAAATATGCGCTCTCGTTCTCTCTCTCACACACACACACACGGTCTTAGACTTTTAGATTCTACCAAATATGGCTGTTATTAGCTGAACAGGAACAAATAATATGGTTCCTATTAGATTAGCAGCAATGACTAAATACATATATTTCTGTTTGACTCTTGTTGCTGCAAAGCAGTTTTGAACATTTGAAAATGAAACAGTAAGGAACACAGATTTTAAACAAGGTAATTAAGTATTGAGGAAGCTGTATCCGTGCAGTAGTTTCATCAGCTGCATCGTATATGATAGTCATTGTCCCAGCCTCAATGACGGGTGTCAGCTCTGTAACTGTTGAACTCAGACCAGTCCCGCCCAGTCACACCTGCTAGTGTCAACACCTGAGGTCATGGAGGACTGTACGCCTCAACCTTAGCTTTAACACCTCTAACCACTGGTCTGGTGTCTGTTTGAGCCCTCCTTCATCCCTAACTTTTCATTTGTACCCTTGTCTCTCTCACCACAGTGTCAGGGTTTCTCACCTTATCTGCGCTGCTCTTCTCCGATTTAAACTAATTGCTAACCTCTTTAATGCCAGCCACATCCGCTCCTGTGATCCTGACTGGCTCGTTTCCTCAGTCATTAGGCTTCAGCTTCTTATCTCAGCAGCAATGTCCCCAGGCCTCTAACTACTGTAACACCATCTCCCTCCTATCTTCACAGCTGACTCAAGCTTTTTGCCTCTTCCTGCCATGAATGTCTCTCATTTAAACAAAGGGGACTTGCAACATTTTGGATGGGAAACACGCTCACATCTTTCATTCGAATCATCTTCATCCCACCTCTGCAATCATGTCTGCCCTCAGAGGAAATATCTGCAGTTAAGGGAATAAAGCTGAGCCGGTCAATATATCTGCACTCACTCTGTCTCTGTCTGTCTATCAGACAGCTGGCCTCACTGCAGTCGTGCTGATTGTTAATGTTAGTCAGGCTGGGCTGTTATCTCTCTCCAAAGCAATGATGTTGGCAGCATGACAGCCTCTTCCACATTCACACAAATACACACAGATGCACATAAACTCAAACAAAGGACACTTAGTCATACCCATTTACAGACATGCAGAAAGATGCATACTTGAGTGTAATTTTAATCAGTGACATCTAGAATGAGGTTGCTTCGTGCAGGCCAGAACGCCTGTGGCCCTGGGCAAAACTCAAAACACTAACTAACTGTTCTTACTAGGATTTGTGTAATCCAATTAAATGATAATCTACATTATGGATGACATTTGACAGACTTATGACTTTTTCATCAGGCGCTCCGACTCACTCAATTTATGGCCTGTCAAATGTTGTTAGCAGCAAAGTTTGTAATATCTTTGATGGCTTTCAAACACCCCCACCCCCACCCCCTGCAAAAAAAAAAAAAAAAAACAACCAAAAAAACAACTTAATCATTCTAAGACTTGGAGAATATTTTCAGCAAACAAATGAGCAGCGTTGGGGGGAAAAAAATGGCCTAGTATGAGGTTGTTATAATTAAGCATGTTAAAATTTTTCTTGTTTCTTGTTTATCTCCATTTTCTTATTTGCAGACTCAAAGCAGAATGAAGATGATAGCTGATAACTACGATGAAGATTACATCCATCCCCAGCATCATCCTCATCATTCGCACCACATGCACCCAACAAACGTCCATCATCGCAGCTTGCCAAGAGCGCCCCCCCATGCCAACCACCGACCCCCTATGGACCAGGTCAATATGAGTGTGCACACAGGCTGATACACACACTCACCTAGAGAAATCAGTTGCGTTTGAGAGCTGTTTACACAGGTTGACATGACGTGGGCTCTCACCTTCATGATTTTAAAGTAATTGAAATTTCATATTTGTCATTTCACCACCAGTCAGTTGTGGTTAGAATTGACAGCATGAAATTTCCCTTCTCTCTTTCCCTCAGTCTTCCATTTCTTCTTGCCAGAATTATTTATATCGTTTAGATATGAGGCCTCAAGGGGACACCTGCCAAATGAGTGTTTTTGATTGAAGGGATTTCTATGTGAGATTAGTTTATGTATCATTTATCTCTCACACGCTCATATCCAGTCGTGCCTGAGGACAGACTTAATTTGGTTGTTTGAACACCGTTAAAGGAGAACAAACTGATGCTGTTATTAACCCAAAGTTTCTGTAGGGCTGACACCACATCTCGCCATCTGGTTTGAAAGTTTTTGTATATTTGTCTGAAAATCTAAATGTGCATAAGCGTGTGCTTGCCTGTAGGTATGCATTTGCAGATGCACGCAGAGGTGCACACCTGAGTCTTTGTCGACATTATGTAACCAGACTAAAGCACTCAAAGGAGAAAGGAATCCTCAAAGAAAAACAGAGATGTTTTAACTGCCACGGCAGCGGCTGATAAAAGCTTCATGTTTTCTGAATGTAATTTAAACTCATCACAGCTCTTTTCAGTCACTGATTGGGGGGGATTCCAAACTGTGAAGACGTGTGTGCATGGTAGATTGTGTGAGGGTTAGGATGAATACCTGGGGATTTCCACCGAGTCTAAATTTGTTTGTTCTATTCGATATGCATTGTTGCATTTTTATATACTATACATATTTCTGAAACTTCTGGAGTCATACATGCACTGGGCATCCCCTGCATTCAGTAAATCTATACACACATACACATGCTTAAAAGCACACAATTGCATGTATGCATTACCCCACACATACCTAAGCAGTATGTAAGACACGATTACTGATTTTAATACATCTTTGCTGTTATCGCCTGTGAAAGGACTCTTTTAGTTTTGATTTTTGATTCTATAAAGGAATCTTAAACACGCTTGAGTTATATATTAAAGCTGGACATGTGAACATTTGCATTCTTTTCAGTCATAAAATTAATCTAAATCTATATTTGAATGAAGTATATAACGTTGGAGCACATCTTTCTTCAAAACCACCTCGCAATCCCACAGGCACTACCTTTAACACTTTATATGTGTTTTCTGTGTTATGTTGTATTTTAAATTTGCCTTACTGAAATATTATCAAACTATTAAACCACATTGTTTCTTTGTATTACTTGCAACCACAGTAGACTTTACACTAAACTGTGAACAGCAGGGGTTTAGTTTTTACTATCACACATTACTCCATGTCACTTTGTACTTATAAATATCTTTGCCTCAGTATGACTACCCAGCACAGTTTTACTGCAACAGTGTTTATAGTGTTTGACATATGAAACAGTACCTCTCTGCAAGTGATATTTCAACTTTTTCAAGTTGGACTGAAAACCACTTGCGAAAAAAGTATTATTAGGGTTTCTGGGAAAGCTTGTTAAGAATGTACAGAATAACAAAATAAGTCATAAATCCATGGCGATTGGCCGGATTGCGCTCACTATTAAGGGTGAATTTTTATGTCTGTACAAGGGAACTATGATGGCTCATCGTTTCTGTGCAATGGGGGAAATGAAAGCTGAAGATTAAAATGTGAAGTGCAAGAAAAGGAATAGGACAATATTTAACTCAGAGTAGATTAGACATTAGATTAGACCAAAAAAAATCCATGAATTGCGAAATGCGTGATAGCCGTTATCACACATTTGAAAAAAATCGTTCTCTGAAGTTATGAAACTACTTGTTGCTTTCCCTGAAAATGCCTGCTTATGCGAGCTTTGCCATCCAAGCACGTTTGATTGGTTTTGCAAAGTCTGACGTCAAACAGATCACCGTGTTGTGTAAACTTTGTAAAGACTCACTTTAAACGAGAAGTGGCAGCATGTCAGCCCAGTTTCAACCCATGAGACAAAAGAACACAGTGAAATGGGAGTAATGTGTCTCTCTCTGAGATTCAGATGCTAGCTTCTGGCCTGACTCATGATTCAAGGAAAACCCAGCCAACACAAACTGCCTCACTTTTCAGTGTCATGACAGGACAGGGCACTAGTAGAAGGAAATCTCAGGGTACGTATTTTAGATTTTGAAAGATATTTCCACAGTTGACAACCCTGACTTTACTTAGATCCTGACTTTACTTAGAGAATGATTTAGCCAGTGTGTGCACCATCCAGCTGCAAATGTTTTGCAGAGTTCATTTCCTGGTTATATGTTATTTGTTTTTGTTGCACATCTGCTCCAAATGTTTTTTTCTTTACCATCTTTGCAAAATGATGACGGATAATGGCCTTGCTAGGGTTGCTGTTATTTATTTATTTTTTTCTGGTGTTGCATAGAACTGGTTCATGGGTGAAAGCTATAGAGTTTCCATTTTAATGTTGTACTCCAGTGGTTTTGGTCTGGTTGCATGATCACAAAAGGTTCACATGAAGGTGTCTATCAAGATGGCACCATCACCTTCCTGCCCACAGTTTGCTTATTTAGTTTTTTGTTATTTTTAATCTCACTCTTGTGTCAAGCGCACACTTAAAAATGACAAACAGACCCTGTTGACAGAGGTCAGATAAGTCACCTCACTGTTTTTTCCTTCTTTCTGATCTTTGACCTTATGGGAAAGTTTGGCAGTTTAGTTGAAGTCCTTGAGGTCATAGTGTCTATCTCCAAACACTGGTCCTCACATTTCTTTTACCTCCTTACACTTTAACTGACATGTTTACTTGTGCCCCCCAAACACACACACACAAACATTTTATTCCATCTCTCTCTCACCTCTAATTATTATTACTTTACCTCTGCTCTTCATTTGTCCACTCATTTCTGAGTCTTTTCCTTCTTTAGCATCACGTGTCATCTCTCTCAGTCTCCTTCGTTTCCTTTCTGTCCCTTCTTTTCCTCCGTCATTCCCATTTCAATTATAATAAACAAGTGTGGCTAGGTCAGTGGTTCAGTCTGTTGCCGGGTCCAGGAACGCCACTTGAAGGATGATTGATGATGATAATGATAATGATGATGAAGAGGCTCTCCATGCTCACCCTAGAGACCACAATGCTTTTCCAAGATACAGCTAGTGCCATGAATAACATAACAGTGACCACACATGCACTTTTTTTGCAGTTGCAAGTGCTCACACACAGACACACTGTAAATTTAAGACACATAAGCGCACATCCGTGCACTGGTATACTGGATACACAAACACAAGAATACGCTTTCAAGTTTTCCAAGGAGCCAAAACCGCATCTCATTCAAAACTCATTGCCACAGTTAGTAAGTTCAAACCAATCCTCAAACTGTACTCCTGGTCTCCTACTTAATTAGTAATGGACTTAGTGAGAGGACAAGTGAAATATACTCAAAGGCGACGTGCACAGGAAGTGAATTTAGCACCCTAGGTTAATGTCTCAGCATGGAGTGTGTGCAGTTTGATGGGCATGTTGTGTTCATGTTGCTTTCATTTAGGTATGCCAGCACCACCGCCAGATGCTTGGCAATAGCCTCGGAAGGAAATAGAAAACAGCCATAAAGTGTTTATCAGAGACAGAATTAAACAACCTTTTCTTTTAGATTGTTGTTCTTTATTCTAAGTCTTAACATGCTGCCTGCTTCAAGTTTATGAGAAGTAGCACATGGTATTTGGCCTTTATGTGTGTATGTGTGTGCGTGTTTAACCTGGCAGAATGAGTGGTTATAGGTCTGGCTCTGTTTACAGGGCCTGTCACAGCCATTCACTACATGTTAGCTTTTAGCATGTAGCATGTTCCATTGAAAGGCCATTATATCTATAGCTTAGCTGCTTAGATGTAGCCTACTGAGTTTACTGAGCTTGTCACAACTACTCAGTTCAACCAAAGCCACCGTGAACCACAGCCAAGACTTTGTGTTTTTTGCTTGAGTGTCACATTAGCATAGACTTTGCTTTGCTGATGCCTATTTTAGCATTATGCAGGCAAGGGTTTGGCTATAGTGAGCTGCCAGGTCATGCTAACTATCATATTGTAAGTGTCTAAGTGAATTAGCCTTCTGGTTAGCAGGGCTCAGGGCTGCACAGTTTCAGTCACATGGAAACACCTTATGTGTTTAGTTATTGGTTTCTAACACAGTGAGGAATGGTGATATCATACACAGCTTTTCTGAATGACAGCATGAACTGGATTGTTTGGATTTTAAGTCACAGGGTTTAGGAGGACTGGGAAGTTAGTTAATGACTAAGCCAGAATAAAAAAACCACTAAGCCAGAATTTGTGCAGTAAAATGATGAGATGATAAGTGATGATGCCTGTTTTTACTGTTTACTCACAGGATGATGAAGAGGGAATATGGGCGTAATGACCACCAACATGAGACCCCACATCCGTTTCTTCACAGTAAGTTTCTGCACAGCTATTGCAACACCTTCAGCTATTTTTAAAGTTAATATAGGACTTGCCAGAGTGTCATACTGTACATGTGTTCCAGATACTTTAATGATCGTATACACAATAAATTCTTCAGTGGGCTTGAGTAACCATTAGCCAGGAACACTGATGATACCACAGTAACCACAGTATTACCCAACTCTGACAGAGGAGAGTGTAATAGAGCCCGACTTTTCCATTTCTTGGGAGTTTCAGTCGACTAAAGAGCGTCGTTTGATTCTGAGCTTTTATAGTTGCTTTCAGTAAAGTGCTCATACGCCGATTGCGCCGAATATGGCGCATGCATTCTGTGGCTCTATAGGAAACTGTTATTAGACCTATATACACCCAGCAGCCTAAAGCGAACATACCAGGGCCCATAGGTGATAAAAACGACACAGTGAGAAAAACCAGAGATGGATGAGTCTGTCTCTGCGCACCCCACTTTTTCAGTCATAATAAAGTTTTATCGCATTACCCCACCCTATTGTGTGCCAGTGTGTGGGGTAGCTAATTACAATACAACACAGAACAGTCATGAAAGTTTTTTTTTCAAGGCTGAAAGCTAAAAAAGCATAAAATGAAGAATGTCAAGTCATAAAGCATAATTCCTGTTTGTGGAGTTTTATATCGAAGCCCCCCCATGGGCTTAGAGTCCCTTTGAACACAGACGTGCAGAAAGAGGTCTGTGCAGGGAGGTAACGGTTTGCTTGGAGCTAATATGTGTGTGTGTGCGTGTGTGGTTTAAAAGAGACATAAATGTACATATGAGGGACAAAAAAAAAGGTAGGGGAAGTGAGACGAAAAAAGCAAATGGGCCCTTATGTATTTATGTGGGAATCAGAGAGAAAACCAGGCAGCATAATATACTCATAGTTTCCAGTGCATCTCATTCCTTTCCCCCAGTAATCCACAGGTGGACCATCACAAGCAGATTCTGCCTCTAACCTCAACAACTTAGAAGTTGTGCACTTTGCCCTAGCACTGCTTTTGGGATTAAGAGTCCTATAGCGTCTTTGTGAGCAAATGGTTTGCCTTTTTGCAGTGCGAAGCATTTGTGCACTGTTTGTGTGCGCGTTTGCAAGTGTGTGTGTGTGTGTGTGTATGTATATGTGTGCTCAAGTGAGTGTTGGTGAGCTATACAGTGGCGGAGCAGCCCACATAGCCTATAATCCAGTCCATGTGTGCTGAGAATGCAGCAGTGTCAGGATTCACCGTAATGAAACAGACCACACTGCCCCCTTTCTCCCTCTCTTTCCATCTCTCCATCTTTTTTCCGTCTCTCCTGCTCTCGCCACCTTTCTTAGGGTTTAAATTTGCCCTGCTCTAACACATATTCCTTAAGGTAGATCTGGAGTTGGACCTGTGATTAGCCTGCTGGTTTAGTATCTCCAATCAGATATCATGACCTTGTGTGTGCACATGAGTGTGCGTGTGCTTGTGTATTAGTTCTTCTTATCCCAATCTAATAGAATAAGCCAGGCACATTAGCCTTTGGTGCAGAGTGGTGTTGTGGCTAGCGATATCAGTGCTGCTCATCTATCCACTGCTGTTATTCTGGCAGTGCAAAACACGAGTGCAGCTAACATGTATTAGCCATCCTCTATGGGAGAACAGATGGGAGCTATTCAGTGGTATGTAGCTACAGCGCAATAAGGCCAGACCTAATCCCCATATCCTGTCCCTGAGTGAGCCCTCCCTAATATGAGCAAACAGAGATGACAGCACCGATAGACAAATAGCCAGGGATCTGTGTGTCTGGGTGCATGTGTGCATGCTAGATTTGATTGGTGTTTCTTATGGATAACCTTGAGTCCCAGAGCTAGGCTGCATTCCACAAGAACCTAAGTGCTGAGTTTGAGTTGGCAAGTTTGAGTTCTAAACATCCAGGTGTGGATTTGTATTGGTTAGCCATGGTTCTGTCTTACAGAGTCTGATTGGCTCATTGAGGTTGTGTATGTCCTGCTGTTGATTACAGAGGTTTTGTTTACCCGCTGGCCTCCTAGACCCCACCTCTAATGAAATAAGAATGTCCTTTTGGAGTGAGAGCAGAAGAGAAGGGGGTCAGAGGAAAAAGTGAGGGAGAACATGAGGCCAAAAGAGTGAAGCACAGTGTGTGTGAGCGGGGGGGGGGGGGGGGGGGGGGGGGTGTTCTGGAAACATTATGCTTTTATCCCACCATGAAGTTATTTGTACTGAATAAAGCAAAAAGAAGCTCAGAGGCTTTCCAAGTGGGGGCAGAAATATGTTTGTGTACATGTATGTATTTGTGTATGCGTGCATGCATGTATGTGCACACAGAATAGAGTTAGGCTTTGTTCAGGTTAAAACAAGTCATGGCTTTCATTTGTCCATTCTTTGTATGCATAGGATACAGTGTTTGTATGGCAACATTGGGTATGGCTGTGAGTGTCCCAGGCCTGTGTATGTACAGCAGTGGATTGCTAACCTGTCAAATTAAAAGTACATCTCGAAGCAATAGGGAGAAAAAAATAACAGTAATAATACAAGTCATAACAGTTTTAATCTGTCGTGGAAGGGGAGTTTCTTTCTCTTTTTTTGGATCAGCTAATCGAGGAACATTTGGACATACTGTCACATGGTCATGATTAGCTAGCAACTCAAGATGGAGTTTAGAAAAATGCACAACATCGATGTGACTGTCAGATTCATCACAAACTCTTACTCCTCTGTCAGTCTGTAAAATGCATTTTACTTAACAAATGGAGTGGACATGGAAATGATTAAACAGCAGAGTGGCACTGAAATACAAGACAGATTAAAGCACAGCAACTTTGGAGGCCTTGTGAGCAGGTAAAATTTTCATCTCCTCATTTTCCTCCTGTGCACTGCAGGTCAAAGCTTACTGCATTTTAGTCCAACCTAAATGGACTGTTACTTATGTAGCTCTACTCTTACTGAGCAGTCGAAGTCCATACTACATTCACTCATTCATACTACTGTATACCTTTAAGTACTTTTTGTATCACAAACATCCTCACACTCCGATGGATACATCAGAGGCAATTTAGGGTTTGGTATCTTGCCCGAGGACACTTCGATATGAGGACCCGGGGATCAAACTGCTTCTACCACCTCTACCGCTCTGAAGACTGGTAGAGGTGAGAGTCTCTCAGCTCATGTTTTGCCTTGACAAAACATAGTTGACACATTTGTGTTCACTTTGGTTGTTAAAAAAATAAAACTACTACTTCCCAAGTCTGAATCCTAATCTTAAACTTATTGTAACCTTAAACAAAGATTTCATAATAAAATGTTCTTTTTTTGGTTTTGTTTTTTTAATAGGGAGTATATGTGGGGCTTTTTATGTCCCCAAAAGGAAAATGGGTACCCACAATGTGAATGTGTAAACAGAAAATAAGTACTGCTGGTATGCATTTGCGCTCATCCTCAAAGAGCTGTATGGCCAGAGCTTTCTGTCTGCAGTTTTGAGTCATAACCAGAAGACTGAGACTGATGCTTTGTACAGATTACTCCTCCTGAAGTGTTGATCTCTTTAAACATATATAGATTTTAACTGCTATCTGTTCTGTTAAACATAAACACTAGATATCTGACTGCATTGCATACTTTTAAGAGATAAAATCTCTTTTATCCTCTATTTATGGTTATCAAAAAAAACTGCCCTATAAGCTTCCTTGTAGGCATCTGTATTCTGTGATTTTTTTTTCTTCTTTTCTTGAAACAGCCTAGTGTTTATAAATGAACTCCAGATATAAATATAAAGTTGTGCACATCCATGAAACTGAGCTTTTACAGGCCATAGTGCACTGCACTATGGCCTGTAAAAGACAAATTCTGTATTTTTTGCCTTTATTAGATAGTGTGCAGTGAAGAGCGTCAGGAAACCAGGGAGAGAGAGAGATGGGGGAAGACACAGAGCAAACCTGGGCCATCATCACCAAAGCCATGCGGCACACATGGTCACCTGCTCACTCACAGAGCCACCCTAAGATCCAACACATTACATTTAGGCATACGGGCATGGTAGAGACAAGACAACCTTCTGAAGTTCAAAATGAGCATTAGAATGGAGCAGAAAGGTGATTTAAGTGACACTGAATGTAGCATGATTGTTGGTGCCAGTCAGGCTGGTCTGAGAATTTCAGAAATCCCAGTAGATCAGAAACTGTTCTTTTGGGATTTTCCCACAGTTTCTCTAGAGTTTGCAGAGGATGGTCTGAAAAAGAGAAAATATCCAGTGAGCAGCAGTTCTCAGGGTGAAAATGCCTTGCTAATGTCAGAGGTCAGAGGAGAATAGCCAGACTGCTTTGAGTTGTTAGGCAACAGTAACTCAAATAACCACTCATTACAGCCAAGGTATGCAGAAGAGCATCTCTGAATACGCAACACTCCGAACCTTGAAGCAGATGGGCTACAGCAGCGAAGACTACACCGGATGCACTCCTGACAGCTAAGAACAGGAAACTGAGGCTACAGTTCACACGGGCTCATCAAAATTGGGCGACGGAGGGTTGGAAAAATGTTTCCTGGTCTCATGTCTCAATTTCTGCTGCAACACTCAGATGTTAGGGGCGGACATAAACAAAGTGAAAAGATGGATTCATCTTGCTTCGTATCAGGGCTTGAGGCTGGTAGTGGTGTGGTGTGGTGTGGGAGATATTTTCTTGGGACACTTTGAGCCCCTTAGTACCAATTGAGCACTGTTTAAATGAGTATTGCTGCTGACCAGTGTCCCCATCTTCCAATGCATTACGCACCCTGTCACAAAGCTCAAATGATCTCAAACTGTTTTCTTGAACGTGACAGTGAGTTCACTGTACTCAAATGGCCTCCACAGCCACAAAATGTCAATCCAATAGAACGCCTTTGAGATGTAGTGAAACAGGAAACTTGCATCATGGATGTGAGTTGACAAATCTGCAGTAACTGCATAATACTATCATGCCAATATGGACCAAAATATGTGAGGAATGTTTCCAGCACCTTGTTCAAGCTATGCTGCTAAGAATTAAAGCAGTTCTCAAGGCAACCTTGCTAGTACCAACCTGGGGGATCAACCTGGTCCAACCTGGTGCCAGCGAGGCATACCTAATATAATGGCCAATGAGTGTATAATCCATGTAGCTTCCAGCAAAAAAAATTTGCCAGCGCCATTTACTCTGGCTGACACAGCCTCGCCACTATTTTCAGCACTGTGTGCCAGGTTGAAACTAGTAAATAACTATTACCCCATGCATTCATTACAACAAGCTGACAAAGTGCCTGAAAAAAATAATCATCTCCTTTATATCAGCATGAATCGGTAAATGAATACGCTGTGGATTTTCTAAATAGTCAGTAGTCAGTACGAGACTATGCTTTATCAATCATACCCTAACCTTGATTTATGTGTGAAAATAAAATATTGTTGAAGCAATTATAGTTAGACTATGGTTCCTCTAGAGCCTCATCAGAAGCGGAAACTGCACTGGTTCATTAAACTTAAATACCTTGTTTGTTTCTTGTTTTTGTTTGTTTGTTTGTTTCTTATAGGAAGTCGTTAGGGACCATGAAATGCCTTTAAAATTCCAATATTTTATCCACCTTTGTTTACTCAAGTTGTAGTCTACTAGCCAGTGAGGGTATGCCCAAAATCTGGAGCCTATTGTTTGGATCTACGGATATGTCCTTGCTCAAAGCTGTGCTGCGCCATGTGTCTTTGGTAGTCAGTGAACCATGGCTTGGAGGTCAGTAGAGGCGTCTGACCGAGGCCATCCTTCAGCCAGCTGTCAGCATAATCAGTCTACAAAGTCAAAGGTGGTTCCACCAGGTTGAGCAGGAGTGGAGGGAAGTTGATAACTCTGCAACACCTGAGCACTGACATCTGAGTATGCTATATGTTGTATCTATTTCATAAAAAAATGGTTATGTTCCAAACTTCTTTAGACAGTGCAAGTTCCTGCATGTCTTGATGGATATGGAAACTTAATTAGTTTTGGCCGTTTTAATTTTTTGAAATGGATTTGGCACTGTGTGGCAAATTGGAAGGCACTATCTTGAAAAGACTGAGAAAGAAGCTCAGCCCCAGTTATGGCCTTATTCTTACTTGAGTTATAGTGTAACAATGTGATTAATCTGACATTAACATGCTTGTTTATTTAAATGCAAAGCACAATACTACTTTAACGTAGGTAAATGAAGAGCAGCGATAGAGATGCTTTGACACTGTCAGCGTGTGAAGCTGTAGACAGATGGGACCCAGAGACGCTTTTCCAGCCGCAGCAGGCCTAGAAGGAGGATGTGTGCAAGAGAGAAGAGAAGGAAAAGAATGAACAGTGAAGTAGACAAGTTTGTTCGTGTTTTTGTGTGTGTGTGTCTGTGTGCGTGCGTGCGCATGTGTGTGTGTGTTTTTTTTGATGTTGTATGAAGGAGAGGACAATTAAACACCTGATGTGGGGATCATAAGGCAGTTTGTCTGAGTAAGCTCCCTTTTCCCCACCCGCAACACGCTCATTACACAGGCAGCGGCATGGCCACATGCACAATGGCTCATGCAAACCAACATTTACAGGAGCGACTTATATCTGGCTTTTTTAATTCTGTGATTGCAAGTAAATCCCTGTTCATTAGTGCTTATCCATGCGGTGAAAATTTGCATGTGTGAGCAACTTGTCAGAATGGATCTACAAAGCCATGTGTGGGCCATCCCACATCCCAGTAGCATAGCCAAAAAATGAAGATCTGAAGACTTTGCTGCTAATTAGTTGTATCAGCTCCACATCTTCCTTCACTAACCTACCCCTAACTGTCCTCTTGGATGTGAAGATGATGGAGTCTATCCTCTCACCATCTCATAAAGTGTGAGAACTGTTTTTCTTACTCAAGCCACACAGCCAGGGCCAAAATGTAATCTCTCCTTTGGCCACTGATGGTGGCATTAATCAGAAACTTCATGCATCATAGGACCATATACTCAGGAGCATGGGCCTGCTCATAACCAGATTGTAATTAAATGTTTGTACAGTCCTGATGACTCTCACCAGCTTTATTATAAATAATTTTTGTTGTGGTTGGTTTGTTTGTTTTGTTTTCATTCATGTCCTCTCATTCACTGGCTCAGAATAATAATTTTAGCCAACTAATGTGGAAGTACCACTAACATTCAAAAGTGGCCTACTCCTTATTGGATGGACATTTAAAATTGCGCTGATGTTGAATAACAGTATTACTTTTTTATTTTATTATCGAAACAGTTAAAGTTCACAGCCTATGTAAGAATGTCTGTAAACTGGAATACTTTTACTGAACTCCCTCATCTTTCCCTCTCTGTCTGAACATGCCAGGTATGATTCAGTCAGTGTCTGTAAGCTCTTCTCTCCTCCTCTCCTTGCTTTCTGTGCAAGTTAGCCCACAGTCATAAATCAGTCCACCTTGAGCTGTCGCTATTTTTCACTTCTCTCTTCCTCCTTTTTCTTCTCTCTGTTTTATGCTTCATTATTTATTATCTCTGTCACTTCTGCAAATGCATTTGCTCAAGATACTTTCACATGTTTTATAGCTTACTTAGATCTAGAATATTGGAAATGCAAATCTAAATATTGTGTCACAAGAGTGGGATATTGAGGACAAAGCGGGAAAGATATTGATTAAGTGAATAGGTTTGGTTCTTAGTGTGCAGCCAGTTTTGTGTGTAAGAGTTTATGTAAGTAAACCAGAGTTCAAGAAAGAGAAAAAAGAGAGTGAGAGATCCTGGCAGGATTAAAAGGGTGTTTTCAGCTTATTGAGATGGCAGCACACAAAATCCTTTCCCTCAGGAGAAACTTGCACCTGGGGAGGCACTGAGCATCCGTGGGTTTGTGTGTGTGCATGCCTGTGTATGAGACATACAGAGCAAAAAAAAAAAAAAAAAAAGGAACCTCTCAGAGATGAGGTCCTCTGTTCAAGCTGGATTACACCCCAAAGAGAAAGTGTGAACAGCCACAAAGAAGCACTGATACAGGGAGGTATTGGGATTTGGAGACAGAAAAATGGGAATCACAGTCTTTTCCTTTTAAACCAGTTATTTTCTTCACACTTCCTGTGCTCTCCTCACTCTCCCTGTCTTTAACAGACACACAAAGACATATGCACCCACACTAAAAGCTCTAAAAATACCACATAGCCTCAGGTCTAGGGTAAGGCCTCTGTTCCCTAAACTGTGTTTTTAACATATAGACCCACCCCTAGGCTGCCAATCACAGATGTGGCCGCTGCTCCAAGGCAGAGGGCTATATTCAGAGGCAGCAAGAGGGATGTGGTGGGGGTTGCCACAAACTAGGGGATTCACACCTGCTGACTTTACTATATATGACTACTTACTGAAAGGATGTAACACCCTGAAACATACAGCACTTTTGATACCTCAACTCATGTACTGCTGCAAGATCTTGCACGTGCATGCATGCAGACATACATACATTTAAATTGTCTAATAGAAAGCAAACATTTATGATCAAGATTGACACCCACGGAAACCCTGTGGCTGAGAAAAAACACTAAATGTATTTTAATAAGTAATAGAAGAAGGAATTTCACTATTTTCTTTCCCTATTATAGACATGCCAGAGCTGCTATCAGACACCCCTTGTAGAATTGAAGAGGAAAACTAACAGGAATTTACCTGTTTCCTCACTGAAAGTCATCCCAGTGCAGTCAGCGCAGAGGCTTCATATCTTGGGCTATCAGTGAACTACTGTAATAACATCAACCTTTGGGCTGCCACTCAACATTAAGGACTAACCACTAATTAGGCCTTCTATAACAGTAGGCTGCATTTTATTTCTCATACTAGCCGAAAACACTCTCCCAAACATTGTTCAAACATTGTTTATTGTAAAAATCAAGACGTGCTGTCTTGATGTTTGACAAGTTCATCGATGTCTTGCCGTGTTAGAAGTTAAGACAGCTTTTTTTTTAAATTATTAATTATTTTTCATGAAAAAAAATCAGACATTCTATATCAGTGACCTTTTCAAACCTGTGTAATGTTTGTTGATCTTAGGCTTCCATTCCCAAAATGGCCTGTGGGCCCATTGCTGCAGGGTACCTGTGTGACATGGGTAGTAAAATGTTTTAAAGCCCCTGAGTCTCAGGGCTACAGAATAAACTTCTCAGTTGAACCCCACATTGGAAAAAAAAAAAAAGCGTATAAACTCCTGGCTCGGATGCACGTTAGTCCAACACAGATCAGCTTGTTGGGCTGTGTAGTGTGTTTTCAACCAGGTTATGTTTTTCAGTGAAACCCTAGAGTTGGATGTCAGAATGGACTCTCTCTCTGTCACTAGATCGGCTCAGACAAGCAGATTAATGCTGTAGCTGCTCTCGGTGTCCCTCACAGCTTACTGTATGTCACTGCTATTATCCTTGACATCAAACCAGTGGGTCAGGGTCCTTTACATGGGTGTCTTTCCTATATGTGTATGCACTTACACTCACATGCACACATACATATAACTTACACATGTGCAACTGAACTCACTCTCCCTCTCTTTCCCTCTCTCTTATCTGGGCCTGTGGAAAAGCCACACTTGTACGATGACATTCAGCACAGGATTAAAGCCCATGTAAGACCCTCCTCAGTTTACACTGCCACTGCCAAGAAGAGATCTATACAACCACACGCTCTCATGCAATCCTGCACACACTCTAGCTGAGACACAACTCTGGGCACACAAATGCAGTCAGAGCGCAAGGGGAAAGCACAAACCGATTTGTGTGCCCATGGACTCACACACACTCAAATATTTAGCATGTTCTCCCCTTATTATTACTCCAGACCTATGAAAGTGTCTCTGCTTACCAAATGCAGTGAAACACAGCCATGCACGCACATCACATACAGCCGCGCAAACACTCACACATCCATTTGCCTTGCCACCGTTCTCATTGCTCTCCTGTCTGAAACAAGAGTCTAAGCCTAGACACTGACCTCATTTGTCAACATTGGAGCCATGGATGCACGCGCACACATACACACACAAACGCACCCTAACCCCTTCTACCTACAGGCTCAAACTCTCATATATGCAGTACTGTTAGTACCGAAGGTAGATTGAACATAGACCCCCTCAGTTTTAGCAGTGCTGAGACTAGACGTGGTCAGGCCCTTAGTTAAGATGCTGCTTTGTATCTAGGTCACATTGCGTGTGACTTTTATTTATTTGTATTTTTGTGCTTACCTCCAGGGTTTCTTGGTTAGGTCTGGAGTGGATTCTCATTGGAATGCATTCTGATTTGACTAGACAGCAATCCTTTTCTGATTGGCTGTTTGTCCTCAGGCTTCCATTTTTAGGGGTTGCTTTGAATCAGTGCATCTATATCACCCCCTTTTCCTTTCTTTCTGCTCTTTTCTTTTTGTTCTACACTTCTATATCTTGTAGAGTGCCGGCGGCTGAGTGTTTGATGTGAGTGTGTTTGACTAGCTAAAACAGAACCAGCAGTGGGCTCTTCTGTTTCTGCTGATGGAGTGATACTCTACGAGGAGATCATTGCCTATAGTAACCTGAGGTGATAAATGGTCAGTTAAAATGGGCTTCATAAAAAAATGAGTTGTTGCTGCACAGTTAGATGTAGGACATGACATGAGAAGACCTAAAATAGACACTCAGCCCAGTTTTTAAAAACACTGCCATCGCCACTCTGTAATGTTAAACGTGAACTGTACTCCAGCAGGCTGAGAGAGGGAGGGAGACTTTCGTTGTCATTCCTTCTCACTGAAAGCAAAGCAGAGCATAGCAGGATAAAACATAAAACCATCATCAATAGGTGCCATTGTACTTTTGCTTTACTCTAATATCCTCTCTAGGAGTGACCTAGACAGCCAGAGTGTGTATGGAACAAGGCTTCAACCCTGCAGCCATGGGATTAGCTTCACTGGTGGGTGGTCTTCCTATTGCTGATCTTAGAATAGCATCACATTTTGCTCCGCACTCATTCTAGGTGTTGGGATTATGGATCAGGTTAGGTCGCTGAGGTCTATGTCGGACCTTATTGTAATTAATGTTTGGCTTGATTTGGACACATTTATATAATGCAGTTGCTCCCGTATGCTTATGAAACCTCAATGTTAGATATGAGTAATTTTGAAAGCCTTTGGACTGAATCCCCAGTCTTGCTGAGAGAAGCTGGCTAGGGAGGGTTCTGCTAGAGCTCTAGTCCTACTGCTGAGTGTGAGCATTCAAAAGCCACATTTGTATTATGCCATGATCAGACCAACACTGGCAAGGTGAAATTTACTTGCTTGCTGTGGTGAACAGCAGGAGGGACAGGAAATAGTGTGGGCGGGGATTCAAACAGAAGCTAGCCAGCTAACATTAGCATTCCACAGGTTTAAAATGATCCATATTGAACATTTTATTTGCTCTGTACTTGTGCTCACTACAAGGCATGCAGATGCTGCTGGTTTACACTCGCCACGCAGCTATGGAAACACAAAAAGGCCAAAATAAATACCCTCCGAATGAAAGGTCAGGCACACTCGCTGAAAATGAATGGATGTTTTGCTGCTGTGGCTGTTTGCTGAGGTGGGATCGACCGCAAGAGGAAGTAATGTTTGGCGATTGCGTTTGGTGTGACTGTGGCTTTAGTCAGCTAACAGGTATGCCTGGTGATGCGTGGCAAGGTGTTTCTTATGGGATAAATTACAGGTTAGAAAAAGGACAAAGAACAGTTTGTGATGTTTGTAAGGAGTGTGTGACGCTACATGGACGAGTCACAACCATGTGCAGTCAGTAGTGTAGAATCTTGGCCATCAATCATTTTTTTTCCCCCCCTCTTCCAACCTTTCCCTCCATCCTTGAACTCATCACTTTCTAGCAGTTAAGCTAGTTGTAATGAGGACAGTGAATTGGCATTTCCCAGTCACACACACACACACACACACATACAGAACCAGCACATGTTCTTCATGAGAAAAAAACCCACAAACAGACAGGTAGTGTGACAGAAACAGAGCTGTTGGAGGCCTGGTGTTCTCCCCATCTGAAGGGATGGGAGCAGAGGACAATGTAAACACTCTGTCACCCACATAAACAAAGCCCCTGCTCAGATTTCACCGCACAGTTACAGAAAGCTCACCCTTTCTTTTATAGAGAAAGTAGTTTTGTAATTTGTTTATGTGAGATTCCATAGACCTAATGGGAAAATGGCCTTTTCTGCATCACACCACACCTGAGTTCAATTTCACTAGCTTTCTCACAGACAGATCGTAAAGATGGCATACCAGAATGGATGCAATCTGCCTTTCTTTTCTGCATCTCAATTTAATTTCTCAGCCTTCCTCTCTCGGTCACATTCTTTCTCTGTGGCCCTTCCCGCTTTCTCTTTTTTTTTCTTTCTGGTTTTATCTCAATGAATGATGCCTTTGCAGGCCAACTATTCAGCAAATAGTAACAGGTGAATAAGAGTGGTCAAAGAAATGATTTATGTTAGGTTTGAGAATCCTTGCGTTCGAAGGATTTTTTTGCTGATTAAGAAGCCTGCGTTGGAAGTTATTTGGACTAGTTGCATTAATTTTTTTTTTCAGATATAGCTCAGCAGCAAACTGTACCAAAAATGTGACACCACAAACTCTTAGTTGTATATCATAGCTCCTCCTTGCAACCAATAAATCTTCTCTGCTGGCATGGATTAACAACATGTGTGCATACACACACACATGCGCTCTTTGTTCGGTTTATGCAGAAGAAAAGGCCTAATTGCAAATAAAATCCAATCCATTCATTGCATATGAAATTAGTATTCATAATATTTATTATTTAATATTAATACTGCATCCCAACCATGTTATCTCTCTCTCACACACATGCACACACCTAAAAACACACTATATAAACACATAAATATGTTCACCCTTGGCCAACTTCAACCTCCCGCTAGTCTAAAAAGACACCATGTGTTTAGCAGGATTAAAAACAACAGTCTAGCAAAACCTTCCTCACTGCAATGCAAAAGAACTGAAAAACAGGACAGAAAGCAAGATACAAACATGTGTTTGCATTGTTTGCCTTCTAATTACATATACACATAGTTATTTCTCTGTGTAAAGCGTGTGCATGTCAAAGCTCTGTGTGTGTGTGTGTGTGTGTGTGTGTGTGTGTGTGTGTGTGTGTGTGTGTGTGTGTGTGTGTGTGTGTGTGTGTGTGTGTGTGTGTGCGCGCGCGTTCCCCTGTTGTAATGCAACCCTTTGTGTCTGGAAGTGGTGTGTTTCACAGCAGGCATTCCATTCAGACTAACCCAGTTTGCTTAGGTAATAACTAGGCTTAGCCATAATTTGTTTGCGTGTATGATGTTGTACAGTATATATGTGTATGCATCTGTATATTTCTGTTCATGTTCAAAGGAATAATTCCTTTTCATTTGACAGATTAATACAAAAAGACAAGCCCATCCATTTGAACTTGGAAACAAGCCATCCACAAATGAATGCCTTTCTGTTTCTGTTCTTCCTGTTGCTCAAGTCTTGTTTCTTTTATCCTATTTAATTGGCAATTGGAATAACTTTGACTGTTTAAGCCCGCTCCAATAAAAGTCAAGATTTTAACATTTTAAGCATGCCAGTGTGGTGTTTTTATACCATAGAAGACATCATCAAGAAAACAAGGCAACACCATTGCTTGGCATTTCTATCTTGAAAGTTCACTTCACTAGTGGCAATCTCAAAAACACAGATTCAGGCAGCCAGTTTTTCGTATGTACCTTCCCAAGGCATCAGTTCTGCTCTGTGGTGTCACTGAGATGAGTGCACACCGAGTGGAGGGGCACAAACCCAGCAAATATTGCCTTCCCAATCCGCTAGTGCCCATGTGGCACACAATCAGTCAATCAACTCCTGATCTCAACTTGTTACGCATATAAAGCACACCTGTCCACAGGGTCATTTTCTTCCATTCCAACCTCTCCACCACCACAGGCTGACTCAGTGGTCAATGAATGGGGCCTGGGGATCAAATACTTATTTCACTCAGTGACATGCAAATCAATGTATACTTTTTATGTATTGTGTTTCTTCTGGGTTTTTGGTTGATATTCTGTCTCGCACCATTAGAATGAAACTATCACAAAAAAATTAGAGACAGTTTGTTTCTTTGACAGTGAGCAAACTGACAATGGATCATATTCTGGATCATATAATTATTTCTCCCACTGAATTTTAAGTTGATGAAATGACATATTGAGCTGTGACCATTTGAGACAAATTTCTCACCATCGTGTGCTGCAGGCAAGTAACAGAGGTGTAGTTTATTTGTAGGTCTATTACATTTAAGCCCTTTTAAAGTTTGAACAGATTACTTTTGTGGCAAAAACAAAACACACAATAAATACCTAAGTATTCAAGCATATTAATATGTCCTTCTGATGAACAGAGTTGCATTGTGAGGGATTAATCAATGCCAGGAGATATCTGCTGTGTACCAGTAAATGTTAAATACACGGCTGTGTGTCATTTTCATTCTGATAGGCTTCACTGATTGTGTAGAAGTTTTATTTGAAGAGGAACACATACACAAACCACTTACTGGAGATTATTTCCCCTCAGTAGCAAGGGTCAGCAAGTGCCAGTAATTGCCAGATCAGCTGAAGAGTTGCCAGATCTGAGCTGTTACTGCCAGTTGGTGAGTCCATTCTGCACACACGCAGTGAGATCATTGGCCAGAACTTTTATCACTGATGTCAGTTGTTTTGTCAGCTTGGGCTCACTATCCTGCCACTTTATACGCTCTCACATTATCATGTGATGCTCTGATGTCAGAGAGAAATAGTATAGACCAAGTACATTTTGTGTATACTGTAAACAATTAGATATTTTCAAACAGCTCAGATGGGTTCAGATCCATTTGTGTTTGTTGATCTTTATGCTACAAAATATCTTCAAGTGAGTAAATGTTTGTATGCCTGCATGCATGAGGTCTGCTTTTGTTGTAAATGTGTGTCTCTGTGTGGGTGGGAGGAATGAGGCAACATACCGTGACTTTATCATGGCAAAGCAGAAACAGTATTAACAACTGGTGAAAGATGTTTTGTGGACATTTCTCGGATTCCCTTTTGGTGGAAAGAAGAATGAGGAGAGGGGAGAAAAGGGGAGAGATGAGAAGAAAAAAGGGGAGTCAAAGGAATAATGACTAGCAGAAGATATTTCTGTAAGTTTAAATAGAGCTGCTCTTCAGTGATCAGAATAAGCCTCCTCCATTTTTTATGATCTCTTTGTGTCAGTTTTGAATATCCAAACACAGGAAGTGTTGCTTGATTTCCTCTTTCTTTATGTCTAAAGTGCTTGTGTGTGTGTGTGTGTGTGTGTGTGTGTGTGTGTGTGTGTGTGTGTGTGTGTGTGTGTGTGTGCGTGCGTGCGTGTTTTTCTCTGCCTATTGCTGTCTCTCCTTCTCCCCTTTCTCTCTCACATTCTTACACACATATACAGATGTGGGATAGTTGTTTGCTTTTCTTGCCAAGCAAAAATGCTTTCTTCTTTTTGCGACCTGCTTTGGCGTTACCTGACAAGTAAGCGTGTGTGTCTGTGTGTACGTGGAGAGAGTGAACAAGTGCTAAACCCCGTTCCTTGCTTGAGTGCTGCTGCAAAGGCCCAGGTTGACAGAGAGGATTGAGAGTGTCGTCCTTGGGATTAAGCATAATGACCAAGATTGACAGACAAGACAACATTGCACATTTACACAGACACATACACACATACCCTCTAAACATTCACACAGAAATGTACACAGGTAATTATAGAGAGGCGTATCAAAGTGCTGGGATAAGCCCCAGTTTAAATGCGTGTGAGCAGGCCTCTACAGGAGGGGAACCAGGATTACTTTCACTCTATATTTCCTTTTTTCCCCCCCTCCCACGTCTGATTTCCATTCCCAGTGTCTTTTGTCCTGTCTTTTGTCTGCTTCTCATTTGGTTTTATGAGCTTTCTTTAACCCACATTTACATTCTTTGGTGTTAGGCTATTTTGCTTTGCCTAAGCCACACTAAAGGTGGTAAGATATAGTTGTTAGATCAAGATGGGTTGAGTCCAGTTTGGTGTTGGCCTGTTCTTTTAGAAAGCTTGTTTTTTCTTTTTTTTTTGTTTGCCCCTGTTTTGTACATATCTGATTTTTCAAACTCCTCCCAAACTATTATATATATTTTTAAAAGTGCTTAAAAAAATAAGCTCCTTTATAATATAAAACTGTTCTCATTTCTGATTGTCATAACGCATTCACATACACATACACATACACACAAATTAAATATATGTTTCCTCAATAATTTTATCTTATGTTCTCCCACATATTTAACTGTCTGTCTGGAATCCATTTGTACCACAGGACTTCAAATACTGCTTTCTTGTCAGAAGATCTTGCCCACTTTGAATCTATATTTTTCAAGTGGGACCTTACGATCACTGTCCAATCAGATAGCAGCTGATAAGTGTGGCATGTAGCAGTTAGCTTGGCGCACGTCAAGCCTCCCTGACCTAGGTGCAGGCTTGTTGGCATAGTGTGCACTTTAAGGCGCTGCAGAATTTTTTTGAAGGGGATGATCAGCTTTCATCTTATCATTTTGCACAGTGACACAGACTTCAAAGGGAACTGGTCATTTTTTACTGGCACTGCAGTGTGTGCATTTCTTTTTTTTTTTTTTTTTGGCATGTGTGTGAGCTATTGACACGTTCCCAGAAAACTGTTCCAGGTTCTAGGACTGTGTTTAATGAAGGCAAGGGCATGGCTTCAAAGAGTTGCAATCCAATCTACATGTGTAGAATTGCACACACGTACACTCAGAACACACATACACCTCTGTTCCCTGGAAAGTAAGAAAGAGTCAGAGCTCTCAGCCCTGTCTCGTAATTTGGCAGCACACTTCTTAACCTTGACTGAGAGATGACTGAGATACAGATGGATATCCAAGAATGTGAAACTTATATAAAAGGCTGTGAATGTTGAATAAATGCAGCGTTAAAATAATGCGCACGTGTTAGTGAGTGCGTCTGGCTGAGGTGGCACACAAATATTGAAGGTGGTCTGCTAAATTGTGAGAAACGATAGACAAATTAGAAAAACTAAATTTTATTAGCATTAGACCCGGAGTGAACCTCATTCCACACAATATTGCTGTCGTTTGTAACTATCGGCTCACGGTCTGTGGTTAGTTACTGTCAGCTGGAGAATTTCTAAATGGCAACTCTTCAGGATAAAAGATAAGATTCATAGCCTCATTTTCAGAGGCTGATAACTTTTTCTCAGCAGTGCATTGGTTATTAAAGACTACAACATAAATGCTTCTAATAGTTCTAATAGTGCTTCTAAAAGATTCTTATGAAAGCACTAAAAGGATTTTTCTCTATTTAGAAACATGAGATAGTGCCAGGCTCAGCATTGACCCTTAAACCATTTGTTGGAAATCCTTCATGCTTTAAAGTTTACGAGTGTGCATATGTTTGAGTTTGGATGTTTTAGAGAGAGAGAGAGAGAGAGAGAGTGTGTGTGTGTGTGTGTGTGTGTGTGTGTGTGTGTGTGTGTGTCTGTGTGTGTGTGTGTGTGTGTGTGTGTGTGTGTGTGTGTGTGTGCGCGCGCGCGTGTCTTTGCACACATGCATGACTGTGTGCCTTTGAGGTGTGTTAAGGTGTGTTTTGCTCTTTGATGTTCGGCATTGGGTTTATAAAAGGGTTGGTTTTAAAGGCATGAATTTTGCATTGGTGTGGGTGTGTGTATGTGTGAGTCTGTGTGTCAGCCAGCAGAGTGGATGTGGTTCACCTTGCACTGGCCACCTGTAAGCCATCGACAGAAATTAGCCTTTTTAGTCCTGATGGGATGCAGAGCCGAAAAGGAAGGGGCGGTGAGAATGTGGCAGGAGGGCTATTGATGGGGTTTTGAGGAGGTGTGTGTGTGTGTGTGTGTGTGTGTGTGTGTGTGTGTACGTATGGTGGCGGGTACCATTTTCAAAACTGCATTTTCACTGGTGTCATCATAAGACCAAGAGAACTGGAGACAAGGTATAGACCATACAATGGAGCCATTTGTTTCTCATTTGTCTGTGCTGACCAGGGATCTGTGTGTGTGCATGTGTGTGCGTATGTGCATGTGTGTTTGTGTGCATGTGTGTGGGTAGTACTTATTTAATGCCAGTATTTTGGCAGTATGCCCAACCCTGCTACAGAGTTCTGCTCTGACTCTACTAAACACGCACAACCTGGACTCATTACACTCAGTAAACAAATAAGTCATTAATACCTGCCTGCAGGCACCACTCACACAAATAGAAACATATAGAACATGTACATAATTGTGGACACACTAACAACTACGCCCATTCCTTCCATGTCCAAAGCTTCTATTGGCTGTGGGTTTTGAGACTAACGAGACTAATGATGTGGTCCTTGTATTCTTGCTTCCTGTCCTTCGCTGGAGGACTTCCTGTGGCAGAGTCATGTGTTCCTGATTACAGTCCACATCTAAGACCCCTTGAGCAGGACATTTTTTTTTTCTTATATGTATACACACACATACACATACAATAGCTATAGCATAACCTGTGTGTGTGTCTTGTCAGATATGTGATATTTTTTCACCAGGAGCACTGAAAGTACTGTGCATCTGTGTTTACTTCTCCTTTCTTTTGTCTTTAGGTTTCTCTGTCTGTTTCTGGTTTCTCTGCCCTCCCTCATTCTGTAGCCAGGAGGCTGTTTGGTGTGATAAAGAGCTGACTGGTGCTCTTGTATTTTACTCACTGCTCTGCAGCCCAGACCTGGCATTAGATCTCACAGCTGTGTGAGTGATCAGTGTGTGTGTGTGTGTGTGTGTGTGTGTGTGTGTGTGTGTGTGTGTGTGTGTGTTTGTGTTGGGGGGGCATAAACATGATAAACATGACATTGTAATTATCAAATTATTACAGACAAACTTTTTCAAAGCATGTTTTATCCTGAAAACTGGAAGACTACCATTTTCTAACCACCCTTTAGGCAATAATACAATACAGTTTGCTAATGCCTCAGCGGCCAGTATCATTCATTTAAAGTAAAGTACAACCACAGGACATCAAAGACCTTTCAAATTTGTATGGTAATGCAGTTACAGTGATTGTTATTGTCGTTAACAATCTTGATAACGTTAATAACATACTGGCAGAAACCTGCAAATTTCAGTTTTCCTCTCACAACCTTTTTGTTTGTTTGACTTTTTCTTTAATATTCCAAAAGCATAGTCTGCTGGCAGTTAACTCTGTATTGGCAAAGTGTTTTTAAATTCTTCACCGAGTACAATTTCCAAAACTATATAGAATTATTTCTGTGTAATTAGTATTTTTGCCATTTGTTTCTCAAAGGTTTTATTATCTTGATGGACCATCTTGCTATTTTATAGCGACAGCTAGGTGTAAAGTTGTCACTCTTCATATGCGCTCTTTAAAATGTCTGTGTGTGTGTGTGTGTGTGTGTGTGTGTGTGTGTGTGTGTGTGTGTGTGTGTGTGTGTGTGTGTGTGTGTGTGTGTGTGTGTGTGTGTAGAGCCACTCTCCAAGGGGAAATTGTTAGCAAATAGCCTCCAACTGCTGGCCTTTTAGCTTTGCAAACACAACCTGAAGGTCTCTCCCCACATCCCCTTCGCTCCACTCAACCCCCACGCCTCAAACACCCTCCCACTTTCTAAAATTCACCTGCACAACAACCCTCTAGCTTCTCATCCTTCTTCTGCTCCTTCTTTTCCCTTCTCCCCCTTTCTATCTTGCTCCTAGTCACTTAGACATTTCCATACCTATTCATCATTCCCTCTCCCGCCCTGTCTGTGTCTCCTTCACACACAGAGAGTCATTCCTGAGTGGGTAAATAGAGTAAATTGGGGCTGACCCCCAGGGTTAGCAGAGGCCATGCTCTCTTTTCATGTCAAAGCCATCTGAAGGCTGATTGGTTGATTGCAGTGCTCTCCACTTCCAAAAGGCTCCCTTGTGCTGCTGTAATTGCCCTATCATGTGCACATACACATTCGCATACTTAACACACATACACATAGATGCATACATACACGCGCACACACACACACACACACACACACACACACACACACACACACACACACACACACACACACACACACACACACATTCTTGCAGCCAAATGACTTAATTGGTGTTAATTGCATAATGACAGTAGTGAATTGGACCTGGGTCAGAGGTGACACAGGTTTGAGTGGGTAGGGTGATGGAGAAAGGATGCTGAGAAGATTTGAGAGGACGGCTGGCACTTCAAGAAAAAAGCAGAGAAAAAAATTAAATTACATAGAAAATTTCATCCCAGAGTAAATTCAAATTAAACAAATAAAACAAAAATGCATATATACAGCAGACACATATACAATTGTGTATTTGTAATTTAAGTAGCTCAATCTGATCTGATCAAATGCAAAGAGTAATTTGTCTTTTCTCAAACACAGGTAAGGTTGGAGAATATCTAATACATCTGGCAAAGATATTCCAGCAGCTGGAACCACAAAAGCTGAATGCTGCTCTACCAGCTTTTGGTTTGAATCTCAGAACTATTAGTCTCAGAAGAACAGAGCCAGAACATTTAGCACTTCATACCGAGTGAAGTCAGACAGGTACTCCGGAACAGCAGGGCTGTGTGGAATCTTTTAAACTGGAAGTTAAAATTTGCTGTCAAGTCTGTAACTAAGTGGTAGCCGAAACAGGGATTTGACAAATTTGTTCTTGTTTATACCTCTGGCAGCAACATATTATAATAACTTTAGTTCACCATCGCCTTTGAAAATTGACCAATAGGAGAGCGTTCTTGTCTGACTAACAAGAAATAAATGCATGTTTAAGTTTTTTGGTATGTGCCTGAGACAAGAATCCTTATAGCATGACTACATTAAATATCTAAATGATAAATAAAGGTTTTTGTTAAGTTAGGGAAATTTATTATCTGAAGTCAATAATGACTTATATTTCTGAGCCTTGCAACGCTTGTCAAAACATGACTACTGTTAAAGAGTCTTAGAAGCAACTTACAGGGCATTCTAAGTTGTTCTGATCAAGCAAATTAGGAAAGCGATGACATCTGCATACTGAATATTTTTTGTGATATGTGTGGAGCAGGAAGCATATACAAAGTGCAGAGCAATGTTAAAGAGGGTCTCCACTTACAGCAGTCTTTAAAAAAAATGTTGTATATTTGGCATTTTGATCTTTTATACCCCAGGTTTTTCATGTTTCAAGACAAGTTCCCAAGAGATAACACAGAAACTAGTCCTAGCTTTAGACAGGATCCTAACCAGTCTGGGACTGCACTACCTACACTACTACTTGATATTCATCATAGTGACTAACTGAAGAAGGGAATATTGGAGATTGGCCAGTATTGCAATATTAGACTGTCTCAGTCTGTATTTCTTTTTCTTCACAACTCCAACACAAGCAATCCTTGATCTGATTGCAAAGTTGGCCCAAGTCAGCACACAACAGCCTTTTGTGATGTAGTGGGATGCTCTATATGTGTAACACAAGGATTCAATTTGACTCACTCTGCATCTGTTAGCGTGTGTGCGCGCGCACACACGCTTAACTATAGCAGCAGAGTATGCTTGTGTGTGATTGCCAGGGCAGCTGAAAGGGGTCTATTGGTGAAAACGTTTAAGTCATCATCATTAGAGAGTTGTTGGTACAGAGGTATGTTTTACTGAAGGACGTAATTGGCCCGTCATAGTGCTGTGTAATCTTCTCATATTCTATGAAAACAGTCAAAGCTATTGGCCATAATGGCCTGTTTAAGGTGGGACCTTCCCATGTTAAACATTCAGCATCCTAGCGGGACGTGGATGGGGACTGAATGAAAAAGCGAGATGGTTGAGTGTGTAAACTTGGGTGTATACCAGGAGTCCTGCAGTCATACGTTGTGTCTCTGTGCTCTACCATGTGTGCTTATTTCCCTTTTATTTTATTTCATATAAAACAATTCAATAGTCGTGTGTGTATGTATGTATGTATATGAATGCAGTTTGAACCCAGCATTAAGTGGATTGCATGATTTCAAAACCAGAGCTTTCTCAAATGGAAACAATGTTGCTCCTGAGACCACCCGGGATTAATTTCTCTTTGTGAAAATGTTATTGTGTATATGCATGCATGCTTTTGTGTGCGTGCCTAGATTCTACTGCAAGTAAATGAGTAAGACCGTGCACATACAACTGTGTGTTTTTCTTGTGAGTGTGTTTGTGTGTCCTTGTGTGTGGGAATTACAGAATTCCCCCATCTTTCTGTTTATAGGAGGGAGTGAAAAGTGATGGACGGTATGGAGAGAGAAGGGCCCGTGATGACATAGCCTTATGTTCAACCCTCTGGATGTGGGCCACTCTATATTAGATCTATCCATCATGAGGCTTCACTTGAATTCTGCATGCTTCCTATACCATTCATAGTTAGAGGTTCACTGTACATGTGTTAGTACCATATGTTTTACTCATATAGTACATGTCACATTCATACTTGTAAAGTCTGAATGTACTTTGTCATACCTATTGCATACCTGAGGTGTGTATTTGAGTGTATGTATTGACTGTCTCTGAGTGGGTTTTGAAGCATAGATGATAGATCTATGGTCTTCTTCTGGTTCTTCAATAGACTTCCTCCAGGCTCATCTAGTTACAAAAGGAGCTGTCACTCACTACATTTCTGATCTTACTGTGTGTTCATTCAAATATGTGAGTGTGTTGTTGCTGGTAGAGGGTTTGCATGTGCATGTGTAAAATTCCTTTATGGGTGTCGGAGCTGTCACCTGTTCCTTGTACTCTCTACAAGCCCTGTCTCTGGGCGCGCCTTTGATGTAGTCAACAGGAGATTCCTGCAGTGTGAAATAGCTCCAGCCAGATTTACTCAATGAAAGAGCAAGCCTTAACCACTGTTATTACACCCTTTTCTTAAACATCACGCCATGTTTCTGTCTCTCTGTCTCTTGTTGTTGCTCTCTTATTCTCTAGCTCTTAAACTGCCTATGTAAAAAGCAGCAAATAACACAATGTTATGAATGCGTTTGTGTAAAAGTCTTTAAAAATCTTATACTGAGGCCTTTTTTCTGTGAAATATTTAGTACAGTGTCAGAAAAATCAGTGAAATCTGAGAAAAGTTGACCCCTTAGTATCAGCTGATTTTTTTTTCCTACAAACTGAAAATGTTCTAAGTTACATGGTCTCTAAGTACTTAGGCATGGGTCAAAATTTGCTGTTGTTTTTTTTTTTTTTAAAGTTGCTTTACTTTTTCCAGTATTTTTTTAACACTCAGAACTTCCTAAGTACAGGAGATAGGCTAAAACTATGATATATGTACTGTATATGTACTGTCATATACTGTATATGCTTAAAACTGGTTCTAGATCTTAAATGCATCTTCCAGTGGCTAATTCATGTGGCTATCTCCTGTACTGGTCTCAAAAAGACTGGAAAAATTAAGGCAACTTAAAAAGCACCACAATTTGACCCAATCCTATGTACTTGGAGGGAAATTATCATAGCATCAATGTAAAATTTGGCTTCATTAAACAGGCTGTTATTGTACAAAAACCCCCAGCTCATTCTGATCTACTACAGTCAGTCATAGCTAGTGTCAAAAAGCCACAAGCCCTGCAGTAAAGTAAAGCTTAGCCATGCTGTTACTAAAGAAAAGCTGTGTAGAAGCTGATGTGGAATTAATCTGAACTTTAATGCAAGTTATTCTCCTTTGCCACTGTTCTCACACTTCATGAATGTAAGAAGTGACACATAGTAGTTCAAAATGACTCTTTGTAAGCCTAACAACAAAGACGGGGGAAGCATTAAGTCTTTCACACCTCTCCCTCTTTCTCTCAGTGACGCTCAGAGTCTGACTTTAGTGTGTTATTTCATACAGGTGGTTAGGCGTGTCTGTCTGAGCTGTTGAACATGTGTCAGAGCCCAAGTGGGGAGAGACACAAAATGTAATTATCTCTGAGAAGCACTATCCACGTAGCACAAACGTTACAAATATGTGTAACAGCAGTTCCAGGAGATGATGCTAATTTATTGCAGTTATCTTTACTATGTGTGTCCTGCAGACCTTGAAGAACAACAGAAGAGCTGAATGGACAAAGTTAAAGAGATGGTGACATTTTTTTCTATTGCAGAATTACTCTTAGACCAAAAGAGTAGAAATCAGAATTATGATGCAGACCTTACAGCATGCAGCAGAAATGATGCCAAGACATACAGCACCAGGGCACCACCTAAGTGTGTTTACTTAACCAACACTGGGCACATTTACAACTCAGCTGGCATGTTTAAGCATGCAAACGTCATCCTACATTGTTATTGCATCTTACTCAAACTACACATTCTCAAATATACATTTAAGATATACATTTAAATAATCACTCATCCTGCTCTTACTCCAGAGAATCCATTCTAATGTTGTTCCCAAGTTTTTCTGTAGCAGGCTGTAAGCATTATTTAATTATGCTGCTATAAAATTGGGCATTTTAAGATGGGAGTTTATGGCATTAGCTCACTTATAGCACCAACCTCAAGTGGCCATATGAGGAACTGCAGTTCTTATTAATTCCATCCATTCTTCCAAGGTCACATGGATGAAGATCATTTCAAGGTCATGTGAGGGCTGGAGCTTATCCGAGCTGTCACAGGGCAAAAGGCAAGGTACACCCTGGAAAGTTTGCAATTCTGTCACTGAGTTTTTGTTAGTTCCTTAATTTTTCAATCCATTGAAGTTTCATGTGTCTCATTTCATAGCTAAAATTTTAATTTTTTGTGAAGAATCAACAACAAGTGGGACACAATCGTGAAGTGGAATGAAATTTATTGGATGTGTCAAACTTTTTTAACAAATAAAAAACTGAAAAGTGGGGCGTGCAATATTATTTGGCCCCTTCACTTTCAGTGCAGCAAACTCACTCCAGAAGTTCAGTGAGGATCTCTGAATGATCCAATGTTGTCCCAAATGACTGATGATGATTAATAGAATCCACCTGTGTGTAATCAAGTCTCCGTATAAATGCACCTGCTCTGTGATAGTCTCAGGGTTCTGTTCAAAGCGCAGAGAGCATCATGAAGACCAAGGAAAACACCAGGCAGGTCCGAGATACTGTTGTGGAGAAGTTCAAAGCCGGATTTGGATACAAAAAGATTTCTCAAGCTTTAAACATCTCAAGGAGCACTGTGCAAGCAATCATATTGAAATGGAAGTATCAGACCACTGCAAATCTACCAAGACCCGGCCGTCCCTCTAAACTTTCATCTCAAACAAGGAGAAGACTGATCAGAGATGCAGCCAAGAGGCCCATGATCACTCTGGATGAACTGCAGAGATCTACAGCTGAGGTGGGAGAGTCTGTCCATAGGACAACAATCAGTCGTACACTGCACAAATCTGGCCTTTATGGAAGAGTGGCAAGAAGAAAGCCATTTCTCAAAGATATCCATAAAAAGTCTCGTTTAAAATTTGCCACAAGCCACCTGGGACACACCAAACATGTGGAAGAAGGTGCTCTGGTCAGATGAAACCAAAATCGAACTGTTTGACCACAATGCAAAATGATATGTTTGGCGTAAAAGCAACACAGCTCATCACCCTGAACACACCATCCCCACTGTCAAACATGGTGGTGGCAGCATCATGGTTTGGGCCTGCTTTTCGTCAGCAGGGACAGGGAAGATGGTCAAAATTGATGGGAAGATGGATGGGGCCAAATACAGGACCATTCTGGAAGAAAACCTGTTGGAGTCTGCAAGAGACCTGAGACTGGGACGGAGATTTATCTTCCAACAAGACAATGATCCAAAACATAAAGCCAAATCTACAATGGAATGGTTCACAAATAAACGTATCCAGGTGTTGGAATGGCCAAGTCAAAGTCCAGACCTGAATCCAATCGAGAATCTGTGGAAAGAGCTGAAGACTGCTGTTCACAAACGCTCTCCATCCAACCTCACTGAGCTCGAGCTGTTTTGCAAGGAAGAATGGGCAAGAATTTCAGTCTCTCGATGTGCAAAACTGATAGAGACATACCCCAAGCGACTTGCAGCTGTAATTGCAGAAAAAGGTGGCGCTACAAAGTATTAACGCAAGGGGGCCGAATAATATTGCACGCCCCACTTTTCAGTTTTTTATTTGTTAAAAAAGTTTGACACATCCAATAAATTTCATTCGACTTCACGATTGTGTCGCACTTGTTGTTGATTCTTCACAAAAAATTAACATTTTATATCTTTATGTTTGAAGCCTGAAATGTGGCAAAAGGTTGAAAAGTTCAAGGGGGCCGAATACTTTCGCAAGGCACTGTATGTCTCTGCAGCTTGAAAAAAAGGCGACTGGACTTCTTTAAGTTTCTTGAAGATGTTTCACTTGAAAGAAACTTAAAGAAGCCCCCAGCTGCCTTTTTTTCAAGCGCCAGACTACCATGATCTGGATAAGTGAGAACCTACAGAGATAGAATATCATATGAAAGTTCAGATAAAACTAATATGAGGCTTCAGCAGTCTCAGATAGTGAAGTGGTTGCAGTATCGCACAGTATACAAATTTCTCTGCTCACTGTTGCTTCACAGTAGCTTACAAGGAAGCACTGTCTGGAAAAACATAAAGGGTGAATTTTGAGTTAAAAATGCTTGGAACCTGTTTCATTATTATAACTCTGACTATTAAATCCTCACATTGTTTTCAGACAAATTTGGAAATCCCTTCACTGCAAAATAAGAGGGTGTAGAATCACTTCAGGAGGGAATCACTCATATCAGCCAGAAACAACAAGATGAATGATTACAGTTTGCAAAATTTGTTTCAGTGTTTATATGGACATGAGTATTTGGAATTTGTAGGAAAAAAATGTGAACCTATTTTTCAAGGTTTTGAATGTCCAACTGCTTTAATATCAACTTTTATATTTTTAGCCCCAAGTGTTTAGGGCTAAGGGAAATAAAGAGCAAGAAGCAGTCCAAAACCAACTCTTCACATCTCTGTTTTTTTTTTCCTTTTTCTTTGTTTTCTTTTCTTTTTTCATCCTGACATCTAAGTCTATGCTACAAATATTTTCCAAGTTGCCCCACCTTAAGTTATGCCATAGGACACCAAATCTACTATCCAATGTCAAAGTCTAGCAAGTATTTGGGTTGACTTTTCCTTTAACAAGGTAAGTGGAGTGAGACAGCTGTCACCTGTCATTACAGCAGACTGGAGGAGATATGTCAGATATGCCATTTAAACAGAACTACTCAAAGATGTGGGGTAAAGTGAGTGATGGTTGAAAGTCACAGTCTGTGACCTGAGAAAGCTCCTACTAAACATCAGCACATGACCTTGCTTGGGAGGCCCGAATTCTTTCAGCCTTAAGCCGATACTGTTCCCAGCGCAACCCAGGCAAAATGGACCGAGTTCACACACAAAAACTACACAAAGCCACATGCACCGACATTTCATACAGCAAATTTTATGAGTTACGGGAAGTCTGCACACACTTCACTAAATCACGTTTTTCACAGGTCATTTAGTGTGAACTATCAGCATCTTTTTTTTTTTTTTTTTTTTGTCCCGATATCAATAAGATGTTTGGAAAATCACGTCATTAGTTTTGGTTATCTGAGTTTGAGGAGCCAAAATGAAAAGTGATCCCTAACATAGGCAGCACATCAATATTTCCACATCACAGTTTCATAAACAGAGTGAGGACAGGTTTACATACATTACAGCCCCCAGTTCCACTTCATATCTTTCTTGGCTAATATAACAAAAAAAAAGTATTTGCCTAGCCAGTGCGGTATAACCTGTTGCATTAATCCCACGACTAAATGTTAAGCACTGTCAGTGTCAATGGCTCTATCAGCGCTTATTTAATGGAGACGGGGTGTTTTTGGCAGTAAATATCACTAAACTATGAGTCGCTTTGTCAGAACAAATGGGGATTATTTACTCTCTATCTATGCACGGAGCCAAACCTGTCACTTTCTACGATGCTTATTTATGATCTGCTGTATCTCCCTTTAAGTTTCCCTGGCAGGGCTTTCCACATTGTCGTACAGAGTGCTCCAAAAGGTCGTTAAAGGTTCAAGATGGCTGCACAAGTAGTATCTATGTTTTTAGTCATCAAGAAAATTTTAAGTGTTTGGGGGGGGTTGCACGGGCGTTTTATAGTTCAGAGTCTCTGGAATCAGAACTGGCTCAGATAACTGTTTATCACCTTAATGCGTTTGTTTCTGGCCTTTGTCTCCTGTCAGGTGCCCCTAGAGTCTGTTTTATTCACTCCTTCTCTCTGTTTTACCAACTTAACCCACCACACACGCTTTTACTCCACCCTCACCCCATTTGAGCTCATATTCATATTTAATACTGGTATCATTCAACATAGGAAGCAGTATATTTTAAACGGATATTAATGTATTATTTTTGATCTCTATCAAAACTATATTATCTTATTATTATATTAAACATGTGCACTGAATTAGCAGCTTGAAAAGTAGCTGTCGGTCATCTTTTTACACGTTCTTTCACTCTTTGCCTTCACACACTGACACAGAGGTCATACTGTGGTGGAGATTGCTAGCAGACCACCAGGCATTGTGAAAGCCTCCTTGTTTATCCCCAGCATATATCCTATGTGTCTAGTGTCCTGGGGCTATACTGACCCCAGGAACAGACTCATGATTGGTTCTTCCTGAGACTGGACTTAACTTAGTATTAAGTACTACAATGCAGCTGTGCTAGCACAAAGGCACTCAGTCCACTTGACATCAACCTCGACTTTGTCGCTCTGGTTTAAACTTGTTTTTTGTACATTTTTCATTTGAAAGTTTACAAGTGAAGCAGGCAGAGCCATGATTTTTGAGAAAAATGCACAGAGAATAAACCACTAAAGAAAGTCCGTTAACCCCTCGTCCAGGTGGGAAGAAATGAACACATTTTTAACACTAGATGAGAAGGTGCTAACATGTGGTGAACAAACACAGATCATATCTGACTTTGCAAATCTCCACGTGAACTTGTCTACCTCAAATAACTCTAGGTCCTGAATAGACATTATTATCAGATTTTGTTTACACAACTGTTACACACACACACACACACACACACAGCTGCTGATTTATGTACGCAGACACACACAAACACAGATCTACATGCAGGTGCAGATATGCAGCCCTCCATTAAGGTAAGCCTGGTATTCCCTAAAAGCAGATTGTGATCTCAGGGATCATATTTATTTACTTAGCAGGTTCCAGTGATCCTAAATAGATCTGAGATGACCAGACGGACCAAACCATTTTAAATCCAAAGCCTCATGTCTGTTGTCTCTCTGCCCGGCCACACGACCACACTCGTGCAGATTTTAGACTTTGGTGGAACTGCAAATGTTCAAAAATTTCTCGCTGTCTCACAGTTGAATCGGGGTTAGCTTTGTCTTTTGTTTTCTATCTGGGGTAATAGGAGGGCAAATCAGTTGAGAGTGGAAACTTGACTGAACTGTGGGCCATAAAGAACAGATGGGGAAATGGTGACTCTATGGGCAGTTAAAGAGAGGAAGCAACTAGTTGGGTCAGGAGTGAAAACTGATGGGTCAGTGGAGTTGATGTCATCTTGAGAAGACATCAAGAAGAGGGTGGAGTATTAACAGCACCCTAGAAAACAGCAATAAGCGACTACTTAAATGAACACAGCATTATTTCTGTACTGTGTTTTATCACAAAAGCAAATATGAAAAAGAAGTAATAATGATGGGAGGGAAATTGCACACTGATATCACTTTATGTGCGGAGTAGTTCTCTGGCTTTCGGTCCTTCTTTTCCATCTTGCAGGAAAAGGTCTTGACACCAGCCCACTCTGTATCTCCTACATGGAAACTTTCCTGCTTTATAAAACGCAGTAATTACCACATCAAGTCATACATGTCTTTTTCCCCACATTTCAAGTGGGAAAAGTAGTGAGTTGAACCTAAAATGCAACTGTTCCACATGTACAAGCATAGCTACTGATTTATACACACACACACACACACACACACACACATATGCAGGTGTAGAAACATACCCCTGCATTAAGGCAAACCTGTGTGTGGCTTCCATCTCACAAAGAGCAAAGACAGCCCAAAAGAGAAAAAAACACAACATTAAACCAATTTCAATGAACTGCATGCATTTCGAGTTAGTGGATCCAGCCTTCATAGTAATGTCAATGCCACCATGCACCTACAAAACGTCCCAACCTCCTCCTTCCCAGACCCCCAGACCAAGCTCTCACCCTCCCTCTCACACCAGCATGAGAGAGCACTACAACTAGAGTTGCATCCACTTTGGTTTTTTTGCAAATGGGGGTGAGAGGCTGTTACCATGTCAGTCGGCATGGCCTCTTATCACACCATCAGGCTACCCTCAGATTCTCTTTCCAGATGGAGGTGAGATAGGGCTTCAGAGGCCCAGACCCCCGCAAACACTGAGATCATGGAGGCCTCTCCTGATCTCCTACCTGATGGAGATTCTTTAATGTGGGCTCAGGTTTCACTCGTCTCCCCTGCCTGGCTAGGCCTGCGCTGCTTTCAAGATGCAGGCGTGTTCAGGCCTCTTAGACCCTGGTTCTGATGGCCCCACCACTGCTCCATGTCAAGGTCAAGCTCGAGGTCAAGGTGTTGTTATGGTACGCAAGTAGTGTTCCCGCACTGGTCTCACCATGAAAAGCAAGTACTGTAGTGGGTCGCATACAAAGAGTTTGACAACCGTGCAGCTGGCCCACAGTGGAACATAAACACTGCCACTCACACTGTGCTTAGAGAGAAGGAGAGGGAAGGACGATGAATCATAAGACAAAAAAAATTAGAGATTAGTTAGAGATCAAAAAGACTGGGAGCTGAGAGATAGAATCCCATGCACTTTTTAGTGTTGTTGCGCAAACCTTTATTTTGGACTTGCATGAACATAGTTCTTTTTTTACCGTGGGGCTTTTAAGTGATTGATGGATATCATTACAAGTCCCACCAGTAACACTTTCGCAGCCTTCTTCTGATGTGTTCATGTGTGTATAAATTTCAACATTCATTCTCATGTACTGCTCTTTTGAATGCAAGAATACCTACATACTTATGTCTGTGTGTGTATGTGAATATGTCAAAACAATCTCCACATTAGGAATAGCTACTGCAGATTCCACCCGTATCATTTGTACACTGGCACACCTTGGCTGGACCCGGGGAACTCACCACCATTCCACAGAGAGCCTTCTATCATTCCTCACCGGATTAGAGACAAAAAAAAAAAAAAGGGAGACAGGGAAAGAGAGAAAGCTGGAGAGAAGGACTGATCTTTTACATTCTGGAGCTGGCAGTGTTTTAGCTGCAATTTCTGCTGAAATAATAGAAGTTTTAAAATTGCTACTATGTTCTCTCTCACCCTCTTTGCCTCTGCTCATTTCAAACCTGACGTCAATTTGAAAAGACACAAGCAGTCGATGCACGCTAGTGAAACGCTGTTTGAACAAGAGGAAAGTTCAGAAAAAACACATGTGAAGCACACACACTGTCCGACTCACTTACAGATGCACGCTGCCTCTCCATGGGAGTTAATGAGTTTGATACATGAGATATATTTTTTTCAACAACAGTCAACTCCACCTAGTGGTGTTTGTACTGAATAGATTTCTGGCTGCAGTGAGGAATGGACTGTTATGAAGGAAACAGTACACCAGCAATTGTTTATCTGCACTGAGTCACTTTGCCCTGAGATTGCTGGGGAAGGGAGGATCGATACTGAGGTTGTGGATACGACTCCCACAAAAGCTACAAACTGTGCAGACAGCTTTGCCTCTGAGATCTGGCTGTGTGCCTTTGTGGCACAGACTGTCCATTGCTAGAGAGCAGTTGAAAACTGTGTTAGTACGTCTCCTCTGCACCTCTTGGCCTGGCATCTGTGAGCCTAGCTCACACTTGCTTTCACCCAGCATGTGTTTGCTCAGATGAAGGAAATTATGTAATTAGCCTGTGAGGGATTGTTTTCTTTTACTCTTTACCCCCCTTTCTCTCACTCCGTGCATTTACCCTTCTGTCTCTCTTTCCCTCCATCTTCTTTTTTTTTTGCACTCACCCTGTCTCTTAGTCCTATGACAGCAGGAGATGGTTCCAATTTAAGCCAAGCCACACCCTAGCTCACCTCCTTCGTTAATTGCCAGAGACCATCAGTAGAAGAAAATGAACACTTGTCATACAGCTCCATCTAAGCTGTTGAAGAGCAGCTTGGCTAAACATCAAAGGGAGAGTCTGAGAGGTGTAATAGGGAGTGGACATAGAAGCTTTGGGTGTGTGGGGGGGTTGTGTCTGGCTGAGTTAGGCTGGGATGTGTGCTGGGAGATGGGTTCAGGGGTACACACAGGCAGTATCGGGGGAGGGAAACCTGGCATTTTGCTCTCTAATTCCAGCCGGCCTGGAGGCCTGGAGCGCTAAGAAGGGCCTCACTGTTGCTCTCTGGATCAGCCAGGTATTGCTTACATAAAAAGCAAGTGAAAACAGCTGTAGGGATAATTAGCTTGATTCTCCATTACATGCCATGAGGGCCAATAACTAAAAAATGGAGTTTTGTTTGGGTTAGAGCTGTAGCCCCAACCAGGAGGAAGTTGTAAAAGTCAGGCAGAGAAAAGAGAGGGGGGGAGAAATTGAGGGATAAAGGAGCGAGCTCTTGAAGCAATTGTTGCAGAGGAGATACTTTCTCTTCCTGATGTAGACCACATTTAAAGGCTTTTAAAAGGCTGTGATTTTAGGACGATGGGATTGGCATGTGATCTGGATCTTTTTTTTTTTTTAGTACTTTTAGTTCACAGTATTGTGTGACTTCAGATTAGTTCTTTCAAACTGATCCACTTTTAATTTCACTTTTGGCATACTACCTTAAGCACTGCCTTGGAACTGACCTTCCTTCCTTTCTTTTTTTTTGTTTTTTTTAGCTTTTTATTTGTTTTTAGCATCATTGAGCATATGTAGTCACCACTAGTGTAAGGCTCTGCAGTTAATAAATCAGACATATGATAAGCGATTTCTTGGCAGCAGTTTCAAAACATAGTATGGTATGGATATGTAGGTCTGCATTTACACAGTATCTCAGCAGAAAGCATGCATGACTATTTAGAAGGAACAGCAAGAAAATCCCCTCCATCTGTAGTTGTCACTCCTCTGCGCCTGTATTTCACCCTAAATATCTTCATCGTCATACAACCAAATGACTTGTTTTATGTCTCTCCTCTTGGTAGAGTGAGCTCAGGGCGGGGGGTGGGGGTTCTGAAACTTTGTACTGGTAATTGAATTTGGTGTGTTTCTCTTTTTTTCTTTAGGAGTGATAGAACACCAACCACAGGGGTAATTCCAAGTGAAAGAGCAGCACTCTAACATTGGTGGTCCCAAAACTCTGCAAGGATCCATTTAACAACCAGTTTATATAAGTACCACTTAAAGACAAGAAGGGTTTCAGCCACTTGCATCCAGACTGAGATTTTGTATCCAGTCCTCGGGACAGACTAGAAGATAACAAAGCAAAATATCCACTTCCTGGATGTTTTCTACACAATGTTTCTATAAAAAGTGGTCACAAAATGAGGTTCAAGGCAGTGTATTAATTCATTTGTTAATTTATTTACTTGCTTAACCTGAAATAGACATCTGATGTTGCTGATTTTGATACTAATCATTTTTCATCTCCAGACACAATATGAGAAAATGTTTACATGTTCCATCCCACCATCAAGCAAGCCAGAAGTGGAGGGGTAGGAAGCAGGATGAAAGTCACGCATAGGGGAGATAGGAATGGCTGTTTGAGATTTTGCCAGTTAAAAGTATGAAAGTTAAAAGTATTAGTAAATATTTTTTTTTTTCCCTCCCAGTAAAAAGTGGTACAATTTAATAATGGAAGGGTATCGGATCTGTTGGATGAGTGTCAGGTGTTAATGTTTCGGTTTATCGGTAGCCGCTCTTTGAAGATTTGGGTCAGGGTTTGCATATTACTCTGCAGTTTATCACATTCCAACACTTACAGTTTTCATTTTGCCAGACTGTTACACATAACCACTTTCTCTTCCTCCACATGTCTGGCAAACATCTCCTTCTCACCTCATCCTCCTTTTTTTTTTTTTTTTTTTGCAATCCTGCCTAAGGAAATATCTGCAGACTGTTTATATCACTCAAAGAATATCCACTTGAGCAAGTAATTTAAAGGACACAAATAGTCATAAGAGCAGCTAAAGTAATAATGACAGTTGTCACCTTACCAAGTTGAAATGGCACTTTCTGCAGTGACATGCAGATGGCTTTCTGTTTTCCTGCACAAAACTGTGGACAGTGACCTTTTGGTTGAAAAGGCTTTAAGCACCCTGTCAGAGCCATCTGAGCTCACTCAATTATCCAGCACGTGGTTCTGTCTGACATAATATGCTTTGCTTTATCACGCTTGTAAAGCTGGGGGAAAAAATCGTGACCACAAAGGCAGAACTTCAAATAAGAAACAAAAAAAATTTCATATAATTTTAACACGCTGTCACAACACGCTGACATGTAAAATAATCACAGGTCGATAAGCATACACACATTCGCGACCACATAGCAGCACACTTCCTCATTAACAACTCGAACGCAGGCGTCACATGTGAGTTTGTGTAGTGAATGCGTCTGTTGTCTGGAGGTAGTGAGGTGCTGACAGAGAAGAAAGAGGAGCAGTCTTCAAACACATCCACAGGCAGGTCGTGCTCTCCATTATGCCCTGCCGGGGGCCATATTTGTTGATTCTTGGGCCTCCAAATCATTAATTTAAGTGCAGTCAACGGCAGAGAAACCTGAGAATGGCCTCTAACACACATAGCAAATTCACACACACACACACACATGCATATATATGCACACATTTATTTGGTAAAACTTACATGCAAGAAGAGTTACGTGTACACATGCACATATGCACACCCAGCATTGCATAACAAATGATTTCACTTTAATTGCTATTCCTGTTTATTTACTTCTGGCTGTAATGGATGGTCCTTTTTTTTTTTTTTTTTTTTTTTTTTTTGCTGAGCAGCCAATCAAAACGAGGCAGAAAAAGTGTAAGCGGACAGGCAAATCTGGACACATTCATTGTAATTTGACATTTCTCTTTATACGCAGCACACACTGACCCAAGATGCGACAGTTAAATACCATTAATCATGTGCAACTCAAGAATTTGGGGATCTTTGTATGTTTACCTGGGCATATCTCTGGTCCTCAACATACAAAGTTTGTCTTAATGTTCTTTCACTATGCCCTCCCTGAGTGACTGATGATAATGTCTTCAGTGATTGGTAGTTATTTTGGGGCCTGTTTGCTCAGCCAATGAGGCGCCCCCAGCGTACCAGACATACATCATTGTTTCACAGCCCTCAGGAAAGAAGTGAGTTGTTACTGACTGCTGTGCGGCCTGAGTAACAGACACATTCCAATACAGTTTTTTTTTTTCTTTTTATTAATGAGCACTTGATGTTTGAGCTGCTGCCAACTGCATTTAGAGAAATCTTAAAGAGCTCTGGAGACTTGCCAGAAAGTTACAGGAAGAAAATGGTCAAGCTATAACATTAAAAACACAAAATGTCCACACTAGACTTTATTGTCTGACTTCTATTTGCCAAGCAATGTAATTCTGTGATGTAACCTCTT
Organism: Archocentrus centrarchus; assembly: GCF_007364275.1. NCBI lineage: Eukaryota > Metazoa > Chordata > Actinopteri > Cichliformes > Cichlidae > Archocentrus > Archocentrus centrarchus. The sequence continues at coordinate 17,921,298 of NC_044352.1, forward strand.
TGGAGATGACCATGTAAATTAAAAACAACCTAATATCACTGGCTAGAAAATGCTTATCTATGTGCAACCCTTTGTGGCATACAGAGTTTAACATTTGTTTTTTTTTAATTCTTTGTGTTTGACATATTTTACTCACTTTGTTCTCAATGTTTCTTTCTGCAGCTCGTGGAACCAGACACCAGGTTTCAACTACAAGAATACAGATACACCAGCCCATATACCCCCACCATTGTGACCACCAGCCCTGATTAAAAGCAGATATAAGTGCACACTCCAGCACCCACCATTACACTTGGATTGTGGTAAAAATCAGTATTCAAATGGACATAAATTAGTTATCCTGAAGTTGACATGCAGTAGCCCACAGAAGACCTGGGACCACTGTGGGTGAACGCCCCTCATCAGTGCATCTGCCATCAGTGTGGAGTTTCGACAAGCAGTCTGCTTCCTTCATTTCCCCAGTTTTTTTTTTTTTTTTCTTTTAAGCTGGAAGCTGGATTAATTTAACAGTACTGTGGTGCTATAGAGTCCTGGCTTTTCATCACAAGCCCCCAAAACAACTGTGTGACTACAAGTGTGGCTAAACTGAGCCAGTGGAATTGGCAGTAAACTCAAGCCAGCTCCAGACTCTTTTATGGTAGCGTGAAAAGTATTCACTTTTGCAGCTAAATATCACACTTGTGTAAATATGACAACATGGACCTTGTAATCCATAATCCACAGAAACCTTCTCAATGCATTGTGCCAAAGGAGACATCTGCTGAGACGAATGACAGAAATGACACTGCAACTGAATTATTTATGTAACCATCCCAGTTATTTAATCGCGTATCTCCCATTTCCTGACAAGAAAGATCACCAAGAAAAGTTTGATGATTAGTTTCCATCTTTTCAAAAATAGGGAGGGAAACACAGCTGACCTCAGACAGCCAGTTTATTGTAAGAACAGTCTGTATACATTTCTCCTTGTGTTCTTCTTGCCTCTCATTGTCTCTTTTATGTTTTGACTGATTTTCTACAGCTGAAACTATTTGAGTGCCACTCTTTCTTTCTTTTTTTATTATACCAGCTACATGTGACTTATTATTCTGATTCTAACAAGTGATGTATTATGTTATTGTCTACTGATCTGTGAATCTGAGTGGCTAATCTGATCATAATGAAGTGTCTTGCATTAATACTTTTTTTCACTGTATTCAAGCTTGAGCTGATGTGATGATAATGTACAGTTGCAGTTTAATTTAGCAGCATAGCAGTGTTTTCATTTGGTTGTTACCTAATATGTACAGTTTTCATACTGTGTGTGTGTGTGTGTGTGTGTGTGTGTGTGTGTGTGTGTGTGTGTGTGTGTGTGTGTGTGTGTGTGTGTGTGTGTGTGTGTGTGTGTGTGTGTGTGTGTGCACTTTTGTGCTGTGCTCTCTTGGTTGTGATGACTGTGAAAGTTTGGGGGTAACAGTATTCGCCCTCGACTGTGTCCACAGTTGTTTGCGGTGATCAGCTTGTTTCTGTTGTTTGAATAAAATGTTTTCACTAGAACTGCATCATGTGCTTTATCAGAAAGACAACAATGTGAGCATTAACGCTGGCAGTGTTATTGGTAAATTTGAGGGCAAGAATGAGCAATTTTCACAAGTTTAAAGTTTCACCGTCACTAATGGCATCTACAACAATAGCCTCTTGCACTGCTCGAGAAAGTTTTTATTTATTTTTTTTTCCCAGTTTTCATGGTCTACCAGTTCTCTCTTTCTCTCCTTCTCCCTCATAAACTCAGCCAGATGTTGCCCAGTTTTCTTCCTAGGGGGACTTGTGGGGAGGGAGGGTAGCGAGGCATGGTGGTGGTGGTGTGGTGGGGGGGGGGGGTCAGAAATGTGGCCGAGGATGTTTTAAAGTGTTCTCTGACACAGCCACAGTCTCCACCATCCACTATGGTAACATTAGTGAGCAAAACATCCCCAGGACTCAATTCTGATACAGCTATGATGGCACAACAATATTATTACAGTCCTACACACTTTGTGAAAAAGCCAACACCTCTTCTGGCAAAGATAAGATACTTACAAAAGTATTGGTGGTGAATTTAATTGTAATAATAAGATTTAACATTTAATAAACACAAGGTACAGGGTTTTAAAATTTAGATAAATCATGCATTGACAGATCTATCCAACCACGGTCACTATGGGACTCGAGTCTATGGCAGCTAATGCTGGCCCAGACACAGCGGAACACTAAGGACAGGTAGGCAGTCCATCACAGGGCCAAACACCACACAGAAAGGACTTTGCCAACCAGCTGGTTCTTTCATCTATGAGCGAATAGCGGTAATCACTGCTCCACCATGCATAAAAATGTAAAAATATAGCTTTGTGTCCCTTTATACTGAGTAGCTCATTCAAAAGAAAATACAGCTTGCACTTGGATTTTGTCCAAGTGCTGTAAAAAGTCACAAAGGAAAGCTAGCTAGGAGCCAAATTAGGCATTTTCCATCACATACTGTAAAGGAAAGGTAGCAGATCTGCAAGACTGATGGTGCTTGATTAAGGCAACTAGGTCAGTATAATCATTTCCTCCTATCAGCTAAAGCAAGTCTTTCTTTTGGCCTACAGCCAGATATACAGGTGACTGCCTCCTTCCATTAATTTTTGCATTGTTTTACTTCTTTCACTGACTGTTATCCTGTCTCTATTTTCAACAAATTCTCTTCATCGCGATAGAAAACAACACCTTTCACTCTTGAAGGCGTACACACTCAGGAATCTATAGTGTGACATAAATGATTGCACACTTTACCTTCAGACTTTACTCAATGAAAAATATCGAACTATAAGCTGACAGATCCCTGCAGCATGTTTTGAGATAATGTACCATAAAATAATAATTATGCCTGGGAGCCATTTATAATGACTGTAATGCTCACAGGTTCTTAGGTGATGAGAGCAGCCTGTATAAGCACATGATATGGACCTGCTTGTCTTGATTTTACTGAGTGGTAACCCGATCTGCTGCCGGTGAAAATCCAAACTCTGCTCTGGTATGGATAGGGTAATAGCCTCGAGTGCTTTATAAGTTTGTTTTAGGTAATAGAGACGCTTGTTTTGTAACAGCCTGTTCCACCCTTTTCTCTCTCTCTTTTTTTTTTTTTTTTTGCTCGCTTCTCTCTCCCTCTCCCTAATTTCAACTCCGTTGAAATTCCTTGGTTGTTGAAAGTTGGTGACTGGAAGAAGAAAAGACGGATTTGAGGAGAAATGTGAAGCGCATGCGCCATGTGAAGGTTTTGCTCCGCGCATCAATGCAGCAATGTGCTAGTTTGTGAGAGGAGGCGACTGGGGAGCAGGTGAGAGAGAGGGAGAAGAGAGAAAAGAGGGAGGGATAGTTTTCTGCACTTCAACACAGACGGTGTGGGAGGACGACGCACTTGGAGCTTCAGAAAAGCCGCTGTTGTTCACACGCTGTGCTCTTTTCCTCTCCCTGGCACCGTGCGCACTCGCCAAGCCGCACTGTTTGGAGATAGTCCGCGCGGAAAGTTTTTGGAGCATAAAGTCTGGAGCCGATCAATTAATGTTTGTAATTGTTTTTCTTTGGTGAGGCGGATGAATGACTTTTTTGCGTGTGAAGACTATTAATTCGAGTTGGGGAATTGTCTCGAGTCGTGTTTTTTGAACAGAATGGAAGGTAAATTGACAAGTCGATTGTGGCGAGGATCACCGTGTGGATCTTTCCGCAGGTAAAACACGCTGTGGCGTGAGCGTGTGATCGGCTGGATTTAATTGTCTCATTTTTCTTTTGATATAGCTTAGCTGGATTCTGGAACAGTTTTTCACTTGGATAGACAGTTTCATGCCGCTTTTAATTAGAAGCGAATCAAGAAAGTAGGTTTCCGCCAGTGGCTCTTTGGGTTGCCGTAGGCTGTTTTATTTAATAGGTACCGCAAAGTCACGCACTGAATTGTTAAAGGAAAGGACTCTTTCCCCACACTGTCATTTGAAACTTTATCCATCCCGCTGCTTTCTACCAGACTTTTAAGCTGTTAAGCGCACGGAGCGCTTGCACTGAGTTTTTTGAGTCGTGCGCCAAACACCAAATCTGAAGAACTCTCAGCTTTAACTCTCTTGAGTTACACTTTGTTCATCCCAACCAAGCATTTTCCAAGAGATTCGGGAGGAAAAAAAAAAACGACGATACTTGCCATCAGTGCAGCGGAAAAGGAAATCTTAAATCCACCTGGCCTGCACTGGGATTATTGGTTTGATATCGTCTGCAGAGAGTGGATTACAACTTCTAACGGGCTGAGCTCCCCGGTGAGTAGCCTATACGTCTCCTAGTTTACTCAGTTTTCCATCCAGCCACAGTTTATCTTAAAGAGGGGAAAATGTGTGTTTCAGTGTGTTTTTGAACTTGCACAGGGTCTGGATGTGGACAAAAGTTCGTGACAGATGTACTGTAACCCCCCCCCCCCAAAAAAAAAAAAAAATATATATATATATATATATATATATATCGTATAGACTGATAACCATATGTCAGTGGATTGATGTGCAAACAGTGAATTGAAAAATAACCATATTATTTGTTAGAAATGCGTATGATTACTGTATAAAAGCCCGCTTTTCAACTAATAATATTCCATTGTTAACTGAACAGTCAATGTTCTTTGCTGCTCTCCTGTTCAACTCCGTGTACCTGGCTCCCTCTCCTGGTTTTTTGTAAACATCTGGGCACACATGAAAAGACGGTCATCTTGTGCTGTTAAATACAAGCAATTTGTTAAATACAGTCATTAGTGTGTGTTTATATATATATATATATATATATATATATATATATATATATATATATATATATATATATATATATATATATATATATATATATATATATATATATTAGTGTGTGTGTAGATGGAAATGTGTACATCTGCGTGTGTTTATATACTGTAAAGTGTGTGTGTGTGTATAAGATATACAATATTCTTTTTTTTTTTTTTTCAATAAAAAATTCCTTTCGTATTACCACCACTCCACGCATCCACAGCTCAATAAAACCTATTCATTTTTTCATTTTGTTCATTGTAAACATGTATAATATCTGTCGGCTGTAACTATAGTTTCTTAAAAAATAGACCAGTCATTAAATTCAGTATGCTATAACTCGACACTGATCGCATAATACTTTTCCTTCACATTTTCACCAGATATTGTCGCTGAAACTTTTTTAAATAAGCTGCTTAATAATAAATTAGTTTGGCCAAGCGTCCCAACAACAGAAGGCCAAAATTATCTGGGCCCAGGTTTGAAGTTAAGTATTCCCAGTTATGTTCTAGTACAAAAAGGCGATGCCCCCCCCCCCCCCCCCCCCCCCCCCCACACACACACACACACACACACACCACATTTGCGTACTCTCACGGTTTTAGTGCCATATGGCACTTTAAAATAGGCTCTGAAATTAACCTTGACTGAAGGTACTGCCTACTGTTTTATCATTCTAGCTGAAATTTGTTGAGTTAGTTAGATACCACTTTGACTGACAAAACTCTGCAGGGTAGCCATCAGTCATCCGGCCACGTCCTATGTGTATCTCGCACGGGTCAAGTCGTTTCCGAGGGTCACTGAGCGCAGGATTTACGTACAGTAGCTTACGCAAAATTAATATTAAAAAAAACAAACATATTTACAATAATAAAGTATAGTTGCTGCTGTCGATGAAAGAATATTTACAGTATTTATCCACTGTTCTTTGTTCTTAAAACAAACACTCGTCTTTGCTCTGAGAGGGTGAAACTAAGATGTGAATTGTCAGATCAATGCGCACACCGACTGTATAGCTCCATGACGGCTCATTTGACTTAGAATCTGCAAAACGAACCGTGTGAGTCACAGGTCACAGCCGCTGTTCAGCAAATTGTTTTGCCAAAAATAATATTTAATTGATGAGCTTAATTATCCATAAATTAAAATGTTTTAAAATATATATTTTAAAATCCGCTTCCTTTCAGGCGTAACAGCTCCAATTAGTGGTTTAAAATCAGTGTAAAACCGCCGCCCTCAGTGGATTATTGCTTTTAATTTATGTGGAAGAACTGCGAAGAACATAACTTCACCAACTATTACTGAGGCGGCACGCAAACCAAAAGCACGTGTTCGTGTGTGCGTTGTGTGCGAGTATGCGCGCGCTGGTTGAGTGATGGTGAACTTGGCCTCGTCTTTAATGAGTCTTAGGCAGGCCCAGGTCTCCACGACTCAACCCTGGAAAATAATGCAGCGTGACAAATTAGACCTGCTCTGGATCCCAAAATTCACACACGACCAAGATGGATGGCTGGCACATCGGTTTAGCTCTCAAATTTAGGAGTAATTATTTGGCCTAATTTTCTGCCTAAATGGCAACAAAGCTGAGCAGTTGTATGCAGATAATTGACGTTTTCTTTTAAGTTCTCTGCAGTTTTCCTTGCGCAAAAGTTGCGCAGCATCAGATCTTCATCTCCCCACCTGGCTACTGTCAATCAGGTTCATTTTCAATTAATATGTAGGAAAATTAAACTGAATATAAGCCAATTATATAAAGATATGCCCATTAGGTCTCCGCGTCAGATTACACATTTAATCGCCACGTTTTGCAGTTACGGAAAAAGAAACAATTTAAAAGTCAAATTTCTTTTTTTAAATTTACGAGGATTTTTTTTTGTTTCTTACAATTAATTAAATAAACCACAATAAAAATTTTTTTTTTAAAAATTAAACATTTTTATTGCATTTTTTCCCATATGTGTTCTTTACATAAAATAAACAAAACCTTGTCAGCAATAGAAAATAAAGGTGGGTCTGCCAGGAAAAAAAAATTATATAAATGAACTAGTATGGCAACAGCTATGTTTTATTTTTATTGGTTTTGGATTTTATTTACCTTGTTTACCAATTCTTCATTAAAATACATTAATATTTGTTTAAAAAAAAGGTTAAAATAAATTACACACACACACACCCTGTCTCACGGGCCCTTTCTAGTCTGTTTGTAAAGTGAAATATCTGGAATGTGTCTTGCAGGAGTTTCATGGTCATTGTGTCTTCTCAGGCTGTATGTCTATCAGTCTTGTGTGATTCACACTCAGATATGTTGCCAAATGACTGCTCTGCTGTGCAAGCAGTGATGGTTGCAGGGTTTTCATCATGCACTCAGACAACTTTAGCCTTTTGCATGTAAATGAGATGTGCAGCAATACAGCTGAAAGAACATTTTCTTTACACGTGTATAATTGTGCATTAGAAACAACCATCTAGTCAAGCAGGCAGACTGACAAGCATCCTGTTCTCTGTTCTCCTTCAGATCACTGGCAGTATGAACCTGGGGCTAGGCTGTGTGTGTCGGCCGGTTTGCTGGCCCTTTGGCAGCGTGTTGGACTCCAGACACTGTGTCTTTGCCCTCACGCTCCTCACTCTCCTCATGCAGGTGGTGGTGGAGGCCAACTCATGGTGGTATGCATTAATTTTCTTTCCATATGCCAGCAATTCTGTGAGTCTTAATTTGTTCAGTTTGCCTTTGAAGTGTGTTTACTTGTCCTTCTTTCTCTTTTCCGTCACACACCAAATTGTAAATATGACAACTGTGCCTAAAAAGACTTGGCAAAAAGTTACACATAGGTGATACTGATTAAAAAAAAAGTGTTTATATTTCTTCCTCTGTTTCAAAGTCACTTTGAGGTCTGTGTGCATGTGTTCAGTTGCACCCCATATGAAGTCATACAGCATACTCGGTGTATAACATTTGCTTTTCTGGAAGCCTTTCTCTCCCATATTTTCTTTCTCACTCATTGCCAAACCAAAATTATGAATATTATAAAAAACATAGAATGCTGCGGTTTCCGAGTCTACGTCCAAATATTTGACAACACAGTCACTGTGTGTGTGTATACATGTCCTGCTTTCATTAAAGCGATAAGTCTATATTTTCACATTATGCTTAAACACACCCAGCACTTCTGATAAACACAACTCTTAACATCCAGTAGCTCTTTCTGTGTGAATATTGTTGAATATTTGTGTATCCCAGTCAGAGTGCGTGTTCAAGAACATGGACCATTTAACCCAAAACTTAATCTAAAATATTTTTATAACTTCGGAGCAGATCAAAGCAAACAGTGACATACTTTGCTGCAACAATTGTATGAAAATAATTGATTTTGAGATTTATACAGATAAACATTTAAACGGGCCAGCTATTTAATGCAGTAGGAAACTGCATTAAAGTTTAAATAAGTCAGATCAGTCCAGCTGAGGACTCGCACAGTACCACAGAGCAGACCCTGGGAAGCCGAGTTTGTGGTACACACTGTGTGTCTTTCAGTTTCCTCTTTGAGAGGACACACAGGTGTGAATGATTTAGAGTGTTGGAGTAGTGGGTGTGCTCACTGCATGTTTGTGAGACAGAGCATCAGACTGCATGACCCCCCCTTCCCCCTTCCCCCCCATCTCCTCCTTTCTACTGTGTGCCTATTTGTGTATATCTGTGTGTGTGTTTTTTTATGTATTCTCTCTGTGTTTCCTTGCTGCTGAGTTTCCTTAGTCTATCAGGTTACACTAGGGGCTAATTGTCTCTCTCTAGGGACTCAGAGATGGGCCGCTCTAATTGTCCTGTGGCCTGGAACCAGATGCTTATGCTGGTGTTCCCCCCTCTGTCTCACCCTCTTTGAGCTGCATTTGTTCCTCTGTCTCTCTCTCTAAGTCTGTTCTTATTTCCATTTCTTTCTCTTACACAAAATTGAACAGAACAATTATTTTAGCAGAAATGATCAGTTCCTCTCTGTGGTGCTATAAAAAGCTAAACAACTCTTGAATTATACTCTTTGGTTGATTGAGGAAATGCACTTCAGAAAACATGTGAAAACCATTTTTTTTTTTCCTCTCCCCGATTGGATTTTTTTTTTTTTTTAACGTAGTAAGCTACATGCTCTCTTTTAAGACATACTAGCCTTTACATAACTTAAAGCTAAGAAGAAAAAACATCTTGAAACACACATATATGCACGTTTTATGAAATCTATATAAAATCAACATTTCTTTAATATATGTCCTGTTTTCAAATAAATTGAGCAAAGCGCTGATTAGACAAGCAAGATCAAAAATAGGTGCAAAAAGCACAAAAAAGCCATATTAAAACAACAACAAAAAACACTATAACAAATAAACTGCAGAAAAAGATAAAGTTTTTAAAATAAAATACTAAGATGACTAAAAATGTCCTTTAAAATATATGTTAAGGTTTTTTTTTTTAAGTGCCACAAGAGGGGTAACATTTGATTGTGAGAGGAAGGCCGGCACTCCCGCCAACAAAAATCTCCTTTATCCGCTAACCCCAATTGTGGAGCAGTTAAAAGCAGTTGCTCTGAGGATTTAAGAGACCTAGCGGTAGACTAGGGGCAGAGAACTTCTTAAATGTACCCAGGAGCTAACCCATGCATGTCTTTATAGACACATAAAGAACCTTAAACTCAGTTTTAAATTGACAGTTTTAGCAAGCGTAGGGAATCTAGAAATATCAGCTGTTTCCATATCCACAACAGCTTTGCATCTTTATTCATTATTTAATCTTGGCATTTTTTGCCTCCTAAAACCTCTGAATAGTTTTAAAATAAAAAGTAGTTACACTGCTCACAGCTCCATACAGTTTGCAAGTGGTGATGCAGGGACATGAGTCCCAAGAACCTGACTACAATGGTGTTATTGTAAGCTTAGCCTTTTCTTTTAATTCATACATCCTTGTTTTACTCTTTAAATTTTCCTTATGTATCCTCCTCTGACTACTCTTTCCCCCTTGTCTAAATTTAATTCCCTGTATATTCTTTGTTCCAAATGACTTCCAAACTGACTGTCCTGTGGCATTAAAGGATAAGAGTGTACAGGGTTTTACTCCACCCAGTAACTAATTGCACCTCTTTCCACTGATTAACATAGTTTCATCATCAATGGAGAGAACCCAGTCAAGTGAAATCAGCTGCTGATTGTAGTTTTGCCCTGAAAACTTGGATACATTTGTTTTAATGACACATGACTGAAAACACTGCATTATGTCTCCCCTTCATGCAGGTCTCTGGCCATGAACCCTTTACTAATCCCAGAGGCCTACATCATCGGCGCCCAGCCTCTGTGCAGCCAGCTGGTGGGCCTGTCACAGGGCCAGAAGAAACTGTGCCAGCTCTACCAGGACCACATGCAGTACATTGGTGAAGGTGCCAAGACAGGCATCAGAGAGTGCCAGTACCAGTTCAGACATCGGCGCTGGAACTGCAGCACAGTGGACAACTCCTCTGTTTTTGGACGGGTCATGCAAATAGGTAAGAAAGAGGCAAAGGCTGTATACCAGAAACATGGAAACAATGACACAGGAAATTAATAAAAAAACTACATACTAGAAATGTTGAAATGCACATTTTCTGTATGTACCAGGTATACCTTATATCTTTCCTTTCTTTTTTTCTTTTTGACTCACTGACCCTTTTTTGGTTTTGTTTCTTTTTTTTGTTGTTGTTTGTGAAAAGTGTGTGAAATGTGTGGGGCTTCTGATGCTCAGCAGCTGTGTGGAGGGAATAGTTGGTGGGTGAGGTTGCTAGATAAATCACATGTGGCTTTGGCCTGCTAAACCAGCCCCCGATATGGAGCAGGAGGGAGGCAGAGAATCTGCTTTTCCCCCTGATGAATGGGAGACAGTCTAATACACACAGAGACACACACACACACACACACACAGACACAAACTCTGGACTGTAGCTGCCTTTCTCTATTTACAAGTAAGGGGAGTGCAGCGAGTGTATGCACCAATATATCACTTTGTCAGAGATTACATTGTCTGTTTGTCTCTCATAGAAAGTTCAAGAGCTTTCCTGTTGCTAAAATCAAATCCTGTTCTTGGGTCCTATCATTAAACACACTTTGTTCTAGTTTTATTTGAATGTTGGAGCAGCCTGGGATGCTGGTGGCAAAATTTGAATGGGGTCAGATTTTCTAGTTTACTGTGTTTCTCCAGTTTTGGGCATCAAATTTCCTCGAGAGTTTATCTTTTAGTGTTCACACTGGAAAAATGTAATGGAATAAATGTTAAATGGAATTTAATTTGTGGTGCTCACAGCTTTAAAAATAACATTTAATGCATTCAGCAGCATTTTGTTTTTCCAGAAAAAAAAAAACTTCCCATTACTCTGGATTATCTGTTGACGGTTCTCTTGGTGACTTTTTTTTTTTTTTGTTGGTTTTTTTTTTTTATAAAATGAGGAAAGTGGTTCCACTGAAAGTCGATCACACCAGCGTTTGCAGATAATCTGGGTAACTGGGACATTCTTGGGATGGAAGAGGAATTTTTAACAAATATTCAAATGTAATATTCTGAGCAAACAAATATATCTAATTTACTTGTGCTGTATCAGGGTGGTGGCACAGTTCTCAGAGATGTATATGTTGAAACCACTGCACGTAGGCTGAAATGATCCGAACGGAGAGACGGATACCACAACTTTTCATTCATGTTGCGTGGTCATTTAACGCAGTGCACTTCTGTGTATACCTTTTACACTGTTCTCGGTGATTCCGCCTGGTGTGTCTCTGGTTCTTACTCCCTGTCCACAAATGATTCTTCATCAGCAGCCGTTCTCCCATTCCTCTTCTCCCTCCCGCTTCTTCCCCAACAGTGATCCCATCTCAGTCCACCTTGGGCCATGTAAACATGTCCTCCCCTCTATAGTTGTCCATACGAAAGCCTGTCTTACTCTGTCTGCTGGCTTAGGACACTGCTGGTGATTTAAAGCATAGCTCCAGGGGGTGCTGGCGTGGCTGGGTCAGACTCTCTCTCCTGCATGGTTTGGCTAGCTCCAAGGTGGGAGACTTTAGAAAGGCAGCAGCAGTGTGGGAGACGATGGATTGTCTGTCTACAGGTCCGCTATTAGGCCAGTGTCCTCAGGCTGGATTAAAAGTTGTACTAAACTAATAAATCCCCCACTCTCTGATCACTAATGCTCCATTTCCCACCTGGACTTCTATTAGACTCTCCAGAAGGTTTCTTTATTCATCTTTTATTCACTTTTGTCTTTTTCTGCTTTTATGCAATATTAAATGTGCATTTCTTTTCCTATTGTGCTTTTTTTTTTCCCTTTCAATGTCAGTCTTTTTCTTGACTTATCTTTTCACTCGCTTTTGTTTCCCTCCTTTCCCTCTCTTTCCATATGTTATTGTCATTATAGCACAGTCTCTAAAGGTTTGACCCAGCAGGTATAAGAGCTATGCATTTTTATTGTGTAGAAGCCCTCGTCTTCAATGTCAACACACAGCCTCTCATAGTTTGGTAGTCTGTTTCTTCTTTAGTTATTTCTCTCTTTTTGTGTGTGGCTTTGTAGAGTGACAAAAACTGCTTATGTGCAATTTTCTGCCTTTTTTTTTTTTTTGTAAGTCTCCCAAACTCTCGCCTCTATAGAGGAAATGTTGAGGGTAGAAACAGTTGGGATTGATGTGCAGTGGCTCCAGAATAACTCAGTCATGACAGATAAACTTAAAGAACCGTTGTCACTTTCAATTTGGGTGAAATGGCAGAGACTTGTTAAGAAGGATCTCTGTCACTGGAGGGCGCCGTCTTCTCTCTGGCTGAAGCCCAATAACAGCAAACCAGATTACACTCTTCAACATGTTGTTGATGACGACCCTGCAGTGCTTGGCTGAAGCGCTCTGTAATCTTAAGTGTATGGCGAGTGCTGTCATATGACATCACATCTCAAAATGCCATACACTCTCTTAAAGCAAAAATGATGGTGAGATACTCTGAATATAGAAGAAACATACAGGCTTAACCTACAAAAACGGATGCGATGGATTGAGATCATTTTTCTTGTCTGATAGGTCGCAGTGTATTTAAAATTGGACCGCTTTAAACATTTGAATGTTTACGCCGTCTCATATTGTGTCTTATATGACGTGATGTTTGTGTATCTGCAGGCAGTCGAGAAACGGCGTTCACGTATGCCATCAGTGCTGCAGGAGTGGTAAACGCTGTAAGCCGGGCCTGCAGAGAGGGTGAGCTTTCCAGCTGTGGGTGTAGTCGTGCTGCTCGCCCTAAAGATCTTCCTCGAGACTGGCTTTGGGGTGGCTGTGGAGACAACCTCAACTATGGCTATAGGTTCTCCAGGGAGTTTGTGGATGCCCGTGAGAGGGAGAAGAGCTTTCCCAAAGCCTCATACGAGAGTGCACGGCTGTTGATGAATCTTCACAATAATGAGGCAGGAAGGAGGGTAAGATTCTTGAGTCCTGTGCATGCACATGCACGTAAATCATTAACCATTTTTTTTTTTTTTTTAATATTAGAAAGAAGCAGAAAGATGTATAGCGGTAGAGAAATCACAAGTGAGACAGGCCAGGTCAATCAGACAGATCTCCACTGATCATCTGTGTAACAGCTCCATCTGCTCTCCTCTCCTGAGGCTTTGATCTATCAAATGATGGAGTCATTGGAGACAGCTCTGGGGTTTCTTTTCCTTTTAAAACATCTTGAAACCACCTCAAAGGAAACATAATGCCAGATTGCCAGGCTGTACTCTTTCAAGGAGGACAAATCAGTGGACATCACAGCACCCTGGAGACATGGACAGGATCATTCTGTCCTCTCTAGCAAAGTGATGCCTTATGAGATCAAGAGCAGCACATTATTCAAATATTTATACAGACAGGACAGATTTACAGTACGAAGCATGTGGTCAAGTTTTGTTTTGTTTTTTGCAGGTTTTGTTTCAAGAAGAATAATTATGAAACCTGTTATGTTTCTCTCCCCTTCTTCTCCTATTCAAGATTGTGTCAGACCTTGCCCACGTGTCCTGCAAGTGCCACGGAGTATCAGGTTCCTGCAGCCTGAAGACCTGCTGGCTGCAGCTGGCTGACTTCCGCAAGGTGGGCGACGCACTGAAGGAGAAGTATGACAGTGCTGTATCCATGAAACTCAACGCACGAGGAAAGCTGGTGCAATTGCACAGTAGGTTCAATGCTCCCACGAACCATGACCTTGTATACATCGAGCCCAGTCCAGACTACTGCTTGAAGAACCAAAGTACAGGCTCTTTGGGCACAGTGGGGCGCCTTTGCAACAAGACCTCAGAGGGCATGGATGGGTGCGAGCTAATGTGCTGCGGCAGAGGTTATGACCAGTACAAGGCCCAAATAGTGGAGCGCTGCCACTGCAAGTTCCACTGGTGCTGCTACGTCAAGTGCAAGCGCTGCACCAAAATCGTAGACCAATTTGTCTGCAAGTGAGAAGAAGAGTGTTGCCTGTGTGTGTTTGCTTGCAGATGATGGGCACAAATCTGTGTGTATTCATGAGCAGAGGAGCTGAACACAGAGAATGGAAGAAAGAAACTATATAAATTATATTTATAGAGTTAAACAATTATGCCATTGCAAAAAGACTAAAAAAATCATATGTCCTCAGAAACTGAGAGTATTGTGAAATATTTATTTTCAGATTATGTTTTATTTTGGCCCAGTCATCACCAGAAAACTTTTAAACCCTTCAAGTGCCTAAAAGTGGCTGGAAATTTTATACCATGATTCCCTTACCTTTTTTTTTTTTTTTTAAACCACAGAAAAGATTATTTTTCTTATCTGATGGGTCACAGTATTTTTAAAATTGGACTGTGCCTTTCATAGAAGAGTAAGGTTTTAATTTTTGTGGCGTAGTTGAGAAGAGGTCCTTTTTTGTTGTTTGGGAGAGACTATTGAGAGGAGAACGCATGTGCTGTAGTCTATGGATGTCTTTTCACGGGCCTATTCCCAGACCAGCCTTCACATCGTTACCGAAGTCTGCTTGTCCCCCTTCACCACATGTACAGTAAGGAACACTGTTGGTTTGTATGAGTCCTTGGAGTACAATGGGCACAAGAAAGAGGGCTATTTTGGGGATTGGGCCATTTACTAAGCTATCCCAGATGCCTTAGTGTTCCCCAGGTGCTGCAACAAGCCCTCCACCATTATGCACTTTGATACAGAGGCTTAAACATGTCTGTATGTGTCTGTTCAGCTGTTATCATTATATCAATATTATAGCCTACAATTTTTCCATATTACTTCAAATTATCCATTTAACATTATTCTACAATACTTAACAGTTTGAATATATATGGGCAATGTTGTGGTTACAGTGGTGAAATATTCCACACTGTGTATATAGTACGTCTATCCAGCCAGCCAATCAGTAAACTGTATTTATTTACTTTAAACAGATCCTCGTTTAAGCTTTCAGCAGAAAAGCATCATCTTCATGGTAGATCAAGAGTTAGGCAGGCATCCCAAAGTTCTTGGGTCACTTTTTAAAACTGTAATTCTCACTAATGCGGCTTCTCACTGTTTTTGCAAAAGGGAAAAGCACCTTATTGTTGTGGAACCAAGTCTTACTCATGTTTAGCTTTACTGTTACACACATTGTATCACAGGTGTTCAGATTATGATGCTGCCACAGATTTCCAGTACCACTCAGTTAACTGCTCACTATCCCTGTGATGATTTTCACTAGACAAACTATTTCTACCCAATCCAACTATGTATATTTATAAGCTTCTCTGAATTTTGAGGTTTGTTAAACTTTGTTGTGCTATAGCAAATATTTTGTTACTTTTTACAAATTGGCTCAATGCTCTACTTTGTTTCAATAAATACCGAGTGTAAAACCAACAAAGAAGTATTTTACTCAGCGTTTAATCAAGTTGTCTGCACCTTTGAGTTTTTTTTTTCTTTCTTCTAATGAACATTTTCCATCCTTCATATGCATTATTAAATGCATATGCAGAAAGTTTGAAATACACCCACTGGGCACTTTAAGGACATCTTTTTTCTAGTTCTGGGTTGGACACCTTTTACCTTCATAACTGCATTAATTCTTTGTGGCATAAATTCAACAAGGTGCTGGAAACATTCCTCAGAGAGTTTGGTATGTTATGATAGCGTCACACAATTGCTGCAGATTTGATGTGAATCTCCTGTTCCACCGCATCCCAAAGGTGCTCTAATGGATTGAGATCTGGTAACTGTGGAGGCCATTTGAGCACAGTGGCCTCATTGTCATTCTTGAGAAACCAGTCTGAGATAATCTGAGCTTTGTGACATGGTGTGTTATCCTGCTGGAAGCAGCCATCAAAAGATGGACACACTGTGGTCATAAAGGGATGGACCTGATCAGCAACAATACTCAGGTCGATTGTGACATTTAAACAATGCTCAAAGTGTGCTAAGAAAATATCCTCCACACCTTTGCACTATGACCAGTAGCCTGGACTTTTAACATAAGGCAGGATGGATCCATGCGTTCATGTCTTTTATGCCAAATTCTGAGCCTATCTTTTGAATGCCACAGCAGAAATTGAGACTCATCAGACCAGGCAGTGTTTTTTTTAATCTTATTGTCTGATTTTATTGAGTCCATGCAGACTGTAGCCTCAGTTTCTTGTTCTTAGATGTCAGGAATGACACCCGGTATGCTCTCCTGCTGCTGTAGCCCATCTACTTCAAGGTTCAATGTATTTTGTGTTGAGAGATGGTCTTCTGCATACTTTGTGGTTGTGAGTGGTCTGTCTGTGCTCCTCTGACACCAACAAGGGATTTCACCCAGAGAACTGCAGCTCACTGGATATTTTCTTTTCAGATCAGTCTCTGTAAACCTTAGAGATGGTTGTGGGGGAAAATCCCAGTAGATCAGCACTTTCTGAAATTCTCAGACCAACCCTTCTGGCACCAACAACCATGCTATGTTCAAAGTCACTTAAATCACCTTTCTTCCCTATTCTGATTCTCTGTTTGAACTTCAGCAGGCTGTCTTGCCCATGTCTGCATGCCTAAACACATTGAGTTGCTTTCATGTAATTGGCTGATTAGATATTTACATAAACGAGCAGCGGAACAGGTGTACCTAACAAAGTGCCTGGTGAGTGTTTAATACAGATTTTACCACAGATTTTGTAAAACAGGATCTTTTAAACCTTCCAGCATTTGATTTTTTTTTTCCCTCTTCTGTAACAGTAACATTCTGCTATTGGCTCTCCTCAGCTACGGGCAGATTTCGTGACAATCAAACCCACATAGGATGACAGCTTTTTCAGGCGTGTGGTGCACAAAACCATTTTGTTTGAGAGGTTTGGAAGATGGCCTAAAGATTAGGTGTCTCCCTCGGGAATGGTTGAGGTTGTATTATAAGTATTCCTCAACAATCCAGTGACAGTGGATCAGTTAATGGAATGATTAATCACATTGTGTCAGGAGAATAAGAAGAGGGGGATTTTCAATGTGGGGAAAGTGGGATGTCTGGAATATGACTGGGTCTTGTCAGAGACTACTGGTGCTCAAGAGGAGACACAGAAAACAGGAGAGAAGATTGGGTAATGAGAAATGAGGGATTACATGAGGACCGAATGAGAGGGGAGTAATAAGAAGAGGGTTGTGAGAAGAGAGGCTCTAGAGAGAGGAGGAGAGAAAAAGTGCTTCAAGAAAAGCAGACCTGAAGGACTACCATTACCGTGTAAACGCTCCTGACATTGACTAATATTTGCACTTGTAAAATGATACAGAGTTTAGGAGCACATCCCATATGTGACCTTGTCAGTTAGCCCTGTGTGTGTATGTCTGCACAGTTGCATGTGCACCCATCTGAGCAAACACTACTAAACCATGAAAAGTGTTCACGTTGCATTCACGATGGGTGTCACACAGGCCAAGAGGGAAAGAGGCTGTAAAATGTAAGAGGAGAGAAAAAAAAAAAAAACTCAAAGGAAATCAAGCCAAGCAGGAGGTTTTACATTTTTGAAGCTTCTGTCAACAGATGGTTTATAAGGCTATGAAATCACCCTTCAACTTTGGATTTCAAACATACATGAAGGCCAGGTCATGCTGGACGAGGTTTCTCCAGCATGAGTGACTGACTTCATACCAGCAGGACTCTGCTAGCTGTAGTGTAAACAGAAATCCAGGTGCGCAGCAGGCTGATACAGAAGGTTGAGGAAACCCGAAACCCACAGGTGCACAGGTACAACTTAACTGACGTGCTCACTCAGACGATGAGGCACAGATACCTCCAAATGTTCAAACAAAATGCTTAGATGTCTGATCTTGGCAGTCCTTTCGCAACCTGCCCCCTTTTTCTGCTAGAATGACAGTTAATGCGGGAGACTGCATAAATATTTACACATCTGTTCAACACAGAACAACACAGTCTTTTTTTTTCTTTTTTTTTTCCAGTTGTGGTCACAGGATGATAAGGTGTGATTTGGGTTTTGCACACACAATTAAGCACTCATTGGAAGAGCTCTTTGTAGCTTCACATCACATATTTAGATGATCTAAACCTTCACAACAGCGTGCCTTAAGTATATCTCACATTGCTCTCATATTTCCATCCCTTTAATCTTGCAGAAAATAAACATAAACATGTTTACAGATTTGTCCCTCAAAAGAAACATCGATGGTTTGCTATTTTAGAAATGTTGAAATGCGCACATTACTCGAGCATTTGTAGTGCGTTTAATGCTCGGTTGCAGCTGCATGCGTGTGTGTGCGTGTTTTTGTATTCGTGCTAAGGTGATAATTATGATGATGAATAGACCAGGCTGGATAAAAACTGAGGTTCTCCAGCTCATCGAGTGGTTTTACTCTTTTCTTCTTCCGCTGCATTAAAATTCCTCGGAGGTTCTTCACAACGATTACATGACAAGTTGTGTTTTCTTAAAACAAAGCAGCTGGTTGATATAAGACAAACTCCCCCGTGCTGAAGCCAGATCTGCTGACCACATCTTTGTACATTCATAGACTATTTTGTTGATTCTGTTCCTGCAGTGGAAAAGGCTGAACAAATGTTCTTCTGTAACTGCAATATACCAGGCTGTGCATATTGATGTAATATGTTTACACCACATTTTACCATCTGTGAAACAAAACCTCAGCTTGAGCTCTGGTTTGTCCCCCTTTCTTCACCATGCTGCATCATAGCTGGGTGAATTAGGTGTTGGGCTACGTATTATTAACCTCTATTCATATGACAACATCAAATGATGGCTCACATCAAACTGTCACTGCAGAAAACACTCACAATTGCACAAAAAAAGAAGAAAAAAACTCATTACTACAAGCCTAAAAAAAAAAAAAAACCCAAAAAAAACAAACTTGCTGTCAGTGCAACCGTCTGGCAAGGCTCATCTCTCCAAAGAAAGTGGAGCTTGTTCCATTTCCCGGCTTTTGGTGTAAAACAACAACCAGGCCAAAATAAGAGCACTCCGCAGAGCTGCATTTAGAGCTATTTGAGATTGCGGTTGTGTGTTTTAGAGAAAGAGGGCAGGGCACCACACTGTGACGTCGCAAACAGTCTGGACTGGATCAGAGAGATGAGTCGGTTCCACAGCACTGGCTCTCCCTTCCTTCACTGCCAATTCTATCCTCGTGTCGTGCCCCCCCCCAAGAAACCACTTGCACCACAAGTTGTTTCAATGGGGCAGAACTGGCTGAAAATAGGAAGGTTATACATAGAGGTCACAATTTGTCAATGTCCGTGACTGAGGTTTTTGTGCATATATATGACTGAGGAGGGGGTGGTGGGGATGAGAGTGAAGAAAGTGGATAAATCGTTATCAGGTCAATATTAATTTTCTCACTCTGATAACTTTTATTTTCGAGTTGAGTTCATCTTATTAAGCCATCCTGGTTACCATGGCTACCCATTTAGCACTGATTCTCATGTTCTATATTCACAACTGTTGTATCTCCTACTGTGAAATACAGTT
Source organism: Archocentrus centrarchus (assembly GCF_007364275.1). Taxonomy (NCBI): domain Eukaryota; kingdom Metazoa; phylum Chordata; class Actinopteri; order Cichliformes; family Cichlidae; genus Archocentrus; species Archocentrus centrarchus. The sequence goes on from NC_044352.1 coordinate 17,941,072, forward strand.
GCAAAGCAGATCAATAGAGGACGTCCCACAAGGTAATTATAATTGGAAAGGTAAACACAGCAGAATAGCTGCTTGTGTGTGTGTGTGTGTGTGTGTGTGCACGCGCATAGTATTCAAGCAGTATAGTACACTGTAGGTGATCTCGCTTTATTGCTCACAGATGTGGAAACATGTTCACCTTCAAATGACAGTAAAGGATTACAATATGTTATTCCGTATTAAATATCATACAGAATGACCACGTTACCAAATTAGTTTTCTCTTTATAAAAGAAACGATTTTACAGAACTTTCATGAGAAAGGTAAGCGTTCACTGTGTAGTAGTATTTCACTCTGACATTTGATCTGCTGTTCTCATATATGTGGTGCTCTGTGTTTCTGTATATCACTGCTCTGCTGTCACACAACTGAGGTTGCGTACACTTTCACCGTCATCGCATCTTTGGATTATGGCTTCCTCTCAGTGTACGTGCAGTACATTACACAATGAGACATGTTTACAAGCACGTCTGGGACAGACTTTGTTGTTTATGGTTTTCCACTGGATCTTCTCTTTCTTTTTATATATGTGTGTGTGTGTGTGTGTGTGTGTGTGTGTGTGTGTGTGTGTGTGTGTGTGTGTGTGTGTGTGTGTGTGTGTGTGTGTGTGCGCGTGTGCTCGTGCTCGTGCCTGCCCCACAAGGAGCTGAGTGCCAGGTCAGAGCCAGTAGCTGAGTGATTCTGTCAGCCTGCTAAGCCTTTGTGGATTACACTAAAGTGGGCCCCTGGGGTTTCTCAGACATCAGCACAGCTCTGCCCAGTTTTGGTCAAAGTATAGCACAGCAGTTATTGAGCTTCCTTTTCCATCTTCACTCTGACTGTGTATTGATAACTTTACACTGACGTATAAGACTCTAAGGGTCTGCTAAACACCGGATAAAGACGTAAAACCAAATGGAAGATACCACATATGAATGCAGGAATGCTCAGGAACACTTTAAAGGTAGGTTAGGGAGACTACAGGATAAACACTGTCTGATATCGATCTACATTTCTTGCTATCATCTGGGGCAAGAACCAAAATATGTTCTATATAATAATGAAAAGATATGAATTTACTGAATTTGCCCTTACATTGAAGATTTTGAATAGATTTATTAGTTTTACACTAGATAGTAAGAAAAAAATGTTTTTTAAAGGCAAGGACAAAAAAAGCTACATATTGCTGCATTAAGGAGTGATTGAAGAGGAAACAGACAGTGACTGATGAACTATTGTTCCCTCGGATGAAGTCATTTTCTTTAATGCTCTTATTAATGAAGCATATCAGAGAAGTGTTGAATATCATATTTAAGAGGGACCTGGTGGGTCCTTGGCCACTAGCGGCAATCAATCAGAACCACTTTTACACATTCACCCCTACCACCACCAAACCCACCCGAACGTTGATATAAAGAAGAGAAAAAGAATGTTATTAATAAATAAACAACTTGTTAATATTTCTATCTGTAAGGAACATATACTGATTATTTTAAATGAGAAAATACAATTAAAATATAGATTATAATTGTTATAAAGTGCTGCAATTATAAAGTACAGGTCTGTAGTCTTGGACATGCTTTAAAGCATGTGATTGGGGAAAACCTGAAACACAAAATGGACTAAAGCTGAGTGCCAAGGATTGAGCCTTGACTGAAGACGAGCAGTTGCTTCCAGACTTGTGAAATCTATCTGTGCAAGACACAAACTTATTAATTTGCTGTGTTGAAAATAAGTACAGTAAATCGACCGTGTTATTACTGCAAATGAGAACGGAGACCAAGTCATGCTATTACGAAACAGAAAGAAACATGTTGCTGCCAGTTCATTTATTAAGGAACAGCGCCGCAAAAACTCCCCCGCACAGGTCACACAGGATGCACTTGCAAGAACTAGAATCGACACATGAACTCATCATAACTTTTACCATCACAGAAAAATTTTATAAGCCACAGAAAGACATATTTTCCAGCAGCTTTGGCCATCTCTTTCCTGATGACTGACACCTGGGCTAGTTAGCGCCCTCATTAAAAAGCACTTAATGAAATAAGGTGTTTAAACAGGGGCCTTACACTGAGGTCTTTGTGGTTAATGAATCAACATAGTGCAGATGGAAAAATGGAATAGTTGGATATACAGGTAAAGTCTCACTAGATCCAATAAACCTAACACCTTTTAAAGGTGAATATCCTTCTGTAAGAGCCTGTTTCTGCTTGTGGAACATTCACATTTCCTATTAGCTTTGACTTTTTGTAGAGGTGGGGGGCTTGGAAAGGCCACCTTAATCCCACATATTGTATGTCGTGTTTATTTGTCCGATTTGGAAAGGACCAAAGAGTTTCTAAAATGTTGCTGCTGTATTTTAGCAGTAATTATTAAACCAATAAACACTGTAAGGGAGATTCAGAATTTTTCAAGTCTGATGATAGTTTATTTTTCAGATTAACTAAAAAGGAACTGACTTTATGAGAAATTAATTGTACTTGGTGGATCCAGTAGCCTCTCTAGCCTCGCTGACCTTAGAGAAAGATGGACTGTCTTCCTCATCATCACCAACTGATTCTGTTTAACAAACTGCCAGAGGGCGTAATGAGAAACATTCCTTTTGATATACAGCAAAAAGCCAAAAAGGCAAAAAAAAAAGAAAGAAAAAAGAAAAAAGTTGAAGATAATAGAAGATAATAGAAAAGACGTAAGACAGAGCAGGACCAAAAACAAAAGCAGCCAGAGATATGAAGCGATAGTGTTTTTGGTAAAATCATTTCCTCCCTTAAAAAATATAAAGGTCAGATAGCGGTTAGCAAAATGAGCGTGTTCCAGTTAGATCAAAGAACCACAGATCTTCCTTCAAATTCACATTAGATTGAATGTCAATCAACACACGCATACTTATCAGTGTTTGTTGTTTTTGAAACCCAAATGTTTTGTAAGTTGAGGACAACACTAACGTGAGAATTGCACAAGCCGTAGTTTGATTCTTGTGCTGGCGGTGTGAATGCGGGTTTAAATGTGAGGTTTCTGTTCACATGTGCGTGCACGTATTTATGTGTTATGAAAGAGAGTGAAACAGAGAGGAGGGTCAACTCAGGGCACTTGTTCAAAACAAGACACAGTTCAACAGTTCATTGCTTTTTCTCGCTTCCCTTCAATGTAATCAGTGAGGCTCCTGGTGCCTTTAAACGCTATGTTTCGGTCTTCAGCATGATGAAAATCTGAAAAAGTGTAGGTCAGCCTATGGAGTAGTAAAAAAATATGTACTTATTGCAATTTTAGTTAGATACACCTCTATAAAGTCTCCAGATCAAACAATTAAGCCCACTTAATTATATTAGAATGCAAAATATTTCAAGCGTTAATTGAATTTATAACAAGGCGCATATGCAATGGAAACTTCAATAAAAACCTTGGAGAGTGCGCGTGTATACATGTGTACACACATTCTGAATGCTCGTGGTAGCTCACTGACCCACACAGTGTGCTGTGTAACTCCTGTTCTGAGAGGCCACCCTTCTTCAGCCATTTGGTTATCCAGCTCACATCAAAGCTGATGGAAGGCTGGCCCGTGGCCCAGCGCCATGACAGACTGGCGGGAAGCCCGGAACTCGAGCCCCTGGCTTGAGGCCTACAGGCCTGGGGCTGGAGGTTGACAGGGCCCAGCTATGAGTGCCTGATGAATGGGTTCTGGCACTCGGCTGGTGAAGTGCGTGAGTTTGCGTGCATGCACACACACAAAACCCGGGCTTTCGGGGAAAGGTTTTGATTGGCTGCAGTGTCAGGCAGAATGAGCAGAGCAGCTTTAGGTCTTCTTACACCCAGAAAGTTGGTTCCCTGGGGTCTCACAGAAGTGCAGACAAATGCAGAAATTTGTGCAAACACATACCACACAACAGTGCACATCATTGTGTGTGAAGTTCCCCTGAGTCCTTATCCTAGATGGAAGACATTATTCACTACTGACATAGTGAATAATCATGTGCCTTTGAATCCAGAGTGCTCATATACTTTGACTTAAATTCATATAGTCTGACTTAAGTTTAGAGCTTGGAGACAGACCAGTTATCTCATTTATAGGAAATACATTCCTCAAATTTACTTGGAATTGGAATCCATTTTCCACAGCTGCACAAATGCCAAAATGGAAGCTAATTTCACAGCAAACAAGATGAAAACGCAGATGGCACAGAAAGCGTGTTCGACATTTGAACTCAAAATCTAAAATGCATGTGACATAGTACATTATCCGCTAAAACACACCGAGTTAAGGCACAAACTTGAAGTGGCACTAATCCTATTCTCTTGTTCATTATTAATGTGTATATTTGTAATGCAAAGAAATATTAGGATGACAACTCCGGACAGCAAGGAAAGGGACATAAGATTTAAAAAAAACAAAAAAAAAACACCTGAAATTGTGTCAGATTGGCTTTGGAGGTGAAAAATAAATAAATAGCTTGCAGACAATAGAAAGCTCAAATATACAACATGGAGAAGATGTATTCAGCCCTGCAGCAAAACAGGAGGAATATCTGGTGCCAATATTTTCCTCACTGTCTCCCTTTTTTTCTCAGCCCCTCACTCTTACGCTTTATGTACTTCACTGTCACACAATTCTCCCCCCGGCTCTCCCAAACTTTCTTTTGGATATCAACAGAGGGAAATATGGTTTCCTGTTTATACAGAAGATGGCCAGAAATGAAAGTGAGAACAGCGCTCTGTCCACAGACAATACATGGCATTGGTTTCAACATGTCCTTCGCCAGGATGAAAGTCTTATACGTGTGTATTTCTTTCATAAGCCGCTGTATCAGGTGCCACAGTGTTAAAGCTGTCACTGTCTGTGTGTTTTTAGCGCTCTGATTCCCATCCAGTCTCCAGTTTAGCTTTCAGCTCATCACTCGTCCTGTGGTTCCTAATGATTGTTGGAGCACTACAGTGTGCTGTCTGCTTAGGAAAACAAGCTACAGTAAGACTAAGGCAGTGTGTTAACCTGATGCATAGTGCTGTCTGCCATCAGGCCTTAGGCTAGGTTAATGAGACACAATTCAATTATAAAGGTATCCTGCTGTGCCACCTCTTTTTATACTGCTTGGATAGGACCGCATTAGATGGCAAGTGCCCAAAGGACGCATGCTGGAAATTGTTTGAGACCTAACTAAACTCAAAAACCATACTGAGTGGGAGCAGCTAAAATGTACCAGGTGTTACAGACTGGCCGTACAAGAGCTGAGCTCGCTTCTGTACATTATGTTGGAATCTCAGACTGAAGACATCCTTTGCAATCAATGGAATTTTTTTGCAAGGTACACTAATGAAGAGGGTGCCTGTGAGGAAACAAATACATAACAGCCTAGGAAAATTGTTTCCACTGCTATGTCCTGATCGTGCTGTTCCACTCCCTGTGCCTCTCTCCCATGGCACACCAGTAAAACCAGTCACCCATCCCAGCAACAGTCCAATGCAAGTCTGCAGACATGTTACAGACCTGCACAAATAACTCACTGTCTACAGACATTTTTTTTTTCCTCCTCAAAGTCTGAAATGAAGTTGAGTGGAAGTTTATTTGGGAGTGTAGAGCATTTTTGGGTCTTGTCCATTTCTATAATGTGTGGACAGTATTTCATTTCACTTTAATATTGGAGGAAAAGATACAAAAAAATGTTACCTATGAAGAGAGCATTAGGTAGCCATGGAAAAGATGACACAAGCTGTATATGCAGTATATACGAACATTTTTGCATTACTCTGTGCGGGAGCACAAATGTCTTTTATTTGTGTGTGCTTGTGTGCGTGTGTGTGCATGTGTGTTTAGCCTATGCATGTATATTTGTGTGAAAGCGAACATTCATGAATGTGTATGTTGGATCAGGCTGTTGAAGCTCTCTGTACACTGGCCTCTAAAAGGTGCAGGTGTTTTCAGTCAGACCGTGGTTCCTAAGTCCTCACCCGAAGGGTTTTAAGAGACTGACATTCCTTTTAGACTTGTCCCTCTGCACTGTAGCTTGGGGGAGATTGTGTATTAACTTAACCTACTGCAGCCACCAGCTTACCGACTTCTTTTACTGTTTTGGCATGATGCTGCAGAACTTTATTTCACAGCACAGCAAGCAGAGATGCACATTCTCCATGAATATGGCTACAACCGTCATCAAATGCCCCCGCTGCCTCTGATGTAAAAGTCAGACAGCACGACATGTGATGTGTTATATTTCAGTCACTTTGTCTGCGGTTTTAATGTTACATTGAGAAAAGGAGTGATGACTGGAGAAATAGGTAAGGGAGGGTACAGAGACGGGAGGAGGACGTGATTGTTTTTTGCATGATGGTAATATATGGCTGTTCCTCTGAGCGTACTGGCCTTCAAGAGAACACAAATCTCAGATGCTAGCACGCACACGCCCACACACACACACACACACACACACACACACACACACACACACACACACACACACACACACACACACTCACACTGTGTATCTACACAGACATGACTTCCATCTTTAGTATGGTTTGAGATGAGCCTATGATCCTGCTGCCTATCTAGTAGAAGCATCTGTAACAAACCCGCATCTATGAAATAAGGTGGACTCAAAAAGAATGGGTTACACTGGCAATTTTGTCAAATGTCTATCATTTTTTGTGCTCACATTTGCCTTACTACTGCTTGAAAATCACGTGTTTTGCTTTGTGTGGCTCTGGTTAAGCTTATTTTGTGGAGAGTAGCAATGCAACAGCATCAAATGAAAAAAGAAGCATAAGACAGTAGCAGAAGGTTTCAGTGGTCTCCCAGAGTAACATGATCTCTCCTCAGGGGAGATCTTTGCAGCATCCTACAACTCGACTGTTTAAAACCCGCAAACAGCAGCACACATTATAGTGAGCAGTGTTGGCTTAAGCAAACTAGCAGTTGTGCTATATGTCAAATTATAGAACAATACAATGAGTCTGGCAGGGCAAAATAATCTGCAATGCTCTGATAAGCTTTAGAACACAGCAGGTATACTTTTTGAAGGATATATATATACACATCAGAGGAGGATTTAGAAGTTTTGGGTGACTCTCAGAAACACTGACAAAAGTTGTTAGCATTCCTGTCTGAACTACTGTGCATTTAGACGTTCTGATTTTCTTTTATAAAACTCAAAAATATGAGTGTACTCTTAATGTCCATACCAACAGATTTGCAGTGTAAGAGTTAGGCTGATGCATAAACCTGTCCATTGAGAAAACTTTTCTTAAAAAAATATTCTGGGAAACTCGGTCACGAAAGGGTCTTAAACCATATATCTGCTAAGATAAGAATTATCTTTCCACGGGTGTAGATCACACTTAAAGAACTCTACATGTACTCTGTTTGCCTTACTAGCTCAGACATCCACTCCTGTGTCTAACAAATCAAGCTATGTGAATGCCACGATACAGTGTGAGCGTAGGAACACAGAGCATATTCAGTGCTCACATTTGTTTTATTGATAGAGACCCGAGGTGAAAATTCCATATTTCTTTTATTACATGTCGAATTGCTAAGAATGTGAGCTAAAACATCCCATATGCAGGCGGCTTTCATTTCTTTTTATATAAAGTGTTTTTGATTTATGAGCCCACAATGTCTTTTTCCTGCATGAAATAAATTATGGAGGTGAATTCCCCCCATCTCCCCAGCCCACCCCCACCCCACCCCCACCTCTCCCAAAAAAAAGGGGGGGGGGAGCGAAAGAGAGACTGAGAAGGAGACAGAAAGACAGCAAACCACAGGGAGTGCAGGGAGAAAAGCACTAGGGAAGTCCTCGAACCAAAGTCACACCATCTGCCAAGTTTAAGGTGCGTATCTGCCCTCCAGGACTTTATAACAAAGTATGAATATGTGGTTGAAAAAAAAAAAAAAAAAGGCCTGCTCAGCTGTTTAACAGCTTTACTGTTTATATTTCCTGTGCTTAGCTGGGAGATTAATAGGAAAAGTGGGTATTCATTTAACATTTACAAAAATAAACTTTGGTGAATTTTATCTAGGAACACGGTTCATGTTATGAAAACATTACAGTCTATGTGTTCAGCTGACACCCTCATCTACACCAGCTGAGTGAACCATTCAGTTTTGATTTTCTCTCACTGTGCCTATTGGAAACCATTATGTTATAAGTGTTTTTGGATTTTAGGTTTGTATAAACATCTTTCAAAGAATATTTATACTTGATGTCCTGTCTTATTAATTCAAAAATGATGGGTCTGTGTTCTGTGGGTCTGCAGAATCGTGTTCATATTATGAACCATTTTTGCTAATAATATTTCCTATGACTAACCACATCAGGCAATGATTACACACACACTTGGCTTAGGAGTAAGAATTCAGGAATGACCTAAAAATGAAGGACAGTTTCAAAGATTTGGCATTAACTACACAGTGGATATTGCATCCAACAACAAATAATCCACTATCTTCTTTCTGACTCTGAACAAGCTTTCTTATCCTTGAGCTGCATACACTTTTTACAGCTGAGTGGATCAGTGGCCTGAATAGGTGAGCACCTCTTCCTTTATATAAAGATGCTCTCATTTTAACATTAAGGTTTGCTTGGAATGAATGGCTCCATAGTGGAGTGGTTAACACATTTGCCTGATGTGCTAAAGACCCCGGGTTTGTGTCCGTCAGGAGACACAGTTTGTGCACCACCTATGCCAAACTATCATAAGAATAGTTAGGCATTGAAATGCACGTACACACATATGAGTGAATGCCTGCTTTAAACAGCCAGTACACCTGCTGTAAATGCCACAGAAAAGAGACAGGGTTTTGGCAAGGGCTCCATCAAGTCCAACAAGAAAATACACCTAAAAACCTATGATCTCAGGGTGGGAAAAAAAAGAACGAATGCAGACCTGTATCTAAAAATTTATGTGTGCTTTCACCTTCAACTAACTTTCACCCAAGGGTGTAATTTACATTTAAACTGTGGAGGACACATCTGGGAAATACTCAATCCTCCAAAATAATTGTCTCATTCATGCTCATAATGCACTGCACATACCCTGTAGCCCCTCAGCACTCAACACAAATTAGTAGTATATAAACATAATTTCTAAGTCACAAGGTTGGACTTATTATAATTTGACATCCTGCCCTGGAATATGTATAGAGAAATTGGCAGTACACTCTAATTCTGCTTTACTCAGTGCACTTAAATAAAAACAACTTATCATTCGTAATGAATTTATTCTATGTGTAAAAAAAAAAAAAGAATATTCAAATGAAAGAGGGAATATGAAAAAGTATGGCACTGAAATTTGTCAGCAGTTCCATCTCAGCTAGGTTTTCCCAGTGCTGAATTACTTTTTTTTTTTTTTTTTTTTTGTGATGTGTCATTTCTATAATTTTCCCACCAGACATAACAAACTAAGTTATCAGGTCTTCCTGACCAATGCAGAACAACTAATTACAGTGTTCAAGAGGGGCCATCTTAGCACTTGCAGACAGAGACACCAAAAATCTCAACACTCTCTTTTCATGCACACACATTTAAAGCACATCAGAATTTATTTTAACAAAATATATCTCCAGCATCAGCTAACACTTTGTTTCTAGCATGCTCATATCCTCACTATGCGTGCAGTCAGTCAGACTCAGATTATTCTCTGGGTGTTATTTTCCTTTAACAACTTTACTTTTCATTGTTGCCTATCAAATTGCATTTTCACTAAAGACTTTATGCACCAGGTTAGTGTTTAGTTTTTTCTTTCACAGCAATGTAGACCCTTAGAAGTAGCAGAGATCTGGTGTTTTAATGTAGCAGGCATTTAGTGTTTGCAAACCACACACACTGTTTACACCAGGGAGACTGTTAAAAAAAAGTATATAAACAGATGCCGGCCAAAATTACTCTTCTGACTCAGCTTGTTACCCTCACTCCATAAATACTTAGTTTATTAGGATCAGGCCCATTTCTTCTCCATCAGTACTATCGCAAGGCATTTGGCTGGTGAGGCAGGGTTGGGCTGGTTTGAATGGTCTGCAATTATTTTCTCAGATAAACAGCTCCAGGACTCAGAGCTGATTGGAAGTCACACTCGTGCTGTGACATAATATACGCCATTATTATTGTGCCTTCTACATCCTAAAGTTTGGGTTTTTTCCATCTGCAGGAAGACTCCCGAGCCTTTCTACGAGCATCTCTGGCTTTGAAGCTGCATTTTCCAGTTACTGGTCCGCGGTTACCAGTCCCACCAATGTGCTGAGTGTTATATTGTTTGTTGTCTTTCTGTGCTCTTTTTTCTGTCTTTGCATCCCCTCGTTTCTACATGGCCACTCTCTTCGAATCTGGTTCTGTCTGAGGTTTCCTCCTGCTGAAAGGTTTTTTTCCCCTCACTTTTGCCAAGTGGTTGCTCACAGAGAATGATTGAATTTTATATCTACAATGTAAAATGTGTATAAACAACATGGAGTTGAAACTTAAAATAATGAGAGCAAAGTTTGAACAAAGCAAACTCGTTTTCATAATTTAGATTCCTCAAAATAACCACTTTTTGCTTTGATGACAGCTTTACAGACTACAGTATATCTTTATCTTTACCAGCTTCACGGGATGGTCACCTGGGATTGTTTTCAATTAACAGGTGTTGACCTAAACCGAACAGAGGTGGTTTGGGATGAGTTGGACCGCAGGGTTAAGGAAAAGCAGCCAAAAAGTGCTCAGCATATGTGGGAACTCGTTCAAGAGTGCTGGAGAAGAATTCCAGGTGACTACCTCATGGCTGAGAGAATGCCAAGAGTGTGCAAAACAGAGGTGGCTACTTTGAGGAATCTAAAACAGATCTGATTTGATTTGTTTGCATTTTTTTTTATGACATGCATTCAGATGTGTTGTTCAGTTGTACATAATACATCTCATCAATATTGTTCCAGAATTGTACAGTGTACAGCAATCCTAATGAAAAACTTGAATGGCCACACTTTTAATTGGTACTGTACAGTGAGGTCACTCTAATTTATTGAAATGGAAATCTGAGATCAAAATAGAGCAAGTTTTAGTGTGAAGCATTTATTATTCTTATTTGATAAAACCATCTGCAAGTGATTACATATTTGTCTTACTTAAACGATCCTAACATTTTTAAATGTAGTTCTTTAAGCCAGACTAGTTTGAGCGACTTATGGTTATAGTTAAAGTCTATCCTTTTTTTTTTTTTTAAGTCTATCCTTTAAATACCTCTTGCCTCTCTGTTACAGCAGAGCCACCATTCAAAGTAAAAAAAAAAAAAAAAACTGGAGAAAATATGGTTAAGCAAGGTGGAAATAAAGACAGGTAACAATGTGAGCAAATGAAAGTGTTAATCAACACTGATTTATATTGTTATAGTCCTGTCTATAGCAATGGCCCTCATTTACTAAAAAAAGAAAAGAAAAAAGAGCATACACAAAATTACCAACAGATTTATGAAATGTCTGGATCAACCGGCCGATCTTGTTCTTACCACCCTGTGTATATTAGTAAATCAGTATCACTATGAACCAGCAAGCTTGTGCAATCTGCATACAATCTGAATACTGACCTGCCTCTATTCATCTGCATAAAGACACATTTACCTCCAGATGAAGCGGAGAAAGTAGTGAGAAGGGAAGCCTGCACCTCTATGGCAAGAAAGCAGGAGAAAAAAGAAAGAAAGAAAGAAAGAAAAAAGAAAAGAAAAGAAATTCCAAGTCTGAAGAAACTGAAACAATCCTCTCAAACCAGGAAACCAGAAAAAGTCTGGTTTTCTGAAGTGTTTCCACCAGAGTGATGACGGTTAAAAAACAATGACAGCTGAAATGCCGGAGGTTTTAAATGTTGCTGCCCCTGATACACTAACTGTGGTTGAAATTAAAACAAAGTTTGGACATCAAAGTTGATATAAAAAAGATATAGGCTAGAAAAATGAAGGAAGAAGATGGAGGACAAGGAGCGTGTGATCTATCAATGGAGACGAAAAACTCACTGCAAAAAAAAAAAGAAAAATCCAGATTTTTCAGTGGGATGATGCCAAGAAATAAGACTGATGGCATCCAGGAATGATATAAGGCTATTATTATTATTATTATTATTATTATTATTATTATTATTATTATTATTATTATTATTATTCATAGTAGTAGTCATTCATTACTCATGGTCAGAGGCAGATCTAAATTTGTTTGTAACATATGCTAAAATTCAGGGACAAAATATTGATAAATCACTGATTTGTGCATAAGCACTGTTAGTAAATGTGGGCCATTGTGTTTTATCGCAGGACATATTGTCCTAACAGTATAGAGTTGTATTATACATGTAAGTTGTCTGGAAGACTCCACTGCAAAAAGTGACACCCAGGTGTTAGATGTATGCATTACTTATGTCAGGTCACAGGACATTTTTACATTATCTAAATGAGATTTAACTCAGAGATGTGGTTTGAAAGATTGAATGAGCTGAATAAAATCTTTCATTTCACTTTAAGATATCAATATGCAACTATATATATATATATATATATATATATATATATATATATATATATATATATATATACAGTATCTTGTAATGGCTTTGTGAATTTTTGTCTGTGTATGTTTACAATAAATGCTTATTCTTGGACATGGGACTGTCTTTGTAAAAAAAAAAAAAGAAAAAGAAGAAAGATCATAATAAATTATTAAATAAATCAAAACAAAGTGCTATGAGTAGGGGTAATATGGAACTGAGAACTGGTAATATTAATGGAAAAGTGGAAGAATTTACACCCAGCTGTGGAAATAAGTTGCAGTGAGTAAGTACAGAATTAAAGTCTGTTCAGAAGAGAATAAAATAACATACAGTGAGTGAGGAGGAAAGAAAGTTCAGAAGTTTAAGTGGAGGATGCTTTCAGAAAGGGAGGAGGGAGAAGTAGACTGCAAGCACACAGTAGCAGATGTTGATTTGTGATTTCTCTTACACATTTTATAAATGATGGTAGTATTTCAAAAGGATTATTCAAAGGTTAACCACCAAGTTATAAAAGCGCACTCTTAGGCATTGTTGTCCTTCCGTGTGACTTCCTCTCTTTGCCTGGCTTGGCCATTGTCTCCTTCAAACTCAACTTCTTGGCCTGACAAATCAGATTGTGTGTGTTAGTTTCTTTTCCTCTCCAAGTAATGACACACTGCAAGATTTTTCGATTACACAGCTCATTAATAATATTCTCTATACACTCACAAGCAAGCAATATTAAATCACAAATACACATACACTAACCCATAGACGTGAAATCATATCCAAATGTTAATCCTCTGGGCCATGACGAGATCATGTCTCAAGTATATTGCAGCTCTGATTATTTTTAATTGCAACATGGAACTGCAGTGGTTACATAAATGACAGCTCTAATCAGCTTGCTCCCCAGGACTCTCTTCCAACTTGAGCTCTTGAAAAACAAACAGACGGCGTCACATCCCGGCTCGACTCAACCACAAAACACACATCAGCACCCAGCATTACTGGCTGTGACGTCATAGCCTTTAAATGCTCGAGACAGAGTGAAAGAGAACAGGAGGACTGGATGCATGCAACAACATATGAAATATGTTGTGCACACAAGCATAGAGGTGTTGGCGCAAGCGCTCGTGTACACCCTGACACATGCAGATGCAGTGAAGGGATACGATGGTGTTAGTGTAAGAGAGCGGTGGACCTGCAGTACTGCATCTGGCATCAGTGGCAAGCGTTTGGATAGATTTAGGGTCAAGAAGGTAATGATGGGTGAGGGAAGGGCGAGAAAGGAGTGAGAAATGGGGTGTGAGGGACACTAGGGCATAGAAATGTCACATTGCCGCAGATTTTTTTTTTTGCCTGTGGTTGTAACCTTAGCCTTTCTTTCACTGCTCTGCTATGCGAAATAAGGGCGTTGAAGTCCCCAGGCCAGTCTTACATAGAGCATGGGGCTCATCAGTTTGACTAAATTTGCATGCACATATGCCTGCGCATGCATGCACGCACGTACACATCTTTGATTAGGCACCCACAGGCCCATATATACATGAATACAAAAACTATACAGGGCATAACCTATAGTTGATGTTGATATATACAGTATGTACAGTATCTACATGTGGTTATATATATGTACATCTATAGCAACACTGCATGAGAAAAGCAAAATAAGCGTCGCACATGCCTGCAACACATGCAAACACACACAAACAAATGCAAACACACGCACGTGTGCCAGTAAGAGCAACCATTTAGTCCTGTCTACACAGAGTTCATAGAGGGTTAGCTGGAGCAGCTCTTTAACTGGGGTATAAAGATACAAATTAAACATGACAGATGTACACACACACACACACACACACACACACACACACACACACACACACACACACACACACACACACACAAACCTCTATAAAAGTTTGTAATGTAACCACACCATGTACTAAAGCACAGTGCATCAATTATCACATCAACATTCTGTGTTCATCGGCACAGCAGGATTTATAACACACCGGGGTGGGGTGGGGGGAGACCAAACCCCCAATAGTCCCTAACTCATTGATCAGTCCTCTATCCAAGACAAACATGCTGATACTGATGAACTGTGATCCGAGGAAATGCTCAAGTGCTCACAATACGCACAGTGGTTCCCAGTCCCAATGCAGTGCAGAAACCTGGGGACAAACCAAGGCTGGGAGCCAATGGTGTTACTTGCTTTGGGCTATGATATTGTTAGGCCACCTACTCTGTTGCAATCAGACCGCATTTTCCCTCCATTGCCTCCCTGACCTCCAATCTAGCCCTTTCCTACTTTCCTTGCTTACCCTCCCCTCTCTCCTCTTTCACACTCCTGACTGTCCATTTTGTTAAGCTGGCCTGCACACTAAAAACAGCCTGGGTGCATTTGAGTAGCAGAGGCAAAGCAGGGGGCTTCTGGTTCTCCATTTAGCCACTTCCTGTTTTAGGGAGCCAATAAGTATGCCCCTCCAGGCCATCGCTCAGTTTGCCATATGTAAGCCAATGAGGCTTTTCGTGGACTAGATGAGTTGGCAGAGCTCAGATTGTAGCTACAAAGACTCCGCTGAATATGCTAATGCTGAAAAATCTCACTCAGCCTGTTTGCACAAACACAGAATGGAATGCTAAATATATGCCTGATTTGTTCTGGTTTTGTTTTTCAGCATGTGGTTGATGAGAATAAGCTGACTGTCTGAAAGATAATTGATGAACTTCAAGTTTGTGAATTACAGGCATGCTGTTCCTCATGTTTAAACTGCATGCTAATCCTAACAGAGTCCAGAAACAGCGAGACATAGTTTCTCAGCTTCTCACACTTAGATTTCTCCCATTTTCTTGTTCTTCCTTTCATACACACGCACACACACACATGCACGCACACACACACACACACACACACACGCACGCACACACACACACACACACACGCACGCACACACGCACGCACACACACACACACACTCATACGAATATACAAAGTGTATTAGTACAGCTGGCTGTCAGGTCCTCAAGCTCACCAAGGGGTCTCTAAGTACTGAAGGCTTTTCTTCCTGTCACAGCAAGGGGTAGGCAACTATTTCTTAGTGTTTGTGTACGTGCATGTGTGCATGTGTGTGTGTTTGTGTGTTAAGAGTGTATGTTTTCTGCTGGCTGCTCCAGCCTTGGCAGTAGTGTGTCTCCTGACACCCACAGGAACAAATTTGTCTTTGGGGTCTGGTTTGGCTTTTTCCGATGTGTGAGTGCATGGGTACATGCGAATGTGGGTTAGGTAGTCGACAGGTCTGCTCATTATCACTGCTTTGGGCAGCAGGAAAAAAGGGCAAAGAAGGGTGAAGAAGGAGGTAAACAAGGGAAGAGCTGAGGACATGATTGTGAAACTAAACACACCACTGATGACAAGCTACAAATGCACAATCCATGCAATAAGCCATTAAACCCGTTAAAGCTCAATCTTACCATCTTACAAACACATACCAAGAACTTTTCTGTCACCGTTTCTCTAAATTAAGATATTCACTGCAGTAACTCTATGCAAATATAACAATACATGTAGACAGTGAACTGCAGTGCAGATGCTGCTAGTCACCCTGTGGAATGTGGACAGAATAGTGTGTGTGTTTTCCCAGCTTGTCTCAGCTCTGCTATGTTGTGGTCACTGGGCCTGTGTGTGGTCCTGGTGTGGTTCAGCTGCTCAGAATCGTTTCCATTTAAACATATCTGTGGTCCTCAAAGCAAGCCACCACTGGTATCCACGCCATTGGAGGTAACACCGAAAGCTTTGCCCTCTGCGTGACCGCCTATGTGTGTATGCATATTATGTTCATCATGTGTGTGTTAATGCATCTTTAACAGTGTGAGTGGATGCAGAAATGCTTGAATGTGTGAATACATGTGTGATTCAGCCATCGCCTGTCTTCCGGCATATTAGAAAAGGAGATTTGTCTTGTACTCAGCATAATGGTGAACAGAGTTAGAGTAGCATGAGTGCTGATGGATATGTTGGTTTGGAACTTCAGGGCCCCTTTAGGGCATTGTGTCCAAGTGAGCAGTGACGCCTCTCTCAGGGGTTCCTTCCCACCTCAAACAGCAGTGCAGATTGGATCACTGGGAAGGAATGTGGATGCCTTTCTTTTTTTTTTCTTTTAGAAAATACCCTCAGTGTTTGTCACTTGCTCCTTCTTTGAGTCTGTCATCTCTGTCTTTTGGTTGTTTTTCCTTCCCCTGTTCCTTCCTACTTTATTAAAGTTTTTTGTTTTTCTTTAATTGTCACCTGTGTGCACATAAACTGCGTGCGGTGGGAAACTTAGAAAATAGAGTGTATGCATTTGCGGGCATTTTTAGCATCTGAATGGCTTATGTATCCATCAGTGTGAGGGCAAAATGGCTTACAGAGATCACAGATGAACATTTATCACTCATGGGAACAATGAATGGGGCCAACAGGGGCTGCCATTGTGGCAACACCCCAGAAAGAAGATTGCTTTCCCAAGTCTGCCTTTTGTACACACACACTGGATGCACTTTCCCATAGCTCATCTGGCAAACAGGAAGGAATCACAGACTGGGTTGGATGTGTGTTGACCCAAAACAGCTCCAATCCCATTATGCAGTGATAAATGACCCACAAGCAAGTCAGGGAGTCTTTGGACCACATAGAGGGGAAGAGAACTGGGAATGATTAAAGTCACAAAGTTCTGCTGAAGGGACAATTTCAATTAAATAGAAGAGAATAGATTAGACCACTAGGACGCTGAGAATTACCTCGCCACTGGAGCTGGGGTTTCATAGAACTGGCTAGTTGAGAGGTGGGGAAAGAGAGGGAGATGAAGCATGTCCCATTGTTGACCACAGGGACCTTGGTGTTGACATGGAGGCCACAGCAGAGCTTCCTCTGGCCACCACTGAAAACTTTTTTCATTTAAACTCCAGTGTAATGTATATATTTGTGAATGCCTTGCTCTAAAATTGTATTTTTGCATGTATGCGTACACGTACGTGTCACAAAATGCTTTTTTGCATCTATTCCTAAGCAAATACAGATGCTTGTCGTGGTTGGTTTTCCATTCCACTGTCATGGTCTTTATTGTCTCTTTGAACGGGAGGATAAGCCTCTGGGCCAGAGGGGTACATGAATGGCAAAACAGTGAAACACCAGATGAACATGCAAATGTGCACATATACACACACACACACACACACACACACACACACACACGGTTGCTACATCTCTGCTTATGTGGAGGTCAAAAAGCAGCCAAACATTTCCCCAGACCAAGAGCAGACACTGTATTAATCAGTCAAATCTGCCAAAAACAACAGAGCAATATATGGAAAGTAGTGATTCATATTAAATCTATTGTTTCAGCGAATATCTGCTATGTTTAGTTCCTTTCACCAACATAGCTTTCAACAACAGCATAAATTTTCAAACATCATTTTATTTCAAAAGTACATAAACAGGACCAATGTTGTTCAATAAGGCAATGCTCAAATATTAACAACCACTCACATCAGAGAACTCAAAATCTCATAGTCACAGTTTATGGGTACACTTGCAAATCATAAATAATACTCTTTTTTTCCATATATTTTTATATACATACACTAGAACTCTTTTTTTTTTTCTCGTTGTGGAAAAAAATATCAACAGACAAACATTTCATTACAACCCAAACCACATATAATCATCATCAGTATTATTTTTTTATTATTATTTTTTTATCTTCAGAGTCATCATTGTCCATGAAAAGTCAGAGTTGGCCATCGTAGGTGCATCTGTCTTTCTCCATATGGGTGTTACGTGGCTCTAGTACCCAGTTCCAAGCCCAGCTACAGACCCCAGCCCTTAGCTGCTACCTGAAAGGACTGAACATAGTGGTGTTAGCGTCCTTGGGTATTACTAGACCATTTGTGCAGTTTTTAAGCTACTAAGTGCATTGTCAGCATTATTACTATGTGTTTCTAAACTTTGTATCTCCTCAAAAACCTCTGTGCACTTTGTGTGATATTGCTAAAGCACCTTAATGATCACTACTTAGCAACTGTATCCATTATCAATCCTTTCAAATATGTACCTTGTAGGGAGGTACGTCAGGGCTAGGGGCTTTGTAGGTGGTGAGTTGAAATTGGGCGCGACTTTATACGGGGCATGAGTGCTTTTTTCTGTGGCATCGATGCGATTCTTTTGCATGCCGAGCCAATCCAATCCAAGTAAAGTTCTCGATGGAGAGGCGTGGTCAGCTCTGGTCACCTAGGGAACAACGCCACTAGTAGGCAGAGCAGTGTCACAACAAGAGACTGGGTAAGATTCACAGTTCCTCCGCACTCCATTGAGTTCTCCTAGAGAAAGAGGGGGACATGATGGGAACAGATATGATTTATTTGAATGGGAAGTACATGAAATCGACTTTTACTATAGTGGGCTCTTTGTGTATGCAGTATATGTGCATATACCTCTGGGTGAAAAGGGTGGCAGGTGTCTGGGCGCCTCCTGTCCTTTTGCATCTTCAATCTTTCGCACTTGAGAGATTCATTATGTGCAGTTAGAGTTAAGGCAATACCAGACAATGTGTACATGCTGCATTACTCCTTTTGGAGCATATTTCTTGATTAATTAAAAAAGAATGCATGTTTGAGAGTGGATAGTGGAAGGAAGTTTTTCAAAAATGCATTTTTTTTGTGTGTAGAGTAAAAGTGAAACAAGAGCCAACTCTCAGCAATGTTTGATGAGGTTTCTTTTGTTGCACAGCAACAGAACAGCATGCTACAGTGAGCACCCCACAACAAAATAAACACTGGTGGACATGTATACACAGCGTGACTGTAGTGCATAAAATTTCAAAGAAATGCACATTGTAGGAGAATCCAGCCAGTTATGTGGTGACAAATTAAGTTCCTTCAGTCTCCAGCCATTTGAAGCTAGCTGTGTCTGCTGTTGATCAAGATCCAATCACAGCGTGGCATATAACAAAGTCCAAACTCACACACACTCACACAGAATTAAAAAAAATAAAATACTGAGTGATGTCTTAGTGGCCCAGCTTCAGATCTTGTCCCACACAGTAGTTAGATATCTTATCCACAAGGGGTAGAGGGTAAACATACTTTTCACATTAAAATGATACACATAATTCCTAATGTCCCAAGTCAGTGGAAATTAACTGTAACAATTCTAACTGTGAAAGTGAAGAGGTGTCCTCTCTATTAAAACGAAAATAAGATAACACTTAGAATTATCTCTGCAGGGGTAAATCGATACTCATTCAGTTATTCATTTCCAGTACCTATTAATGTTTGATGCAAGCTGATGATTAATAGAAATTTTGTTTACATTTAAAGTCATTTGGTGCATTTAATTGAAGATGCACTATATTTATCGACAGCGTAATTCTTTTGCACAACCCTGCCACTTTTATCTGTCTTGCTTTTACTGTATATTATATTATATTATTCTCTAACACCTCTGCTTTTTGGCCAGTGAAGGATATACATGATTTCGATGGGGTCCATGGTGATTGGCTCAAACATGCTGCAGTCACACTTGTTGTCCACCACGACCATGAAGAGATTACTGCTGGGGATCTGCTGAATCACAAAGGACCTGCCAATCACAGCACAGACAGCCAGAAAAAAATAAAGACGGAGAAGGAAGAAGGAAGAGGGAATAAGAGACAGTTGAAAGTGAGATCTGGCAAACAGTCAAGGAGCATGGGTATGATGTAAATTTCCATGTGTGTCACAGGATTTGTGTTATGAGTGTTCACATTCTCCCCTGGCAGAGGGGAGAAGCTCTGAAGAGACTCCACTGGATGCATGTCAAGAGTATTAAGTATCTCACCGCCAACTGTCAATAAACATACAGAAACCTAGACAGACTCACACCAGCATACACACACATATAGTTTACACACAAATTTCTCAAACTCACTCCATCCGCTCGTCTTCCTCATTCTCTTCCTTTCCTTTTCTTAAGGCTTTGTTGTACCCTATCCAAGGCAAGCACCAATGAAGTGTTGCCGAATATAAAACACTCCAAAGGGAGACAAATGGGAACCACACTTTTGTGCTCATAGCTTCCCATGGCTGTGTTTTACTGGCCTGAGAGATCAGGCCTTGCCTTGGCCTCCTGGCCGGTGATTTATGGCTGTGGATAAGCTTTATTAAGAAGAGAGGTCGTAAAGATGATCTCTTCTTTCTATCACCCTTTCTTTCTTGATCTCCTGCTTCTCTGCCTTGCTCTCTTTCGCTGCAGCTGGGTGATTTATCGAATTCACTCTGAAGCATTTATCAGACGCATATGAAAACACGCACGTGTGACTGAGTGAACACACACAGATGTAAAAATACTGTATACAAAAATACACTTTCTCAAGTCTTGAACAAAGACAAAGAGGGAGCGACCTGATAGATCAAAACAGCCCTAATATGCACAGGAATATCTCCATCTTTACTCATTCAATACCATGACCAATTTAATCTGACCACAAACAGCCTTCAATCCCTGAGGAGTGCCAATCCACCGCACTTAATACACTTATCCCCACCACGACCGGTCAAACCAAACCAAACAAAACCAACTCAGCAAACAGACCAAGCCAGTTCCAATCAGGGTGAATTAGGATCTGCTGATGTTTAATAATCTGTGCTCACCCCTGCACAGCGCCGGTCCAGTCCAGCGCTGCCCGCTGATAGAAAGCAGAGCAAGTGTTCTTGGAGAAAAGACTTAAACACATCCTGACAGCACATCTGCTGGCCTTGAACATACCCAGAGCTGGGAAAGGGAGCTTCACACTGCATATGGATGCACACATACGTACACGCACAAGGCCGTGTACAGCGTGCACAGATACACAGTGACAGACAGCAATGCATATCACAAACACAGATAGCACAACAGACAATTTGTTGTTAATGTTGCCTCATAGTGCTGTGGCCTCTACATTCTGGCTGGCGGGAAAACAGACAAGGACATCCAACATGTTTCTCTGAGAAGAGATAACAGACAAGCTTTTAAGCGATGTGGAGACTCACATGGGAGACAAAAGGGAGAAAAGCAAAAAACAGAGTTAGATATCGTCACCCTTAAATAATGGCCTAAGTCATTTTTTGACGAAAGTTTTATTTTGTCTAAATCATTATTTTCAATGTTCGGTTCAGTTTTTTTTCTTTCTTTTCTGAAAAACCTGAAAGAGCCATTATTTTAAGAGGGTGACGATTTATAAAGCTGAGAATTGCAGGAGATGGTGAAAGGCTGTCTTCTTTTTAGTTTTAACAAAACATATCACACAGTCCAAAAGCTGAAAGAGATAAGGAAGATGGTCCTGCTTAACAACACTTTGTTACACTGTCGATTTTACTGATGCTCATTTTGGGGGTTACTTATAATAAGATAATGCTAAAAATTCACAATATTTTGTAATGCTTTTGCTGTACTTTCAGAGCTGGACATAGTTTTGTGCATTTCATGGAAAACTCATTCTGTGCACAGGTTTGGATAAATTATTTATTCTGTATCCAATGGAGAATATTCATGTTTTTCTAAGGTTTTAATAATGGCATAGCATAACCATAAATGCATGTCCAGCAGGGTTTTCAGAATTATCTGTCATCACAGTTGAAAAATTTGACCAGTAATTACTGTGTGCAATTTAACTATTACTAATTTGAGTCGAAATTGCTCCAACAAAATTTCAACAATCAGATAGATGAGTTTTCAGACCAATGCTGTCATTTTATTTTCATGTTTCCTATTACTTCAGGGGAAAAACAAGCACTGCGATTCCAGTATTTTTATTTTTACACACGATTCCAGTACATACATGTGACAGGACTTTTGTCTAAGGTCTCTAAGTTGATGTGAAATACAGTACGATAAAGATACTGGCACTGACGTAGAAAAGGAAGATTATTTATAAAGAAAAGTCCAAAAATAATAATAAAAAAAAAACACTTTATATGCATAAACTACTTCTGAAATTATAAAAATTGCTCAACCAGTTCTATCACTCAAGCCTTGATGTTATAAAATCATTTTTTATTTTTGTTATTTAGTGTATTTCTTAAAAATAAAAAGCTATTTTAAATGCATTTTAATACTGTGTTATGAAACAAAACCTGCCTTGTACATGGCTTTAATGACAACTCTGGAGCACAACTATGTAAAGCAGTACCATTATTGTCATTACAAAAATCAAACAAAAAAAAAAATGTATTACCTTAAAAGTTTAATCCATGTCTTAATGCATGACTGCACAGCTGAGGCTGCTGCTCACTGGAAGTTTTAACCTCTTTTTTTTTTTTTCTTGGTGACTTGAGTCTTCCCTCATGGTGGAGAGAAAGAAAAGGACCATTTGTGTTGGCGAGATATACAACCAGGATTATTGTCACTAATGGTCCCACTGAAGACCTTCTCTGGTTGGAGACGCGCTCTTTGTCCTGAATCTCATGTTACCATCTAAAAAAAGCTACGGATGCATTAATAAAGGTTAACTCATCTTATTGGGGCACTTAAGTCACTAGAGCCTTCGCTAGAGTTTGATGTTCCTCGTGTTCTGTTGCACTAATCGGGGAGTAGTGCCCACATACAAAAACTGACACATGCATGCACACAAAGAGTCAAAATACAGTAAAGAGAGGTTTAACAGGCAAGTGCTTAGGATATATTTCCCAGAGCATAAAGCATACACATGTGTCCCAATGAAAATATAAGAGAAAAGGCCACAGTCAGCCTGTAACTTGAAACAGATGTTTATCGGCAATATCCTCTATTACAAATATGAGCTATAAAATTCCATATAACTGAAATAAAAACTCCGTTTTACTTTGTCAAGTTCATTGAGTTTAAAAAAAGATTTATTTGAAGGCGGTACGCTGCTGAGGAGCACAAAGCTTTTTCCGGCTAATCCCAGTTTTGGTGTCATCATTACAGATTATGGCATTCTTCTCTGAAACACGCTTCTGCCATGTGTGGGAGGGACTGGGTGTCTGACATGATGGTATCTGTGCATGTATGTGTAGGGATCTGGCTGTATCTCCAACTACACTGTAGTCCTGGCACCCAAAGCGGTGGTTACCCTGCTGACCTTGTGGGGCTGTGCCGACAGTGGACACACAAGGAAAACACACACATACACACACACACACACACACGCATGCACGCAAAGAGCTGAGCTCCCTGGCAGTTCCACAGCTGGGAGCAATGAAGGGCCCATTGCAGGGATCCAGAGAACACCCCACAATTGCCTGACAGAAAAGCCCAAATTGTTAATGGGGACCACACTCATTTTCCCATTTTTAAAGGAAGCTTTTTTTTCCACCTCTCTCCCTCATCTCTAAATGCCTCGTATTTCAAAATGCTGCGTGTGTGTGTGTATGTCTGTATCTGTGTCTCTGATGGATTGCCCTGGATAAAAGTGTTTTCAACAGACAACAAATGATTTAAATGTGTTTCTCATTATTTAGGATTATAAAGACAAAAATATGTCTCCAAGATGAGAATTAACAGGATTGTTCATTTTTCATTGTTGTTTTATGGTGCACAGTGGACAGCTGATAACCAACAGCTCTTATTGTTGATGTCACTTGTAGCTGATGTATGTTTATGTGTCTTGTTTGTGCATGCCATACTTGATGCAGCCATCACAGTCAATGTTGCCAGTGTTCTCTTTGATGGTTCTCTCGGAGATAAAGGCCGGGTACTCTGTGTCACATGGCACCTGCATGGTCCGACCTATCCTCTGAGCTGAGAGGTGGGAAGAAGAAAGGAGAGGCAAAACTTGGTGGAAAAATGATGAAACACCCATTTGAAAATCAAATAATAGCTATGTAAAGAGTTATGCAAGCACACAGTTAAACACACTGTGTCCATGTAAATATTCAAGTTTGAAAGAAAACAGCATTTCTGGACCAGAGCTGTCTCTTGTCCTGCTGGAAATATTTCCAATGTAAATCGAGGCCAGTCACACAGCATTGCTTGAACTTTCCTGCCACCCAGAGGTTTGAAACGACCCTGCAGAATGACTGGCTTAAAATGTCATTAAACCCTTATTAAAAAGGACCTGCTTAATCCAAACTTAGACTTTTAACACAAAGAAACTGTTTAAATACCTAGCGGAATCACAGCGTTTTACATATCTTTACAACAGAGAGACTTCTAAACATGGGTGATTATGTGTTTAACTTGAATGATGGGGTTTTATTATTGAGAATCAGGAGCATTATTCAGTGCGTGCGTGCGTGCGTGTGTGCATGTGCTTGTATATGTGTGTGTGCGTGTGTGTGTGTGCACTGTAAATAAACTATATGGATGCGAGAAGCGCAGCCTACATGTATAAACGCCTGGGATTAGTTCAGCTTGAGAGGCTGTGTAGATTGGGTTACGGGCTGCTAAATTATGGTGTTTCAGCTGTGTGTCACAGGCCTCTGTCTTTATTGTAAAAAGATATAGAAAGTGCTAAGACCTGAGACTAGCCAGCTGTGAAATTGTCTCGACTACTCTGTGAGCAGCGATGCCCAGCTTCACTTCATTCAGGATTAAAGTGTGCAAGGAAAGCATTTCATAGACTTTCATTTTGTGGTTCTTTCTCCCCCCTGTCTCACACACTAAATATTTTCATATTAGTTTTGGCAAGAATTAATGCTTCAATATGATGCTGCTTAGTGAGGCTTTCATTTCAAACAGGCAAAACAGTATTCAACACTCCATAAAGCATGAGGAATCACAGCATTCATAGCCTGGCAATAATCATATGAGAATGTGCGTGCATTCATGGAAGCGAGTGCGAAAGAAAAAAAGAAAAAGAAAGGAATGACATACAACCAGAGAAAAAGAGAAAACGTGATAGACTGGGTGAGAAAAACAGAGACACCCTTTTCTCATGTTACCAAGTGGCTCTTGCCTACCACCATTACCAATATGACAAGTCCTTGCAGTTCATAAGATCTTATAAAATAACCCCTCTGGACAGACAAAGAAAATTGTGTGTATAGAGACATGTATACACAAACTCTGAAACATTGAGGTCATTTGAGGTAATCGTCTGTTTTGCTTTTTTTTTTTTTTTTTTTTGCTTTTAGGTTTTGGATTGCTCTTTATTCTGTTTTTCCAGTGGTCACACTGACTCAGACCAAAAGGAAATGGAGGGGAGATGGCGAAGATGAAGACATGAGGCCAGTGGCAGGGACACTGGATATTTATTCTGTATGCAGCGCTGTATGCTGACAACTCAAACGTATAAAGCATAAAGCAGTACGTGTAACGTTTGTTCTTTCAAAAGGCAAAAAAACAAAAAACAAGATGATTTTCATTTAAAAATCAGACAAAATGTTTTTGTGTTTTTTTTTTTTTTTTTTTTGTTCAGTGGTAAATTCCTCTGTCTGTTTTGTGAGAGGAAAGATCAGTACACAACACATGTATATGGAACAAACAAAAATAAAAAATGTATATACTTCCCAGAATTTTTCAGATATGGAAAAAAGTCAAGTGGTGAAAGTAGTTATTTTACAAAGTTTGAAGTGGTTTAATTCACGTCTTAGCTACAGTATGTATTGTTTTTGTTTGATAGCTGTTTTCTTATAGGGGCGAACGTGTTGTTTCTAGCAATTACAACAACTATTTAATTATCAAATCCCCCTTTTTTTTCCCTCAAAATTCAAAACAATTAAAAATAGACTTCCATGTGGCAGTCATTACTTAAGTGACAATTCTGGTTTTAAAAAATGTGAAAACTATCAGCAAAAATGTTTCTAGATGTTATGATCATAATTATTGATAACCTTTATTATTTAAGGACAAATAATTTTATATGAGATGAATGTGTAATTTTTTTAAACAAACTTAATGAATACATTTTAAGAATAAATAAAAATAAATAAAAGCATTATAAACATTGTAGTTTGTACATAAATAAAACATTGTTATAACTGTGGTAAGACAGCAGCAGAGTGAAGATGTTTGTGTGAGTGCTGTTCAGATGGAGAGATCCAGCTCGGCCCCAAAGAGTTTGTTCTTACCTTTTGTGGTGAGGTCAGAGTGCCACCAGCTGTACAAGTTGAACTCAACCAGGAATCTAAATAGGGAGACATCAACAGCCATAATCATCCACTCCAACATATGCTTATATAATACCCACTACATACTAAACATTGTTTCTGCATTAGTTTAGACCAAAGTAGAGAAGATTAAATTGTGTAATTTTTACAAGTTATGTGCCTGTGAAAGTAAATAAATAGTAAATACATAGCGATCACTACAGCGGGCAGCTATTCAAAAGCTGTTCTTTTGTATGTGTTTTGTTGTTATTGCTGCGTATTAGCCAACACAGAGGATGCTTGTGGATCATCCCATACACTTCTAACTGTTGGCCAGTCATGGGCAGTTCTTTTTGTTATTTTTACTAGTTATTTGAATGTAATTAACAGGATTAGTCAATGCTAGTAGTAGTGACAGTCGAGCTGAGGATTTTCTGTTATTGGTTTGTTAAATACATATTTCTGTGGTTCAAAAGTCAAAAGCATGGCGTCCAGCTGAGTGGACACGTTTGTAACTCCATGAAAAATAGGTTCATAAACAAAATTTTAGTTGCATTGTTTTTTGTTTTTTGTTTTAAAAACAGGAAAAATCTTGACTGAGGTTCTCATAATTCATGCATGAAAGGGTTAAGTTACAGTTTCAATTTAATCCTAACCTCATGCAGTTTTGCAGAAAAAAACTTGCAAGATGAAAAAATAATGTTCTATTATTAGAAGACAATACATTACCATTATGTAACTGAAAATTAATAGATGACTTGCAGTTTTCAAAATTACTATATATACTTTGTTTTGCCTTGTGAAAATTCCTACACATTGATATCTGTTGAACAGGAAAAAAAATGTCTTCACTATGACAGACTGTAAAATTAGCACTGACAACTCAATCCTCCCATGATGCACTGTGGCAACAACAGACCACCCAGGAAGACTCCAAAACCACAACGTGGCATCACAGGAATACCCGCACCACAGGAAACATCAGGTAGCCATTACTGCTCATGATCACCGAGGATCATGTCAACATACATGTGGAGGCACTCGTAAACAAACATACACTTCATACTCACAAACACACATTTAATTTAAGACCAATGAGGCAATTTTTCAAGTCCTAAAAAGCACATACACGCAGTAAGCTTTTGTTATTAGAAACAGACACGACAATCTCACATACACAGAAGTCTTACATGACAAGCTCAGTCAGAATCCACTTCACAGCTGAGAAGAAAGCGAAGTAGGGCTAAAGAAAGAAATAGACATCAGACACGAATAGCACAAAACATGTAAGCCCAGCTTTGCATAACATGGACTGCAAACAAAGAGGCTGAAGTGTTTGCAGAGCTCACATCCAATAGAGTGCGTCCACTGTCGCTACTTTCTGAATAGACCCAACATAGAGCCTGGTAGTCATATAGAGTGACCCTGCAGAGATAAAGATAGAAAAGACAAAACACAGAGTGAAATGCAATATCAGAAATAGAGATCAGGTAAAGAATTTTAGGTTGATACGGCCCTGACAGGGTGATATAAGTCTTGATTCACATATTCTCTTTAGTATCACATGCCTGTGGGGCCTTTTAGACTGCTGTGTGGGAGCAGGAAGAAAAGATCCCACCTCTGCTACAATTGCTGCTTTACCTACCAATAATATATTGGATGGATGTGGCAGAATGGGAAAAGGAAAGCAAGTGAAAGCCGAGAGCTTCCTGAGAGGTTCCTCAAAGTGATGTAGGAAGGTGGGTGAGTGTGTGTGTGCGTAGGTGTAGATGATTTGGGGATATTGGGGGGATATCAGAGGATTTAAAGGCTTAGTAGACCCTGAGGGTGTGAGATCTAGGTCTGTCTGGGTGAGGTTATTGAAGGCGTTTCTAACTGTCTCACACACACACACACACACACACACACACACACACACACACACACACACACACACACACACACACACACAGGACACTGGTCTTATAGCCTTTGGACAAGTTCCTGTATGCTTGACAGTGCTTTGTGTGTGAACGTTTGTCCAAGTATGTGTATGATGTCTGAGTGGGCCCAGTATATCCGCAGCCCTGGGCGATGTTCAAACCTCAGTCACAGTACGGGTGACACACAGCTCTAGCACACCGCCAGGAACCAATTAGCGCTAAGCCTGGCCACATAATAGTGTTAGCAGCAAATTCAGACCAGTGCAAAATCAGTGTTTGTGTGCCTTTGCATGGATGTGTGATTACTTTATGGCAATGCGGGTGTGTACGAATACCCATCATTTTCTAAGCATAACATCACTTTCAACATTTTTATAGATTTCTCTTTCTATTGCTTTCTTGGAAAGATGGATAACGTAAAGGGAGCTAAAATCATTTCTGTGCATTTATCTTCATGCGGAGTCACGGGGCTGACCAATAAATTCAGGCTGGCAGTTGGTGTAATTTTTAAGTGGTGCACTTTAAAATGTCTTTTTTTTATATATATAAATGAAAAGACAAAAAATTGCACTTGAGCACATTAATGCTTCACAGATGGCACTGGGTTAAGACAGATCGCACTGGATTCATTAGTGTTAAGATCTGAAGGCTCTGTTACTCATCATGCTAATACTTCACCAATACAAGTCATATTATTCATTCATCATACGTCGACCTCAATTCTAAACAATCCCTCTTCGTCCAACGTTAAATATTCAGTGAAAGCAATTGTAGGCCTGTGTGTTTTTATGGGTGGCTCTGTAAACTATTTGCTGTCAGCTTTTGATGCTCATCCATATGACATACAGGCTTGTGCAATAATTTGTCACCCGTGATTTTTATACTCTGAGACAGCACGGCAAAAATCTCTTCACCCACATCCGGAAGGCAGAGAAAAGCGCTGGCCACGGTCTTGTGGTAGAGTTGCAAATGTGGTCGTAAACTTCTGTGTGACTAGACGTGCGACTAAGTTAAGATTCCACAAATGACGCCACGGTGAAATGATAGTTTGTGTCTGGCCGTTTTGGCATTTCTGCTCTGTGATACTGGGAAAGGTATCCTCCTGGATTCGATTTCCAAATTAATTGCAGATTTTTGCCACCCACTGCTCCTGGCGTTTTCCAGGAGACACAGCTTTACAACAAGCACAATACCCGTGTGTGTGTGTGTCTGTGACTTCAGGTTTGTCCTAATTCTTTTGTTTCGGGAAAAGATTTGCTGTAATCCCCTAATGGAGAACTCTGCTGAGTGAGGAGTCAGAGTTCAGCACTGAAAAGCTCAACATGATTGGCCAAGTTAAGAGCTGTCAGCACGAGGGGAGACGTGCTCTCACTCTGTGGCCTCCCTGATATTATGTACATACATTTACACACATGCAAACACTCACACTCGTGCATACACTTGAGCTGGCATGTTCAAGTACACCCTCACACACCCGAGCGCAGTTTGAAATACTTACCTCTTGAAAGAGCCCATCTGCAGAAGCTTATTCATTACAGCCCCTTCTGCTTCACCAAAAAAATTTCCTGTCTTGAGAACAAAAAGAAAGAGATTTATTTAATTAAACAAGTCAGAATGCAATGTTTTTGTTCAAATATTTGGAAAATTATAGTAGTAGACGGATCCACATTTCATCTTAACCCTGCTGCTAAACTTATCTTCATTACAGATGAATCTGAAAATTATTTTCTGGTTACATTTTTAATTTATTAAATGGCAGGAAAAAAAAACACCCATGCAAAACCTGATAAGAGACTGAAGTTAGATAACTATGGTGCAAAGTCCAGAGACAACTCAGTGCTGCTTGGTCTTCAAGCACTCTTTCAAAGCTTTGAGACATGTGTGCCCTTGTGATCCTGCCGCAGTATAACTCATTCTCCATAAAGATACAGGTTTAGAATGACTGAAGAAACTTCAGACTTCTTCTTGGTCAAACTGGAAAAGAAAGAGAATATTCCCACCACCATGCTTAAAGGTGGCTTTTACAGGTTGTCGTATCATGCTTTCTGTTTCTCTCCTCATGTACACCCTTACGTTAACTGGCACAGATCCCAACCTTGAAATCAGTCAGTAGGAAATGCTGGTATTGTTTAGTCCCCTTGAAATGTTTGGCCTTGTTTTCCATCACGAGGAGCAGCTTAGAGATGCTAGTTATCCTCCGAGACCACTGCCAGACTGCTAGACAGTACATTTGCTGATTGGAGTCAGACATTTTTTATTTACCTAATTCTGCCATAAAGCTGGGTTTCTGTGTACTGGTGAACAAAAACTGATGCACAGATCTTGTAATGGGGTAGTGATTTTAGGCCTGCCTCAAACTTTAAAAACTGATCCAGTTTCTGCAAAGCATTTTTGAGTGCTATGCACCGCCCCCTTGCAAAACCTTCAACCTAAAAACACCACACCATCAAAAATATTTTCTCATTTTATGTGTTATAACTTCTTCTGTTACTAAATGGTTCACAGTCCTGAAATTCTGACTCCCTGGTCTACACAAAAATATGACATTTGCTTGATAAACACTAAAATAACTGATTATCAAGATTATTTTTTTTCTTTTTATTCACCATTCATCTTTCCATATCCTAATTTTCTTGACTCTGGGTGGCAGAGAATGTGGTATCAACCTTATCTAACCTCTTCCCTGAAACAAAACAACACAACTTCAAATTCAAACCACAAATTCATTGATAATGATTGACATTGTTACTGCATTAGTCAAAGCCATTTTTAACAATCAACAATGATATTAAAAATGGTATTATCGTATGGTATTAAAAAAAACTTAATTAACCTAAATGCTTTGTCATATCCAAATTAAGCTAAAATAAGCATAGAAGCCAGCAAGTGAGAGACGCATGAAAAGAACATGCAGGGTAAGGCAAGGGCAGTGACAGCCAGCGGACTGGTTTCTGCATGAGCCAAAGTCAGAGTGACAGCATGTCTGGTGACAGCTAGGCAGAGGGTGTAGTATATGCTAGAGCAGCACCATGTCTTATTATGAGCAGTCAAAGAGACAATATTATGTGTGAGATGCACAAAAAAAATTAAAATTACACTGCTCAAAAATATAAGGGAATGCTTGATCATGACAGTATAACACAAAGTGAGGTGAACTTCAGGGATATCAATCTGTCCTGTTAGGAAGCATAAACCATTATGAATTCACCTGCTTTGGTGCAAATGAAAGTGGCCCAACTGTTTGGCCAGAAACACACGAGTAGCCTGCTGGAGGTCATTTTTTAAGGCTCTGGCAGTGCTCCTCTTGTTCCTTCTTCGATGAAGGAGCAGATGACGGTTCTGCTGCTTGATGCCCTTCTGTGGGGAGACACAGCAAAACTTCTATGATGGCACATATGGATGTGCCATCCTGGAGGAGCTGGATTCCCTGTGTAACCTAAATGGGCTGCAGGTACCGTCTCGTGCTACCAGCAGTGACAAGGACACTAACAAAAAGCAAAATTAGAGGGGAAAAAAACTGGACAGGAGTGATAAGGAGAGAGCAATGGTCCACGGCTGCCATCTGTAATCCCTTTTGGGGGTTGTCTTGTTGTTGCTTCTCCAGAACGCCTGTTGCTGCTTTCGTTTGCACCAAAGCAGATGAAACTGATTCACAGTGGTTAATGGTTCCTAGCTTCCTAGTGTTTTTTTTTAAAACAGGAATCCAAGGTAGAGAGGTACATATACGCTATGGATTAAAATTTCTGATTACAATGAAATCAAAATGAAATGTGGTCTGTGACAAAAAGAGGCTATGGAAGTACTTTCATTCATGTGTCTTTGTGTTTGCATGTCTCACCAGAGTATAGTCCTCTGCTACCAGAATGAAGCCGTTGTTGTCAATGAGGTAGCAGTTAATATTCTGTTAAATAGAGAAGCATTAAAGCCGTCGTAAGATGTACAAATTACAGATTCATGAAGGGTTGACTGGGAAAATGAAAACCGACTGACCTCATCATCACAGCTTATGGAGCATTTCCCATCTAATGCCGCACACTGTAAGATGAAAAATCATATCTGCATTTGCATGTGTCACAACAAATACTCAGGCTGGTTTGCAACATAAATCCCCTGCAGCAGCTGAAAACCTTTAATAACTTGCAGAATAGGAAAATTAATGGATAGTAAAATCAAGTTTCAAATTGCTATCGTGGACCTTTGAGTCATTACATTTGAAATACATGTTTTAATTCAAACACAAACATCATAAAGCAATGTACACTTGTTCTGTTACACGATTAACGGAATACGTTAATGCATGATGTATTGAGTTCAGTTTTGTACTGTCGCTTTAAGAGAGCTACGGAGCTTCCGGTCATGTGACCTAACTCAGGAAGTGAGAGCATGGCTACGGAAGAAACATGGAGTTGTGATACCACATGTAAGAGTATCGCGTAACATCTGCCTTTCATCTTAGGCGTGGTGATTGCATCTTGGGTATGTACGCTTTACACTAAGACAACTTTATTTTGAGATGTGTATTTTTTGGAACGAGTGTGTATTTTGTTGACGGTAACGGGAAATCGGATCGGAACGGCTTAGCGCCGGAGCACATTGTTCAGTGTGTCAACAAGCTATGATAACTGTTTAAACTTGTTAGTTGATAAAGTTAACATATCTTCTAGACCGAAGAGGTTATAGATACAGTGATGTTAAGATATGCAGTTCATGTAATTGTGTATATTTCTGTTGTGCTTACGTACGTTAAGAGAAATTAGTATATAACTGATTTGTGTTTTCATGTGTTTTAGTTTCACACTTTTCTGAGTCTTCAATAAACCTGTGGACAAGCTGACAACGTCTTCAGAGTCTTGAAGTAGAAAAGAGTTTATCTGTCTGTCCAGAGATATATACAGCACATGTATTGAGGACAGAACAGTGAAACCAAGGCTTTCTAGCGGACAAGACAAGCGCAGTGTTACTTACCTGGTCACATGTGGCATGTGAATAGTCATCACAGAAGCAGTAAAGTGGAGCTACAACGCTAACCTACGCCATGGCAGAAAAAGCGTCATCGTTAAAGACACGCTCTCAAGTGTCAGCTGCAACATCAGTATCCAGAGCATCTTCTACTGGCTCAGCGGCAGCCAAGGCCAGGGCAAGAGCAGAGGCCGCTAAGACACGCCTTACCTTTCTAGAAGAGGAAGTAAGCTTAAAACTGGAGAAAGCTAAGCTAGAAGCAAGCATAGAAATGCTGAGTCATAAAAAAGAAGCTGCTGCAGCTATTGCAGAGGCAGAAGCACTTGAAGCAGCTGTCGATGGAGCAAGTGAGAAACACAGCTGCAAACTGAATCTCGACTCCTCTCCCTTGGAAGTCACGGAACGCACAAGACAATATGTGGTCGATCAGGCTAAAGTCAAAGGTTCAGAACTTTCACAGGACTCTGAACAGCTAGGCGAGGACATTTCTCCTGTTAAGGCAGAGCCAAGCACAGGCTTCAGCGCCTCACACCTCAAGCCAAAAGCAAAACCGTTCGTGCCAGGGCGAAACGGTGCAGTTCACTCTACTTTACAGCAGCCCTACGCTTATGAAGATAAGTACAGCCCGGCATCACGTAAAGTCAAGTTTGATAGAGATTTTGTCTCCCCCATGCAGCGCCCGAGTTTGACATCGTACCCAGTATCTCCTGACATCAACGACGGTGGCATAAACACGAACGACTTTGTGAGGTACTTAGCGCGTCGTGAGCTA
Organism: Archocentrus centrarchus; assembly: GCF_007364275.1. Lineage (NCBI taxonomy): Eukaryota > Metazoa > Chordata > Actinopteri > Cichliformes > Cichlidae > Archocentrus > Archocentrus centrarchus. Next base: position 17,975,268 of record NC_044352.1, read on the forward strand.
GTGGCTACAGGCTTATTGCAGTTCAACGATAGGCCACAGAATTACAGAGCGTGGAAACGGTCCTTTCTCACCGTGACTGCAGGTCTGACCCTCTCGCCAAGTGAGGAAATGGATCTACTGCTCAGGTGGCTTGGTAAGGAGTCTGCAGAGCACGTGGAGCAGATCAGAGCAATTCATATTAACCACCCAGCAGCAGGGCTTGCTATGACATGGGACAGACTCGATCAAATATATGGATCACCAGAAGCGATAGAGGACGCCCTGTTCAGGCGTATTGACTCCTTCCCTAAAATCACAAGCCGGGATTACTCAAAACTGACAAGGTTAAGTGATCTGCTGATGGAACTCGAGGCAGCTAAAGCAGATGGAGACTTACCGGGTCTTGCCTTCCTCGACACAGCAAGAGGGGTCAACCCGATTGTTCAAAAACTCCCATTTCATCTGCAGGAAAAGTGGGCTTCAGTTGGTGCATGTTACAAGCAGCAAAATCGTGTTTCTTATCCACCCTTTGTGTGCTTTGTAGAGTTTATCAGTCAGGAAGCGAGGACAAGGAATGACCCAAGCTTTAAATTCACCTCTTACACAGACATTCTCCCAAAGCCAGAGAAGTCAGTCTGGAGACAAAACAAATACAGTGAGGTCTCCGTCCACAAAACTGAGACGTCTTTCAAAACGGCGACAGAGACTGGTGAGCCTCCAACAAACTCTGAAAACATAGAGAAACAGTGTCCTATCCACAGGAAGCCACACCCCTTAAGTAAATGTCGTGCATTCAGAGAAAAGACCATGGAAGAGCGTAAAACATTTCTGAGACAGAAGAATGTCTGCTTCAAATGCTGCGCTTCATCCACACACATCGCCAGAAACTGTAAAACTAAAGTCCAGTGTGCAGAATGTAAGAGTGACAGGCATAACTCAGCACTTCACCCCGGACCTGCTCCATGGATTAGAGAGGAAGCCTCGCCTCAAGAGCACGGCGGGGAGGAGGACAACCTTTTGGAATCGCAAGTCACGAGCAAATGCACTAAGGTTTGTGGTGAAAATCTATCAGGTAGATCTTGCTCTAAGATCTGTCTTGTGAATGTGTACCCCGCCGGCCGGCGAGATAAGGCGGTGAAGCTGTATGCAATATTGGATGAACAGAGCAACCGCTCGCTGGCTCGCTCTCAGTTTTTCGATCTGTTTAACAACCAAGGCCCAAGTGCTCCTTACGTGTTGAGGACATGTGCGGGAGAAAAGGAGACTATGGGAAGACGGGCCAGTGGCTTTGAAGTGGAATCACTAGATGGAACAGTGAGGATCCCACTACCAAGTCTCATTGAATGTAATGACATTCCTAACAACCGGGATGAAATACCAACCCCCAGCGCAGCTGTTCATCACCCACACCTGAAATCAGTAGCCCATCTCATCCCAGAGATTGACTCACAGGCTCAAATAATTCTCCTTTTGGGCAGAGACATTATCAGAGTCCATAAGGTCCGCAAGCAGGTGAATGGCTCGCACAACCAACCCTATGCTCAGAAGTTGGATCTTTGGTGGGTTATTGTTGGTAATGTGTGTCTTGGAAGAGTTCACAGACCACCTACAGTCAGGGCGTTCTATACACACACCACAGAGTTGGAACGTCCTACCCTCTTTGATCCGTGTCCTAATGTATTCCACATTAAGGAGAAATACAGTGACATTCAGGTCCTCAAACATCCGCCAGCATCACCTGAAGAAAGCAGTCCTTGTGACACAGGTCACCTGGGACGCACAGTGTTTGAGCGCAACAGGGATGATGACCAAGTGGCTCCCTCAGTCCAGGACATTGCATTCATAAGGATAATGGATGAGGGATTAACAAGGGACCCAGACGGTAGTTGGATCGCTCCGTTGCCCTTTAAATCGCCACGCCAACGTCTCCCTGGCAACAGGCCCCAGGCACTAAAACGTCTTATGTCGCTTAAACGCAACCTCGACAGGAAACCCGAAATGAGGGATCACTTTCTCAGGTTCATGGAGCAGATGTTTGAAAATGGTCATGCGGAGTTAGCTCCTCCTCTCGGCAAGGATGAAGAACGTTGGTATCTGCCAATATTTGGTGTCTACCACCCAAGAAAACCAGACAAAATCCGGGTGGTGTTCGATTCAAGCGCCCCATACGATGGTGTGTCGCTCAACGACACCTTATTAACGGGACCTGACTTGAACAACACACTGCTTGGTGTCCTGATTCGTTTCAGAAGAGAAGCGATTGCGTTCACAGCAGACGTAGAACAGATGTTCTATTGTTTCCTGGTAAGGGAAGAAGACAGGAACTTCCTGCGGTTCCTTTGGTTCCAGGGCAACGATCTTAGCAAAGACGTTGTAGAATATCGCATGAGAGTACACGTGTTTGGGAACAGCCCATCACCCTCTGTGGCTATTCATTGCCTGCACCAGTCAGTCCAGCTCAGCGACTTCCATGTGGACCCAGATGTCAAGCACTTTGTGATGCGAGACTTTTATGTGGATGATGGCTTGACGTCGTTGCCCACAGTTGAGGAGGCTGTTAGCTTGTTGAGAAGGACACGAGACACTCTCTCAAAGTTAAACCTGAGACTCCACAAGATCGCAGCGAACAATAGAAAGGTCATGGAGGCTTTTCCGCAGAGCGATCATTCAAGCGACTTTAAAGATCTTAACCTGGATGCAGACGTGCTACCGACACAACACAGTCTGGGTATCAAGTGGGACCTCCAAACCGACTATTTCCTCTTCACTGTCTCAGAGGAGGTTAAGCCATACACTCGACGGGGTGTCTTGTCCACCATCAACAGCCTCTATGATCCTTTAGGATTCGCAGCGCCAGTCACAATACAAGGCAAAGCTATCCTCAGGGAGCTTACAGCGGAGAACGGGGATTGGGATGCTCCATTGCCTCAAGAGATGGAAGGAGTTTGGACATCATGGAGAGCCTCTTTGACAGAGCTATCTAAACTTTCAGTTCCGAGGCCCTACACCCCAACATCAACCTCCGGTGCTGTGAGAAGAGAGTTATGTGTGTTTTGTGATGCTTCAATTAAGGCCATCGCAGCAGTCGCGTACTTGAAGGTCACAGATTCAGCTGGGAACAACTTCGTGGGATTTGTAATGGGGAAAGCAAAACTAGCACCCCGACCAGAGCACACGATCCCTAGGTTAGAGCTGTGTGCAGCAGTACTTGCTGTGGAGCTAGCAGAACTCATCTCAACAGAACTGGACCTAAAGCTTGATGCAGTGACTTACTACTCAGACAGCAAGGTAGTCTTGGGATATATACATAACGAGACTAGACGTTTCTACGTCTACGTGAGCAACAGGGTACTTCGTATCCGGAGATCTTCCAGGCCAGACCAGTGGTGTTATGTGTCCACGGACAAAAACCCGGCAGACCATGCAACACGCTTTGTCCCAGCAAGCCGTTTGACGGACACAAACTGGTTAACCGGGCCACCATTCTTGACCTCAGGAAAAACAAACGAGTCTGGAAATGCTTTTGGTCTGGTTGATCCTACTTCAGACCCAGACATTCGACCTCTTGTGTCTACCCTGAGTACTGCAACTTCAGTCAACCAACTTGGGTCTCAAAGGTTTGCCAAGTTCTCCAGTTGGAAGGCAGTAACTCGAGCTATTACTCGTCTTGTACACATAGTCAGAGCCTTCAACACCGCAGGGAAGGCAAAGGGCTCTTGTAAGGGCTGGCATTACTGCAACTCAGAGTTTACAGCAGACGAGTCGGAACAAGCACTGACAATCATCATCCGAGCCACACAAGAGGAAGAGTATGAGCAAGAAATCAAATGCATCCAGAGGCAGGAGGAAATTAACAAAAGCAATCCTATTAGGAAACTGAGTCCTTATATCGACGACCATGGTCTTCTGAGAGTCGGAGGACGTCTCGACCATTCAAGCCTTGATCAAAATGAAAGGAATCCGTTGATCATACCTGGAAAACATCACGTTGCTACGCTGCTCATCAGACACTATCATAAACAGACTGAACACCAAGGGCGTTTGTTTACAGAAGGTGCTGTCCGCGCAGCTGGCTATTGGATAGTTGGCGGGAGAAGGAAAGTGAGCAGCATCGTCTACTCTTGTGTCACCTGTAGACGACTAAGAGCTCCAACTTGCATTCAGAAAATGGCTAGTCTGCCATCAGATCGTCTTTCAACAGACCCACCTTTTACAAATGTAGGTTTGGATGTGTTTGGTCCATGGGTCGTTGCCTCGCGGCGTATTAGGGGAGGTCTCTCATGCAGCAAGCGATGGGCGGTGATCTTCACATGCATGAGTGTAAGGGCAGTTCACATAGAGGTCATCGAGACTCTGGACACCTCTAGTTTCATCAACGCCCTGAGACGCTTCCTCGCTGTGCGGGGACCTGTGAAACACATTCGGTCTGACCGCGGCACAAACTTCGTCCGTGCCTGTAAAGACTTGAAGATTCCTTCGAACATTGACGGGACGAAGGTGAAGACTTACCTGTCAAACCAAGGTTGTTCGTGGACCTTCAATCCACCACACGCATCCCATTTTGGTGGTACATGGGAAAGGATGATAGGTCTTGCTCGAAGGATTCTGGATTCCATGTTCTTTCAACTCAAAGACAAACTCACTCATGAAGTGTTGGTGACCTTCATGGCGGAGGTCACAGCTATTATAAATTCCAGACCTCTCATTCCTGTGGGAACAGATCCTGATGATCGGTTCATACTTACGCCAACTGCTCTTCTAACGCAGAAGGTTAGCGGTGTTCCAGTTCCTGCAGGGGAATTTGGAGAGTTGGACCTCTACAAACGTCAGTGGCGTCAAGTGCAACACTTGTCCAACACCTTTTGGGACAGGTGGCGGAAGCAGTTCCTACCAACTCTACAGCCTCGCAAGAAGTGGCATTCCACTCATCCGGATATCACACAAGGAAGTGTTGTTCTTCTCAAGAACGTGCAAGCACCGAGAAATGAGTGGCCCCTTGGACTGGTAACCAAGACTTTTCCGAGTAAGGACGGAAGAGTACGCCAGGTGGAAGTGAAAACCATGAAACCTGGTGGAAACGCGTTCTTTCTTAGACCTATTTCAGAGACAGTTCTTCTTTTTCCTCCTGATGTTTAGATGTTTGTATTAGTTAAGATGATAACTGTTTGGGTGACGTGTAACCACGTCAGGCGGGGAGTGTTCTGTTACACGATTAACGGAATACGTTAATGCATGATGTATTGAGTTCAGTTTTGTACTGTCGCTTTAAGAGAGCTACGGAGCTTCCGGTCATGTGACCTAACTCAGGAAGTGAGAGCATGGCTACGGAAGAAACATGGAGTTGTGATACCACATGTAAGAGTATCGCGTAACATCTGCCTTTCATCTTAGGCGTGGTGATTGCATCTTGGGTATGTACGCTTTACACTAAGACAACTTTATTTTGAGATGTGTATTTTTTGGAACGAGTGTGTATTTTGTTGACGGTAACGGGAAATCGGATCGGAACGGCTTAGCGCCGGAGCACATTGTTCAGTGTGTCAACAAGCTATGATAACTGTTTAAACTTGTTAGTTGATAAAGTTAACATATCTTCTAGACCGAAGAGGTTATAGATACAGTGATGTTAAGATATGCAGTTCATGTAATTGTGTATATTTCTGTTGTGCTTACGTACGTTAAGAGAAATTAGTATATAACTGATTTGTGTTTTCATGTGTTTTAGTTTCACACTTTTCTGAGTCTTCAATAAACCTGTGGACAAGCTGACAACGTCTTCAGAGTCTTGAAGTAGAAAAGAGTTTATCTGTCTGTCCAGAGATATATACAGCACATGTATTGAGGACAGAACAACACTTTATAAAGAAAGTAAGTGTGCTATGCAATCATAGCTGAGCAAGCTTGCAATAACATCAGTGTGGGAGATTAATTTATCTTTTGACTTGATTTTCTTTTGCGTATTTTATGGCAGTGAGTTACAGGTTATTTTGAGTTTGTAATGCATTATTTCACATTTCACACATGAATGTGTAAATGTGCAGGGTGTGCGCTAATGCGTGTGTACCTGTCGGCTTGCTGTCCAAAATTTCTTCTGAAAAAACTCCAGTTTCATCTGGATGCCCACAGCTGTAAGAGATGCAGTCACAGAGAGACAGGAACCGGTCATGTGTGTTCTGTGTGTGCAAGCGCACTGTGATCTTTGTTATAGGCAACGTCATCCAACTGGCAAGAGAGAATGTTAATATATACACAAGATCAAAATGCATCATTCATTAACCTCCAATGAGGAAAAAGGACAAAATAGGCTACAAGGGATACATGCATCAGCTTGTTTTTCTAGAAGGTTGAATGTCTAAGAGTGTCTACCATGTGTGCAGACACAAACCACACTCAAAATTTCACATCATTTTAAACCAGACCTCTTTCTCTGTGGCCACATGAAATCCATTCCTCAGTCTGCCTCCCTGTTGCTATCCCAACATGTACTTCCAGAGCTGGTATACAAGAGCCGCTCTCACTTCCATAAGCCACATCGCAGCAGGTCCCTAAATGCACAGATCTGACCAGAATTCCTTGCCCGGAAAAAAAACACTGGCTGACATTAAATGCGTCAGCTTTTTCAGAGTTGACTATGGAAAGATTGACACATTCACCACAGGCTTTAGCTTCTTCTCCTACTCGTCCTCCTCTCCCACTACCTCATGCTACTAAGACTCAGAGGATTCTAGCCTTCTCTCAGTGGGGGTTCGTTATACTTTAAGTGGTCTGTAAATCTTTAGGAGAATATTGCAGAGCTTCATCCAAATGCAGAGAAGGCAGGTAGCAAATTAAATGAAAGAGAATGTAACGTTTTAATAGATTTGACAAACTGAATATTAAAAAGTATTAAAAATACAGTGATTGGCCAGAGTAGGCATTAACTCACTCACTGCATCTCACTGATACATACATTTATAATTAAAGAGAAGAAATTTGTATTGAAATACAGCCTAATGTTTTCTGCCTTTATGTCTGCTGTGTTGATTTTTTTACGCACCAATTCACATTCAAAACACTGAATACAAAGTGTGTCATACATACAATTCCAAATGAAGCAGAATAACACACACTGCAAAAAATGAAACAAAACAAAACAAAAACAGGCTGCAGTTCGCCAGACACACATTTAGGCATCATTCATTCCGGCTCTTTCCTCAATATTAGTGGAACCACCACACCCATTTTCTAATCTGACCTTCATTTTGATTTCAGCTACACACCTGTAAAGTTTCAAGACTGTAACCTGATAATTGCTTTAATGGTAGCATTAACAGGAAACTTAAATTGTTTTTCAGTCTAATGCAAAGGCACAGTTCTGTGTTTCTGTATGTTTATGCGCATAGACAAACACAGTAAACAGCTGTTACAAGGAATAAAGTTGAGTGTGCATGTAGATGGGCTCCAAATAATAGATATAAATCAACATAAATGCTCATTTAAAACATAAAGCTTCACCGGATGCTGAAATGTTGTTTTGGCTTGCATTTCTTTTAGCATCATTGTGTGTTTGTGTGAATATTTAAGTGCAGCGGGGTGCTGCTGTGCCCTGTTTTAGCTCTTGCCCAGAGGAACAGGTGCAGCTTATCCCATCATAAGCTTTGCCAGATCCTTTCAGCAGCCCACCATTTCTACACCCACATGGAAAGCCCAGGAGAAGAGGCTAATTTAAGACGCTGGGCAACAGCACTGGAAACACACGTGGTATAAAATCAGGAAGAACCCACATCATTAAAACAATAAAAGGATCTTCTCTAGAAGAAAAAAAAAGTCATAAAACAAAGGAAATGGTGAAAAAGGAGGCAAAGCTCTCAGACATATTTTACTAAAACACAAAATGATGCCAAATTAGTAAATGCATATGCCAATTTAAAATGATTAAAACCAAATTTAAAGATAGTGACATTAATAGGACTGTTTATCTCAGAAAAATAAAATTGAGTTAGCATAAATCCAGTATGAACAGTGCAGAGGTTTGCTCTGTGAGATGGTTTTAGAGGTTAAAAGTGCACTGATTTGGCTTCTGCGTGGAAGCTGGCTCAGAACAAAAGCCCAAATCTGTCTCACTAATGCTCAGGAATTTTCTGTACTATGGGGGAACATTTAATTTCCTAAAGTATGATTTAAGAACTTGGGGGTATTTATGCCCTGAGCTGGGTTTATGAGTCCAAACATGAAGAGACATAAAATCCACTCCAAATCCATCTGATCACCAATCTTGTATAAATGCAATCCCAGGCAGGGAGAGATGACAACGACTTAAAGTCTGCAGGTATTTGGGGAGTCTAATGAGGATTGCATAAATGTATATGCCCATCTATGCAGGAGTGCATCTGAATGTGTGTGTTCCTGTGCACAATCGTAATTTGGTACTGTGCATGCGTGCTTGTGGAGCGCGTACATGCGTCGACTCACATTGCAGTGACAGCAAAAACACCTCTAGCACAAGCACACACACACACACACACAAAAAAGAGATGTCGGAATTTTCAAATTTGTTTGTGCATTCATCCAGCAGCGTAGCTCCGCAGCAGTTCCAAAGCACAGGGGGTGGATCATGTCAAGATTCTGCATAACTGTCAGAGGATGACCAGAACAGGAGAATGCCAGTAGTCAACAAAGACCTAGACTTAAGTGACCTCTCTCTCCTCTCTTCTTGTTACATTAGACTTGATTCACTGCTGCTCAGAAATATAAAAAGGCAGTCTTTTTTGGCCAAATCTCAAACAGCTTTGTGAATGAGCCGTTTTAATAGAAAAGATCACATACAAAGAGCATCTATGTAGCTTGCCCTTAAGGTCCGAATTCCACATCCGTTGAAAACATCGCAGGAGATCACATGGTCACATGGTGATAATATACAGCATCCTAGTCAGAGGAGCATTTGTAGGGCATTTGGTTTTTTCCTGTTTTTCATCCTTTTTTCTTTTTTTTTTAGGTAACTCGAGGAGACGTTTACAGGTTACAGCACAAACACAGCAGACTGTCTGGGCATATCAACCATATGGGCTTTTAGCAAATTCGAAGGTGTCATCACACATTTGAGGATGTATTTTCCTGTGTGGGCGTCCAGAACCACTCCAGTGTGCAAGTGAATGTGTCGATTTTTGTTTTTTTACATCTCTGTGTGTGTTTCTGTGCGAGCACATGTATTTATGTACTTGCACAGGCTACAGTAATTATTCAAGGCTAATTGCTTCAGTCATTTAGAACAATAATAAATGTACAGTTTTTTTATATAGACTAGTGACACAAACTGACTTCAGTTTTTATGACAGAACTAAAATAATTGTCAGGCCCTTCAGCAGAGAAAAGAAAGGATAGAAATATGGATGGACAGGAGGGCAAATGCCACAGAGGGTATTGCAGGGCTAAGTCTGCTTGTAAGCTTAATCATACTTATCATAAAAAAAATTGTAATCTCTCCTGTCCCTTCCTTTGTCCATTTTTTGCTTCTCCTTCAAGCCACCCATGTGCTCATACTGTATGAGCTTAACAGTCAATCCATTTACATGCACACACGCACATAAAAAAAAAAAAAAAATCTATGTAAATATACAGCAACAGCTAAATCCGAATGTGTGTGTGTGTGTGTGTGTGTGTGTGTACATGCATATGGGTGCATTCGCGCATTCTGTGTTGCTGTGCTGGGGGCGTGTTCTGCCAGCCCTTCTGCCCACGGCTCATGCATAATACCATCCAAGCATGCCACAGCAATGGGCATCCTCTGACAATGCTCACTGTGTGCTGAAGTGTTTGAATATTTGTGTAGATGCTGCAGTCCAGATCTAATTTTGTCTTGTTCAGTTCTTGCCAGAGCAATGGGAGGTAACGTGAATGTCAGTGAATGTGTTTGTGCTGTGATTTAAGCGGCACAGCTGTCCACTGAGAGATGACACACCATCACACTCACAAATGCAACTAGGGACAGGGAGAGCGAGCAAAAGGGAGAAAGATAGAGCGAGACGATGATTTGGTTTCAAGAGCAGAAATTCAATGAAATCAAGCAAGAGAAAATGTAAAATAGAAAAAAAAAAAAATCAAAATTAGGATGCAGAAAAATACAGGAGAGACAGAAAAAAAGGGTTGAGAGATGGTAAGACAGCAACAGAGAGAGAGAGATAAAGAGCTAGAGAAAAAGAGAGAGAGCAAGCTAGGGAGAGAGAGACAGAGCTCCCTAACTCTTGTGATTCCCAGACTGGCTGGCTGGCTGGCAGTGAGCTCTGTGCTCTGATTTACCCGATCTGATGGGGTTTCATGCCCTTGCAGCCAGTGTTGAGGATTTTGAAGGCAACACGGGTTTCTGCTGTTGATCTTGATCTCATCAGTTCTCACCTACTGACCATATCAGCCTACACAGATGATTACCAGGACAAGCCAATCTCAGCCTTACTGACGGCTAATGGATCTTCAACTGGAACAACAGTAAATGCAAGCGGCCCAAAGACGACTGGCAGATATGAGAGGTAGGAGCACCATCAGTGGGAAGAGCTTTTGTGTGAGTCTCTGTGTGTGAATTTGTACAAGTACATGGCAAGGCAGTGTACAACTGTTCCCTGACTAAGGGAAAGTAAAAAGGTTGGTTAAGAAAGCTTTTAAATTAAAACAGTAAAATGCTAAATTTAATTAGCAGAATGTTTATAGCGCTACATTAGTTTTGTCTCCGAAACCCCCCTGTTGCTTTTAAGCTTTATATTGGTACCAGGTCTACTTAAAATGGCACTTGCTGTAGGTTGTGTTTGTCATTACAAACTTCTTTGTGTGCGCTTTGGGCTGGAGGGACACATCAGAGCAAAGTGCCACTCTGTTTTGTTGATCTCATTCCAGATTTGCTGTCAAAGAGCTCCACTGAGCTTCTGTTGTGTTTGTGTTTGCATATCTGTTCGTGAGCCCATGTGACTGAATGCATCCTTGCGTATGGACTGTCATTTCAGTAACAAGGATGCAATTATCACAGATCTTTGCACTGCAGAGTACTAAATCTCAACCCAGCCATGTTATGATGCGTTTTGTTGAGGCAAGTCAAATAAAATCAGCGAAAGCAACACTGCCATGAGCCACTGCACCAAAGTAACACCTGACATCAGAGCACCTGAGCCTGGATATTTCTACACATGTAAAACATAATCTGAGAAGTCCACCAGCTAACAAAGATAAAATGGTGATTTCATGGATTTGTTAGCATGTTAAAAAAGTAAAAGAATGTGGTTTATTTAAAGAATAGAGTAGCAGTGAGACAAAATAATATGGGTGGAAATTGCTGAATGATAAATGGTAGTTTTCTTTTAGTTTTTTTTTAGTTTTTTGCTACCCTACTCATGTTAGCATTCCTCTGTGGTGGGTATTTATTGTGTTGTTGTTAGCTGAAGAGTGTTGCCTAATATGTTTCTGGAAATAAGTATAGGGTTTTTATGACACTGCAAGCTCCTGCAGGGTAAAGGCATAATTTATAAAAAAAAAAAAGAAGAAGAAGAAGAAAGATATATTATGGGGGACGACACTGCTTGAAACAGAATAACATGAGGTAAAACCCTTTTGAGAACACATGAAACACTCCTGGGTATGAACATTGCTTTGGAATTGATCAGAAGAACATGGAGCTGCTGTACCTATGAAAACAGATGTGATGCAACATATCCATCTATTCACCAGCAGTGACTGCAACTTGTGAGTTAGCTGCATTTACAGGCTTGGGTCAGGGCTTCATTTCATTGAGCCTCAAGCTAGTCAAGCCAAAGTCTATAAATACTGCTGTAATGTTCCAGGAGGAATGGACATGAAGTTATCTCAAAGGGAATCAGACACCTAATATGTGCTGTGTATGGATTTATGTGTGGGTGAGGGGTTATGAGGCTTTGGAAAAGTCACCAAAGGCCACTGTCTAAGGGGGTGATGGGTGGGAGTTGGCATATTAATAAAATGTTTACTTTCTTGCTTATTATAAAAAAATCAATGCTATCTGAACAAATAAAACAAAGTAAACAAAAAAATTGTAGATATTCATGCCAAATAAGAAGCAATTCTGGATTTTTTTCTAATGAATTAAAATACGTCAATTCTGATGTATTTAATATATATTTAATATATAATATATATCGTCATTATATATATATATATATATATATATATATATATATATATATATATATATATATATATATATATATATATAGTACAGATAATATAGTGATTAAATAAATTCCAAATCATTGAATTCTGTCTTATTTACATGGAGACTGGGTTGTAAAACTATGGTGTAACTCAATACAATTATATAACAGTCGTGCAGGATATTGCTGAACACTTTTTAAAACTTCTGAAAAGTATACAGTGCAGCTGCAAATATTCCACTCCCACTTTTAAATGTCTAATCCAATATTATGTCCCCATGTTTCCACAGCGATACTGGTGTGTGCTCTCCTCTCACTCCTGTCTTTGTCACGCGCCTGTCCAAAGGAGTGTAGCTGCAATAGCAACACCAAAGTAGTAGACTGCCGGGGTCGAGGCCTGTACGACATCCCTCGACGACTACATCCAGATACCCAAGAATTGTATCTTCAAGATAATCGCATCAGGGGGCTGGGATCAATGGCTTTCAGGGAAATACCCCTTGTTCGCATTCTCGATATATCTAATAACTCTATAACATCAATTTCACCAACTGCTCTGCTTGGGCTGAGGACTCTGCAGCGCCTCAGCCTGGCTCACAACAACCTGAGAGAGCTTGATAAGCGGTTGCTTGGACCTATCCGCTCACTTTCACACCTTGACCTCTCGCACAACAGGTTAAGACTTGATGCTAGAAAAAAAAATGTTTTGTTACCTGGGTTAAATGTTACATTAAAAATTTGATTTCACGTCTTATTTCATTTCTTTTCCACGTCCCTTCCACTAGCCTGTGGGGCTTGCCTGGAGCCATGGGGGACAGTTTGAGGAACCTCAGCCACCTGGGGCTAGCACACAACAGGCTGACAAGATTAGATCGTTCCCTGTTGGAGGCTCTGACACACCTGGACAGCCTTGCACTACGTGGCAACCCCTGGAGGTGTGACTGCCAACTTATAGGCCTCAAACTCTGGCTGGAGACCTACCTCTTTAAAGGTCAGACCACTTTTAGCTCTAGGCAGCGACTGGGAAAGTTCTGTAACATTTTCAAGGTTCATCCATCACAATGCCTTTCCTGCTGGGCAAAATACTGAATTATGGTAATATAATATAACTAATTATAGTAATACTGTCCTTTCTAAAGATTTCTTTGGCATTAGTTTATATGGGCACAGGAAAATGTGGGGAAAAGAGCACGAGAATTAAGTCTAGCAAGCTGAGACTCAGGACTCAACGGCTCGGGGAATTTCTGCACAAGACAACCAAATATTCTCAAAAAAAGAGACTAGAAAGGCATTAAGAACGACTGAACCCCAAATGAATAGCCTGTTTATAAATTGGTCATTGTAGAAACTACCAGAGTTCACTAGTTACACAGAGATTGATATTTCCATCTGCAGTAATTTATATTCATATAGTTCTGTTCTGGGTAGGGCAAGCACAACTCCTACAGCAGCAGCAAGACCCCTGTACAGAAGAGAGCAAGCATCACTGAGTGACAACAGATCTGACACCAATTAAGTCAGACACAGAATGAAAGGAGGATGTGAAAGTGAAAGCAGGTTGCAAAGCAGCTTGCAGATAACAGCAACTGTTGGTAGGCTAAAGCATCTTAAAAGTGCGTCCTATATGAAATTTGCAAATTGAAGGAAGGATGTCAGCTGTGTATGGTCAAGCAGTGGGTTGGAAATGGGATAAGCTGTCCTTCTGGACTGCAGCTGAGCTTGACTTTGTAGGCTTGTCTGTATTCAAACTTAAAGTTCTGCTCAGATATTAATGAGGGTGAATTGCTTTTCTTAATATCTGATTTGTTCTGTCTCCTTTAGAAGGAGAGCACTCAAATGAATTGGATAATACAGAAATTTGCAGCATTTACAGCTTAGTCTTTACTGTGATTGCTGGTTCATGTATGAATAAGAATCTCCTGAACACTGTGTGCTGCAGCTTTTATAACCATGGGGATGGTGTGTACAACTAGACAGTATACATAGAAGATTAAGAGTTCTTTGTTACTGTGAAACACGTTATTTTCCACGCAAAACTAAATCCAGCATGGATTAGATAACAAAATTACCACTGTATAATGAAAGCCAGGCGTGCATGGAGCTGGCCGGCCCGCCTACATGCCTGTGTTACCCTGACACAGCTTTCATCTTAAAGGCTGAAAATTCTAATTACTACAAAACAGAACAACAAACCCAGATACAATAATGCATGCTTTACAGAAAGCCAGTGGTTAATAAAGCGAGTGTGTGACAGAGCATGTTTGACAAGAATACAGAGAGATGAATATTTAAGAGATTTATGGTATGCATAGAAGGCAGCTGATGAAGCCCTAACTGTGTTTTCTCTTATTTGCTCTAGTGATCCAACTTTATTTAATCACATAACACTTGCTAATGCAGCCTTTTAAAATAATAGATCCTAGACTAAAAATACAAAGTAATGGGCTGGCTTAAGCTCAACCCTGATGAGTATGATTGAGGTTTTCTCTGTAGTAAGCTGCTTACTGGTAATTAACAGCAGGTAAAGAGCTCATATCACACAACTGACAGACATCTCTGTTCCTTTCTACTCCTGTGCTGGTCATTTCTAACTCTTAAAACTCTGATCCCAAGGTGGAGTGGTAGATGAAGTGCTTTGCTCCCAACCAGAAGAAATGAAGGATAGAGACCTGCAGAAGGTCCCTTACCAGCTCTTCCATGCCTGTATGACTACAAGCTACCATTACCTATTTGCCAACATACACCACCTGGAGTCTGAGAGACTACTACAAAGTCACACCCATGGCAACCACGCTCATCCCTCTAGCCATGCTCTCCATGTCCCCATGGCGATGGGGGAGGGATTTGGTGGTGGAGGAGGAGGGGGTGGAGGTGGCATGGCAGAGTGCGAACCTAAGCAGAAGCAGCGGCCCGTCAACTTGCGGCACGCTATTGCCACAGTGATCATCACCGGTGTGGTGTGTGGGATCGTGTGTCTGATGATGCTGGCTGCTGCAGTGTACGGATGCGCCTACGCTGCTATCATGGCCAAATATCAGCGGGAGTTAAAGAAGAATGAGGAGTTAGCGGCAGCGCAGGGTGCAGATCACGCCACAGCAGATGAGAAGGAGCCACTGGAGAACGCTATCGCCTAGGAGATGATAACTATCCCGAGACTTATAACCTGGGCCTCAACCCTTTAACCTAATTGTCTGTGGATGCCATGCGTGCGCTTGTGCATGTATGTTTGTGAGAAAAAAAAAAAGAAGAGAGAGATTATTTATTTATGAGTATGTTCACCTCATTTCTGAGACTTGGGTAGCTAAATTCCACAGGTATCTGACTATGCACTGATTAGAAGAGTATCTTCTACTGTATGCGGGTTTGAAGGACAGGCCAAAGAATTCAAACATTTGTTTTGTCTAAGAAAAGCATATCACCGATAGGTACAAATATATTTATAATTGTGTACTTGTAGGTATAATAGTGAAGCTCTTGTATTTAAAAAAATGGATTTTAGAATTTGGTTGTCGTTTGCTTGTTATTTGTCATTTTGATAACTCATAGTAGGCAGCTGCTGTCGGTTATGTTGCATCATTGATGTGAGTCTATATGAATAAGAATGACACTGTGGTTTTTTTGTGATTGAGTGTGTGTGCGTGCGTGCGTGAGTGTGTATGTGTGAAATGTATACTGTATGCACATATTACAGAGAATTTTATGCGTCTGTGCCTAATAATGTGATATAGGTTTGAGGAGGAAGTGTGTTTTTTTTCTTAAAGGATATTTTTCTGACAACTGAAGTTAAAGTGGGAAATTCGTTGAAGCAATAATGAAACAAACTAAAACGAAAACAACAACACAACTTGGTTTCGGCATTGTTGTTTTTCTATAACTTTATGGGTTTGTGAGTCTGCTGCACACAATTACACCCACACACATACTAAGTTTAACACTACAGGTCTTGAGAACAGTTGAGTCTTGTTTGTGATTTGATGCTGGTTTCATAATGGTAGTCATGTCCTACAATATGTATTATATATAATAAAGGGAAGCGTTTTACCTGATCAGTATACTGCCAGTTAATTTGATAAGGTATGCATGGTTAAGTGGGAAAAAGATCGTTTAAGGATGGGTATTTTTCAGGGAAAAATTGCCCATGCTGGACAGAATTCTACTATTTGAGTGTAAAACAATATTTCTATCACCTTATTGTAATGTCTAATGTCATAGGAAAATAGCAACACAACTCAATAGACCTTTCTGTAAACCTAGTCACATTTTTTCTTTTAGCTTTACACCCTCTGGCAAAATATGTCACAGTCAGTAGTTAGAGTAAAAATGGGGGTTATTTCTGTGGGTATTTTTGCCATTAATGATCTGCTCAAACAATTACATATTTTTTAATAATTTGTGACTTGTGAGCAATACATTTGGAGACATATTTGACATTGTATTGTCTAAACTACAGTTTTTTGCAATATCAAATTTTTATGCAATTTCACGTCTTGCCTCTGCTTCATTTTATTACAGGCAAAATGTCGCAGGGGGACAGGCACTTATTTTATATCACATTGAAAACATATTTTGCTGTGTCCATAAAAATTGAGTTTACTTGGTGTACTAAGCTGATGAATGTGCAAAAAATGATTTGGGTCTACGTGGTGCGACTTTGTGTGGCTTTGTGTATATTACGGTAGAAGAGTCACTGCACGTGGCTTGGGATGTGACCACAAACACTGAAACACAAACAGGCACACTGGAATACAAATGCACGTCTATGTATGCACATACTAACACTGTGACTCAAGTGATGTCTGCGGGGCCAGTGGTATGTGATGTCATCAGCCTGTCCTGTTAAGTTAGTGTATTAGCGTATTCACAAGTCTACAGCTCAGTGGAGCGCAGTGCAGTGAAAACTGGCCCTAACCGCCCTACGCTAAATTTGCATTCTAGCCTACATCTCTCCTCCCATCTGACTCTCTTATATAAAATCATCCTTACAGACACCCCCCCGATCTGACAAGCATGATCATCAGTGCTGTACATCAGCACCCACTCTAACAATAAGGTCTTCAAAAATTCTTGTTACTGATTAGTCATTTGGATTGCTGCTGAGTAGGATTTGAGAGAATGGTGTTATCTTAAAACTACAGTGATCATGTCAACAGGGTCAAATAATACTGTGGGCTGGTGTAAACTGTGGGCTGCTTGTGTAGCATTCTGCTGGAAACCTGATGCATACTCGGTGTGTATGCATGTGTGTTCGCGTGCGCTGTGGCAGTGCACAGACTCTCCCATCTCTGTCCTTCTGCTCCAGTGGTTTCCCCCAGGCCAAGACTACCCACAATGCACTGCTTTCATGTCAACGCATTCAGGCACCGTGAAATAATTTTCCCTCTCACTGCCCTTTTATTTGGTCTCTTATTTTATCACTGCATTTCCAAAAGATTTTCCTCTTATTTCTCTCTACATCATCCTATAGCCAGACTTTTTTTCTGTGATTTTTTCCATTAGCATAAAACTGCTCCTCGTGGGCTGACAAGAGAATGGACACAGGCCCTTCTTCTTCGGGTGGCTATATGTCACTAGAATAATTAACTCATTTAAAATTTTAGTCTAACTGTTAAATAGAGTGGGAAAGCAGAAACAAAAGGATGACAGAATTCATACCAATTACTACCAGTGTTATATCAACACCTCCACAAAAAAAACCAAAACATTAAAAAAAAAACATTTCAAAACTTTCATAACTCATCTGAACTGTGCAGGATCACTGTAACACTCACTGACTCTTCTTGTGCCTTTGGGGAGAGCTAGATTATAAACAATGTTGTATAACAAACTAAAAATATTACATGGTGACGGAGAAACCATATGTATGTCTGCATGTCTATCCTCCCCCCTTTCCCCATTCCTTCCATTCATTCTGCTGCTCCTTTCCTCTGTAACTGAGATAATAGCTAACTCAACAAGAGCCACGCTTCATACTATGAGCTTTCTGATTGGACCAAGTTGCACTGTATGGGTGTTACATTGTGGGGCTTCTGAGTCACTAGGCTGTGAGATGAGGCAGGCCACAAAGAAATCATCTAGGCTACAATACGCCTTAAACAGACACAGAGGCAAAAACAAACAAACAAACAAATGCACAAAAGGCACACAAAACTGTGTTCTATCACTATAGTTAAGCATAATTACTAAAATACGTAACAGTCTATGTTATTTTGTGTGGCGGTAAACACAGAGACGTGGCCAGGGAGTGTTACACCTCAAAGTGGAAAGGCAGTGTGGGGAGACAACTGTAAACTGGGAAAATGAAGCAGTGTAAGGATATAGCCATTTCTGTGGACGTGGAAGCGTGTATAGGTGAGTGAGTGTAAAAGAGAAAGAGACACTGGCGTTCCCACTTACCCGCAGCTATGGGTGATTTCCTCTCATCCAGAAGCTGAATGGCAGTACTGGCCAATACGACACTCTTGTTTTCTGACCCTAAACCACACACAAAAGCACACGCAAATAACACAAACAAGCGCAGAGTTCACATATCAGTCATATCATAATTCCTTATATTAGTTCTGAACTGACCACAGGGTGATTGGAGAGAGGAACGCTGATCATAAATACCACAGCGCACTATTTATGGCTGCAGCTAACTACCACAGTCCTGAGAGGAAGAGTGCATCTAAGGCAAGTCCAGTGAATAAATAAGAGGCTTTCAGATCACTTGTATTAGCTGGCACTAATGGAAACCCTGAGGCTGAGAACAGACGAGAGCACATTCTGCCTTTGGTGGAGAAACCCTTTTCTTAGAGAAACAGTTACACTGAATATGCGTGAGGTGCTTGTGTGTATGTGGGTCTTTTTGTGACTCTGTGTGCGTCTGTATTTGTGTTCTGGGCAAGTCACTATGGAAAGGGCTGAACCTCTTCCTAATGTATCTTATTTCAACCCACAGCAATCAGTCCTATCCACAAGAACACAGCCCAGAATTAATAAGAGAGGAAGGGGAGTTACAGACGCACGGCCAGAGAAAACAGCCAAAAATGGGTAAAAGAGGGACAGAGGAAAAAAATCAGTCTTTTTAAAAACACATTAGTGCATTAAATTAGTTTACAAAATATAAGCTTCTTTTGAATTTAAATATAATGACTCTTTTTTAACTTCATTCTCAGTTTCCAAACACTTGTGGGTACCAGTCTCTTCAGTTTCACAACAAAGGATTAAACAGTGCTGATGTTTCCTTAAACATCATTATCCAAAGGAAAGTCACGACTAACCTGTGTTAAAAGGCAGAGAGTAAACAAAGGTACCAGGAACTTGTTCTGCCGCTCTCTTGTACCACAGGGGAAAGTGATCAGCATTGAACACCCCCTCTCGGTCTTCAGCTGTCAGAAAGTCTCTTAAAGCAGACAGGAAACATGATACAAATGACGCACATGCAGAACATGAAATACACAAACTAGAATCATAAAGAGACAATACAAAATTTAATACAAACATCAGGTTATGTACACGTACAAAGACTGTATGCATGCAGTCAGCTTACTTACTGGCTTGTAAGTTCATCTGGCACCACAAACAGGTTAATTCTGGACAGTCCTGTTCTTGTGCCCAGGTAGGCTATCTCCACTCCTTTATCAGAATTCCTGTATGATATGACAGATGCATGTAGTAACCTGTATTATGAATTATGTTTTTAAAGCCTTTATCAAAAAAACAAAAAACAAGCCATTTTCTGTAACAGTAATTGTAATCTGCTTCATTATTACTACCATTTTTATTTCAAAGGGGAAACTATCCACTAAAACTGAGTGGCATACTCTGATTTATTAAGCACAAGGCTGGTCCAGTAGGCTTCTAATGGGGCAGTCACGACTGCATCAAAGAGAACTTCCTGAATCAGCTCCTTGTCACCTGGCAGGACAAAAGCAAAAAGGCTTTTCATCTTTAACTTGCAAGTAAATGCATAAAAATATGAGTCAATATTATTGAAGATGGGGGAGGAGGGGGGGGGGGGGGGGGTAGATGAGCAAAACTAACAATATAAGTGGGGTTCATGTCCACCGAGGTACAGTTTAATTGCTTCTATCTGAGTCAGGTAGCGGTGCTCTGGGTGCTCATCTGTGTTGCAGTATGTCCTGTAACATGACAGGAGAGGAAATATGAAAAACCTGAGGTAAAAGAAAGACGCCCCTTTTCATTTACAAGCATTAGTTTGAAAAGCATTTATTGTAATGTATTTAGATTTTGGTTCCCAATCCTGGAGACCACAAGTCATCAAGTGACACAAACAATCAAGTCAAAGTTCTACAGATCCCAAAACTGTTGTAGAACTGTTGCATTGCAGTTAACTTCGAATCTAACTTTGATTTATTTTATGATTTGGCAGTATATTTAGGATATAGTCCAATAAAGATGTCCTTTGAATAAAGGATGGGGATGACCCAGCAGCGTAAATATCCTCTTACCATTCATCTGCCAGGGCTACATCAGGATGCTCCAAGTCATGAAGTCCTGTAAAAAAAAAAAAAAGAAAGAAAGAAAGACAGAAAACGTGAAAACTATGTGGTTCAAAACAAATAAGCAAAAACACTCAATATGAAGTCATAATAATAAGGTTAGGCATCTACATCTTAACTGCACACACTTAAACACACACCGGGGGTGAAAAATGTGTTTTTTGAATGGATGTGACAGGTCTGATTAGATCAGGAAGAGCCAAGTCATGCTCAGAGCGCTCCGCATGATGGACATGTTTAGAGAAACACACAGACAGACACACACACCACCACCACCACATGAATATTAACATGCATGAGGTCTGACATGAAAATAGACACACATACACGTGGGGAAGCATACATACACACTGTCAGGAGAAGGACATACAACACACCTAAGGAGCCACAAAAGGAAATATTTAACTTCCTGTTCAGTTGTGGCTTTTTAAATGCATTATCATGACGTTTCTCACTCTCTCTGTCTCACATACATAGAGGTGCAGAAAACAGGAGAAAGAAAGACTAGACAAAAATTGTCTATAGGCTTGAAGAGAAATAGACAGTAATGGAAGTCTGGTGGAAAAGTATATTCGGTGTTTCAATAAAAACACTGTACTGATAATTAACTACATTTATAGAGTTTCACAAGCATAAAGTCAGGCTACTTTGAAGACTTTACATACCCAACATACAATCAGTTCATAAAACACGATGCATGAAAACTGATTCAGTCACAGTTTAATTCAGTCTAGTAATCCAGTTTCACTTCATTTAGATGTAACATCAAAATGTTACTTTAACCCTCATGTACTATTACTCATATTACATAAGTAAGCTCAAGATCTGAAAGGGATAATGAGTACTTTTACTTGCAATACTTGGAAAAGTAGTAATATGTGTGAAAAAAATACACATTTCAGTTCACACTGTAGTTCAAGTGTGCAGTTAATGTCAGAATCAAGCTTTTTTTTTCAAACAGTATGTCTTATTATTAAAAAAAAAAAATTGCAAAGCCAACAAACTTGTTTAACATCACAAAGTCTGCTCTTCATAGCTGTAACATTAACAGATGCAGAAAAACCTGCTACAGATATGGCAGTCATTACACTGGCTGTTACTGAGCACTCTGCAAACTAGAAACTGTTATGCCATGCATCCCTAAGAAATGAAATACTCATATATTTTTGATGAAACTTTTTAAAACTGAAAATCACTTTAACAAGTACATTTGCTGATCATGCTTTTTGCACTATAAAATAGTAAAAGAGTACTATTATATTACTATAAAGCTCGCTGCACACTGTGGCATTTTATATAGAGTTCTTCAGAAAAGCATTTAAAAGCTTCCACTGCTGCAGATGAGTAAATTATATACTTCAGTTCAGTGAGAGAGACACAAAGGCACTAAGAGAGAAGAAGAGGGATAAAGAGAGTGCGAGGGAGAGAATAATAGGCATGCAAGAGCAACAACAGCAGCAACAACAACATAGGAATGATGCAGAAAGCAAAAGTGTGAGGCTCAAAGGAGAAGGGGTAAGATGACGATTTCTTACCTTCCTCTACTGTGACGTTCCCCCTGAAGAAAAACTTTCCATGGCCTCTGGAAAGAGCAACCCCTAGACTTCAAAAAACAAACAAAAAACAAACAAACAAAAATAAACAACAACAACAACAACAAAAAACCCTCAAACAAATCAAACAAAATATATTTCCCAAAAATCTATTTTGTTTGCTGATTAACTTCAGGAAAATTCTCCATCAGTAATTAGCTTAAAAAAATGTGTTCAGTCTTCTTACCTGAAAGGAGTCCCTTTGATGTCTGTGTAGTAGTAATCATTATGCAAAATCAGTACACGTTTCTGAAATAAAAGATAAATACAGAGGCTACGTTAAACATGATGCTATCTTTATTTCATTTCTTGCAATCTGGCTCCATCTAGTGGTGCTCGTAGTAAATGCTTGCATTTAGGTTGGCAGTCCTGAGCTGCAGATGGATGAGTGTTATTGCAAAATCAGTACTTGGATAAAGATTGTGACTCTGTGTGTGGGTGTGTGTGTGTGTGTAGGTGTATCTGTGCGTGTATTTGTATTTACATAGTAAATGCTTAATAATCAGGCTAATGCAAATTGCTCTTTACTAAGCCTTGAAAATGTGTGAACACACATTTAACACATTTACACACAGACCACCTTTCTCTGACAGGCTGCTGTTTCCCCCGTACTCAGCAACATGTGCTTTGTGGAGATAAGGGGCTCACACGCAGAGAGACACACACCAGTGCATGCACAGCAAACCAAATCAGAAACAAAATCCCCAAGTCAGTCCTGTACATCACTGAGCCAAGTGTAACAACCCCTTGGCAGAGTGAATACTCACTGGTAAGTATTTTCTCTAGCACACCCTTTAAGACTATCTGAGAAGTGCTCGCTTGTGTATTTTTTGTTTTATTGCTGAACTTTGGATTTCTTACCCCTTTGTCTACACTCTTCTTCACCTCCATAGAGAAGGTCCCTGTCTTCCTGTTGACCATGGCGTTTCTCAGCTAGAAAGACAAAGCACACGCACACAGTCGTGTTTGATGAGGCTGATTTTCGGAGAGCTGGTGTGATGATGCTTAATGTAGATTTACTAGTGTCTCACCGTGTCTTCCTTATCCTCCCATTCCACCTCAGACAGATCCACGCTGCTGTAGTTTGGTTTTCTTCTCTTCTTTCCATCTCCATACTGGATGAAAATCCCAGCACACACACACATGCACAATCAGTAATACTGAAAATAATATAACAGAAAGAGTATAACTAATTTTTTGTCATCAGTTAACAAAATAAGTGACAGTGAAAGTGAAAATGCTATTACAGCTTCCAAAAGTGCTAGGTGACGCCTTCAAAACTGTTCAAAACTCATTTTTGATGATACACTACTGTGCAAAAATCTTGAGCCACCCCTCATTTCTTTATATTTTTGTTTCCAGTGAGCCTTTTTTTTTTTTTCTTTTTTCTTTCTTGTAATAGTTTGAAAAATAGTTCTCCAGTTTTTTGGAGGTCTTTAAAAAGATTTTTTTTTGGACATTGACTGCTTTTTCCTTAATTTTCACTCCAGTCCTCATACCTGAGCATCTTAAGATACACTAACACTAGTGTATGAATCATTCAAACATAAAAAAGAGACCTAACTCAAGGGCTGAACCAGTGTTGTGTCTAGACATAACAGACATCACAAAACATATTTAAATTGTATCTTTAGGAACTTTCTTTAGGAACGTTCCTAGCGGGCTATTGCATAAACACATAATTTGTTCCCATTTCGTCAGTTGAATCTATGAAAAATTATAAAGTTATCACAGTCTGACTGGCATAGTGTTGCATTTTTGCACCAACAAGGTGATTCCCAAAGAACTAGTATTCAAAAACTTGGTATATCTTGGCGTGGTGTCCAGTGTTTCTGGACAAATCTGGATTGGTGGATGTATCTGAAAGTCCCGTCCTCAAGAAACAGGAAAAAATCCAGCAAAGACCTGACAGCTGAAGCCTCATCAGAAATAGTCTCAGTGAAAGGGTGGCTGTCAAAAAGCCATTCTCCCTCTTTCCTTTCCTTAAGAAGGGAAAGAGGGAAAAAAGGCTGAAGTACATATAACAGAGTCAGATGAATTTGAGAAGCTGAAACCAGCAAATACACGATAAATGGTCAATAAAATCAATGAAATTTGCTTAAGTGGCATACAAACTGTATGGTTATAAAGGGAGATTTACAGCTGCTAGCTGGTTGTGCTTACTGAGTCATGCTGACACTATTTTATTTATTTTTTTTGTCTCTAGCCTACTATTTAATTGGCATGCCAGCGATGTCAGGAATTTCATGTAACTCTAAGCAAGAAAGCAAATAAGCTCCAGACTGTGAATGATTGGTTCCACTTAGAGACCAAAAAAATAAAAGTGTTGACCTGAAAAATCATGACTGTGGTCTAATGTAAGGAGTAGTAGACACAAGCAGACATATGTAAGCAAGCAACTATGGCAAACTATCTCCACAGCTTTGTCGCAATCACATCTGCAATAATAGTAGAAGCTAGTTTTGTAATGAAACACGCTCGTGAGTGTAAGCCTGGTAAAACAAAAAGCAAAGCTTAAAGAACTGTATATGCACTCTGATGAAAGTGGCTAGCTGGTTTTCCTCGGTTAAAATACAATATAAAGAGAAGATTGGGATGGATGGCCTAAATTGTGCAGAATATGGTGTAGCTTGCAGCACAGTTTGCAACAATTTGCCTCATCAAACGCCTCAACAAAGCATGAAAGAACAAGAGGCTACTGATGACCCCCCCCCCCCTTTTTTTTTTAAATTTAGCCTAAACTGTTTTCTGTTTGTTCTTGACCATCTCTCTATGATATGACCTTTGTACTAGGGTCCATATTAGCAACTTTCTCTGTCAACTTTAATTATTTGATATTTAATGAAGATACAGTAAGGTTTGTAACTTATTAGACAAAGACAGAACTTTTGTGGTGGGTTGTGCTTGTCAGTCAACTGTCCAATTACCTTAGAGCCTCTGAAAATGTGGGACTGTGTATAAATTCCTGTAATTAAACAGCTGATGCAAAATTTTTGTAAAAGCCCTGAATTCAAGCTGAAAGTCTGAACTTTGGTCACATCACTTCGAATTATGCATATTCTTTCTTTTACGTATGCCTAGACAAAGGTGATATCATCATATTTGATGAAACTGGGTTGAATTAGGGCCAACAACTGGAAAATATAGTCTTGAACACACTATTCCTTTATTCAGCCAAGTGCTTTAGCCTAATACTAGTACTCATGACTTTGTTAAATTAAACTATTGTCAGAGTTTGCTGTGCGGCAGGCAGGGTAAGGACCCAAATACAGAACTCAGGAAACACGGAGCAGGGGAGCACACAGCATAGAGGGACGACATAAAGGCAAAGTGAGACTCATACAATAAAGTAAGGAGGCTAGGGGAAAACAGGTGGGAAGCACAGCAGGAACAAATCAGGGATAATGAGACAAGGGAAGTTAAACTCAATACAAGGCACATGTGGCAGGAGACTATGAAAATAAAACAAGTAAATAAAAAAGGCCCGCCTAACACAGAGATGGAGACTTAACAGGAGACACAGGGAAGGCTGGGATAAACTGAAACTCCTAGAATCAACACAATCATTACAAACAAAAACCAGACTGGAGGAACAGAATGTGATCATGAACGAGAACTAACAAACCTAGAACCATCATGAGCAAAGAACTAGTCACAAACCACAAAGAGACTCAAAAGCACCAGAAAAACATCCATCCATCCATTTTCTTCTGCTTATCCTTTTCAGGGTCACATACACTTTATGTGTATGTATGTATGTGTAAGGTTACTACTATATGTGTGTCTACTTCTGAGTCTGTCTCCCACCCCTCATTAGTTGTTAAACGCTGGTCATTAACGTCTTTAATTAGACCACTATTAAACCATCTGTCTGTCTGCCTCACTGTCTGTTCTCTCGTCTCCAACTCATCTGTTCGCTTCACATCCCTGAGTATCTCACTATTCTCCCCCCTGTGTTACACCCAGCCAACCTGCACCCATCCTCACATTAAGCAGGTTCCCTGCATCTCTCAGCCTCCTTTTCTTCTCTACACTCTCTCCCTCCAACTCTTATGAGAGGAGTGGGTGACTACAATAGAGTTAATCACAGCCATTCAGAAGCTGTATCTCTGTCTATTCACAGAACAGCAGAGGCCTGGAACATGCTCTCCTCATCTACATACCACCACGCAGCCAGCATACTCACAAGGCACACCACACAGAGTACCAACACAATTACACACCACTTTGTTAAAGCCACTCGCCATCTCAGTGTGACAACAAAAAATAAATAAATAAAAATCGGTAATTGACTTGATGTGAACTCGAGAGGTAGCATTCCTCTATCCAGTACAAAACAGCTTAACACATTTAAACTTCAACCTCTGCATCCTAAAAGGAAGTTTTATGATGATAAGGTTCATACGCAATAAAATCTGAATTGTGCTGGAGGTAATACTCACGAGTGGCCGTAAATCCGGGTGGGTGAGGATGTAGCCGTTGTTGGTGATTGCAAAGGCGTAGCCATGAATGCCCAGCTAGTAGAATTCAAGACAGACACACACACACACACACACACACACACACACACACACACACACACACACACACACACCAAAATCACACATAACAAATCTGTGCCTAATTGTAAATCTGGTTAATCAAGCCCTTTCAGAATCTTTGTTTTTGTGGTGAAACTGAGAACTACACAATAGGAGAGGATGGAATCATTCATCATGTCATGTCTGAACAAATAACACACTTTCAAATGTCAAAACCTTACACCCATCCGAGATTCAGATCTACAAAAGAAATCGGTGCCGGGATGTGGGTTGGAAGACACGATCTGAATGCATTAATGCGCCAAGTGTAATTTCCTGTCAAACCAGGAGCTGTGACTAAATTCAACTCTGATTTATCTGCAACTTGGATTTGCATTTATTTACTGCACTCTGGAATTGGACTGGTATAGGTGCAGTCCATACACATGTTCACTTAATTTAGTGTGTTTCTGCATAAACATCGGGGTGAATGATTTTATTTAGAATTAAAATGAAAAAAAGATTCAAGTTTGAGTCTTTACTATAAGGTGTGGTTTTGGCTCACTTGCACAGACGGCAGCTGTTGTAGCTGCGGCCATAATCCATCTTAGCGAGCAGAGGACGAGTGCGCACAGCCATGCTGCGCTGCACCAGTGTGCACAAGTATATAAACCACTGAGCTGGAGTGTGGACTGTTTGCGTAAATAAAATAAGAGTGAGCGACTGTGTGTGAGTGTTGGGGAGCCCATGGTGGATGGCGCTGCACTTCAGTGTGATTAAATAACGGCCAGTCGGATCTCTAATCACCTGCAGGAAGAACTCAGTGATGCTGGATGTGGTACCTTATATTTGGGGATAGTCTTGAGCAGCTCAGAGACTGGCACATCTGTCCCAACCACCCCTAGAAGGATTCCACGGTTTCTCTGCAAGCACACATTACACAAATATTATTCAGCTGTGTTTGAAAGGTTACTTACATAACAATCTTTTACAGAGGCACTGATTATGATACGATCAGCATTTCAGTTTATATTATATATAAATATAAAAATATTCAAATGGTGATACTCAACTTTGTCCTAATTTACATACTGCAATCAAACTGAAATTACTGTCCATCAAATACACAACATTAACCATTATTTTACAATTTGTGTCTAGTCTCTCAAAGACTAATTCCATGAAGAAAACTTTTCATTTGAGACATGAAGCTGGGGAGTCATGACGGGCAGTGATGATGAATGTGCTGTGAATTCTGTATCACTGTATGTGAACTTACAGTCTCATTCTTGGTACTGAACACTGGCATGGCCACTGTAGTCATCAGAACTGGACCTTGACCGTCATCCAACTGAGTGAGTCATGAGAGGTGAAGAGTGAAAGGTAGCAACAGAAAGAATAAGAAAAACAGAGAGATACAAAGGGAGGGAAAAGAGGGAAGGTAAGGATGAAACTTTGTTTTTGTTACAAATCTTTATGTAACCACACAGCACATTACATGCATCTTATATGTAACATCTTGCCTAGTCGCACTGAGTCATTTTTTCAAGCTGCAAAACATCCGTTTCGAATAGCGAACTTGATGGGAATTCAGTTGAAGACCTAGTCGTATTATCTTCTTCAGGGACCAACTAAACTTCCACGACATGTTTTATTCATGTTTATTATTTGCCCTAAAATATGTTCAATCAGAGCCTGCCTTTGATCTCTTGCAGAATAAGCTTATCCAAAGGCAGTGCTTCTAGTCTGGATCTGGGTATCTTCCCCCTCTAAAGACTGCTGGGATAATTATGATATTTATCTTTCTACCGGCTGTCTGTATCTGACGATGATATCCATTACAGATGAAAGCTTGACACTGTTTTTATAGGAGACTAAAGGAAGGCTTAGTACTTGAAAAATATGATCTAACCTTGCCTTCCCAGAAATGTTGAATCTGTCTAAATGTCAGTGACTTATTCCATTCAACATCAGTAATTGGATCATTAAGAGAAAAATAAATCCAAAATGAAACTCTACAATAGTTCTGAGTTACGTGGGGTGGCAAAAAGCATAAAGCATAAAGCGTGAACTGCTTCTGCTGCATTAATCAATGGACTATAATTTACTTTTGTTAGACTGACTGAGTAACAGATCCAAACAACTTTAGGAACTACCCAATTTTATGCCCACCTTATAAATGTGCCTTCCCCAACCCCACCCCCAAAACTGTTTACCATGAAGGAAATGTGTCAGTGTCCCTCAGACGCTAGGTAAAGAGGACTCAGTGAGATTAGTTTGGACAGCTGGTTAAAGTAATCCAGAGGACAATATTGGACATAAAAGGGAGAACAAAGTGTGCCTCCATACAGCAGCTGTAACAACTGGCAGCCTTGCTGCTAGAGAATGGGATCAATTAAAGAGTTATTTCCAAACTCAGGTCTTCTGGATCACACTGTACAGTGTATCACTGGTCATACAGTATGGACCGGTGTATCCCTGTGAACCGTAATAAAGGACTCCATGTACTATGTCCACTCTTTGAACACAAATCTAAATTGTTACTTTCAGCGGATGTGATTTTGGTAAAAATGCCCGTGCTTACCCAGCTCTTCTGGGGATTGCCATACTGTTATTAGGTAGATAACAAGAGCCAGTGCATCTGTTGCTTTTAAAGTCACCATCAGAGCTACAGAGGATTCTCATTTACCCTTCCCAGGGGAGGAAAGAACGTTAGGGAGGGTAAGACACACTTTATTGATCCTTATATGGAATTTTTTCTCTGTATAGCACGTAACCTGTCCTAAGTATTAGGAGCACTAGGAAGCCAGGCCGGTGACTTGGTCAAGGGCACAGCGACAGCATGTTTTATGATAGTGGGAGAAACCGAAGACCCGTGGGAGAATATGCAGATTCCATGTAGAAGGCCCCTTCCCTGGCCTCATATTGCTGAGCCAGGACCTTCTTGCTGTGAGGAAGCAGGTCTAACCCCTCCTTAAGAGAGTCTCCTTAAGTCACAGCTCACATTTGGGCCAAATCTGCATCATCATTGCTTCTGCAAATTTATTTGTATCAAAGTAAATGAGCTGTGGAAGTTCTTTTCCCTGCTGTGGGTCAGAGAATAAAAGAGAACACGAGTGGACTTTAATACACTTGACACCCCACTGACACAAATACTGTACACACACACGTACACCCCTCAGAGGGCTAAGATACACACCCTTGGCCTGTGTTTTATGTTTCATAGTACACTTCATGATCTAGGTTGCTGTGACAAATTGCATGCGGGTAGATGAGGTGACCCCTGTTTCCTTGGAGACCAGGTTTGTGCGTTAGCGCTGGAGCCATAGCCACCTCTGCAGGCTAATTTGAGGAAACTAAAACAGACCTCATGGGAAACAAAGCTGGCACAGATCCAGCACATGTTTTTTACTGCACAGGTGGGATTATCTTTGAAAGCTCTTAATTACCTCAATCAATATTAATGCCTTGCTTTGAAAAAGGGAATTTTATATTCATCCAGCACAATATTTTTAACAGCATTTCAATATATCATCAAAAGGCAATCAGCTGCTCACAGATTTCCCATTTTTATCTCGTTGTCCTTAATCAGTTATTAGTCTTGTTTTTTAAACTTCGGTGCAAATTCCTCCTCTCACCCTCACCTCCCTCACATCATCCCTGAGCTCCAGTGTCAGTTCATCCAGCAGAATGGGAAACAAAGCCAAATGAGCCAGAGAATGATGAATGAAGCTGGTGGAACGAGGGATAGGAGAGCAAGAGGGTGGATGGCAGAAAAGGAGAGCACAGGTGGAGGGAAGGAGATAGGGAGGGAGAAGCAAAGTGTAACAAAAAAAACAAAAAACAAAAGAAAGGTGAGATAAGATACGAAAGACAGACTGCTGGGTTGCAGTGAGAGGGAGAAAGCCAGAAAAAGATAGCATGAAGGAAAGATGATACACTTCAGTCCTAGAACACAGCCCAAACGCTCATCAATTTTCTAACACAGAGCCAATCCCAGGAGTTTTGCTCACTTCTCACATGCTATCACTAGACAGGACGTGTGCATCTTTCTGTCACTGTTTCACTTTCAGAGGAATATTGCGCATGTGTGTTCATAGCACCCATACCAGAGCAGCGCTGGGGTGATTATATTCAAAGAAGCAGTGCAGATTCCTCACTAATCCCAATTATCATGCCTGAAAAATTATATCTATTTCAGTTTTCTGCTGAGCTGTTTTGATGTCAATCAGCTCGTGTCTATCACACTAACAGTACTATGTCAGACATACGGCCTGCCAGCTGTGTAATGCTACTGCTGTGCCTAGCTCGTGCTGATGGGGAGGCAGAGCGCTCTTTTGTTTCACCATCATCACTGTTATGATTACAGAGCTGCTTATCTCAACCCACATACGACTCATAAATCATTGAAAAATAAAACACTGAAAATGATAAAAAGGCATCAGAACAGATCATCCCGCCAATCATTATGGACGATTGGATTTTCACCCAGAAGATGACAAAACAGCTTATTCTGGAGAATTCTACCAAAACAAATAACACAGGCAATCTTGTTTTTACACCAAAATCACACAGGCCAAAGAATAAAAATGAAGCCTCACATTTACACACAGAATTACGCTGCCAGCCCAGAGATACTGGCAAAGCAAGGCTAACATAGCATCACCAGTGAAGAATGAGCGAGGGTTTATGCAAAGCAAATGTTAGATCAGACGTGCAAGAAGAGAGCAACTGAATGGGACCCGTGACAACCATGATGCGTGGCTTCGATCAAGAAGTTGACAAACAACATGTGACAGTGACACAGAATGCCATGAGCCGGTATGATAGTTCACCCAAATAATGCTTTCATTTTACAGATATCAGAGACCAAAACGCACATGCACAAGAAATGCACATGACACACAGCAGGCCTCAACACAGCACAATGCACCAATGAGCTCAAACCAGATTTTTTTTACCTTTTGTGCTTGGGGTAGCTAAACAGAACAGATTAAGAAGGAAAAGGAGGTGAGAAGAAGAAGAAGGATGACGATGAGGAGGAGAGACAGGGTCAATACATTCATGGATAAGTGTCAGAAAGCCTTTCAGTGCAATTTCCACTGAATGGAGTGCCACTGAGCACATAAAATCCACTGACATTGACTACAACTTAAAAACAGCGACTGTCTCAAGAGAGGAGAGCTTTATATTCAAAAGGAACACAGCGCAGGAATCAACACTCAACAAGTGCTGTATCCTCCAGTGTAAGAAAACATAAGCATTTCCTTATATGTGTTAGGTCAGCGCTGAGTGTATTTGCTTCTGTGATAAATGGGAGGGATAATGAGGACAAAGAGAAACAAATGAACAGAGAAAGAGAGAAAAGGGTAAAACATAAGGGATATTAAGAGGATAGTTGAGAGAAAAAGTACATTTTCATGTAGTTTTTGATTGCCTGTGGGTATTTCTGGGCGAGGGCACTTACCTGTGCCTCTTTGCATTGTTGAAGAGCTCACACTCTTTATCTATACAGAAACTGCTAAAAAAAAAATAACTGCTGCTATTCTCATTCCACGGCCCAACACAGTAACTTCAGCCAAGAAGGACCACTGTGGGTGCATTAATAATACATCGTGCTGTGTGTAGATTATGGATTGCAGAGGATTCTTTCCTGTAGCTCTGGCATGATCATTTTGTGTTGTTTTAGGGATGTTTGTGTCACTCAACTATAAAGCATGTACAGGGGATTTATGTAGGATTTTGGTAAATATTATTATTCTGAATTCTACATCCATGTAATTCACAATATTCCCTACCTTTTTATAGCTAGCATGTCGGTCAGGTGTTTTCATATGTTTTCATATGTACACTCCAGTCCTGAACTTTTCTAGACATTACCTAATGAAGGTGCATGTGGGAACAAAAAATGCCAAATATGTCCAGCTCAGACATTAAACTTACTTTATACTAATGTTGTACCAATGTGATAACAGGTAAATGCCCTGGTGAATTAAAAGCAAATGATTGTGCATCATGTGACTCCTACATGCTCTGGTCAGATGGCATCCACTTCTAAACTAACCACAGCACTTCCAGTATTAATAACTCTGAAGTAGACGATCTCCACGTGCCCCAACCAGATTCTTCCAAGATTGTGTGGAGTTTACGTTTGAAAATGATGTAACTCGCAAATGTTCTACTCACCCTACAAAACTCCCAAACACACACAAGAGACCCATTTACTTAATGGTTCCATCTGCTACACATACACTCCCTTACACATTCAAAGTTACGCTTATGAATGCAGAAACCATTGTCAGCCCTCTGCCTGTGGTTCACCTTCAGTAACTTTCATTTGGATTGTTTAATTCATTCATCATTAAAATACAAATGTTGTTTTTACAATACAAACTTAAACAAAATGCACTGTGGATTAAGTCTATTATAGAGTATTCTGAACCCACAAAGCAGGCAGCCTACTGGATATGCGAAGTTATCAAGGACCATGTGAACTGGAGTCCAGGAGCAAGCCAAGGCATACTCAACTCACAGTGCTATCGATGTAGGCCTCAGTCCAAACTGTATCGTGCTCCCGGTCAATCACCTTGGGACGACTGAGAACATGGAGATACTCCATCACATTCTCTTGCACATCTGCCAATGTGGAAATCTGAGTGAAATACCCTGTTGAGCAGAAAGCAGAGGAGAAAGATAAACAGAAATGAACAATTGTTAATTCTTAATTAAAGTAGATTAATTCTTTAAATTAGATCCTACCAACAATGGGAGAGCACAGGCTCAGAATCCTAACTCACTAGATTGCCTCAAAACACATGCTCTGTGTTTCTAAAATTGCTTTAGAGTAGATGTCCAAAAAAACAGTTTGGCTGTATGGAGCCAGCGGGTGCAGAGAAGGGGAGAGGGAGAATCAGCATAGCAGTAAGACAGAGACAGAGGACAAGAAGTGACACCAAGAAAAAGGGAAAAGAAAAAGACCACCACATTTTCACCCAGCTGTAAAAACAGCAAACTGCCTCCATCACCGTCGGGCATTCAAGTAGAAAATCACAGCCGGAGGAAATAGATTTTGGGGTCATCGTTCCCGGCAACAACTTTTACTCCACAGGGAGAAAGGAGCTGAAGTCTAGACACAATACACAGATCTGTGACAGATGCGGTGTAGCCACCCAGCCCAAATATCTGATAATATACTAATAATATCAATTATTAGCAAATGTTAAATCTGTACTCACAGTAAAACATAAAATATATGTTAAAAAAACTAAAATCTGTTATTGAAAACAAAGTATTCACATCACATGATTACAGCAATCAGAGTAACAGGAATGCATTCAACTCTGAACTTGACCTGGAAGTGAACCTTGACAGGAAGCTGACTTTTTATCCTCAGAGACATT
This sequence comes from Archocentrus centrarchus, assembly GCF_007364275.1. Taxonomy (NCBI): domain Eukaryota; kingdom Metazoa; phylum Chordata; class Actinopteri; order Cichliformes; family Cichlidae; genus Archocentrus; species Archocentrus centrarchus. The sequence goes on from NC_044352.1 coordinate 18,009,406, forward strand.
TGGATCTGGCTATTATTCCAGCAGACGGTGCAATGAGAACACACACATACAGACGCACGTCACACACACAAAGCCCGCTGTCTCAGTCGAACGGCATCGTTCATCACAGAAGTGAGTCGAGAATTACCGCTCCCTCTCAAAGGCTGAGGGTGTCCTTCGAGCTGAGCCATCAGGGTCAGGTGGTGGGGGGGAGAAAAATGAATGCTGCTATGTGACATGGTACTCATGTTGTACATGCAATCCTACCTTAGCAAGGTGTGGATATATTTTTAAATGACCTTGGTCTGGGTCAGATGTAAGCAAATAAGAGACACCAAGGTGTCCTGATTCATGAAAATAATGGATGAGGTGGAAGTGAAAAATGTATCATGATGTGAGGAAGAGCTTTGTTGGTCCACAGTGTAAAAAATAGTAGCTTTTGCAATAAACCCTATAAACTGTAAGTTTTTTTGACTTATTGTAGGGACAGGACTTGCCACCTTCTCAAGCTACTGAAAAGCTAAGGTAAAAATAACCTAGCACAAGAGGAAAAACTACTGCGATGGCTGCAACCAGGTAGTACTGATGTAGCTTTTCAATCTGAATAAAATTAAGATGTTAAAAGGCAAATGTAATAAATTAATTAAAGGGCTGTTGCCATGATCAGTAAATTAATAAGAATTAATTTCTTAATTAATTCATGTTTAGATGGGACATGATTGAAATCTGGGAATTCACATATGAGGGTTTTTTAAATAAATGACACACTTTGGAAAATAAGCGCTAAAATTATTTTAAAAGACACTAAAGTCACTTGCAGACAATACATTCTATAGTGAGAGTATGGAGCAGGTAGAAGAAAGCCTACAGAGGTGGAGGTATGCACTGGAGAGAAGAGGAACGAAAGTCAGTACAAGCAAGACAGAATACATCAATGTGAGGAAGACAGGTGGAAAGACAAAGATGCACGGAGAAGACTTAGTGAAGGTGGATGAGTTTAAATACCTGAGGTCAACCATCCAAAGCGATGAACAGCACACAAGAGACTGCGGGCAGGGTGGAGTGGGTGGAAACAAGTGTTGGGAGAGATTTGTGACAGAAGGATAGCAGCAAGAGTGAAAGGGAAGGATTACAAGGATTTTGTATGGGTCAAGGGATGGTTGCACAGACAAAAAGACAGGAGGCAGAGCTGAAGATGCTGAGATTTTCATTAGGAGTGACCAGGAGGGACAGGATTAGAAATGAGTACATAAGAAGGACAGCTCAGGTGTGGCAGTTGGGATTCAGAGAGGCAATATTGTTTGGACACGTATGGAGGAGGGATAGTGGGCATATTAGACACAGGATGCTGAAGATAAAGCTGAGTGGCAGCAGGAAAAGAGGAAGACCTTAGAGAAGATTCGTGGATGGACATGGAGGACATGTAGAAGGCTGGTGGAACAGAAGAGGACGCTAGGGATAGGGTGAGATGGAGGTTTAGGATGCAGTGTGGTGACCCTTAATGGTAGCAGCTGAAAGAAGAAAGAAGAAGCAACCAAATACAGCATCAATTAAGCAGACATGTTCTCAGCACTACGGAACAAAATGGATGGATGGATGGATGGATGGGTGGGTGGATGGATAATTAATAACACTTTTACTGCACTATGACAAACTCAACACTTTAAAAAGACTTTGAGTTTGACTTTGTATAATTACAGTTCTAACTTAAATTGATGGGTAATAAAAGAGGTGAAGATTTGGTTGTCTACTTTTTCTAATAATTGCACCATTATGTTTACTGTGGCTCCATAGTGTAGTGGTTTACACATCTGCTAAGCAAGCGAAAGGTTTCTGGTACAGTTCCAATGTAAAACCCGTGACAAGAGACCAGCTGACAGTAGCATTTACAACATTATATTTATTATCAAACTTAACAGGTCACAACTACATGGTACTTAGTTGAGTTGATTGGAGGCTTTTATTTGCATGTTTTCTGTATTTATATATCGATGACCCCCTGTGACTACTGTACTAAAGTCCCACTGATAAAGGATTTTTAAGATCAATACCACTAACAATATTTGGTGATTTCAAAAATCCGATCAGTATTTTTTCTTTAAAAAATATATTGAACACAAATCAAACACATGAAACAAACAGATTTCCCTAACATTTTTTTTTCATCTGTTGTTGTTTATTTACTCATTTTAGTTCTGCCTGACTGCTCGGATCAGGCGATTGCTGTGTTTGTGGCAATCCAAACAGGTGGGTTGCTAACAGGAAAGTTACCAATAATATTGGCCCACTGATAAATTGGTTGGGCTCTAGTAATGACCCAATGATGCACTATAAATACTATATATTTACCTGGGAAACACTTAACAATTAGGCATCTGTCAGTGGAAGTGTTCCCAGTTGAGTTTAGTTATTCTTTCTTATAAGAATTTGAACATGTCCTTGTTGTATGTATATGCAAGTGAAATGGTGGTTACTGGTTTGTTCTCATATTTATTCTACTTAAGATGTGACAACACATTAACCTGTGTGATTGACCTATCATGGTCAGCAGTCCTATGCAGACAAAAATGTATCTACCATTTAGGGTGTAGCAGTAAATATATACAATGCTAAAAGTTAACCCTTTAATGCATAGTGGTCACTACAGTGGACGGCTGTTCAAAGCTGTTCTCTTGTATATGCCTGTGTTTTGTTGATATAGTTGCATATCAGTCAACACAGTGGATGCTTGTGCATCATCCCATACATTGCTACCGACTGGCCAGTCATGGGGAGTTTTTTTTTTTTTTTTTATATATATATATATATATGTTATTTGAATGCAATTACTAGAATCAGAATTAGTCAATATTAGCAATAGTGACAGTCGATCTGAGGATGCAATATCATTTTCTGTTATTGGTGTGCTAAATACATATTTCTCTGGTTGAAAAGTCAAATGCATGGTGTCCAGCTGAGTGGACATATTTGTAACTCCATGAAAAATAGGTTCATAAACAAAATTTTAATTGCATTTTTTTTTCTTGCCTAAAGAGAAATAAAAACATTACGAAAAAAGAAATCTCATAATTCATGCATCCGTTAATGAAAACATTTAACATTATTTTACCAATACTTGTACCAGTTCCCTCTGTGGTTACAGTACATAAGGAGGGAAATCCAGCATAAAAAATCTGCCACATAAAACATGCGGTCATGACCCTTTGTGAATAAGGAAGCACGCAAAAGTAGCTTTACTTGCACTGTGACACTCATAGCATTTCCAGTCTTACTAATATTCTAGGCCATACAGAGAGTTTTTGACAGAAGACTTTTCTGCATAATTTCTGCAGGATGGAGAAAATGTCACAGTCATCACCCTGAATCATCATCAGTCATACACATTCACATATGTACTGTAGCATGACGCATGCACACACACACGTACATAAATCCAAACAAACAAAATGTTTTCAGCAAAAGAACAGGTCTGTGTGCACATCCCATTGCTTGCAACAGCCTTGGGCCAACACGAGCAATCCCTGGCAAATGAGTGCGCGCACACACACACACACACACACACACACACAGTTTTATCATCACCACTAACACCCTCAAAGTCACTGGATGGGTTCTCTGATATCACATCCAAGCAACACTGTGGATGTTCTTGCATCTACACACAATCACATCCATACACACGCACATACACACAAGTGCTCACACCCTTTGTGTGACCTGTGGCTTGCCTGTCTTATCTACTGCAGCCTGAGGAAATGGAGCCAGACTGTCTCTGTCAGCCACCTCCCAGCTAAATATAGATCCTGAAGGAAAGTGCTCTATGCATTAAGACAACCATGACCACACAGAAAGCTGCTAAAAAGTGGTGTATCACTGTGATAATTTAGACTTTAGGATTAAGGAAGATGAAGTAATATGACATATCTGGTCTGTGCAACTGGAAGCTGCTGCCTCCTGTCACATACACGTGCTTATACTGATGAGCACTGACAAACTCATCTATGCTAGTGTATGTGTGCACACAGACACATGTGCCAAAGACTCCAAACAAATCCTGAGCTGCATAATGTATTCATTTTCATCTGGTTGACAGCACCACGCTGCAACTTTACTCTGCAAAAACAGATTAAAAGGAGAAAAAAAGTACAGCAGTCTTTCAAGAGCCCACCTTTGTTAGCACATGCCATCCATTTTAGATTATCTGCGAAGGCTGATTCTCGACCAATCAGGTAAGGGAATATGCGGACCTGGGGAAAGACAAGCAGATACCTTCCATCATTCATTTTAATCATATTTTATGGGGGCCACCATACCACCATTAAGAAGATAACACCGTCAAAGCCCAGCAAAAGACTCTTTCTTTATCAGTCAGTGATTACCAAGTCCTTTCTCCTTTTTCCTAGTTGATGATTGCTCCCTAATGTTGACCGTGTTACCTTTAAATTTAAAATCTCAGTTCCGACTAATTTTTATTTATTCAAGAAGCAGGTGGCGACAGGCAAGTGCTTTGAAAAACTGCAGTGATTACAAAAGAAAAACTCACAAATTAAACAACATTTTAATTCGAAAAAGCAAGTTTTATGTGCTCAGTATGGAGAATCTTCTTTACTCCCTTGTGCCAAACCTATTTTTGCCTGGCTCAGTTGGCTCTAGCAGCAGGTGTATTTGGCAGGTGCATGTATGAGAGTGTTAAGAGATTTGTTGCCAGATTGGACCAGATGCAAGCCTCTGGGGGCACAGCTGCTATACCTACTGCATATGCATTTTCCACCAACTTCCTTAACCCCCAACAGCCTGTTTCCGTTTGTGTCTGTATACATGTGTTGTATATGAATACACGCGCGTGCACAGATGTCCCAGCATCTCAAACATGTATTTCAGAACATTGCACTGAGCAGAAAATTGCAAAAACATAATTTACTTATAGATTTAATTTTCTCTTCCTGGAATATTTCTGTACTACATTCTTTAATAGATTGTGTTTCACTGAAAAATGTCTTTTTTTCTGGATAATGTCAGTCTATTGATAACTGTAATATGTTGATTAAGTAAGTATGCTTTTTTTTTTGACTGTCATTGTCAAACAGCACTTATTATTTAGACTGTAATCATCCTCTATTCATCAAATTTCAGCCATTTGAATGACACTGCCAAAGTGTTAGGAAAACACAACACAGCTGATATGATCAGAACAATGCAATGTAGGACTTTGACAAAGAGGTGTTAGAGTAAGCTTCCCTCTGTGTGATTATGTATTTTACTTCACTGAAAGCTAAACTGCAACAGACTGTTTATTAAATATGCACGAGGTTTACAGCTGAGTAAGGCACAACAGAGCCATGACATGCAATCTTTAAGATGCTTGAGTGCACCAATTTTACATACATAGGGGGGGGGGGATGCACCTTCAAAAAAGAATACAAATACACCAACATATAAATACTGCAATTTGATGCACACACATACAGTATGCACAGACACTGATATGCATGCAGTTTCCTCAGGCTTATGATTCAGAGTGTATCCTTTTTCTTATCTAAATGTCAGTATACAGTACATATATGAACATTTTTGTTCACATTTCTAAATGATGTATTTAGCATAATTTAATTTATTCCGTTCCCCTGTGGGAACTTTCACACAAATTTTTAAAGAGAAAGTAAAGCAAGCTAAAGTGTTTTGATGTGTCTGTTCAATATTCAGGTCTGCCAAGCCAAGTGGTACTTAGAAAAGCCCGGCTAATTTCACTTATAGATCAACTTGAGGTTTTAACCTGAATCCAAACCCACATCAAAGACAAACATGGTAAGTAGTAATGGTTCCTAAAATGGAACTGCTTTGTATATGGGCACTATCCAGTAAACCTCTCTATAAACAGATATGCAGAATCTGTAGGGACTTTTGGTCGTAGAAGATTTCAGTTTCTATTTGCTGTCTGAGCAGCATTAATGAACCATGTTTGTGCGGGCTTTGATTGGATGGGGGTACTGTTGTTCTGTTTGAATTCAGATTGACGCTCTAACAGGTTTTATCAAGCACTGTTATGGATGGATGATGATTTTAGATAAGGAAGTGATGCATAACACATTTAAACTTATAGAAACTACTGCATCACAGGATCCTGATAACCTTATGCCAATATTTCTAAAGATAGTAGATGATTTCTCTTTCATAAACACATTGTTTTAGTCTCAGTCTTGTCACTAATTAAATTTCTTATCTTACAGTCTGCTTTTGTTCTACCATTACTAAAGCTATAGTGACCCAACACTTAAAATTAATTTCAAGCCCAACATTTATCAGTCTTGGGAAAGATTCAGAAATTGCTAACTTCTAATCAATTTTAATTTTATATTATAATAATATTTCATTCCCCTTTATAGGCTGTAGTGCATAGTAATCTCCAGGCAGTTATGCTTAACCCTTTGAGACAAGAGACACAATGTTGGCAAATGCAGGGAAATGCTGCCTCATGATGCACTGCCAAATGGTGGCAACAGATAAGGTATGGGTAGCTCACAAGACAATGCAAAAGCTAGCATGGTCATTGCTGCATGTAGGGCAGTATATCTGTCCCCTAATGCTGCGACATGTACATGTGGCTCACTTCTAATTCCAGACAGTGTGCAGCATCTTCCAATTGGCAGGGCCCTTGCCTCTGCAGGTCTGCCCACAGTTGTGGCTACAGGCACACCTGAAGCTGCCACAGTCACTGCAAGCTGCTGGATGCAGTGGTGACTTTCTAAAGACAAATCATATGATTCATTGTGGCCAGATAGACTTTTCACTATAGTACAAAGGAAATAACAGCAGAGGAAACAATACTGGGATGCCTATGAACTCATTTTTAAAAAAGTAATCTTGAAATGATTACAATAAGCCACTGGATGCAATATAATGCTATCAGCCTAGAACAATATTAACAAATACAAATTAATGACATTCGCGTGCACGCAGGCAGTCAACTCAGAATTTTTTAAGTGCATGTACAGTACACAGTGTTCAACTTTAATTGGTCTTAATCTGTTCCAGCTTGGAACGCTGTATTCAGTTTACATAATACACCAATGGCACATCCCAGGTTTCTGTCCCTGAGGTCAATCCACCTGCCAAACAATTTGATCACAAATTAGCTGTCTGGGGATTTTCAACTCAGGAGGCTACAGTCTCAGGTAATTGACAGAGTTTGGCAAAACTATAGACGGAAAATAGCGAGTCTTTTAAGTCAAGAGACTCATGATTGTTCTAATCACTGCCATCGGCTGTTTTTCCCCTGCTTTATTAAAAAGCACTTCAAACAGTGCTGAGATTTCCATTTTACAGCCCTGTACGTCACAAGCACTGTATACGCGCATGTGTATGAGAGGGCGTGTGTAAAAAGTATGTCGGTGTTTTTGCATGGATGCATTCATGTAGCAGACAGGTGTACATATGTGAATATTTGGGTGTGATATATGTTTGTTTTTAGTTTGTTTTGTAGGTTTATCTCTGGCTTTAGTTTTAAAAAAGAAGAAAAAAAAGGCAGTTATCTGAACATTAAGAGTAAATCACTTTGAAAAGAATCGTTGCTATAACAGAAAGAAAAGAAATACTTTAGACTTTTTAGGACTGCTATTAGTATTTTTCATGGTAATCAACTCTTCATGACTTTTTTTCTGTACCATTGCTGAATACAGACAAATTCATGTCTGTGTTCAGCATGCCATCTGAATACAGACATTTAGCAAATTTTTTGCACCCACAGTTTCCAAAGCCTGTTTGTATAGTTGGTGTGATTCTCTAGTGGTGGAAGGAATCCATTAAAAAATAGCAGTGGTGGGTGGGGGTGGGAGGTTGGCAGGAGGGGGGCAGACTGAGGAGAGTGACAGAGACTGAAGACTTCTATTATCAGTGGGGCTTCTCTTAAATGGAACTATCTAGCAGCCTTGTCCCCTTTCTACTTTCTGATGTTCAGCCTTGAGGCAGGGGTTGTCAGGAGGGGAGGGCTTTCAGCAGTTTTAATGCAGACCGTACCAGACATACAGAAACACAATTGTCAAGTATGACGTTAATAGTAACTAAAAGGCACAGATACACAGAAACATCTGCTCAAACAGTCAATGTTAAAATAATCCCGAAGCCCATCCCTCTCCAGCCACTTAAAAGCATTTGCCATATAAGCATTTAGGGTTTACCTGAGGCAATGGAAGTAGGAACTTTTTGTGTACCCTTATGCATTACCCTAAAGTCATATTCACTTTTATGTATATATAGTATGTGCCGAGGGTGAATGTGTACAACCTGTAAAGCTTCAAGACCCAGTGTGCTTTCCTTTACAGAAAAAAAATGGCCTGAGAATAACCCCCCTGCCCCCCCAACTCTTCTATCCTTCGGTTGCATTTCATAGCCTGTCAGAAAGCACCACAATAACATTGCAGGACAGCAGAGAAACCATGCTGTTTTTTTTTGTTTTTTCTCTCAACAGTGCCATGCACTGTTTAAAACATCCTATATTGGGTACACTCAACATCCTCTGCTTGTCAAAAAGAACTAAGGCAAAAATAAAAGACATGGAAAAACCATGGTCTTCTTGGTCTTTTTGGTTAGATTTACCAAGAAATTAAGCATTTCTCAAGCAACTGTACTTCTAATTTAGTTATAATAATTTTTAAATTTATATTAGAAATCAGTGCCCTAACCCTATAGAACGATGCCCTTCTCATTCTTTCTGTGGATTCATGTATTTGAGAGTGCGTTAGAGCTCAGGAGATCCTTTCAACATTGTGTCCAAAGGACTTCTGCTCTTCTCAACAGTGAGTTTAAGAAGTCATTTGTAGCCACAGGAGGGCATTAGTCCACTACTCTCCAGTGCTCATCTAGCACTGGTATACATGGTTACATGTTCATGAAGTTGTGACCAAAGTATAATGGGAAACCGAGATGAGCTGACCCTGACCACACTGTCTTGGAACATATTTGCAGAATAATATGATGTGTGTGCTTGTGTGTTCTGATACACTACCTTCCTCTCTGGCCAGTTATACTTGGCAAAGATGGCATCGTATGTATCTACTGCCCCATCTGTCACCAACATAATAGCCTGGCTACACTCACTGCCCCTCCCGGTCTCGTTGAACTGGAGATAGAGAGACAGACAGAGAAAGACACAGAAGGAGAAAACAAAGCTTCTCATTCATCCAAATGTAAATTTAACCAGTTCAATCATTAACAAACCATTCATCCAGCTCCTTCCCATTAGAGCTTATAATGTATCTTTACAAGACTCTCCACTGGATCATGGAAGCTAACTGTGTTGTAACAGTGAGTTAATGGAATAATAATAGCATGCCTTTAATACACATGGATGCATGCAAGGTAGAAGGGCTACTGTGAGATAAAATTACAGAGAGATGCCATTATGCAGTGTGTCACTGCCTTTGTCATTGCAGAATACACTTTAAAAGATACATGCTGTTGAAATATGTACATCTGGAATAAATGCGTGTCTTTGTGTTTTTGTGGATGAGCGTTTAATTGCATGTCCATAATTAGGAGATGTCAGATCAGTAACCTGAGTCATCAAGCGCCTTGTTTACTTGGTTTTTCACATGAATCAGTTGATTTAGCTATTAATTGCAGCCCTAATTAATTTTGTGCACAGAACTGATGTGTATGCGTGGTTGGGGAGTGTGCACGTGTACGACAGTGATCGCGCATGAGTGTGTTACTTACGTCACTGAGAAGATTGAAAGCCTCAGTCAGAGCTATATCCAACATCCCAATGCCTTGAGCAAACAGCTTGTCAAGGTGTTCCCGGAAATGCTGGGGAAAAAGTTTTGAGAACATTACGATCCTGGTGAAATAAGCACAGAACAAGAATGACAAAACACAAAAGGGGACAGAATTACAGGTCTTTATTGAAGGAAAAAAACAAAGGCAGAAGCAGGAGATAACTATGAAACTGGCTCTTTATCCTAGATAATATTTAGCTGAATTTGATTTACCATCATTTATGTGTGAAGAGTTTACATTGATGGTCAAATGGTTTCTCCAATTCAGTCCCGAGCTGGTGTTTCTGGCTAACTACCACATTATCTTGAAGTAAAATGTCAGATACTGACTGAAAAAAACTATAATGACCAGTTTTCCCTTCTCCTGCTTTTAGCTGAAAGTGTACTGTGTGTGTGTATAAGTGTATTTAGGTGTTCATGTGTGTGTGTGTGTGTGTGTGTGTGTGTGTGTGCATCTGCTCGCAGGCATGATTGTGTTTTGAAGGATACATTATTTCTCTAGCGATTCATGGTGAGTTTAATGTTTTCAGCAAGTGAACAGGTCTCATGTGCACATCTCATTACTTGCAACAGCCCTGGGGTAACGTGCATGTCCTGACACACACACACACACACACACACACACGCGCGCGCGCGCGCACACACACACACACACACACATAGATTATCCAGTCTAATCTGTTTATAAGTATTTAGATCCTGTAGTTGGCATTTTGAACATTTCTTATTAAGACTGGCTAAATCAAGCTACTTGATAAAATAAATTCTCCACCCATGCATGTCAGTAACCTTCTTACACACGTCCATATTACCACTGGGAATAGAGGTATATTCTACAAAGTTTGAAATCTGGTCAGGTTTTATGATTTAGGAACAGATCAAACCTTTACCCCATGTACAACATGGTCCTCACCAGGGTTTTGTTCTTTCACTGCCTACTCTCCCTTCCCTTTCCCTACACTAGTCATCTCCTCCAGTCTTCTGTCCTCCTCACTCATGGGAGGAGGAAAGTCTCTGAATACACAGTGAGAAGCATAAGGCCATTTCAGAGCTTGCTCACTTGCGTGCGCGCGTGCACACACACATACACACACACACAAACACACACACACACATATAACGAGAGTACAATGTACAGAGAACTGTGCAGAGAAAAACAACTTCCACTGTTTCGGACATTGCAATGGATGTGGATAAAAAGGTTAATCTGTTTCAACAAAAGGCTGTACCCTGGAGCATAGCAGACTTTACCTATTGCGAGCAAGTGTGCATGTGAGTGCTTGTGAGTTAAGATTGAAGTGATTTTTCTCAGCACAGCGGGCTATGTTCAATTCTTGGCACAGCAGTGTACTAAAGGGGCAGAATGAAAATGTGTGTGTTAGTGTGAATGCAATGCTTAATGTGCCCAACCTTTTGTCCTGCACCACAAGGCTCAGAAATGTGCATCAAACATCAAACTCTACAATGCTTCAGACACCTTTGATTCTCAAAAGGGTGTAGGGACATTCTAATGAATTACCAAAATATCTCACATTACAGCTTGCTAAGCCTAATCTTTTGATTGCTATGATAAGTTATTTATTAATATGGCGACATGCAAATCTGATACCTGCATGAAAGAGTGGTGTTGCTGAACAAAAAAAAAAGAGTAGTATGTGCAGAACTGAGTAGGGTAGGCCTGTTTCACCAATAAACCAATAGGAATTGCACTAATCAAACATGACATCCAAACCAATAGTTCAGTACCATATGAGTAGAATTTTCTGGCTCATACAAGTAATTATTTGTTGTTCTGTTGGTGTTGTTAACAGTTTATCTCTAAGTTCAATTCATGCCCTTCAGGTGCATCCATTCAAGTACTTTGTGCTTAGAAATAATGGATTTGAAAGGGTACTGGCATAAAAATACTGTTCTAATTTTGGCAAAAAAAAAGTTTTCACTTACTAAACATTGTTCAAGCTGTAAATGTACCCTTTATTTTTATATTGTGAACTCCTACTCTACTAGAACTATTTTTTCTCCTCACATTAGTCAGTTAAATATTAAGTTCAGTTTATTTCAGAGAACAAAGAATTCAGATTGCAGTCTAAGTCAGTTGCATTTCTATTAACTTTAGTGAAAACCCAAAAGAGTTGATGTTAGGGATGACATGATCTCTAACATCATCTGCACATGCAAGTGACAACCAGACACGGTGGACTTCACTTGTTTACGTACCTATTGACTTGCATTTAGGCAAATAAATACTACTAATATAGTCAAATTCCTGTGTATCATATGGAAACTTATGTGGAGCAAAAACATATGTTTTTATTCCAACATTTGATGTTGTGCATGAAATAACAGATTTTGGAAAGTCAGATCAGTAAGTTTAAATCTCCAGCATGACAGCTACTTCTTGCCCTCAGCTGAAGTAGAAAACATTAGCCTTATCTACTGCTGCAGACTGCCTTTCCCTCTTAGCCGGCTGACTCAGACAACATAAAACTACCATCTGAAATTAAACACACAATGCTAATCCATATGCATAAGTGTACACTCTCTACAAAGTAAACAGAAACTAACTTAAACACACACACACACAGAATTCTGCATTACTTTCATGTAGTGCATGGAAGGCAGTCCATGCATTTGCTAGAAAACAGCTGTGTCAAAAGGCTTTGGTCTGGAACAATAAAGCTTAACAACTGAATTTTGAAATGGACCTTATGAGAGACCGGATTATTGTTGGAGTCTATGCTGTATATATCAGAGACTCAGAGATGAAGAAAGGAATCACGCCTCAGCAGGAACTGCATCATCTTGACATAAAATGTAAATAAAGATTATAAAACATAAAAATTACATATGTAAACATAATGACCTCCAATGAATTAACATTGTGCTCCTCTAACACTGGACTCCTTCACTCTGCCTCTTACCACAGCCATTTGATTAGCAGATCACATACATAGCTTTACATATGTCATTCTAAGCTTATGTAAACCTGTGATTATCTGATAATATTCTATCTAAGATTGGATTCTGTTATTATATTTACAAACTAGGGACTACTTAGTGTCACTTGGTAATTAGGAATCTGAATGTGGAGTTCCTCAAGGGCCCATTTTTGGACCTCTCCTATTTAACATATACAGTACATGCTCCCTCTTGCTCAGATTATAGAACATTATATTTTCTATTATTGTTATGCAGATGACACATAACTGTACATATCAGTATTACCTCAGGACTAAAGTCCTCTACACTCACTCTAAAATTGCACTGAACAAATTAGTGAGTGGATGAGCCAAAAATTCCAGCAGCTAAACTCAGAAATTACTGAAACCGTTGTTTTTGGTCCTAAAGAATAAAAATCTGCCTATTTAGAAAGCATGATGCTTAAATCCTTAAGCCAGCCTAGAAATCTTAGAGTAATTATGGACTCTGACCTAAATTTCAACAACCAAGACAATTGCAAAATCATCCTATTCAGGATGCCTGTCAAAAGTGGATCCAGAAAAACTTGATGTGTTTATTTTTAGCAGATTAGACTATTGTAACAATGTCCAAAGTCAGACAGCTACAGCTCATTTACAATACTACAACTAGAATTTGCAACTCTATGGTATAGACAACCAGTGGCCAGCTGGTGTGAGTGTCCTATAAAACCATTCCTGTTTTGGGGGCTGTCTCATTGTTGCCCCTCTAGTGCACCTGCTGTTACTTTCATTAACACCAAAGCAGCTGAAACTGACTAATAACCCCCTCTGATTACTTAACTGACCAGATGAATATCCCAGAAACTGAACTGACCCAATTGTTATACTCTGATTAAAAGTGTTCCTTTTGCGCCTGGGTGGCTTGGTGGTGAAGCCGGCGACCACATATATATGCCGCGTTGCGGTGCGGGCGGCGCGGGTTCGCGTCCCGGCCTGTTGCCAATTTGCCTGCGTGTCTTCCCCTGTATCTTTTCCCCATTTCCTGTCTCTCTCCACTGCTAGCAAAAGCCGCTGTGGCCAAAAATGCAAAAAAAAAAGTGTTCCTTTTATTTTTGAGCAGTGTATAAAACTAGACATCTGCAAACCTGGAAAACAACTCTAGTCTTGTTCATCTTTGGCTTCTAATTGTTGCTAGTTGTTAATATATTTCCATCACTGTTTGTGTATGCTTTATATAATGACGTTTGCATATGTTTTGAATGTCTTTTTGTTACTTTAAATGACCTTGTTTTTGAATAGTTCTGTATAAAATTAAATAAATTTTACTTAACTTACTTCAGCCCACTGACATGTCAGTGGTTGTATTGCATCCCTGCTAATACATTATGTCCCACATTCTTAATCTTATACAGTATCTTTTTTGAAATTTCAGTACAATGATTTAAATATTTTGTTTTTGTTATTTATATATTCATTTATTTATATTATCATTATGCATTTATGTGTTCTTTTACCAGCCTTAAACCTGAGCAGGAACTCAGTCAGAAGAAATGATCAGTGAATTCCAGCTGACTGTAACAGAAGAAAATAACACAAAATCAAAAAAAGAAATACTTACATCTTTGTTGGTGACATCTGCTTGGACCAGAGTTCCATTAAGGCATGGTTCCACGTAATGCAGTTCCTCATTATACTGGAGAATTACACAGGAAATATTAGTTTCTTTGAATTGCATATTCATAAAGAACCATTTAATCTACCATTAAAAAAATAGTGTGAAGATGTTACAAACTTTACTCATCTGGATAAAAAGTACACATTATGTTGCACATGCTGCACAGTACACATATAATCCAGTACTTACCATTATGTGATCATATCTATCTACCACTTAATCCTTCAATAATAGTTCATATTAGACTAAGAAAGACAAAGAATGTGTATTCCCCCAAAGCAAGTAACGTTGCCCTTATCGGTTTATGTGCATGTCTTTGCGTAGATGTGGGGGAGGGGGGGGGGGGGTTGTAGGTTTGGTTTCTTTGGCTGTGTTGACATTTTGCCCCACATAACTAAATCTTAGTGCATGACCATAAACATCATTTTACGCCACAAATGCAAGTACTGCAAGACAAAATAATATTACTTCCATTATAGAACGTGTGCAACACAGTAGAAGTGACACAGTAAGAAATAACAAACAAAAAGAGAAAAGAAGAAACACATAAGTCAAAATGGCACATTCCTTTAAAGAGAGTCTGGAAAAACAATATGTTTCCATCTGATTGTCAAACCCTCTTTTTCTCTGTTTTTCCAAAGAAGAGTTTTCAACATGATTAGGATATTAAATGATAATGAAAACTTTGTTCAATGGGGAAAGTGACGGAAAGTGACTGTGGCGATGTTTTGATGTGAAATCACATCAGACACATGCATGGTCACACGCACATTTACACTTGCAGAGTTGCATCAGGCTGAAATACGATAACAATATTTAAGGTGCCTGAGGGCTGGATCCAATCAAATCTGCCTCTTTTGCATTTTAAATCTCCATTCAGCTGACTGTTAATTGGTTGTGGGCATGACAGAAGAGAAAGTTGATTCGTTCCAGCATTTCCTCTGATCTGAGAAGCAAAAGATGTCGATCTTTGTTTGTTTTTGTGAACACATTTGTGTGCCTATCTGAGTGTACAACTGTGCAGACTTACAGCAATGATATTAAAAAAATCATCATCTCCAAGAGTGTCCAGTATGGAGGAAACCGTCTGCCTGGCAATAGTCAGTCTTAGGCCTTTCATGCTGCCACTCACGTCCACCAGGATCACCACATCCTTTGGAGAGGTGGCAGCCTGGATGTACCACTTCCGGTTTCGACAGTCAAAAGCTATAACGCCGTGTTCATCTGGCTTCCATTTGATTCCTTTAAGAATGACACAAATCAAATAGATGAACAATGAAATCCAAAACCTGTATGAAAGGAAAACAAAGATGTCTATCTAAGCAGAGTGATTAAAAAAGGGTGGCCAAGAAGTCAGTTCTTTAAGCAATCCTTAGAACTACAAAACATACTCTCTCTCTCTGTCACAGCTGAATCTCCCTAAAACATTACCTGCTTTAATGCAGCAATGACTCTGCAGGCCCTGAGGTCAGACACTTACAATGGAGAATGAGGAAGCCCTATGATAGACTGAGCTGTGCAGAATGTGTGCCATGGAAAAAAGTAAAAAGGTTAGAAAACAAATAAGACTTACCATATTCAATGCTACATATAATATGTATACACTCATTTTTTCTTTATAATACTTCTATAATTATTCACTCCACCTTACCTGTGTCAGCTGTTTAATATATCTTTTTTTACCCACTCTCCTATCTCTGCAAACTCCCACTTCTGTGCATTAATATCTACTCTTCTCTCTCTCTTCCTGCTAACCTCCAGTCTCCAGTTGTCAGTCACTAAAAATTACCATTTCTGCTTCATGAAAGCTACTTAATTACAAAAACAGACAGTCATCCCCAGCTCCCATCCATCCTTATAACAAACACACTTACCTGGGTACTGCCTGAAAAAACCCTTGGCACTGCCAAAGTACTGCCATATGAGTGATGGGTCTCTCTCAAAGTTATCCACAAACACTTTGTTCAAGGCCTCAGACCAGTACACTCCATTGACAATTGCAGAGTCTGAGTGAGAAAAATGGAGAGGCAGACACACATTCAACGAAGGGAAAAAAAAGGTTAAAAATATTTCTTTTTCGCAGTCCCGAAGGTTGCAACATATATTCTCTGGTGCCTGCTCATTCAGTCATATCATATTCACACACTGCATGTCCACAGGCCACAACCAGGCACTGTTAATTTAAGAGTGATCCAGGAAAACAGTTAGTGGAAAAAAATGAGTAAAAGAATGAGAGAAAAGAGAAAATATATAAAATATTAAAAAGATGAAAAAGAGGAGGAATAGAAGAGACTGAGGATTATTCTGCCTCAAAATGTTAAAGTGTATTAATTACATACAGTCATGGTAAAAAGAAAGTACACCCTCTTTCAGTTCAAAGGTTTTATGGATCAGGACATGATTTAAAAAAAAAACAACAAAAAAAAAAAACATCAAACATTAAAATCTTTAAGATCTTTAACAGATCTTAAAATTTGGTAACCTCAGATGAACAACACCACATTGCATATTACATCATGTCATTATTTATTTAACAAAAATTAAGCCAAAATGCAGAAGCAGAGTGTAAAAAATTAAGTACACCCCATGATTTAATAGTTTGTAGAACCACCTCTACAGCACTAACTTTATCACATTGTTGTAGAGAAATTTTGTCCCATCCTTCTTTACAGTGTTGCTTGTGTATAGCTCTTTTAATGATAGGCAGCATTCAGCATTAATATCATTCCTTTTTGGCATTGTAATAACACCTTAATGCTCCAGACCAGCAAACTGCCAAAACCTATGCTATTACAGAGGAAGTTTACACTTAATCAAGTGCACTTGATTAGCAGCACCTGGCTGCTCCTTACCCTCTTAACTCCTATGGAAGCAGTGAGGGTGTACTTAGTTCTCCACACACTGCTTCTGAATTTTGGCTTAATTTTTTTTTTAATCAAATAATGAGATGTCTTGTTTTTCAGTTCATCTGAGGTTGTATTTTCTTCATTTTAAAAAGTGCCAAGGCCCAGATGATTTTATGTTATGTTCTGATATATAAAACCTTAGAAATGGTCACACACCCATTCAAATGAATGGGTGCAGTAATTACACACCAGAGCTAAACTACATTTTTTATAAGTAATTACTGCATCCTGAATTTCTGCCCCTTAGGCTTAATGATATCTAGTCTGTAAATCCCATGCTACAATTAAACTCAGATAGCTTGCCAATTAAAAATCTAGAGCAAAATATCCAAATTCAAACAAAACAAGGTTGACTATATTAGTGCCAATAGACAAACACACACAGATATGATCTTAAAGTAAGCTTAATATTGCATCAAGCTGGTAAAACTGGAAATGTGTGCTTATTTAGTACACATCTGCCAGGGTAACCATGTGCAGCTATACACTGCATAGATTATGTACAATACTATTTGCTTATAATTCCATCCAAATGGCAAATCCAATTACTAAACCTTCCTTTCAATTTACAGGCTGAGAGTGTTATGAATGTACTGGTTAGAGACCAGACAGACAAGCTTATTATAGCTGGTTATTACTTGGTTCAGAAGCGGGGCGAAAAAGATGGGAGCAGAAAAGGATGAACAGACAAAAAGACACAAGTATATGGCAGGACAGACACAAAATATACCCTTTAGACAGCAATAAAAAAAGACGGGAAGGCAGATAGAAAGAGCTAGAAAATTACTGTGAGACAGGCAGACAAGTACCTAATAGACAAAGAAAAAGAAAAGTAGATAACAGATTTCCCATCATCGTCTACGCTGGCAGCATTGTTCTGCTGTCAACAGTCATGCCAATAAGCCATGATTGAATTATTCTTCTGGAAGCTAGCACACTAAAGCCCTCTCTTGATAGTAAACACCCATCCACCTCTATGAAGTGGAGCTGAGAGGAGGCTGGATTTGATCCAGGCCATATTTACACAACAATAGTCACTTCTGGTGCAGTTTGAGTGTCTATTACAATCTCAGCTCATGATGAGGAAGGAAGTATGGGCTCTACTTCCTCCGTAAGCTGTCATTTAAATTCATGTCAACTAATACACTCCTTACTTCAACCTAAGGCGCTGCTATGATCCTGTACAAAAAATGTGAATATACAGTACCAGTCAAAAGTTTGGACAGACTCTCCCATTCAAATCAATGGGAGAGTCTGTCCAAACTTTTGACTGGTACTACAGTATAGTCACACATAGGTGTGCATGTGTTACTTGCTGCATTAGTTTGCGCAAGATCGGAAATCACATTATTCAGGTTATTGTCATTAATAATGTTATTAGGTTACATTCAGTGATCAGGGAGGACAGCTAAATAAAATGACTAAGAAACTATGTGGGTGTATGGATCTGAACACATGGATGAGAACAGCATATGTATAGAGATAAGACTGTTTTGATCTCCTGTAAATGTGTTCACTTCATCCATGGCACATGTTCCTGTCATGCAGCATCATAAAAACGATTGTTTGGGATATTTTTTGGTTGGAAGATGGATGTTTGAAAGTGGCGAGTTCCTCTTGCGATTAATCTCGAGGGGCATGGAGCTCTCTGCTGTCATGGACTTGGGACTCCAATTCATCACAGCTGATGCCAAACAATTTATGAAGTACAGAGCCTACAAATAACGCTTTGACAGCATTAAGAACAGGTGAAGATGACAGTGATTGGCTCGTATGTATGGGGAAAACAGCTTTTTTCATTAATCGTTCCAGATGATGTTCAGTGTTCCAGAAAAAGAGGGAAAATTGCTTAAAACAGGACCAACAAATTGCAAATAAATAAATAACTCTCCTCATTTTCATCGTCAATTTAATACGATGAAGCACAGATTATTGAAAGATTAATAAGACTGTTAGACTGCCTGCTACCACCTTTTAAAGAGCTTTAAAGTCTAGGATTACAATGAGAAGAAGCACTGTGCGGTGCTATAGCATCAGATGACCCTTCAAAGCATAGACAGGTTGCTAAAACTGGACTTCCTGGATCATATTTCATCCTTTCAGCTGCACCTGTAGCCCCACACCCACATTAATATGACACCTTGTGTTTTTCAGCAGAGTGCTATTTTCTATCTAAACACCTGCTGGCTTCCTGGCTGAAAGCAAGGAATACTCATGGAAATATACATCTAAGTGCTAGCATATTTTAACAATAAATACTGTATTAAAGACACGTACATACAAGACTGGTAATTTCACTGAGAAATTAAAATTCAGGCAAGAACGGTTGCAAAAGGTTTAGTAATTGTCCACAAACGTCATCTTACCCTAAGGACATGTCTCTAAGTCTCCTTTTACAGAAAAATGAGATTTCAGCTCTTGAAAAGCTCCCTGACGTTCCAGTCAATACACTGAAGTTATTGCTACACATGAACAAATCTTGCAAATGTGAAATCCTTAAAGCTGTGTGTCTGTGTGTGTAGGTGTGTGTCTATTAGCCTGTGCGAATATGTGTGTGTGTGTGTGTGTGTGTGTGTGTGTGTGTGTGTGTGTGTGTGTGTGTGTGTGTGTGTGTGTGTGTGTGTGTGTGTGTGTGTGATTCTACTCATTTGCCTGTGAATCAAATCAAAATTACTTTTGCGCTCCCTGTATCAGTCTACAAGCCTGCCAACCCCAGCTCCTAGCACTTTCATTCATTTCATTTCATTCACTCACCTCCTGTCACTCTCATTTGCTTCTTCTCTTTTTTCTACCTAGCTGCAATTAATCTGTTGCTCAGACCTTCCATCAGTCTGACTTAACCTACTTTCTTTCTCATTTACTTTCACCCTCTTTCCTTCTCTCGCTCGCCATATAATTTCTTTGTCTCTGTTAGCTGGGTTAAGCTGACATGACATTCACGCTGTCCACTGAGCTTTGTACAAGGCCATGACTTCTCTGGTTAGACTTAAGTGGATAGTAAATTAGCAGAAGTCTAATTATTTAACTGCTAATTAAGTCAGTATGTGGTAGGGATGATCCAAAGAGTTACAGTTAATGAACTCAAATCTTCCTTCTGACATAGGCCTAGATTAATGCGCATCGGCGAGGACACTAACTTTTTTGCTGATCCTACATTTCTAGACTAGGGTTCTTAGTCCTTTTTTTGGGCTGGTAAACTAAGTTTGTATTATGCACACACATTTTAAACATAAGCACTTTCACTTTATATTGGGGGTTGTGAACATACCTTTGTTGTACATGTTGGTGGGCACTTGTACCACGCTGAGGCTGAGGTTGACTGACAGGTTGTTAAAATGGTCATTGGGTTGCAGGATAAATTCCCCTCCCAGCTCTACACTGTTCCCCTCCTCATCCACCTCATTGATCAGCACTGCATTAAAGTATTCATACTAGAAAGAGACAGCAAGAGAGAGGGAAACAGACATAAAACAAGGCACACAGATAACATAACATACACTTGCAGTTAACTAATTTCCTGAAGTGTCACTTAGAGTCATGCATTTCAGTTTCAGTATTAAACTTGCTCAGTCACTCTGTATAATCCAAAGTATAGGAGTACTGGGTCACTTAAAGAGCTGAGTCAGTCAGTAGTTTGTGTATTGAGGCAACCTGAATCCTTGGATGATCCCAGACGCGCATGTTGTTACAGTGGAAAGCTGCTGAGTTGACAAATCTCTCCTCAAACCTCTGAACACTCCCTTGCTAGCTAGATGTACTGGCTCCAGTGTATTTTTAGTACTGCGCATACTGGGGAGACTATTAATAAATCATAAAGCTAGATAAATATAGAGCACATGACTCCCAGCATCCCAAAGGCTCTTAAGTCTGAGTTACCATACAGGCCAATGCCTGCAAAGGCTACAGCTAATGGAGAACAAAAGACAACAAATAGATGAATATACTCAAGCAAATGAAAGAAATACATCTCACTGTTTACATGGAACTCAACTACACAGATGTATACAGAGGCAGAAAAGAGTATTCAAGCTAAAACCAGCATGTTTAAAGTTTATCATACTTTAAAAGGTGTTTTCTATCTCTTTCTACCTGTATCTGTTGTGAAGGTGAAGTGCAGAGATCCATCCATCCGTCCATCCATCCATCCATCCATCCATCCATCTTTTCTGCTAAGTTTAAGTTTAATATAAACTAAACATAAAAATTGTTTTCTTCAAAATCATTACAGTTATGTGGGTGCTTACAATGACAAATGCTGTTAAGCACTGTTCTATGTATTTTTTATGTCAATAGAAAAATATATATCCTTTGTTCTTACTCTCAGTAGCAATGAGAACACTCTCTTGGGTAGGTGTCCAGTGGTGACTGCATGGCTTGCGGTTACATTTCTCTTGAAACTGAACACAATAAGGCCTGAAAAGAGCCTTTGACAAAAATAAATAGCCATACCCCTAAGTCTAATACAAAGTCCCAGTACGTGTGTTATCATCAGAGATGTACAGACACTCTCTGGACTTCCTGAGTCATGAGCAGGGTGGGACTAAAAAGCAGCAGGCCCAAGTAAAGAGTGAATCTGTGTGGACACGAGCACTTAGACCACAGGTGTACAACTTACTTCAACAGGCCCTTTCCCACATGGGATGAAAAAAACACTTGCCCCATCACCCTAGTTCTCTGTTCTGGCACCAATAACCTTCATTTGGGCTAAACATTTCTAGCTTCCCTAAGAGGCACCATCATCCCTTCAGCACAGTGCAAGACAGATAAAGCCATCAATTAAGCTGGCAACAGCAGTGCCTATCGGTGTAATTAATCAGGCCTGATTAGACTTATTAGCCTTTTATCAAGGGGAACACTGCCATTTCAAGGTGAGGGAGACCAGTGTTGCATATTATGCTTCATATTTTTAGGCTTTTACCTGACTCTTTCTACCTCTGCATGAACACAAAACTTTAAAAGATCAGTCCTTTTTGCTTTTTCATCTTTCACTGTGCTTAGTTTTTTTTCCAAAAAAAAAAAAAAAATGCTTCTCTGAGGATGAAATGACCAAAACACACAGAGCAGCAAGCAGATTAGCAGACTTGTGGGCAAACACAAGGCAACATCAGCCACTGCATGACTTTGCCTGAGTTACAGTACAAGACATTACTTTGCAAATCACTTTGGAGACTTGGCTCACAACTCTCAAAAAAATCATAGCCACACTGACCTTTATGATATTTGGAATACCACCTATTTTCTACAACCACTATAGTACCTGTGTTTTTCAGTCCAAAAGAATGAACAGAATTTAAATGAGCTGACTCTGACAACAGCATTTTCATTTGACTTTGGCTGTCTGTCTTTGGGGAATCACTTCAAATTGTGCTTTAAACGATAGAAGGAGGTGAGAGGGAATTTTAAAAGGTCTTCTTTTAACCTGTAACCTAGTAACTATTAAATAAATAGTCTATTAACAAATAAAATGCAGTTAAATAAAATTAATTAATTGCTTAACGATTATTATGGAATGTAATGATGAAGAAGATGAGACGAAGTTGCTGAGAGGGACAAATAGAAATTTTTAATAATAGACATGGTCTGGATGGGAAAAGCAAGCAACCCACCCATAGTTACCCAATATATGTTAGTGACCTTTTGCCAGTTAACCACCTTAGTTGCATTATCAGGCAAGAATGGGACAACATTCTTCTCCCAAAAATCCAGCAACCGGTCTCCTCAGTTCCCCAGTTTTTAGGGACTGTTAAAAAGAAAAGAAGATACTACACAAAGCTGGCCCTGACCTAACTTTTGAGATGTGTTGCTGCCATCAAATTCAAAATGAGCTAGGACTGTCTCAGTTGATATCTTTTCTGTGCTGTTTTGTGAATAAAATATGGGTTTAAGGGATTTGCAAAACATCGCTTTCTGTTTCTATTGACATTTTATACAGCGTCACAACTGTTTTGGAATTGGGGTTGTAAAAAGGATAGGGCAATATAGGACATGAGGGCATCCAGAGGCATGAGGGTCAGACAGCTGGATCAGTTGCACCTGCTTTCACTGTACCTGATCTCTCTGCCTCTGGCAACTGTACCTTTGTCCACTGATAAAGAAGGCCTTAGTGCCTCACCCAGAGCGCACGCTTACTTAAACCTCTCCAGGGCTTTCAGCAAGTTCTCCATAAGAAATACA
The DNA here is from genome assembly GCF_007364275.1 of Archocentrus centrarchus. Classification (NCBI taxonomy): domain Eukaryota; kingdom Metazoa; phylum Chordata; class Actinopteri; order Cichliformes; family Cichlidae; genus Archocentrus; species Archocentrus centrarchus. Next base: position 18,032,831 of record NC_044352.1, read on the forward strand.
CACATTACACAAAGAATGTATTAATGGCAGTAATCACATTTTTATTATGTAATCAGACCTTTTAACCCTTGCCTTTGTGACTGCTAAATCATTTTCTAACGTTTTATTTAAATGTGCTTTATTTATTGTTGCGTTCTGTCAAAGCAAAACTGTGAAAGACAATACCAGTTAATATTATTTTCCTTTATTTGTGTTCATTCTGAGCCAATGGTAATAATAATAATAATTTTGAATCATTTAACAGTTTTAACAAACATAAACTTAATAATGTTAAAAATGTCACAAAATGAAGCTATAGGGAGGTAAGCTCTGAGTAGGATAGCATCAGATTTGTTTGCTGGCCAACAGTGCAGAGGGACTCAGCAGAAAAATAATATTTGATCTCAACATGTTGAGTGTCTGAAGCCAATATTGAGGATACTTAAGAAGCAGGAGTTTCAGTTACACAAGACACAGATGCGCACACACTAGTGCATGGAAGCCAAGCTGAATGCACCTGCTGCAGGTAAGGCTCCACTGTGTCTTCTCTCTGTTCGTCTCCTTTACACCTTTTCTGTCATTCTCTCACTTACTTCCTTTTCTGCCTCTCAACTTGATTTTCCCCGTTCCTTTTCTGGTTCAGTGTGATTTTTACTTCCCATTGTTAACTTGTTGTATGCTCCCCACCACCTTCTGTCTCTTCCTGCTGTTCAAGTCCCATTGGCTCTCTTCTGAATTTGTGAGGTTTGGCTAGTATCCGCTATATCTGTGAGAAAATTGTTGCAACTTCCAGGTTGTCACAGGCTAGTACTCCTTCCCATCTGCCACTCTGATTCTGCTGGCCGCACCCCCTCTTCATTCTCTGCCTGTACAACAGGTGGAATTAGAAAATTAGATAAATCTCAGCTTCTAAATAAAAGTTATTTCCAACACCTGCAGTTTTTTTTTTTTTTTTTTGGTTAAAATACATAGAAAAGTTATTTTCTATGTTTTTAGAAGACAAATAAATACCAAAGAACAGATACTGGCAGATACTGGACAGGCATGGGGACCCAAGATTTTGACAGCACAGGGGAAGATATGTTTGTTTTTTATCTTTTTTTTTTATTCAATACATTTCTTTTTATTATTTTTACACAAGTATGCCATCTCAATAATTTTAGTGACTAACTGAATCTAATAAAAAGTTCTTGAGTTTTAGAATACCTTTGCCTTGTTTTAACTCAGCAGACATATAACCTGATGTCCTGTGCTGTTATCCCAAACAACTTTTTAATGTTATGAGGAACATTTGACTTTTTCAGTTATCAGGTGCCCCATAAAGGACTTCTATTGCCTTTAAGGGCTTCTTGTATAAAGCTCTGACATATGTTAGCAGTCATTATCCTGTTGAGAGATGTATACTTCTTCACAAAGGTGGAAATCAGAGCGTACAGCATGTCTCTAAAGAATGAAGTGCTGCCTCCTCTTTGTCAGCATGTAGATAATTCAGTGCATGTGCCTCACTCCCAAACAAACAGTTTTTCACTGTGGATTTGATGCACCGCAGTGTCATTCTCTCTCCTGTTTGCCTCTTTACCCTTTTGTTACAGACTTGGATGCATCGGTAAATAGGATCTGTACAGACTTTTTTTTTTTAACAGTCATTCACTCAGACATATTGACAGGTCTTAGCCCAGCCCAATTATTGGCCTGATTTTTCTCCTGAGAAGTGCTTTCAAAACGACTAATCAGATTACAACTAGGCATTTTTTTTCTGATGAGAAACAATTTATTTTAAGAAAAATGTATGTCAGTGATAAAGTTGTCATGATTTGATGCTTCTGAGTATTACATCACTGCTGCACGAGTTTACAGCAACGGGGGTGACCAGTGAACATAGAAGGTGAATAAAATTTGGCGACTTCAAGAGACCGTGTGCAAAATTACCACTGGTGACACGACTTGGCCGGATCCTGAGATAAGATTTTCTCTAATTCCAGGCAAGTGATTGAAGCGACTACCAATGACAGTACAGGATACTGTTGAATGACATATAACCTGGTAGTAAATCCATTAGAGAGTTACCTAGGCAACCGGAGCCTGGAACGTCTGAAAGCGACCAGGCGTCAGCTTCAAAGTGATGCGTGATGTGCAAATTCCAGTGTGGATGCAGCTGTAGTAAGCAATGCTCTGCTCCTCTGTTACTTGATCATAGCGCTAACGAGTTGAGTAAATTAAGGTGTCATCTGAATGCAGCTCTGATGGAAGAAATATGACTCAAAAAAATGCTGTCAAAAAAAAAAATGCCCAAATTTGTTAAACAAAAACAGGTGCAGAATCTTTCTGTTGTTATTTAAGTGTTTCTATGTATTCCAACTTTCTGATTATTTTCAGCTTTACATTCAAATTATTACTGTTAAAAGTTTTAAACTTTGGGAACCTTCTACACTCTTAAACAACCAAGTTTTCCTATGAAAGTGGCTATCAAGATATCCAAGACAGCAAACAGCACTTACTAATGACTCAGTCGAGAGAAACAATTAAAGCTGCACATATGTTCTGGGTATGTGCTCTAAGTGTGTTGAAAAACAGAAATGGAAAAGATAAGTCACCAGAGGCAACAGCAGTTAAAAGTATAGAAAATATAACATTAAAAAAGGAAAACATAACAGTTAATTAGTCTGCTAACAAACTAATTCATATTCACAGTATGTGGCCTTTAATGTTGAATAAAACTGCACATTTTAAATAGTGTGGGAGTGAGTGTGGGTGTCTGAATGGAGGCCAGGGCAAAACATGATGTGTAACTGTGCGTGTGTGTGTCTCTGCATCTATGGAGGGTTCCGAGTATCATTTGAGGCTTTGGAAGTGTGTGCATGTGTGTCCAAGTGTGGGTGTCTGTGTTGAGTACGTCAATTATGCCATTCCAGCATTACAGTAAAGGAGTGCCCAGTGCCACTAATGCAGTCCCTGATCATGGTGTTAACAACCTGATCTTTAACGCTGCGGTGCATTACGTTGAGAGATTGTACCATCAGCACCCACTCACTTAGTGTGGAACAGACAGAGGGGGAGAGGATGAATAAAGGGTTAGCAAAAGGTAAAAAAGTGGAGCATTTTCAGTTCCCTCTTTCAAAATGGAAGCCAAAAAAGGATAAATTCAGTGTGTAATATGTACTACCTTTAAAGAGTATTACTGTATTGAGTTTGATGTAATCATAAAATACTAGTGAGACTTACAAAAACAATTCACCGGCACAACTTCTGAACATACAGAATAATGATACTGAAAAAAATTGAACTTTTACACACTCACCAACCACATTGTTAAGTACACCTGTTCATTTGTTCCCTAACGCAAATACCTAATCAGCTAATCACATGGCAGCAGAGCATTTAGGCATGTCAATCAAGACAATGAGACAGGAGAGGAAGTAAAACTAAACATGAGGCACACAAGACAAATGACTACAAAAATAAAACAGGAAGTGAGTAACAATAACTGAAACAGGGAAACGCATGAATAAACTTGGAACATGTAAGGAAAGACCCAGAGGGAAACACTGAAGGGATAAATATCACGAATACCAACTAGAACTAAAGTATAACCAGAACTAAAAGCCTCTTTGTTTTATTTTGAATGGAATTATTTTGTGTCTCCAATATTTTTGTCTCCCTTTCTGTGTCTGCCCTGCTGTTTTAATCCTCACTGATTAGTTTAACCTTTGTTTTGTTCTGGGTTTATAGCCTTATTTATTTATTTTTTTTGTTATCTTTTCTTTTATTGGATTATTTTTTGCTGCATTTATGTTGAACCTGCCTTAATGTAAGGAGGAGTAAGTCATATTTTTGCTTAAATTTGTTCCAAACTACAGAAACCCAAAAGCAAAAACAAAAACAAAGCAATACTGCAGAAATGTATATTGTCTACAGAACACTGAGCTGAAGTAGACATAAAGGTGTGTTCCACTACTTTATAAACAAATCTTTTTTTCTTTTATCTCGCTTTTTTTCTCAAACTTGTATATGTTCTCTTGAATATTCTCTTTTAAGCACAATTTGGTTTCCTCAATCTAAAGTACTTTAAAGCTATTTTTTTAAGAAATAAATTACATCAATCTTATTTTACTGTTATTTTTGGATTTCATTAAAATTATAATTAATATACTCTCAAATACTTTGAAAGAAGCTCAGTTAAAATTAGATTATTTTAGTAAATCTACTCGAGTGCTTCTGTAGACACGTCACTGTCTTCTACATATCTAAATCACACAGTGCAAAGTGTTTGAGTGTAATACATTAATTGTATATTTCTATCAGTCTGTTCTTGTTTTGTTTTTTACTTTAGTTATAACTTTTAATAGAATGGTCAAAATATTGCTTGACTGCATTATAGCAAGAATTCAGTTTGCCTCCTAGAGGAGCACCTATGCAGTTTAGCAGCTTATTCAATAAGCAGCTAATCATGCCAGTGCAATACATATGAGTGCCCAACTCATATTCCTGAAGGCTAACATACACTTTCTGTTGATTTTGATATTTTTCCTGCTGAGAGCCAGACAGTGGATCAACAGCCTCAAGCATAAAAGACACAACATGTGATTTGGAAAAGCTTGACCATGATGCTCCACCCTCTGGTGTTCACATTTATAAATGTAATCTTGACTTAGACTCTACTCTTTTCCTCACTCACCTCCCTGCTCTCTTTTGCCACAGTTGGGAAAGGAAGAAGACTCCCAGAGTGTGGAAATGTGAGTTGAAAACAACCGGGGGCATGGATATAGGTAATCAGAGGGTAAACAAGAAAGCAGATTGAGTAAATAACTTGGAGGAAAAGGCCAAGTAAGGGTTTATATGCCTTACTTGAAATCCTACTTCACGCAGCTTAAACTTTGTGCCCACCAACTCTGAGTCAAACATGTCTGGAAGTCTGTAAAAGCCACATGAGGGTATAACGCACAAACCAACACAACCTATGACAAATCTGTTACAGATGTGTTCAAGAGTTTCTATCTCACCTTGTCAGGTGACATAGAAATGATGTGCTCTTATCTGACCTTTCCTCAGAGCTTGCAGAAATATGGAGGAAACAGTTATACTGTAGTTGTTAAAAGTGATGAACTAAGTTGCAACTCTGTGATGCACGGTTTAAATCCAGTTGGTTTTCTTGGTTTAGTGTTAGTAGCTGTAGTTTATTGCATGCGGGTAAATGTAAAAATGAACTAACTGGTCGTGCTAAAGTTTACTGGTAGATACAGTAGAGGGTGCTGAACAAAAATGAAGGCTATGTTTGCAAGCTTGACACTCGGTCTGCATTTACAGTTGTGGTGGGAAATAGTCACATGGTTGCAATTAGTTTGATGTGAGTACTTAAGTCTTCTCTTTATTCTCAATGATATTCTGCAGTGTTATTTCACGTAACAAAAACTTTTGCATTTGCTATTTTTTTCTGATGTTACCAAACAACCTTCCTGGCTGCCTGCTGCTTTGCAAGATTCACAGCTGCAGTGTGAGTCAGTCAAGTTTGAGTGCCTGCTTTGCACTTTAAGTCATTTTATTATCTCCAGGTTATTTCTCATTTCTATTTCTGCTACCATCATGATTTAGAATGCATAGTTAAATTGATATATTTGTAAGTATTTCTTATACTTAATGTTAAAATTTTTTTTGAGGTAACACAAGTATCACATTCATATCATTCAGTACCTGGATGTTATATTAGTGTGTCTTGCACTCTTGTGGCTTGTGGAGATTGAAATGCATGTAGTCCATGTAGTGTCCTTTGTCTCTATGGGGACACCTTTTTGACCCACTTTTTTCTGATAGTGTTAACAAAGTATTTAAAACTTTTTGTGTGACATATGTCCAACTTCATATAGAGCCAAAATACAACAACAGTTGTCTGAAGGCACTTTATACTGTAAGGTATAACAGTGACAGTGGAAAAGAAAACCTCCCTTTAAAAAGGAAGGAATCTCTAGTAGAACCAGGTTCAGGGAGGTTCAGCCATCTGTCTTGACCGGTTGTGCATAACTGTACAATGAACACTGGGCATTCATAATCTAGTCTTGACTAAATGTTTTTTTTTTTAAAAAGTCCTAAAAATCACATCACTGCCCATGCATGTGATAGGACAGTGAAACAGGCAACACTTTGAAAGTGCAGGCATACACAGGTCAAAACAGTTTTGATATTAGTAAGCACAACATCTTGGCAAATCAACAAGCAATGTGGCCACCTCTCTGCAGTCTATGATAATACCCCAGACATGGGAGTATGAGAACAAAAAAACAGATTAAGCATTTCTCTCTCACTGCTCCCTCCTGACTGGGGCCACTTTTTCAGTCAGCATTGGGCTTAGCAATTGGCTGTTTGTTTCCAACCTCCAAGGAAGGATTCACTGGCTGGAGAGTGCATGGAAGACTGCTCTCTGCTTTCCTATTTACAGTACATGAGCAATGCGGGTAAAAGAGTGAGAGAGGAAAATCGCAGCAGATTACCGTGCCAATTTCACATGGAAGCAGAAGAGCTCTGGAAAGGATAGATAAGGAAATTCCTATCAAACCGCTGCCAGCCAAATATGTATCCAATAGCAATAAACCACACAAACATTTTATAATAAACTCAGAATAGTGATGGAGGAGGTTTCACCCTACAGGATGTGGTATTTTTAGCACAGCTGGCAATAATTACCATCTATTCACCATGTTCTGCAGTAAAAAGCGCTATTAAAAATGCCACCATCAGAGCGGTACAGACATGAACCATGCACACCTACACAGGTGTACACATACAGTGCTACAAAAATATACATGCATGTTTACATGCATGGAAACAGCTCCTGCATGCATGTTTGTGATAACACCTCAATGATCAATCATTTCATTTTATGCTCAGCCAATTTAAAACACAGTTACCAGTGAAAATATTAATTATATTAATTACAATTTCCCTGACGAACCTGCTTAATTACCAAGATATACTCACACTCACAGAAACAGATGCATATAGATGCAAACATAGAGACACTAACAAGAATGAGCCCGATAAAGAAATAGTGATTATATGAATGAGGTATGAATGAGGTCGTCGCACAGCACAAAAACAAACTTTGTCTGTGACAATTACAATTTCCCAATACATGTTAGAACAAAACAATGTAGTACAATGCTCTAATGACAGCTCTGTGATACCAAACATGGGCAATAAGAACAAGATGATAATGAAAAGAGAGAGAAAGATGGGACTGACCGGCATGTAAACATTTGTTTTATAAAAATCAACAGGGTCATCATGTGTCTTCTGATTTTTCTCTGCTGTTAGCGACCAAATAATTATTTGTTGAGAAGTGAGAAATATGACGATGATAAAGTTGATGCTGAGTTTCCTATGCTGGCAAATGGTAAAGAAACTGATCTGCATGAATGTTAAAGGACCCACAGTTAGCAAAGTATGCATTTCTGTTGCATGTTGAAATTAGTGTGACTAATGCAAACCTTCTTCAGGCTCTGTGTTTTGTTTTGTTTTTTATCCTCCATAACAGGTTTTGCTGTCTGCGACTGTTAAATGTAGCCCATCCAAATTACAGCAGACTTCTCAGAGAGCTCGGTTTGCATGGTGTACTGTTTGAGCAGTTTGTTTCCCATGTTGATATTAAATGACAAGACTGAGCCAGTACCTACCCTTTCTCTCTGGATTTTTTTTTTTTTTTTTTTGGTGCAACATGGTGTGTCTGCACTGCCAAGTGCCTGTCAGCCAAACCAGAGCAACAGACCCATTATCCAATTCAGCAATGCAGCTAACTTTATTCAGTTCAAAGTGAATGTGAAGCAAGGCTTTAGCTGCACATTAAGACTCTTGCTTGGCTCCAGCATGCTACTGCACAGGTACTGCATTCATACTACGCATAGCTTTGTAGCGTCATGGCTATCTTTTTTTTAGCCATCTTCTGGACAGTCTCCAAAACACATGGAATAACTCAAAATGTAGGCTACTCTATTTCTTGTTTTGCTACTGTTGGTACTTTTGCTTTGCTCCTAACAAGGACAAGACAGAAGACATAGTGGGCAACAACATTCCTTGTTAGGTTAGGTCAAATGCTTTTTTGTTTGTTGTGGTTTTCCTCTTGGTGGTAGATTCTACAGTTGTTCTACAGTTGTTCTCATTCTGGTTCAATCAAATCTTTCAACAAACCAGCTTTCAATCTGTGGACAGTGCAATCAGCAAGGTTTTGGTTTATTAAAACACTGTAGACAGGAGTGTGCTGACACTGACATGTTAATATATCACACTCACTTCTTATTACATTACTGACACATGGGTCAGAAATGTACGACTGACAGACAGAAGAAGCGGCTGATATTGAAAAATCCCACCAATGGCTGGACAAAGCTGGACTGAAAGTACAGAGGCACTAATCATGGCAGCACAAGAACAAGCTCTAAGCACAAGCTTGGTAGAGGCTGGGGTCTACCACAGCAGGCAAGATCTCAGGTGCAGACTGTGCAAAAATACCCCTGAGACAATCCAGCACATAAAAGCAGGGTGCAAGATGCTATGTAGCGGGTAGGGCATTCACGGAATGCCATAACCAAGTGGCTGGCATGGTATACAGGAACATCTGTGCCAAGTATGGTCTGCAAGTCCTGAGATCAAAATGGAATACGACCCCCAAGGGTGGGTGAGAACGACCGGGCTACGATCCTTGGGATGGACAAACTGGTGATGGCTAGGACATAGTAGGGGTGGAGGAAGAAAGCTGTAGTGATAGAAGTAGGGATACCAAGTGATAGCAACATCAGGAAGAAGGAACATGAGAAGCTCAATAAATACCAAGGGCTGAGAGCTAGAGGTAACGTGGAAGATGAAGGAAACAGTGGTCCCCCAGAACACTCAGAGCAGTGACCCCCACGCTGGAAGATTGGCTCAGTTGATCATTTTGGAAGGTTTGAGTCCCATTACAGCTGGTTTAAAAGGTAGGTTTGAATAGCTTTTTTCCATTAATGAATGAAATCATAATTTAAATACTGCATTTTGTATTTACTCAGGTTATCGTTGTCTGATATTAACAACTGTTTGATGATCTTAAACGTTTGAGTATGACAAATATGCAAAAAGCTAAGAAGTCTAGAAGGGGGCATAAACTGTAAAATATCTGTGACAGATCAAAATCAAATATATTGGCTGACCAGCATATCAGTCAGACTCTAATTTCATGTTTATATTTCTTTCCTTCAGTCTCTCTCACCTTCTTTTTCTTTCCCCTTTGTCGCCTTTATTTTCTATTTTCACATTTTTGGAAAACCACATACATGACACAGGTATGGTGTTTTAAGATATCTTGATAATTGTATATTAGGATCTCCTAGATACAGCAAAACTCTCAGTTTGCAGTTTTTAATATCAGCCAGTATCAACTCTGTAGCTGAAAAGCATTAAAGCTGAAACAAAGAGACTCTCGTTTTGTTTGGCTCATCTCATCACTACCAAGTAATTACTGGCATAAAGCACCACTGAGATCCCACACAATGTTACCTCATATTAAGCTGCATAGCAAACAAAAAAGACACAGGCAATAATCCATAAATAACACATACAAATGCACATACACATGACCACAAAAACATGCAGAACTGCCTCTATTTCAAAGACGTTGCTTAAGACAATACTTACAACTTAGTATTGAAGAAACCCTTTTTTCACATGCAAACTTGCCCTTGTTTTATGTTTTTAACTAAGTTAAACACAGTGGTTTGTTTTTTTCTTGCTTTTTTCTGTGTGTGTGAGTGTGTGAGTGTTGCTTTAAAGCATTGTCAAAGTGTTGAATGGTGTAATTTTCCTTTACAGCACAAAGGAGGGAAATTTCAGTGTGTGGGAAAACAAGCACATCAAAAAAAAAAAAAAAAAAGAAAGACAACATGACGGGGGCAGAGCTGGACAACAGTCAGTGGTTAAATTTAGCTGCAATACCTTTAAAACCTGACACAGTAAACACATACGCGCTGCTACCGACACTAACACGCATAACACAGCTGCCAAGGACCTTATAAGTAGTTCTCCAGCAAATACTCCCAAGTCGACTTAGCATCATAGCTCCTCTTTAAAGCTCAAGTTCCTGCTGTCGCTCCTCCTACTTTAACAAACTTTTGAGATGTGCTTGATGCTGAACAAACTCTGGCAAAAATATCAAGTGAACACAGCCCCGCCACACATTCTGCTATTCTGTCTCTCTATTGCCTCACTCTCTTGCACACACACAAAATACAAAGCTGCACTCTAAAAATTAAAGCTGCTCAAATGGATTTGAGGCAGAACCATGAGAGCAGAAGCTTGGTTTGAGGGTGTGTATGCAGAAATGATTAGCTGAATGCATTTGCCCGAGTCTGCAGAAGTGAGGATGGAACTCCCAGGGAGTCATTTAGAATGTGTTGAATGTCTGAGTGGGAAAATGACAGAGATATAATACCATAAATAATTCATGATTTATGTTTCAGACTCAAAAGGTGTTTCCCACAGAGTACACTCTGGCATAAAACACAAGCATTATTTGCTTTACATATCTATCTGACAAATGAGATAAACATCCCGCATCCAATTAAATGTTTAGTTATTACGCGTCTGTAGGTGCAACTGCATCGCCTTTACTGGCCACAGATATGTTCAACTAAAAGGGGACTCCAGTCAAAACTAGTTCTTGCTATGCAGTTTTAATAAATGGAACTATTTATTCAGTTAATGTTTGCAAATATTTTTAAATTAAAGTATCACACAGTATTGAGGAGTGAAGGGGCACTCTTCTCAGTGATTTTAAAGAAGAAAAACTGCATCCATCATTTGGAAGTTCTCAGAACCTTGGAGATATCGCTGGATCTACCTGAGACAGCTGGGGCATGTACTGGTCATACTACACATGAAAAGGAGAGATGATGCAGGTAGAGCAGCAATGACCCTCCTGGGAGTGAGAGAAAACTCCACCTCTCTGTCAAATCCTCTGCTGGAAAATCTACTCAAAAAAAGGTGTTGCTTTTGCTGACTCCTCCTGTCACATGACAGCATACCTCGATCAAAACATGAGGCAAATTGTGTGCCATAACCGTGTGCAGTGCATGTTTAGCTTTAGTTGTTTTTAGCTGTTTCCAGTCCCTGTACAACACATAGCGAGAGTTGGTTCACATTGCCAGTCAGACGTGTTCTGATGAATTATTCTGGGGGTCCCCAGGGACCTCAGTCAGTATTTCATATATGTTAAATGTGTTATTAGCTTATCCAGAGGAGCAGTGAAGACTTTGGCCCATTCAAGTCCAACATGAACTGACAGGCATGAAATAAATAAATGAGCTATGTTGTATTTTCACACACATATATTGGGGGTTTTAATGTATAGATGACAAAAATTACAAACTAAAAAAAAAAATGTGAACAACAATTAATAAAAATAAATTGATCCACTTATTCTTGATTATTTTCATCATTAATAAAATGATTATTTAGCTCACAAGGAAAGGAATTTAACACAACAACTGAAACGCTGGTTGTATTGACAAAATGTTAGAGTACATCCAAGAGATACACACCTGTAGGTCTGGATCCTCTTCATGCTGGAGGTGAGCTTCCTCTGCTGCCTCTACCAGCCTCTACAGGAGGAGATAAGATAAGAGAAATATAATAGCTTAAGTAAAAAAAAAAAGTGAATTGATTAATGGGTCAAAAATAACAGGCCGAGAAAACTCCATACAGAAACAAGCTTTACGACTAGCTTTTAAAGCACCCTTAGCACTTAGGTTACACTAAAACCCCTCAGGGAACACGCAAACGCACACACACAGATAGCAGACAGACATTTGGCTATCTCGCGAAAAGAGCCTATTTTCCTTAATGGTTCAGCAGTAGAAGTAATGACCGCCTTAGGTTCTTTGGACACTGTGACAACAAACTCCTTCATCAGTTCATGCTGTTTTACACATGCACTCTTTCGCTCATAAACTCGACAACAACAACAACATGGAACCACACAGTCACTCACTCACATGCACGCACACATGCACGCTCGCGCACACAGTCCATTATCACCATCTTGCTGTTACCGTCTGCTGTGTGTGCCTGTAAGGGGATGTGGGTGTCTCGGTGCCTATAAGTCAGCATTATGCTTTCTTTCAGTCTCTCTCTCTCTCTCTCTCTAATGGGAATAATCACCTCCTGGAAAGGCCTGTCAGAAGCAGGCAACCTGATGTCACTGTTGTCAAATGAAATATATTCAGGTAAATTAACAATTTTAAGAGATAGAGTTTATGATATAAAACAGAAAAAAGCAGAAATCCCTCATCGAGTAAGAAGACAGTTACAATTTTGCAGCTTTACCTCAGGAATATTCAGTCCGTCCCTTTTTGCAAACTTTTGCTTTTGTTGGAGATTTATTTTAAAACACAAATAATTGTCATTTTTGCTTATCCATTTACACTCAGTACTCAAAAATTCAGCCCTTTTTTTCTTAGAAATTAACTTAAAATAAAAAACTAATTTATAAATGCATTCTGAACCTAAATTCAGTGCATGGTAGCAGTCCCTTCGGCAGCAATTACAGCTTTTAACCTTCTTGGGAAACTGCAGAGGTTTTGCACACCTGGATTTGGACAGTTTATCCCATTCTTTCTGGCAGATACGGTCAAGCTTCATCAAACTGGATGTGAAGTGTGTGGACCCTACCTCCTACCCTACAATCATTTCCTCAAAGGGCTTTGCCTTCTGCTAGGCCACCACTGTAAATAAGAATGTGCTCCTGATGACTTGCATGGAGATTAAAAATAAATAAATAACTGCCACCCTCAGGTCTTTTTGTTGATGTTCTATATAACTGTACAAATATGTATATGCCAAAACAGTCAGAAAATGACTATATGACTGAGAAAATGCATCTAAACACAACCTTAAATTTTGATATAAATTGTTGCGTTAGTTTTTTGTTGAACATATGAAACTTTTTAATGTTTTGTGTCAAACTCACAAACTGGTGGAAAAAAAAGGAGCCAGTGAAAACATAGTAAGCTAAAAATGATCAAAAAACACTCTTCTCGCCACTGAGCAGGAGCATGCAGTCAACGCGCACAGCCTACAAGCCACAAAGCCTCTCTAGCACTGGAGCGTGCCTCTACCTGGCCTTAAGCACTCTGGCCTAATTGCTAGGTAGAATCAGCTGCACAGAGGGGTGTCACCTAAGGCTGGAGAGCAGGCAGGACACACTTGCCCACTCTCCAGCCTTGCTAGGGTTATAACAAGTATGTCCCCTTTGACTCTGTGTTCAAAGCAGCAGCTGCAGCAGCTGCAGCATGCAGCAGCTGGAATATAAATTCCAGCTGCTGCATGAAATTCGATTGACAGGTGGTTCATAGAAATAATCTTAGATAGCTGCTCATGTTGTAGAACTCCCTTTGAGTTGCCCGATTGGATCCATAAACCTGTCTCTGAGTAGTTTTAAGCTTGGTCCACAGTTAAGTAAGTTGATGCTTAAACTTCTGAGAATTAGCCATGTCTTGAAGCAGTTCAAAGCCCATGTTGTTTGCCCCGCAGTGTACAAGTACTTTTACTCAAAAGTTACTTGTGTTTAACTTTGCAGTGCAAATTTGTTACAGTCTAACAGACAGGATAACAAGCATTAATGTAGCTATTGGTTATTAGAACATTTTAGTGATACAGGTATAGCAGAAAGTCCAAGTAATGTTAACTTCTGTCAGCACTCAGTTGAATCACTCAGGTAAAAATATTCATCCATCCATTTTCTTGAACTTATCCTGTTCAGGGTCGTGTGTGCAAACTCCACACAGAAAGGCCTAGGCCAAGGCGGATTCAAACCCAGACCTTCTAGCTTTGTGGCAACAGTGCTTACCACCAGTGACGTGCAGTCAGGGGAGGCAGGTGAGGCACGGCCTCACCTGTCATCGTGGAAATATAAAATTAAAAAATAAATTAAATGGTTATATTCATTCAGTGATTTGTATTTTAAAGTTCTTTTCCATTTAACTACACCATTTTTAGATTAGTTTTTTCAAAATCGCTGAATTTTCGCATTTGCCGGTCAAATACTAAGAGACGAACGGTGAGGCACCAGCCCGGCAAGCCGCACCACGGATTGCGCAATCCGTGGTGCGGCTCAGTATAGTCATTGCCAATGACTACTAACTGTGCTGGCATGCTATGCAGTGAGACCGGATTACTTTCCCTTTGCATGTGGCTATTAAAATGTTCTAACACTTTTACTATATGAACTAAATTTCCATATTTTAGCTGGTGTATATAATGCACAGTTTTTTTTTTGTTTTTTTCATTAACAACTGTATGTGTGTGTAATGCATTCTTGTGTTGAGCGATCATGAAACTGCTGCGAAGAGACACTAGGTGAGGCACGCAGTTCTCGTGCCTCATGGTAGGGGGCGCTGGTGATCCCAGGGACTCTACGACTCCTCGGCGGCAAGCTACCATAAACAGTTAGCAAGGCCAGTTAGTTTTTCCTGTTGCTTGGCCTTATGTTCAACATGGAAGATTACATAACTCAACTGAAAGAATTTTCTAAACTGGACTTTCAATCGAAGCAGAAGATAATAATTAAAGGAAGACCAACACCGGAGCTAAAAGGTTTGCTTCAGACTATGTTAAAGTTAAACAAAACAACTGTTGCCAATCAAATGGTGAATAAGCTATATGTTTGTAAATCTGATGTGATGACGTCAGTGCCTCACCAGTCACGACCCTCACCGCACGTCACTGCTTACCACCATGCTGCCCAGGTAAAACCAATATAATGTAATCATGTATAATTAAAGTTGCTGACCTGAACAACTGCTACACCAAAGGCTTAAGGTCCAGTAAGGGTATGCCAATGAACAATTCTTTTATGTGTCTGCTTTTAGACAGATGCAGTTGTCAGTGTTAAAATGGAAATTAACTGTTGAGAGTTATTCTCATTAAGTAGTCTAAGTATGACAGAACTGAAGACAAAGCCTTAAGGGGATCTGGTGTTTTTAATGATGATTTAAGACATAACTGTGCCAATCCTTACAGCCTTGATCTCTTGCCAAGGAATATTCTTAAAAAAAATAAAAATAAAAATAAAAAAGTAGAAGTAATAATTAATAACAAAGTCTAGCTTTTCAAACAGGTGTGGGAGATCTGCTGATTCTTATCCATGTGCACATTTCCTAAATAAATAAATAAATCCGCAACATTTGCAATAACCTTGTTTTTCATGTTTATTATATTAAAAATTAGATCATGAAGAGATTTTAGAATAATTTCCTCAGTATAGACTAAAGATGAAAGACCAGAAATTGGCTTTTGGGGCCCAGAGCAGCAGGGCTGACTCTCAGGAATCTCTATTAAACACACAAACACGCAGACACACACAGCAATGCTTCCTTGTACTTCTTTCTACTGATGCACATTGTAAGTTCTTATCGCAAGTAATTTCTGTCTTTCACAGCTGGTCCTGATGTCTATGAGTTTTAGTAATAGACTTCCATTTCACATTTCCATTCAAATGGCTTTACCAGTAAAACTACTGCAATCAGCCAGCTTATTTCAGCCAGGCCATGTGCTAGTGTGTGAGTGTGTGCGCGTTGTGCTGCTGCTCTTGTGTGTGCAGGCAGACTGTTTTGGGAAGTGAACGCTGTAATCTAGAGTCCAACCAATCATTTTCTTCACCATAGCAACACACCTGGCCATTGCATACTGTTGCATATCATTCTATGCTTCAATCTAGTCAGCTATTGATGTATGTATACACTTGATGAGCCTTCTTTATGGTCTCTGAGAGGCTGAGAGAGAAAAGTAAGCCAGAAAGAACCTGGATGTCTTCTTTTTCAGAAACACGCAAAAAACCTATATGCCTAATTGAAAGCAGAGGGCTTGTGTGCATGTCATGTGTTTGTGTGCACGCATATCTAGGCACTAAGAAGCAACACAAAAAACCTCCGGCAGGTGCATTTGCCGAGAACCCAAGGAACAAACAAAGATAAGGACGGTGGAATGAAGGGAGGATGAAAGAGGAATGATAGAATAGCATTCTCTAAAGGTCTGAACACTTAGCCTCACACTCCCAACAAAATGTCAGCTGCTGCTTGCGAAAGCCAGTGTCGATACAAACACACTTGTCAGCATTTGTGAGTGGGTAATGGTCTATTTTTGTGCGTGCGTGTGAGTGTTAATCGTTTTCTCAGCTGACACCTTGAGGTATTAGCTCCTTGACCTATTCTGCCTCTTTTGCAAATGTCAATCCTTGAATGTGTGCAAGTATGCATGTACAGTATGCGACATGAAGGCTGAGTCCATGAATGTACATTATGTGTATATACAGTTGTAAGGTAACCTGAACTGCCCTCCAATCAGAATTGAGTCTATTAATCTGTTGCACACAAAAGTAATTAGATTTAAGCATTACAAAGAATTACATTTTCTCAACATTAAGGAATATATGTCCTGTTGTAATTTCCGCTCTGCTGCACTCTACCAAACATTTAAACACTTATTTTCTACCTCTAGTAATCAGTTCTGACACATTATTAATTCAGTTTAACTTAGCAAGCAATAAGATGGGACTAAAAGCTCTAGGGGAAAAATAACTTGCATAGTAGCAGGGAGTCTCTCAATTGGAAAAACACATTAGAGATAAGTAGATACTCCTTACTCCTGTGAATTTCAATTCCACCATATCACCAGGATGAACACTCCAGGTGGTGTGTTTGTCTTTGTGTGCATGTTGCGTTGCTGTGGGCGTACACAAGGTAGCATGCTGTCTGATTGCATGCGTTCGTGTGTGTCTCGCAAAAATTCAAATGAGTCTGCCATGTCTTTTTGTCAATAGGTGGTCCTGCCAAAATGTAAGATGCCGTTTAAAAAGAAAGGAAATTACTTTTCTTCTCAAATCATTCTGTCGAGGATTTTGGCTTGGTATGAGATGACAGCAATAATTAAACTGACACAGCAACAGCCCTTTTGGCTCTTTGAAGATGCACACCCTCATACAGGCGTATGCATTCACTGCTGACAGAGTAAAAAGCTAAATACACAGTGCTAACAAGACTCG
Source organism: Archocentrus centrarchus (assembly GCF_007364275.1). NCBI lineage: Eukaryota > Metazoa > Chordata > Actinopteri > Cichliformes > Cichlidae > Archocentrus > Archocentrus centrarchus. The sequence goes on from NC_044352.1 coordinate 18,049,863, forward strand.
TTATGGTAACTGGATTTTTAGTTTGTAGAAAGAAAAGATAAATCCCCCCATCAACAAAGATATCTGTCTCCTAAATGCAATTTGACAGTTTCTTAGACTTATATTTTACATCTTATTTATGATCCGTTTAGATAGCAGTGTTTTAAAGCCTGAACGACACCTTACTTGCTTAATGGTTTCCCGGTTCTCACATGTAAATAAGTGATGTCTCCCCCTCTGAATTAAACACAAATTCTGTTCCCATTTCATCACTTTTCATCCCACCCACTTCCATCCGCCCCCCACTGTTTTTTTTCTGACATTTGGACTCATTTACCTCCTTTCATTATCTGACATCCTGTGATCATGATTTGCCTGACAAAGGATTCAGCTTGTTTACACTTTCAAAAGTTCATAAACGATCCCCCTCATTTAACTGTCAACATAATTGGCTTATTGTTGTTCTTGTACCATGCTTGCTGTATTCTGGGTTTCCTGATGGATGAAGCCGCTGACCTTAGCAAATGCCTATCCATTATGAATGCAAGACTAAAGCTGTGAAAGTTAGGCTGTCATATATAGCTGAGCTATGCTAAGAGCCACAGTAGAGGGAGGATGGATGGGGTGGCCACATACATTATTGACTGCTAACTGAAGTCTCTTGACTTTTTCTTTTAAGCAGTACATTAAGCCTTGCCTCAGGACCTTCCCTCTACCAAAAAAAAGGGAGGGCAGTGGCCTGAATCTGAATGTTCTCCAGAGGTAACAAAGAACAAGACCACATCAACTACAGCTCTAAATAGACGCACATAAAAAGCATTCCCTAAGGTTCTGTGTGCTGTTGCTTGAACACACATTTGCACTTTCGGGGTTCAACTTAACTTCCTGTATGTCCTGTAACCATCTTTTATAGTTAGAATTTATTGCAGAGATCTGCAAAAAGAGTAGCAGAGTTGCTGCCTAATAATAATAATAATTTAAAAAATTTAATCAGGATCGGAACGATTTTACAGTGGTCAGAAATACAAAAGTGCTTCTAAGCTTGAATTATATGTATTTATTGGCATTGTCTGTGTTAGATATTTTTCTCTCATATATATATATATATATATATATATATATATGTGTGTGTCTGTATGACAGATATAACCAAAGTACAGTGAGGTAGTGGTGCACTTAAAAAAGAGATCCAGTGTAGCTCTTTCGTGTATATAGCAGGAAATGCTAACTAAACCTTGACCTACAAGTCCTTGGGCTCTCGTTTCTGCCAAAGTCCTGAGCTCAGGTGAGAAAGCTTGGCTTGGGACAACCCATCAATAGCACTAGGGACAGCAATTAATTTTGTCAAAACAGCTAGGGAAGAATTGCAGTATCAACAAAATGGAAAAGTGCCCTGTGACACTTTGCTTCTTCTCTGTTTTACGACTCAAGTACACCAAGCATGATCGAGGGGCAGAAGGGAAACAAAACAAAAGGAAAAAGTGAAAGAGAGAGGCAATGACAGCGATGAAGGGACATAGTGTACTTTGAAATATCAAGCCCCAATAATCAATACTTGAAAGTCCTCAGCAGTTCTGCTGACTGAAAGAGAATCTGAAGTGCTGAACCCAGCGCTGTTACCCAACCCCCACCACCACCTCACCCTCATCTTTGTCTGGTGTTTCCTTTTGCTTCAATTTCATTTCTTGCTTAGACTGAACCTTTGACTCATCTTTTCTTCTTGACATTTACCTTTCCCATACCTGCTGCATGCATGCTCATCTCATCATTCAAGAAAAGGAATCCATCACTGAATTTCTGGTGACAGAGAGGTGAAGGAAGACATTGCCACTGTCCTGATATCTACTGGCTGGCTATGCCTTACCCTTAACCAGCCATCACTCTCGACAGAAAGACACAAAGGTGAAAAAAAAACATTTTAGACAAAAGAAAGATGAAATGAGTGAACAATGGTAGCAGTGCAGATAACTGCAGTGATCATTTAAGCCACATATTTAATTTTAAAAATAGTACAATGAGAACATTTCAGCTGTTGAAACTGAATTTTTTAAGCTATGTCAATTCAATTCAATTTTATTTTTATATATATTTATTTATATACACCAGTTGGCTTGAGGTGCTTAATATTTAAGGTAAAGACCAAACAATAGTAGAAAGAATCCCCAGCACTCACACGTCCCCAAGCAAGAACTTGGCAACAAGGAGAAGGAAAAACTCCTTTTCAACAGAAAGAAACTTCCAGCAAAGTATCTGCTCACTTTGAATTTGATGCTAGCAAGAATTTTTAAAAAATGTTGCCGTGGGTTCATACTGTATTAAGAGTGCACTGCATTGCTTTTTCTTTTGATAACACTTGCTAATAACAATTGCATGTATGGATCGTCTTTGTCTTGTTGAAATAAGCAAGACTTTCCCTGAGAAAATGTGTCATCTAGATGTTAAAATTTGCTGCATTCAGCCTTATAGTGCAGGTTCTAAGCAGAAGGATTGTTCAGATTGTGAAGAAAGCACCCAATTTGGAATATAAGTTCTTGAGCCCACATAAAAAGATTTAAGGGGTGGACACACGTGAAACCAATAATTTGAAGGGGTGCGCCAGCGGATTAATTCAAGAAGGCTGCCATTGTACCGAAAGTGCCCTTATTTCAAATTTATTTTATTATTTAAATCAACTTAATGTTAAAGTCTACCAGCTGTATATGTGTGTAACATAATTAACATATACTGGTTCGGTTCGCTTCGGTTCGATTTGTTCCATGCGAATACTAAATATCATGGTTAAGCAATAGGTCATAGATTATTTTTTCTGGTTACATACAGGACCGACACAGAAGCATAATTCAGACCTAACAGGGTTAAATTTTGGGATATATCATCTTTGCGTGAGAGATTACTAGTTTGTGAAAATGCTGGACAATTTTACCTAAAATGTAGCGGGGATGATAGATACTTATTAAATGCTGTTTGTCCTGGTAGACTGTCACATATTTCTTTTCCTTTTATTCAGGTTTTTAGCCATTAAGGTCCGGGTCAGTAGGTCTTCAAAACATCCTGTGAAGATAGATAAATATGATGATTGTACTAAGTCGTGTGTACTCAGCAGCATGGATCAATATAAAGAAATGACTCTTAGATATTCTAGTCTGCTGTAGAATGAAACTGCTTTGTAAGAGAGAATTGGTTCCTTTTCCTTTGTCTTCACTCTAACCTGTTTTCATGCAGTGTCATCAGACACTTAAATACGCAGCTAGCTGCAAATGAACTTTGGAATTATGCGTTGTTGAAATTGTTTTCTTACTACATTTACACTGGCTTCAATTTTTCAATTAAGATAAAGAATGTTGCTCTCTGAATACCGTAGCCTTTAGATTATCATCCATGTTTTGACAATGCTTTGCATGTATTCAAAAGAGCTCATTATGTTTTCATTTGCATGGAAAGCTCATTTTCTTGTACAGAAATGTATTAAATATGTAATCAAAGTGGTTTACGTTATAATAGAGTTTCAGAAGTTTCGAGGCAGAAATGTGTTGATGGTTCAGTTGTTTTCATGTATTTCTGCACTTTATGGCAGCCATTTCGAATATGAGGTGACACGCCCACTCATTATGCATATTTCACTCATGTCCATCCCTAAATTTATTAAACTTGGCCTAAAGGTTATCCATGCCAACTTTCATGCTTTCTTCACAATCTGAACAACTGGTCCAATTTTAGGGCCTGAACACGTACTGTTAATGATGCCTTCACAAACGCCATTGGAAGTAGTTTGCTGCAGCGCCCCCTGGTGAACTGTGGAAGACCTGAAAGCTCACAACTATTAATTGAAAAATTAATAATAAAAAAAAAACTGCACAGGAAAATAAGAATGTAGGGGCAAATTTTTGATTTTATAAAATATGAAGCATAGCAAAACCTGGTGTATCATCAGTGTACAGCTGGATAAACGGAACAGGATGAAAAGTTTCATCAGTGTGAATCCCGAGTGAAAGAGCACAGTTTAAGTATCAGCATCAGGTGAGACCAATTTTCTGTGCACTGCCACCATACACAAAGCATAAAATACACATTCGCCACGTTAGGTGATGATCAAATGATCTTGCTTTGTATGTGAATATAACTGAACATATCGTCATTATTGATTTAAATAATAGGCCAGGACACACACACACACACACACACACACACACACACACACACACAAACACACACACAAAGTGTTAAGTCTCAGCTTTAGGAAAAGCACTTTTACTGAGGATGAGAAATGTTAACTTTGGTATTAATATTCAAAGTACATGTCAGCAACTAAAAATTATACATCATAGGAGGTTTTATTGGCTGAGAAATTTCACTTACAATCCTGTGTTTGCCTTTTATTTTTACAATGGTGTAGACTTTCCCTACTCTACGCTAGTAATCAGGTTGAGGACTTCAGAGGCGTGTTTGCCACAGGTAAATGATATCAGCAGGTACAGAGCAGAGACCAAATGCCATTACAGGAGAAACAGCCCTAGCAGCAAGGCAACCACTCTGCTTTGAAGTGCATTTGTCACATGAAACACAGCCATGCTTGACTTCAAAGGGGGCATTACAATAGCTCCACGCCTTTCAACTTTGATAACAACGTGTTCACTGTTTCTTTAACCGTCTGCTGTTGCCACAATTTTCAGTCAGGAGACAAGCATTTTTGTTTTGTTTTGTTTTTCTTTTTGTCTGGAGCGACAAAAATGGGAAAGGAGTTGCAGTCTGCTCGACAATGATAATATCCAACTTCCACAGGAACTGATGAAGGTAATAGTAATTAAAAAATAACAATGGCCGGCTAATATGCAATCCATGCAAGTGTCCATGGATTTACAGCACATATACAAAAGCTTCACAGAAGGACATACGGCGCATGATGTCCTTTGCAGGCAAGTGTTTACATCGAAAAACTGTTTGATTGCCCTTTTTGTTTGCTGTATAATAGTGTAATTGCAATTACATTGGCTATAGCAACTAGAAGAAAGAACTGCTCCTGTCCAAAGTTTCACTGGAAGAGTGAGGCTTTGAGAGGAGAAAGAGAACAGATATCAACACAATTACAGAGAAATTCAAAATGCAGACATGCTCTCTGCATCTCTCAGTCAAATACACTACTACTTACACAACTGCATAAAGGCTTTCCCAATAGAAGAAAGATCATGCATTAATGCTGGCCACATGCTGGGTCACTATCATGAGTTACTAGATTAGTTAATGGAAATTAGTATTTAATATTTTTAATAAAGTTAAGCTTATGATAAAATTTCTGTGTCTACACTTAAAACAAATGTTAATAAAACAGGAGTGCAATAATAATAATCTTTCCAAGGCGCATTTAAAGACAAATGAAATCAGTGGCCATACACATGCATTTACAGGTGCACTCTTTCACAGCAGCAGACACTGCTGTCTCACAGCAGGTGGCGGAGAGCGATAAAGAGGGGGAATCGACGTGGAGACGAGGAGATAAAACCATGTTGACGGACAGGCCAGAGCACCTGCACGGAAATTGAATCGCTGAAGCGCCACATATACTTTAGTAAAAAGCAGAGAGATGGGAAGAGGCGGAGCAGAGAAGGGAGACACAGACAAAGGAGAGAGGGATGATTAAGGACAGCTGTGGGAGTGTACACTAGGCCAGACAGATGAGAGCTCTGCTAATAAAGAGAAAGTGGAGCAAGATTGGAAAGAAGAAGGAAAAGGACTCCACTATATGGTTGAAACTAACACTTTATCATCAAGGCCAAGACAGAAAGGTGGTGAACTGAAATCGTGATAGTGGATAACAGAGGTTAAATTCTCTCTGCATTGCACCTTTTTTTTCCCCCCACACATGAATCTTTCTTCAAATTATTTTTTCTAACTTTTTTCTTTCCCTTCCTCTCAGTAACTTTTTCTTCTGTCTGAAGAAGTACCAGACAGGCACCCTGTGATCTTCACATCAATCCCCACAACTTTTACTTCATACACACACAAACACACAAACTCACACAAAGCCCACTGAGATGTACAATTATCAGGCATCCAGCATCCAGGCGGGGACTTTCAAGAAGCCATTAGCTAGCTGAGTCCTCATATCGCCATGGATTTCACAGAATCTCAAGGATACACACAGACATCTGTACTAGACTCACTATGTCTAATCTCAAAAATAATTTTACAACGAGGGTTTAGACGATGTTTGTAAAAGGGTAACAACTCTCTCTGTACATTCTTTATAAAAAATAAAATTATATAAGCTTAATCCTTATGTGGAAAGCACATGGTATTTGGTTTAAATACAAAACAATGTTCACTATTATTAGAAAACTGATTAATTCCTTTATTTTTCATTACAGAATTTAATGACAGTAGAAATATTCAATTAGACCCTTGCCTTCATGCCAGCAATTGCTGTATATGAGTAGGAGTGATATTTCTGAAATGCCAGATGACGCATGGCAGCAGGAAATACATAATCTTTTCTATGTCCACATATGGAAATGTGAATATTTTAAGCATGTGACACTGTAAAACAAGCATAATCATGCAATCTAAACGGGAAAAGGTATCATACATATGAGAAAGAACAAAGGCACAAGCAAAGCTAAGAGATGGAAATGGTTTGTTACTATCTTCACCCCTCTCCCTCCCTCACTCGCGTCCTTTCAGCTTGTATCCTCTGACCAAATTCTCAGAAAGAAATCCAATTTCTGTTAACAGCACCATGTTGTCCTGATAAGATCAATCACCTGGAGCAAGAGATCCAGCCAAAGAGGCAGTGCACTGTGGACACAGTGTCACATTGTGCACTGCATCTTTTACAGCACTGACAAACACAACACACACACACGCACGCACGCACACACACAATCCACGTGCATGAAAATGCAGTTAAAGTTAGATGCGCCAACATTATATGCATGCTTAAAATATTAACAGTGTTGAATCAAACATTCAAAGCTACAAATAATACAGCAAATCCATTATTTGCATGAGACTCTTGAATTATCAAAAAAAAAATGACCTGCATAAAGGTTAAAAAAAAATAGAGTGAGAAATGTCAAGTATCAAAACTGAAAGTACTCATTATTTAATATGGGTTTAAAGTGGATCAGGTGGAGGTCAAAGGCAGAGGTCTTGGTGATTCCATCCCCAGTTGCAGAAACTGGTTATTCAGACATGGAAAGGAACAGAAGCTGGTGTGTGAGACTGAGAGATACTGGCTTGACTCAACATACAGCTCGGGTTCTGGAATCAGTCTCCTGGAGAGGGCTGGACTTTGTTCCACACTAAATTTTAGGGGCAGTGGGAAGAAGTGAGTATATTTGCATCCCCCCAGCTCAGTGCTCATATGTTGGTGTTTTGCCTGGTGGATCAGAGGGCTGCTTCCTCGCAACTCCGGGTCAGATCCTGACTGCACCAAACAACAGTCCAGCCTTATAAGAACAACTCCAGGTTTCTTTACTGCGCTGTAGCCAGGCTGACAAAGAGTCAGAGCTCTGTTGAGCTGAGCATTCCTTTAACCTTTACTAGTAATGACTTCATGTATTTCTTCATGAATAAAATTTTAACCATTAGAGAAAAATTATTCACAACCATCTCGCATACATATCATTACCTACAGCTACTTTTAAAACTACTGATATTTATTTAGGCCTCTCTGATTGCTCTTTCTGCGTTAACTTCAATAGTTACTTCCTCCAAACCATCAAAGAATCTATTGGACCCGGTTCCTACACAATCACTGTTAGGCTGCTGTCCCCACAATCCGGACCCAGATAAGTGGCAGAAAATCGATAGATGGATCCTTACATGCTACCTTAATACAATATAACTGTAACCTTAGTTATGGATATTCTACATGTAGATACAATGTTTTGCATGCAATACAATTACTATAATGAGAGACTGTAACTATCTAATAAATTAAATGAAATAAATGTATTTACTAGGGTTAGGTTAATTGGTGATTCTAAATTTTTATAAATTATTGTAGGGTCTTTACATTACAATGTGCTTACAAGTGCCTTGAGGGGACTGTTTGTTGTGATTTGGCGCTACATAAATAAAATTGAACTGAATTGAATTAAATTGCCCATAGGTGTGAATGTGAGTCTGAATGGTCTCTCTGTGTTAGCCCTGCGACAGGCTGGTGACCTGTACAGGGTGCACCCTGCCTCTCTCCCTATGACAGCTGGGATAGGCTCTAGCCCCCCCATGACCCTGAACAGGATAAGCGGAAGTGAATGGATGGATGGATGGATGGATGGATGGATGGATGGATGGATGGATGGATGGATGGATGGATGGATGGATGGATAGATGGATGGATGGATGGATGGATAAATGGATGGATGGATGGAAATTGCAATTAAAATAAAATAATTTTTTTTATTCAAGTGTGGTACTTAGTACTTTTCCACTACAAGATACTAATGCTTAAGTTTGTCTAGACAAAAGGCACCCCTGAGAAATGCAGCCAAGCATACACATTGATAAATACAACATACATAAACATAGATTCTCTTGGTTTAGAGCTCTGTGGTAAAATGGACTTATGGCTGCTTATGCTGCTTTTGAGGAGCTCAAGAAAGTAGTACCAATGAGCAGCCTTTCCTGTCACCTCGCCTTTGACATTAACTTCACATACCATACATACACACAACTGCAAAAATTGTCCTTTTGGCTTCACAGGTTGCACTTCTTCAGAAAGCCAATAGTCAGCACAGTGTTAAGAAATAAAACCTTGAACATACAGAGCTAAAAAAAAATCTCTCTCTCTCTGACACACAGACACACACACAGACACACACACAGAGACACGTACTTTATTTTGTAATTTTGAATTCATTGTTATTTGTTGTGTACTGATCATTTTTGTGCATTGAAGTTGTTTTGTGTGTGAAGGAGGAAAATGAAGATAGAAACACGTACCTTCATCGCCTGAGCTTTCTTGTGAAACATCTCCTCCATGTTTTCTGCCAGCCTCTTTACCAGCCGCAGACCATCAATCTCCTCCACCCGTACTGCCCGCTCAAACTCCTTGTATTTCTGAAAGAAAACCACACAATCATTTAATGTTCTTGTATTTCTGAAATTAGGCCACATAGTCATGTTCTACAATGACTGCCATGTTAAATACAAAAAAATGTGTATTCTCATTCCACTAAATCCTGTCAGCTAATTTTGAAAAAATTATAATACTTATTCTATTAACATAAGGAAGGTAAGATAATTCCACATTTTTTGGGAGGGTGTAATGACTTTGAAGTCATCAAATGATACATTAGGAGTACTGAAAGAATTAAAAGCAATGCATATTTTGTATGTACAATACTGTGCAAAAGACTTGAGCCACCCCTCATTTTTTAAATCCTTTGCTAGGAAACAGGTGCAGCAATTTATTGAAACATCCAAACAGTTTGTACAATTCTGACAAGCTTGAAAGTCAATATTTGGTATGATCACATTTATTCTTCAGCCTGAACTCGCTAAGGCAGCTTTCTTGTAATTTCTTTAAGTCTTCTTCAGGAATAGTTCTTCAGGCTTCTTGAAGGACATTCAAAGCTCTTCTTTGGATGTTGGCTGCCTTTTGTTCTGTTCTCTGTCAAGATGATCCCACACTGCTTCCATAATGTTGAGGTCAGGGCTCTGAGGAGGCCAATACATGACTGATAGTGTTGCACTGTGTGTTTTTCTGTCCACGTATGCTTTTACTGCAATGGCAGTGTGTTTGTGATCATTGTCGTGCTGTAAAATGAAGCTCTTGGTAATCAGGCACTTTCCAGATGGTGGATCAAAAACGGTCTGTACTTTTCTGTGTTCATAATTCCATCAATTTTGACAAGATCCTCAACACCACTGACTGAAATGCAGCTTCAAACCATGACAAATCCTCCACTATTTTTAGCAGATAGCTTCAGGCACTCATTGTTGTACCTCTCATCTCCTGACCTCCTCCGAACATACTGATGATAATTTGAACCAAAAATTTCAATTTAATTTGGCATACGTCAGCCTTTTCTTCCTGTTTTCCTTCCTTCAGAATGGCTTTTTTACAGCCACCCTTCCACTGGGACCATTTGTGATGAAGCTTCAGTGAGCAGTAGCTTGATCAACCGAAGGGTGAGATCCATCTCTCAGGACCTATGTCAGGTCTTTGCTGCATTTTTCCTATTTCTTAAGGATGTGGCTTTCAGACACTGTTCATCTGTCTGTGTAGGTTCTCAGTCATCCAGGTCATAGTAGTCCTGTAGATATTTTTTTTTAGACCCACCACTTCTTTTGTCATCCACATGTTCAGTTTCCTCAAATTTTTTTTTTTTAAGGACACATTTTTTCAGCTAATAGATCTTTGAGAATCACTTTGTTGGTGCAAAAATACCATTTTACACCTGTCAAATTGTGTTATTTTTGGCATTTTTCATAAATCCAGCGAAAAAAAAAAGGGACCAAAGTACAAAGTACAGTATATCACGGGCTGCTAGTAACAAAGTGTTTAAAGATATAATTTAAAATTGGTTCTTTGCCCCATCCCTCCTTTTTAATTACATCATAGACATTACGTCCAAGTACACACAGTGGTTGGTGGATGGAGCTGCTGAGGTGGCCCTACTTGTCCCCTCACTGCAGCCTGCTCCTCAATTTTATTAACGTCTTAGACATTGAGGGTCTTGGGGGGCGGTGTGGATGAGCGCTGTTGGTCAGTGCTCATGTCTGTGTCCCTCCAATTTTAACAGAACTGTAGCTTTCACACAGTCATAATCATTCTTCCCACTACATACACTCACACACACCAACACATACACCCAACAAATTGGGTGGGAGGAGGGGAAGGGTGCGTCTTCCCACACTCTGGTTTTCTGCACCCTGCCTGGGGTGGGGTCTGGCTAGTGGTTCGGGACTGGGTTGGCTGCTTCCCCGGGTTACCGCTGGCTCTGCACTGATACCCGCTCGTCCACACTTTGTGTTCATGTAAGGTCTGTGAGTGTGTGCAGGAGCGTGCAACTGGTATATATGCTGGGGGTTGAGCGGCTCTCGGGCACCTGGGTCCACGGAGCCATGCTCTCGGCTCATGCTGAGGGCGCCGGCCTGCAGGGGGTGGGGGGGCTGCTCATTGCCTCTGGCTCTCTGGGGCTCTTGTCTTTTGACTGTGGGAGCTACGTTTCCCTGTTTACCTCTAGGTCCCGGAGGTGTGGTTGCGGCTTACTGAGTACATTTCATGACAGAGACACACACACATACAAAAAAACATAACAAAGCAAGAGTGTGTGTGTGTGTATGTGCTTGTATATATATATATATATATATATATATATATATATATATATATATATATGTATATATATATATATATACCTAGGTCTGTCCCCTTATTTGTTCTATTTTCTTACACCCCACCCCCCGCCTGTCAGAGCTGGCAGTCTTTTTTTTGTAGACAATAAACAAAGTGAAAATGTTCCTCTGTGAATCGCCATCTTATCATGGTAGAGGGTTTTGTGTGTCCCAGTGATCCCAGGAGCTATGTTGTCTGGGGGCTTGTCCCCCTGGTAGGGTCTCCCATGCCAAATTGGTCCTGGGTGAGGGTCCAGACAAAGAGCAGTTCAGAAGACCCCTTATGGAAATAACAACAAGGGAACAGTTTACCCTGCCCGGAATAGGGTTACTGGGGCCCCACCCTCGAGCCAGGCCTGGTGAGGGAGCTCGAGGGAGAGCGTCTGGTGGCCGGGTATTAGCCCGTGGTGCCCGGCCGGACGCAGCCCGAAGAGATGACATGGGCTCACCCTCCTGTAGGCCCACCACCCACAGGAGGCGTCGTAGGGGTCGGGTGCAGTGTGTGTTGGGTGGTGGCGAAGGCCCTGGCGGACCGATCCCTGGCTATCGAGACTGGCTATTGGGACATGGAATGTCACCTCTCTGGTGGGGAAAGAGTCTGAGCTACTGCGTGAGGCTGAGAGATACTAGCTAGATATAGTTGGGCTCACCTCAACGCATGGCCTGGGCTCTGGAACCAGTCCCCTGGAGAGGGGCTGGACTCTGTTCCAGTCTGGAGTTGCTCTCAGTGAAAGGCGGCAAGCTGTGGTGGGTATCCTCGTATCCCCTCAGCTTGCTACGGATTTTTTTCACCAGTGGACGAGAGGATTGTTTCTCTGTGCCTTCAGGCCGGGGAAAGGGGTCCTGACTGTTGTTTGTGCTTATGCGCCGATTGACAGTTCAGAGTACCCACTCTTTTTGGAGTCGCTAGGTGGGGTGCTGGAGAGTGCTCCATCCGGTGACTCCATCATCTTGCTGGGAGACTTCAACGCTCACGTGGGCAATGACAGTGAGACCTGGAGGGGTGTGATTGGGAGGAACGGCCTGTCCGATCTGAAACCGAATGGTGTCTTGTTATTGGACTTCTTTGTCCATAATTAACACCATGTTTGAGCATAAGGGTGTCCATAAGTGCACGTGGCACCAGGACACCCTAGGTTGCAGGTCGATGATCGATTTTGTAATCGTATCACCAGATCTGCGGCCGTATGTTCTGTACACTCGGGTGAAGAGAGGAGCTGAGCTGTCACCTGATCACCACCTGGTGGTGAGTTGGATCAGGTGGCAGGGGAAGATGCTGGACACACCTGGCACACCTAAGTGTGTTGTGAGGGTGCGCTGGGAATGCCTGGCAGAAGCCCCAGTTCGCGAGATCTTTAACTCCCACCTCCGGCAGAACTTCAACAGCATTCCGAGGGAGGCTGAGGACATTGAGTCTGAATGAACCATGTTCCGTACCTCCATTGTTGAGGCTGCTGCTCAGAGCTGTGGCTGCAAGGTGGTTGGTGCCTGTCGTGGTGGTAACCCCCGAACCAGATGGTGGTCACCGGAGGTGAAGGAAGCCATCAAGCTGAAGAAGGAGTCTTATCTGGCTTGGTTAGCCTGTGGGACTCCAGAGGCAGCTGACAGGTATTGGCAGGCCAAGCAGAACACAGGTCGGCCAATGGCTGAAGCAAAAACTCGGGTGTGGGAGGAGTTCGGTGAGGATATGGAAAAAACTTTTGGACAGCATCGAAGCGATTTTGGCAAACCGTCAGGTGACTCAGGAGGGGAAAGCGGTACTCCACTCACACGGTTTATAGTGCGGGTGGGGTGCTGCTGACTTTAACTGAGGCTATAGTTGGATGGTGGAAGGAATACTTCGAAGACCTCCTGAATCCCACAGACATGCCTTCTGAGGTGGAAGCAGAGTCTGGGGCCAAGAGGGATGACTCGCCCATCACTGGGGGTGAGGTCACTGAGGTGGTTAAACAACTCCTTGGTGGCAGAGCCCCTGGGGTGGACGAGATTCGTCCTGAGTTCCTGAAGGCTCTGGATGTTGTAGGGCTGTCTTGGTTGACACGCCTCTGCAACACTGCGTGGAGATCTGGGGTAGTGCCACTGGATTGGCAGACTAGGGCAGTGGTCCCCATCTTTAAGAAGGGAGACTGGAGAGTGTACTCCAACTTTCGGGGGATCACACTCCTCAGCCTCCCCGGTAAGGTCTATGCCAGGGTGCTGGAAAGGAGGGTCCGCCCATTAGTTGAATCTCGGATCCAAGAGTTACAATGCAGTTTTCGTCCTACATGTGCTTTGTGGACTTGGAGAAGGCATTCAACCGGGTCCCTCAGGGTATCCCGTGGGAGGTCCTGCGGGAGTATAGGGTGTCTGGCCTGTTGTTGCGGGCCATTCAGTTCCCTGTACAACTGACCTTGGACCGTATAGCCGGCAATAAGTCGGACTTGTTTCCTGTGGGTGTTGGACTCTGCCAGGGCTGCCCTTTATCACTGATTCTGTTCATAATTTTTATGGACAGAATTTCTAGGCGTAACCAGGTGGCGAAAGGCTTCTTCCTTGGTGGCCTCAGAATCTCGTCTCTGCTCTTTGCGGATGATGCGGTCCTCTCCAGCTCAGGGACTAGTTTCTGCCCCAGGTGGAGGAGTTCAAGTATCTCGGGGTCTTGTTCACAAGTGACGGGAGAAGGGAACATGAGATCGACAGGCGGATCGGTGCTGCGTCTGCAGTGATGCGGACACTGCACCGGTTTGTTGTGGTGAAGAGGGAGCTGAGTGTAAAAACAAAGCTCTCGATTTACCGGTCGATCTACAGTCCTACCCTCACCTATGGTCATGAGCTTTCAGTAGTGACCGAAAGACTAAGATCGCAAATACAAGCGGCAGAAATAAGTTTCCTCCGAAGGCTGGCCGACCTCTCTCTTAGAGATAGGGTGAGGTATGCGGACATTCAGGAGGGGCTCAGAGTAGAGCCGCTTCTCCTCCACATAGAGAGGAGCCAGTTGAGGTGGCTCGGGCATCTGATTAGGATGGTGCATGCCCAGTGGGACATGCCCAGAACACCTCTTGGGTGAGGTGTTCCGGGCATGTCCCACCGTGAGGAGGCCCCGGGGTAGACCCAGGACACGCTGTAGGGATTATATCTCTTGGCTGACCTGGGAACGCCTTGGGGTCCCCCTGGATGAGCTGGTGGAGGTGGCTGGGGAGAGGGAGGCCGGGGCTTCTCTGCTTAGGCTGCTGCCCCCGTGACCCGGCTCCGGATAAGCGGAAGAGGATGGATGGATGGATAAACAAAATGAATGAATAAAAGAAATGACAAATATTAACTAGAATTGCCTATAGAGAACTTATAGCACTCTTCTTGTAAAAGCAAATATGTTTGATACAGTAATGCATTCAGATCATGATTCCGTTTGCAAAAACTGCCAGACATGACAAGCTTAAAAAAAAACAAAAAAAACTTGGTTCTTTGCTATGATATCTGTTAGGTGTAGACAAAACACCTTTTTATGCTAGAATGATTCATAGATCAGTGTTAAGAGGCTTAGCAAACAAAAAATATTCATTCAAAAAGGATCAGATAAAAAAGACTGGACTGAAAATGAATGAGAAAGCAGCCAAAGTCCAAAGAAAATCTTTGAAAGATCTTCAGAAAACCTGGAGACCACTTACAAGAATTACAAAATTACAAGAAAGTCTGGCTCCCTCAAGACTTTTACAAGTAAGGCATAGTTGTGGTTAAAAGGCTATTAAAATACATACATCAGTGCACTACACCATGTCAAGATTAAACTGGGTAATTTACAGAAACTTGTCTGTATTAAAGGTCTTATACTAACAGTGCATTGGACCATCAACAGGAAAAGTGTTTTAACAGGTATTAACTTAAATAACATGCAAAAAAAAAAAAAACATGGAGGGGGTTTCTCCTGTCCCAGAAGGAACATACATACATGTAACATACAGAGTAGCCAGGAAAAGCAGGGGTAAAATTACACAGAGAAAAAGAATTACAATATACAATGGAGGACTAGCACTAAGTAATAAGTTGGCCAGCTCCAAGTTTAACTACCACACATGAAATACTGATGAACATACCACTCAGTATCTGCACTTCACAAAATCACATTATTCTGCTATAAACCTATATTAGGATACTTAGCTTAACCAGCGCCTTAACTGGGGACAGTGACATTAAGTCTCACTAATTCCACACCCATACATGTCACATACACACATATGCAGAGCTGATATAAGTGAGGTTGTATATCTGTATAGAGAAAAATGGAGAGAGAAAAAAAAGCCAATTTTTAAATCTGTGCAAAGCTGCAGGCGGCTGTGTTTCACTCTTGGGGGATTTAACAGAAGATTACCGCCATATCAAATAGCATGCCCTCTCTAATGTTATGCCAACCTGCTTAGATGCATGCTTTAGCTACTCCTGTACAGCAACAAACATGGTGAGGAGGAAAGGAATGAAGACAACATCAAGCACTGAGGCAGCAGCTTTTGGATTTAGGGAATCATCTGAAAAACTGCAGGACACTTCCAAACAGAGAGCAATACTTGAACCAAAACTTTTGAAAAGAGTGAATTTCATTGTAGCAGCAAGAGTTGACTAGTTAAAATAGAGCAGAGTTTGATTTCAGACAGCAGGACTTAAGACAAGTTATTTTATTGCACATAGGTTGATGATACATTCCAGCGCAACCATTCTTTGATCTGATGGGATGCAGGAGAACCTCAACCTCAACCAGGAAGCACCCAGTAGATGCCAGTTCCTCCATGTAGCAGACTCTTGCAAGCAACAGCCCAGTAACATCCCAGCAACCATGGCCGTCAACATGGAGGGCAGCTGCATAATTTTCAGGAGGAAGTGTGGACTGGTGTGAGGAGATAAAAACTATCAGGATGGTGGTGATGAGACAGCAAGGAGCATGAACTAAAAAGAAAGGTGCACTGTCAAAGAAGGATGACCTCTTCCAATATCTGGCTTACTGAACTTTTTTTCGAAGTCAAAGATATCTATGATTATCTACCAAGTCCAGAAAATCTTCACACTCACAGACCCTTTTTAGTCTGAAAGAGGATCCTTGGAGCACATCAGCAGTAGCTTGCGAAGTCCTTTGGACAAGGGTGCTATTATTAGCTTCATGATCAAGTGATTAAAGCAATCGCTGAGATTATAGCCATGCCAGAATCACCTGCAAGGGTCAAACCAAAGACCACCATGATATTCAAAGCTGGGAAGAAGCCAACACAGAACCTAGAGCATATTTTGGCTTTGTCACCACTATCGCTGACTGGCAACTGGAAGCGAACCTGGACAAGAAGCTGAAGTTTCAAGCAAGAACAATATCACCATGGCTTGAACCAAATACGATCATCCCTTAAGAGTCCATCAGTCAGCTGATCATGTTAGATCTCATACAGTAGTGCTCTATAAAAAGCATATGGATGAGACTGACAAGAGAAAGTTTCAGGGACTTATACAGGAGTGCAGACAGCAAGGTTACAAACCTGCTGGAAGCCTGTGATGGTGGCCTGCAGAGCACTGCAGGGCATTCATTTTGCAAAGCTTTAACAATACTGGGCATTACTGGTGAGGGAAAGAGAAAGGCCAGGCGTGCTACTGAAGCTATGGAGAAAGCCACAAGGTGGCTTTGGATCAAGAGGGCAGATCAGATTGAGAGAAATAACAAGTGAGATGGAGAGTTATAAGGACATAAGATGCAGTGTATGCAGTGTAGAGAGATTTAAGAATGCACATACAAGTAGGATTAGAAATGAAGTGAAGGCGGCAAAATATTAAATGTTGAAAGTAGAAAATATAGGAATAGGATGATAGATGAGCAGAAAGAGCACAGAAAAGTAATACTTAAGTGGAAATTCAGGGGCGGGTGAAATCCTATATCCATCTGTAGAGGTGCAAGTGTACACAAATAGAGAACACCAGGTTACAATAACAATAACATAAGTCTATAACAAGGTTATAGATTAAGCATAAAACCAGTGCCTACATTCATCATTACAAGCAAGATACAAGGAGTGCAAAGAACAAGTTTGATTGTATAATATTGCATGATGTTGGAACAACCACATGATAGTGAATGGTAGGAGTGATAGTCAAAAGAATAAAAATAAGAACCTAGGTAGAAGAGGGTCAAATTCATTAAGGTACTTTTACGGGAGATCAGTGTCCAACTTAGAATATAACAGAAGGTGGCAGGTGACACGCCTATTCCAAAGAAAAGGTTCCACTCACTACTAAGCAGGGAGAGAGATTTTAAGACAATGAAAGCCTACTGATAGTAAGAATCCAGGGATGTATCAGGCTCATAAAGGGAAACAGTCAGCGTTTCATCTTAATCTCCATTTCATAGCATCAACACTCTGCTCACAGTCAGGCTGAATAGTCTGCATGTCTTTGAAATGCTGCTGAAAGGGTGCCTTCACTGCCAAATTAATTTGTACGCTACAGCCAGAAAGTTTAGAATTTCAAAATTCTCCTCAAATGTCCTAGCGGAGCCATCCAAAATAGCTTCCGTTTGATTGCCACAGAAACATTGCAAGAAAGCAAAAAGGGCATAAATAAAGCAAGAATGAAATCCTACAAAGGAATGAAGGTGTGCCTAATTACATTATTTTTATGTCTGTTTTAGACATTTTTTTTCTTCGGGACTGTCCTACATAACAATTACAACAATCACAATTTACATTTCTTCACATAAACCTTAGTCCCTACCTGAACAGCACAGCTAATTAATTGCAGCCTCAAATAACATAGTCTGTATCCAATCAAAGTGACTGGCTGATGACTCAGAATCTAAATCACAGCGACCAAAACCGTATGAAAATCAGTACAATAATCCCACTGGCTGACTGACAACTGCAGTATGGCAGAGGGACAGAGATTCAAGGTTTTAAGCCAATCCTGATTCCTGGCAGACTCTGGTGGGCTGTTAAAGCTGACAGGTCAGTGGCAGCTCACACCTGAACTGGCTTGACAAGTTTCTTTGCCAATTTCCTCCCTTTTCCTTTACTGCCTCTCCCACAGCTTCTTCTTCTCCCTGTCCAGTGAGTAGCTCCTGCTTTTCCTTTCTTTCTGCACCTCCTTCCTATGTAAGACATCCTATGTAAGACAAGTCTTTTCTGTTAAAAATAATACATTTTAATCTACAGCTCCACTAAACCCATGACAGTGAAACTGGCCAGAAATAACACTTCACCAAGGCATAGGGCATAGACACAGAGGGCCCATGGCCTGAACCAAAGTGTTTATGCATTCATGATCATATTTGTGTGGTCAGTGAAAATCTAACAGGGTTCAGCTTACCACGAGCAGTCTGCAGCGCTATGTTCAGTGAGCAGACTAGGCCCAATTAGCCTGAAGCTATTCTCTTCACATCAGATCATCATTGCAGGAAGCCAACTGACATATATCCAGAAACACCGCTTCCCAGGAGAAGTGAAATAAATCAGCTACAGTGGGCTTCAGTGGCAAGAGCAGGATAGCAGTTTGGTGAATGAAAACACAACTGAGGAGTCAGTATCTGCTCAGCGTAAGCGTTCTCAACCAAGACAGAAAAAGAAGCCCTTTGAGCTACAAGGTTGCTGCTATGTCCTCTGGAATTACTGGAGTAAAAATAAGTTATCTGAAAACACATTATGTCTTAACACAAGTTAATGCTGAGGGACCTGGTCATGTCCGCTTGGCTAGATGCTCATCAACTACTGAGAACTGCATATTATGGTGTGACTTGCTTTGAGCACAAAGCTTTCTATTTTCTCAAGGCTTCTGGGAAGAACCATGTATCAAATTTGTGAATATAGTTAATGGGGTTACTTACAATCCCAGTTGTATGTAATGCTCATTTCACCAAGGAGATCACTGCTAACCTGTAAAAATGGCTGGGTTGCATGTCAAACTTTTCACAGTCATTACAGAAGCTGTTCCATTTTTCCATACAACTACTGTATTCCTCTATTATTTCAATCATTCTTATTGACCCACACTGATTCTATCTCAGCATAAAGTTACACCTTGTTGTTCTTTGCAACTAGCTTTGCTTTTCTCTCTTCAACAGACAGGAGTTCAAATGAAGTACTTGAAGGTTTAGTACTAAACTGTGCTTCTCTAAGCTAAAATAGTCCATGAACCAAACCACCACCCAGCCACAAGTTTAATTCTCTCCCAGTGTGTCACATATTTGACTACCTCATTTGTCAGCTGACAGTTTCAACTGGATAGAGGACAGCGACAAGCAGCAGTGACATATACATTCTACTGTAAGTCAGTTCCTCTGTTTTTCTCCTCGCTCACCCCTTTGCTGTGCCACATCACGTGAATGAGCTGATGCTGCTAATCTCTCTTCTACACAATGTGCAATCACTGTAGGACAACACGGGCTAGAACTCCTATATCAAGGCTGCACTTTAGCACACAAAAAACAGATGAGCAACCCTGCATGAAGACACAAACAACTACATACAAAGAGAACTTGATAAATAATATAATAAACTTACAATCAGTTCAAAAGATATGTGTAAAATAGGGCAGCTGTCACACCAAAAATGCATCTGCAGGTTGCGTGCAAGCACTGATTTTCTTTATGTCCATCTGGAGGTCATTATAGACTGCAGGTTTTGAAAGGTATAATACTGCACGTGTTTGTATCTATGAATGCCATTTCATTGTGGTTCGATAATAAAGTGATTAATGAGGGAGAAAACTTCATTTCACAGTAAGACTGAACCCCAATCCCCCAAATCCCAGCTCATTTTACGCGTCACCAGAGCCCACTTTAACTTGGCCAACTCGCTCGTAATCTCACAGCTGTTTGAATGCCCCCCTCAGACACACATACACACACAGACTCGCACGAAAGCAAATGTTCACACTCAAAAATCTGTGCACAGACACAAGTGTATGAGCACAAATTTCCTAATTGATTTCTTAATGTGTTGAAGTCTTTTGAGTACACATGATTTGCATTTATTGATTATTGATTGTATCTTAACATGAAGATGTGCGTTACCTAAATATAAATAAGTGCCATAAAAGTAACCAAGATAGTTATTTTCTTTTAATGAAGCTAAAAAATAAGATATAAGCTGTATCTCCCAGCTTTTATAAGTTTATAAAAGGCTGCATTATTTGATTTTTATTCACAAAAAGCAGCCTTGTGAGTTTTGCTATATGCTTGTCTCACTACAAGTGGATGAGTCTGGTTTGATGAACAAAAGAGACTCACAGAAGCCTATAAATGTGTGTGTGTGTGTGTGTGTGTGTGTGTGTGTGTGTGTGTGTGTGTGTGTGTGTGTGTGTGTGTGTGTGTGTGTGTGTGTGAAGGACAAAGAGACCAGTGAGTCCACCTAGTAGTCTCACTGATGCAGTAAACCAAGAAAAAGTCCATAAAGCAATAAGTTGGATTGAGAAAAAAAAAAACATAAACAAATCAAAACTGTAGAGATGCTTGAAAAAGGAAGTGAAAGCAAGAAAAAGGACGGGACGATCAAGGCACCATTACCATCATTTTAGTCTTGTCAGTGTTTCTTTCATTCCGTCTTCCTTAAAGACTTGGGCACAACATTAATATACACCAATAAATGTCAAAATCAACAAATAACACCTTCCGTTCAGATTATGCGGTCTAATTTTATAACTATAATGTAATAATAATGTTAAATTGAATATGTAAAAGACAAACTCCCATGATCTTGTAGTTAACTGTACTAGTTAGTGCCACCCAGACCAGCTAGTACAGCGAAATGCAGCGTAATCTCTGGAGCCCTTTGGAGTTTTCTTGTAAACAAATTCTGTTAAAATTCACAACTACTCACCAAAATTCACTGTGCGTATCCTTGAGCTCTAACAAGCACTTTTCCATTCATACTTCAGAAAATGCTTTTTCTGAAGTATTTCAAAACACGCACTGCTGACGTCCGCAAACACTAGGTTGGACCCTTTTTTGCTTATGTTTATAATGTTTGTTGGTACATTGTTGCATGGTTAACAATATACTGTAGTACATAATATTGTGTAAAAGAGTAGTTGCCACTCTGCCTGCATAATGAATACCTGATGTATTTCATGCTTGAGAAATATTTTAGTTTCTGGTGTCATGGAGTATGACTGAATTTATCAATTTTACAATGTCATTCCAAAAAGAAAAATATTAACTCCAATAGGGAACATTTGCATTGCTTTATGTACATTTCTGGTTTACAAATCTGTCAGATGTAGACCTTGGTAAATTATTAAATTGAATCCTAGGACAGAAAAACACGCTTGGGGAGTGATTTCCTGCTGTATGGAGTTCAGTTGTGTGTGTTTATGCTGTCAAGTGTTTGTATGTGTTCTTTAATGAGCATGTATTCTTCTAAAATATTTTCACAAGAACAGACATCTTGCAGTGTCATCATTTAACATAAAGGACGACTGATTCCCCAAAGTCATGTTTGTAATTACAGAGAACATGGCTCAGGGAGGAGGAGGAGACAGGGGGTGAAAAGACAAGTAGAGATGAGGTGAGGAGAGAAAACGAGAAGTGGTAGGACCTCAGGCTGTCACATAGTTGCGGTTAATTCTGCTTTCTGCCATCATGTCACTGAACCACTATTGAGTGTGTCTGTCTGAAGAAATGAGAGAAGAACAGAGAGAGGTTGAGAAACTGCTTGAAACAATTGCGGCTTGACTGATGGTGCATTCTGCTCCCTGTGAAACACTCTGTATACTTAAGTAGGGGACAGAGGCGTCCGCTGAAATCCACAGCAGGAAATCACTGCTGGATCACAGGATCTCTCAGGAAACACCAAACTATTGCTATGCCCTCCTCCCCTTATACTCTCCCTTGTATGCCAGCCGACAAATTGTTCCCTCAAAAGAAGAGCGCTGGCCGGAGATGAAGTGGAACAATTAATTTCACGCTTGTCCTCTTTGCCTCAAAAGCATGTTGGTCTGAGTCCTGTATCTGGTGGCACAGAGACACTCCCCTCAGATTGTAAAACACACACACACACAGAAAATGTAAATAAACTGTAAATTCTAATCAAACGCACATTAGTACAAGAGATCTTTGAAGATCTTTTAAAAAGGCAGGGATCACAAACTCCTCTCGCCCAGCTACCGCACCTTCTCTGCTGCCCCAATCACCGTAACCCAATCTATCAGTGTGGGCGAACGGAGAATTAATCATTACATGGACATGTCTCAAAATTCGATCGATGCACTTTGAACGAATGGGGAGGAATGTGAAAACACATGCATGCACACACAGCCTTGACAGACCACTCAATCATATAATGAGAAGAGAGCAGGGCCTAAAAGGAAATAGATAGGCAGCAAGCTGGAAACAGTTTCACTGTGGCCCTCGACTTTTTCCACATGGCCCAACATCCAGTAAGAGGTGGAAAATGTACAAGTGGCAAACCAAATGTGGAATATGACTAGCATCTGGCTTCCAGGCCTATTTTTTAAACATCTTCATATCTGAGGCCTTTAAAGAGGTCATAAATATACAGGAGCACACCACAGCACAGTAACTAATAAACTGTAACTGAAGTCTGTTTTGTGTTGGGCTGGAGCAGTGTTAGCTTTTGACAGATAAATGCTCTGTTATGTCTAAACCAATAACAGCTAAATACTGATCTCATAAGTCTGTCTTTACTACTGTATCATTTTACGCAGCACTTACAACAGCTATAAATGCATTATCATCAAAACAATTAAAATCAGAACTGCTTATGGAGATGCTTTATTTACAACTAAAATTGAGGATGAAGGAAATAATTAATTGATCTACAATATGTTCATTGTTTCAGGGGTGTTGCTCTTTCCCAGAATGTAATATATGTCAAAATGTAATACGTAAAAAAAAAAAAGTCCAGGGAATTTCTAAACTGATCATTTTGTTTAAATGTTTTGAAAACCTCTTGAATACATCATAAATGTCTGTGCTACAATCACATGTTCAAATAATTGCGGCAGAAGACAGACAAAATTATGAAAACTAAGCCAATATGCAAATACTTCTAGACTTGACTGCACATTCGCTTTGCCAGAATCCAGGAAAGGGGCTTTTCTCTTTGCTGTAAAAATGAATACTTGCAGGATATAATCACTTTTTTTTTTTTTTTCACAAGTCTATCACAGCAAACTTGTATTATTTTTGCATAAATGAAGCCACTTCAGCACAAGCGATCCAGCGGCAGCTCCTGACTGCGTGTGCTGCAGTCACACAGTGTTTAAAAATCTGCCTGGAGGCTATTGAGAAGAACAGCTGTACACTAACACAAACACACACAGGGCCTTATGGCGTAGCTGGTAGAGATGCTCAGGCGTTTGTCCCAGGGTGCACTGCGTCTGTTAGGTATGCACCATTGCCCCGCGTAGTGGGTGCCAAATCCGAGCTCTCTCTAATGACCGACATCTTTCACTGTCCTCACATGGCTCGCCATCATGGTGTACCCCCCTCCTGCAAACGCACATATACAGAAGCTCCTGGCTAATCTAAACCAGCGTGAAAACATATCTACCCCCAAATAATACATTTTTTGAAGAAAATGCAGACTTGCCCTTAAACTTAATAAGTAAGGGGAGTATAATCTTCGCTCTCTTTTTTTATAGGCTTACTGCGGTTCACCAAAAGCACAATGGCACCAGGAGCAGGTCTAATCTGATCACACACAACTGATTAATAGTGCACCGCCTATCTGTACATGCTTGAATTGAGTTGGTTTCAAAAGAGTCCTGGAAAATATTTTTTCATGCTTAGCAACACATCCAATGTGGCCTGCTGCTTCCCAATTCCACTCTATGTATTTTCACAGTCTCAGATTGATTTCAGTAGCAGCTAGCGTGAAAGTGGAATGAGAGAGCAAAACATTGTGGTGGATATATAAAGGCAACATTCATCCTTGCAAGTGGAGCTTTATTACACTTTCTGGACTGCAGTTTCATTTGAGCTTGCTTTGAAGCCCTCACAAAGAAATAAGGGAAATAAATGTACCACATACAGCTGGCGAGAATACTGCTGAGAACTGCAGAACATTTATCACCATGAAGTCGAGCTGAAGATATAAACATAATGAACAATTTGAAGTAAGTGTTGAACATAAACTAATGATGTTTTACTGTTCTCAAATGACTGGGTTAAACAGTCTACAAATCACTACATATTTACAGTACAAGTACAAAGTCCTTTGTAGGGCATCCAGTAAGAACTCTTTTGCAAGCCTTTAAAAGACGCAAGCGCGGGGGTTTGAAAATTCAACAGATTGCCATTGCAACAGCAAACATCGCTGTCAAGCTAACACGATCTCCTCGTGTTTGTGTGATGGAGATCTTGTTCCATATCATCTCCCAGGAGCACACTGGGATGAGATCTATGCACATCGTGGAGTAAAGTGCTTTTACGAGCACTGATATGGCGCATGCATTGTGAATGTCTGATGAAACGCAGCAGTGTAGACATGCATGAAGTCAGTATCGCCACACCGTTTAGCACCATGTAACAGAAAGTGGCATGCTGCAAACAGTATTTTAAAACATATTCTGCACCTGGTTTTCAGTTCTTATTATTTTTCTTAGCTGAAAATAAAACCCCAAAAACAAAACATTCAAGCTTTCAAAATTATTCAAGAATACTACATGAAAAAAATGTCATATCTGAAAGGGCTTTTTTTTTTTTTAAATATTTCTCCTCTGGGTGGTGGCACAAGCATCAACTACTTTTATTCAAAGCAGGGTATTCAATGTATCTGCTCAAACATGACACAACAAAAAGATTGTTGGTGGAAATACTGCAGTACAATAGTAATTATTCTTGTTTTTGGTTCAGGGAATTTTGGGGACCTTATATAGAGTACTTAGACTTAATACTTGAAAGGTCTAATAGAGTACAACTACTCTTGACTGTAAAAATTAGAGATTAAGCTGAAACACCATAATGGTTGTGACTGCATATGCTCATTTCTGGGGGATTAAATATTAAATAATTAGATTATTTAATATTTAATCCAGATTCATATGACTACTATTCTAAAGCTACTGATAAGGTACACAAAACGACCACTTCCTCCACGCACATCTAACAGTGTTGTACTTTTTCAGAGAAAATCTCATTGGTAAACAAACAGACAAGAACAGAGATTTTTTTTTTTAAAAAAAAAGGTAAATGAACAACACACTTCCTCTCTTATTTATATGTAGTAATCCATAGCCCTCAAATAAAATTTCAAGTACAGCAAACAAATTCACATAAAAAACATTTAAGATTAAGATTAAGATTTAAGATTAAGATAGTGTTTATTTGTCACATGCACAGTTATACACAGTACAATGCACAGTGAAATGTATTTTGTACCTGCAACCATATATACACACACATATAAATAAGAAGAATAAAAATAAAAAAGTAATTCACACTATACACTATATACTATACACTATACACACTTTTACGTGGAATTATAGATTATAGGTTGGGGAGGGTGGTTCTGATGGTCCGTTCAGCTGAACGAACCACCCTTTTTAGGGCCATGAAGTCCTGCTTGGTGCAGTTTCCCATCCAGGTGGTGATGCTCCCACGCATGATGCTCTCGATGGTGCAGGTGTAAAAGTTCCTGAGCACCTTGAGTGGGAGCTTGAAGTCTCTCAGCCGCCTGAGGAGGTAGAGACGCTGTCTGGCCTTCTTCACAGTGATGTTTATGTGATGAGTCCAGGACAGGTCCTGTGAGATGGTCACTCCCAGGTATTTGAAAGTGTCCACTCTTTCCACCTCAGCACCACTGATGACAAGTGGATGGTAGTCCCTCTGCTGCTTCCTGCTGAAGTCCACGATCAGTTCCTTCGTTTTGCTGACGTTGAGCAGGAGGTGGTTCTCCTGGCACCAGTTCTCCAGGCGGGAGACCTCTCTCCTGTAGGCTGTCTCCTCGTTGTGGGAGATTAGTCCCACAACAGCAGTGTCGTCAGCAAACTTGATGATGACTTTGGACTCTGATGTGGCCTCATTTTTATCAATTCAAAAGGTATAAGACACACTGCATTCATTCCAGTACACATTTATTCTGTTAGATCCAAAGTGGTTACCCAAACCTTTTTTTGCTTTTGTTGCTTTTTTCGACATATATATATATATTATTGTGTCTAGTAAAGGTTTTGACATTTCTCTTATCCACTGTGTAACAGTTGATCTATTTTTTTTTTTTTCAAAAATGATGCTATTAGTTGTCTCATCCCCCCTTGCTCTTAATTTCATCATAAACTCTCACATCCGATGATAATGGAATGTAAAAATGTCGATTCTAATCATTATGAACGTGGTGTTGCAGTTAGAGATACTTAGGTTTGCTGTATAATATTCTGATGCCTTCTGTCTTTGTTACATGGCAAACACCATGTAATCAATACAGGTCAACATTGATTGATACTGATCCTCAGTGTCCTATGTGAGTAATCGTTTGTTGCTTGCCCACTGCTCAGCATTGCCTCAATGCCATCAGCACATCGGGCACTGCTAATTTACTGTAGTCATTTAATGCATGTGTCACTATTACAGCGCATTACACTATTCTGCATCTCTTTCACACTGTAGCACGGATGCAGAAGGAAGCTATAACAAATATACACAGGTATATAGCTAAATGTTTTAGTATGCATTTCGAAAAAGATTTGTTAATGAAGAGCTGATGTGTGTTTCCACATTGCTATTCAGATATAACTGTATTCCTCCACCCTGCACTGTGTGCATATGTGTGTGTTTGTTGCTTGCAAGAGCAGGTGAAGGTCATCATGAGGAGAGGCCACTGCTGACCCGCTGAGCCGGAGTTGGCAGCGCTCTCACTGTATATAAGTGTTGTACAAATAGGGCATATTGAAGGACTCCATAAAGTACAGTAAAACTAAATGTGTTTATGTGGGTGTGTGTAAGTTGGCACAGCTGAAGTAGAAGCAAAAGAGGTGACTTGGGACAAATACCGTCAGCGAGAGCAGCAAGTGCAGGGCATTATGCTTTAGCCAGCAGAACCATTTTTGCGGGTGTGGGCTTAACACTTGCTCCAAAGACTGTGGTGTCCCAAGATCGACTTCCATGTATTCTGTAGTGCTGTAGCTGCATCCTATCCATTATTTAAGCAGAGGGATGGAGGGAGTCAAGAGACTTTGAGAGAAAATGCAAGAGGGGAGAAGGAGAGGAGATTAACTGAGGGACATGCAAAGAAATGCATGAACACATGGGTGAAAATATTGACAAAAGGAAGAGTTGACAGAAAGGTTGATGGAAATGAAGAGACAAAAGTGAGATACAGTAGAGATGCAAGAAAGAAAGAAAGAAAGAAAGAAAGAAAGAAAGAAAGAAAGAAAGAAAATGGGTAAACTAGAATTATCTGAGCATGCAGAGGTTTATAACATATACTGTAGATACATACATGGAGGCATTTGTGATTGATGGTACAGCTGTAATGGCACTGCTGTTCTTTCTTCTATTCACAGTATTTCTTTATAGGAGCGATCTTTACCTACAGCACACAGGGTGGACTGAAACAACGGGCTATATGATTGATGTCGACAGCTGCAAATCACAGACAGTCCTTCACACAGTGCTGCCCGCGTTAATGTGCTTAATAGTACTAGTCCCGCCCCTTTACCAAGTTGACTAATCTTTACACTCTGTATACAGTCAAGTCTGGAGCACACCAGGGGAACAATTTGTCATAATTACAAAAAATCTGCATGTATGTGTGTGTGCCTGCTTACATAAGTGTGTGTTCATTAATGTCCTGTGCAGTCACAGTGAGATCCTCTTTATCTGCAGGGCAACGGAGGCAGTGGCAGAGGCAGAGCTGAGCTGCCGATGACAGGTGACAGTGGATATTTATCTTCAAAGTTCACATTCATCATCCCAGCAGCACCAAGCAAACACTAGATGTGTGTATGTTTGTTTGTGTATCTTCTGCAGAAACTTCAGGAACTGGAAACAAAAATTAACTTTACAAACGCAAATTAACGGCTAAATCAACAGTTTTTTTGTTTTGTTTTTAATGCTGTCAAATGAACTTAGAGAGAATTTGGGGATAAATCAGTGATGTAAACCACACAACAAGTCATCAAAAGGCACTTTTTTCTAAGCTCACAAATACAGTGTCAGCAGTTTAGCTCTTTAAGAATTTAAGTTCTTTAATCCGGTAGCAAAGGGACCTCACTTCTTGCTCCTGAGCTCTCAACAGCAAAGAAAGGGTGTTTGATTCATAGTGGCTTTTCTCAAGCTTTTCTCACCAACAAAGCACTAATTACAGTATGAGTGAGTGGCTGTGTTGGCTAAAGCGGGCCAGCTAGGACATGAAAGGATAGCAGCACAGGCTTCACTCCTGTCTGCTAACGCTGTAATTAACTCTGTGACACGACATTCCTCTTTCTTTACCCTGCTTGTTCTCTTTCTTGCTTACACACACACACACACGCACACACAGACACACACACACACACATACACATATTCACATGGCTATCTTTGTGAGAACATTCACAGACATAATGCAGTGACTAGTCCTTTAACCTAACCTCAGCGATCAACAATGTCCAATAGTAGGCAATACCTGTGGTTGCAAAATGACTTCTGATGCTATAGACGTCTATGGGACAGCAGCCTCCTGCTCTGACCTCTGTAAACGCTTTCAGTTTATGGGATAAGTCACTCATTTCAGGTTACAGTCAACAAAGGATTAAGTCCATATTGTAAAATTTGGCCATTTTAATGAGATTATCTAGGGTTTCTCATTGGCTAATGACATATCAATTATAGCCAACATGAGACCAAGATGGTGATGGCAAAAACACTCATATTGAGGCTTCATAACAGGACAAACCAGTGGATGATGTAGCTACATCCATCTCTGATACTGTTTGTGCCCTGAGCCATTTCTAGCCTTAACCATAACACCGAGTCTTATCCTTCAAAAAGCTGTTTGAAGGGTGTGAAAAAGTGAAAACTGGGAAAACGGTCCTCACTTTTTCTGAAATGTCTTCACCGTGATGATCTAAAACTCAAATTGGTTCTCACAGGGGTAGTCAGACCTGTACATAAACATGCACATGCATCCCCTTCTCACCTCTCCCTATCTAGGAGCAGCGATAGAGTCAAATTTAGCAAGATCATGCTTTGGTCAATGAGAACAAGTGAGGGCGGGAGAGGGAAGCGGGAAAAGAGATGGGAGGGTTAGGGGAGGTAAGGGAAAGCGGGACAGTCATCAGTACACACCCTTACACACTCCCTTCTCTCACCTCATTGCCAGCCATGCTGAACCAAACCTGACAGCTATTCAATTTTCCCAAAGCTAAATCTAATCTGCAGCCGTCTCCCCCTCACTGACACAGTGTTACACTGGAACGCCTCAGTCATCACCCACCCTTGGCAGCAGACTGGCACCGTGATGCATACTTCACCCACGCATGCACACGCACACACACACACACACACACATCTACACACACACTCACACACACACACACACATACAGAAAGTCAAATAGAGGGCAAAAAGAGATATAAATAAAACTACTCTAAAATTAGTAATAGCAAAATATTTTTCTTTCATTTTGGACAATCAAGGGCAAGCTTATGTAAACTGCAATTTTATAAATACTTTAGTTAACCCAATCCCCTTAGGACATTTTTTAAAAGTTTAAAAAAATGAGCTGGTAATATTCATATATCTAAATGCTGTTTTAAAGCCTTATCTACAAATTTAATTCTGGGCGATAATTACCATAGCCCTTAATTTCAGTTTTGTTCAACTTATTAAATAAAATAGTCACATTTATAGAAACTTTTTTGTCATTCCATGTGAATTTGGATGCATTTTCAGAATTAAAACATTAAAACTCTCCCTTAGAGCCATAAAAAGAGCACAATGAATATTGGTACACCCATTTCTATATGATATCAACTGGTAGGTGTATATCAGGAATATCCCTGTCACTTTAACAAATAGCCCACTGTTAACAAAAAATAATGTTTTCTTTATAAACATAGAAATGGCCATAACAGACACTTAAACTTCTCCAGAATAAATACAAAATGCTAAGTTAAATTTACATTTCAAGTGCTGTTTAATAACCCTGAGCAGAAAAGATAGAACTGTTCATGAAGTCATAGTCAGCCACTGTCACTGCTGTCCTCCACATAAGTAATTACTAAACACACACACACACACACACACACACACACACACACACACACATATATATATATATTTTTTTTCATTTCTAAAGTATCCAGTTACTCATTAGTCATGCTGTGCATCTGATTAGTGTGATTAAGATACCAATTTGAAATAAAATCAGATTTCCAAAACAAACAAACATGAATCTGCTGTCTGTGCAACCTAATTTAATATTTCTACAAGTTATAAAATGTCCTTCAGTAGATCCAAACATAGCACTAAATGACATAACTCATAGGTCATAACTGATTTTAATAATTAGTTTATTAGATTTAGCTTAGCACTAACTTGTAATACAAGTAATATTTTGTAATATTTTGCATGTTCTGATAGGATTTAGTACTATTTCTATTATTCTAAAAACGTCAAACTGGAAAGTTTTAATTTCCAAGTGTTTCCATTGATAATACTTCACATATTATGCACAACATCTGAAAAGAGAGAAAAGAAGGAGAATTAAGAAAAACTTTGCACAGCGTGTACCGCAGAGATGGAGATTCAGGAAACTACAACATGAACACAGTCACTATGTACACTGTATATATGTGTACATTCTTGAATAATAGTATTCAAGATTGTAAAAGTCCATTCATCCATTAACAATGACATCGGTTTTTCAAAATTAAAAAACATCCCAGCAAAACAAATGTAGGTCCCTGCTTTTGTCCTCCTCTTTAACTTGTTTTCTCAATTCTAAAGAGATGCACAGCATATCTCTCTGTGAGGCTTTAGACTCTTCACTTGCCTGACTGAATGACTTAACAACTGTTTTCTTTTTGAGGAACCACTTAGCTCAGTCTTATTTAATTCATTCTTGAGGATTCTTGTCAGCCAACATGTCAGTGTCGTGCAGCATTAAGCCCTTCTGTAGTAAAAGTAAATTATATGGCATAGTTGTATAAAAAAACTACACATGCACCCAGACACAGCATACACACACACACACACACTCTTCTTCCCCACCCAAGCAAATCGGTTCCAGCGTAGTCCTGTCACACGTCATTACACCTTCACATCATCCTCTGCTCTTTTGCTCTGCATATGCATCTCTGTGTGAGAGATGGTGTGTGCATGTGTGTCTGAGCACGCTTAACGTACTTTAGGTACGTGAACTTAACCGCACATGGTGCAAGCACATACCCTGCTGCCTAGTCCTCGCTCTCAGATACAGCTTATACTTTTAAAAATAGGATCGCAGAAGTGCATTAGGAAACTTCAGACAGCCACTGTGGCAATCCTGCTGCCTGATCATTTTTCTTGCATCTTCCATTACCAAAAGGCTTGACGTTATTTCAGCGTAGCATAATATCCCACTTCTCTGATTCCAGAAAGCCATAACATCAGCGAAGTGAAAACTAGTCCAGCCAACAACACGCAGACGCAGCCATCGCAGCCGGGCTGGCTCATATAGACAGGTTGCTCAATGATACATGAAATTAAAGATTCCAACAAAATAGCAGTGAAGAGGGTAAAACACACAGAGCTAATTCTAACTATCAGTGGGAGATGCTTAATGTGCCTCAAACAGAAGTCTCGTTCCCTGTATGTGTGTGTGTGTGTGTGTGTGTGTGTGTGTGTGTGTGTGTGTGTGTGTGTGTGTGTGTGTGTGTGTGTCTGAGTGTGAGTGTGAGTGTGGGTATGAATACGGTTAATCTATACGGCACTGAACATGTAATGCTCATGTGCAAGAGTCAATGAGCTGCTAATACGGGATTTGTAACAGTCTGAAGGCATTATTGATCATATTTTTTCTTCTTCTTCTTCTTCTTCTTCTTCAGAGACAAACAAGCGCGTGCACACGCACACACACACACACACACACACATGTCCTGATTGGTTTAACCTTGAAACAAGAGCCGTTTCCGATGGATATAGGAAGGGAACGATGGTGTAGGAAGGGATGACAGATCAGGATGGGAGAAGAAGGTCAAAGGATAAATGTGTTCTGAATGGATTAATTTTTTTCCCAACAAACTGGTATATTTGAACTAATGTTAGTATTCTCAAATAGCTAGATTTTAACTGATGAAACACAAGTCCTTTTGGAATTATGCTAAAATGCTACCTATTTTAAGTCATAAACCTATTTAGAAATTATTCTAGAAAGCTGTTTTCAGTCTCACTGAAATTACTGAAAAGAGCTAAATGAATTATTTGCAAAAATAGTAATTTAGGATACTAGTGTATTTGAATTAGGGCTGTAACTCAGTTAATTAAGTAGGAATTAAGTTAATTGTTGCTAGGCTTTGTGCTATTAATTATGATTAACAACAATTCTTCACTTCTGTAGGATATCTCTTATTAAGGATGATTAAATAGGAAGTCAAATCAAGCATCAAATTAAAGCAGAGTCAACACAAAGGAAGTATCAAATTCAATTAGCGACATTTTAATTTGAAACACAAAGAAGCGGCATGAAGCACAATAGGTGCAACACTTTAAAAACTGTTAAAATACAAAATGTAAATGCTGCCGAGCACAGTTTCCTCTTTATGGTACTTCTGTACAAGCGTAATTAAGATTTGTCTACTGTGCAGATTATATTTTGTGCAAAAAGTTATTAGGGAACTTTAAAATGCAATAATTTTCCACTAAACTCTCTTTCTTCTTATTGGTGACGATGACAAAGATGGTGCTAAACCAAGAAAGCAGCGTGTGTGCGACTCATGCAGCGGTATTGTCATTTCCAAGGGAGTTTAGTTACGCTAGGGTCAGAAAGATAACTGAAGAGAGGCTGAGTCCATCTGTCCTTTGCCTAGGGGAACACACACACACACACACACACACACACACACACACACACACACACACACACACACACACACACACACACACACACACACACACACACACACACACACACACACAGGTCTCTTCAGTGCCTTCCTCCTCTCCATGTACAACAGTGTATATCCCTCATTCTTTCTGCCTATTTAAAAGCATATGTGCCCTCAAGGCATATGTGCTCCCTTCTCAGCATTCCTGGACAAAAAGTACTGGACTAGACAGGACACACAACAAAGCACAGTAGACGGGATGATGTGACATGTTGGCAAAATTTACAAGCATTTATACAAGCAGGTATGTGTGCATGCATTTATACATCCTGCACATCCTGTGGGATTGAACAAGTGGACACATTATTGCATCATAACAGTTTAGTGTGGTAAATGCACTTTTCTGACAAAGTGGTCTTCGGTCTTTTCTTTGCTCAATTAACCCCGAGGCCTCAATTTGCATTTCATAAAGAGGTCGTTACTCTGTAGGAGGGTTATCTTCTTTTTTGTAGGCATAAAAAAAAAAAAGATGAAAAGGGGGAACAGTTTTTATCCTGTCAAAAAGATAACAGCACTCAGCTGCCTTATCAGCAGCTGATGAAATCCATGCTGTAGGCCCACGTATACGTCTACGCGACTGTGCATACGAATATGTGTGGCCATGTACATGTGTGTGGGACTCTGCACACGTAAATGACAGAAACCACTTCCGTTCATGCTTCACTTCATATCTCCAACTTGACCTGTGTGACACCTTACAAGAGAGTGGTTCTCTGCATCCACCAGACCCCTGAGGCAGTGGCCACATGTATAACAGTTTGTCTGTCTGCCCACTGAGAGGTTAGTTTCATCTTGCCCTTTTATCCACTAATTATCCATTAGCCAGTTTTAACTCAGGCTTCATCAAGTAGCCCTCCATTAGGGAAATTTGCATTCCATCATACTCAAATATTGCATTAATGCCACAAAGCAGAGTGGAAGAGAAATGAAAAGAGATGGCAAAGAGGCATAAAAGAGGTAGGGGGGGGGGGGGGGGGCGGGGGTGATACATATGTGAGAAATATTCAGTTGCCTAGCAAGTTTTTTAAATGCTCTTTTCTGACAGTAAAGTTTTGTGTGTGCATGCATGAACACATCTGCCACAGTGCTTGAAAAATGACACCTATTTAAATGGCGCTTGTTCCGAATATGCTTTTAAATCCGTGCTTATATAGCCGACGTGCATTACTGATTCTCAAGTGGCTAAAAAGCACAGATCCTGCCATTTAAAAGCAGAAAAGTGACATTACTCTCAACTCAAAAATTACCCGACCCACTCATTTTTCTCCCACAAGCGTTATGTTTCATACACACACAACAATTCAAATAGAAGGTATTTTTAAGCTTTTAAATAAACAGTTCGCCACAGTATCACACAAATTCAGCTTTGCAAAAAAAGAAAAGTTTGTGTATTATTTTCTCACCACTGCACCCCCCCCCCCCCCCAACAGTGCATCATTAAAAGAAAAAAGAAAAAAAGAAACATATTTCCAGGTTGTTAAAAGGGCCTAAAAAAAACTTCCACTTTCCTCTCTTTATATTGGTGTTCACAGAAGAAAAAAGAAACCCTGCCTAAGCTCAGCCAGCTGGGAATCTGAATACTGTTAAAAACTAAACTGTTTCAAGGGTTCCAGAGTGTACTTCTAATTTGACACCTGAAGAGTTGAATTCCGACAATAGCTCACCTTCTGCAGCAGCTGCGAGCCAGAGTACTTTGCTGAGATGGACTTCATCTCTCCACCAAACGCTGATGCCCACAGCTTCACCCTGCAGATATCAAAACATAGGCACCATGCACGCAGGCAAGACAGAAATGAAAAAAACGAGTTAATAAATAAAAATGAACATTAACTTGAAGAAAATGTTTTGTTTTGAATGTATAAAGTAGATTAAAATATTCTTTAAATATAATAACATAGAAACGATGAGGAAATACAGCCCATAAGGTCATAAGAGAGTCGTACGGCCGTTTTATTTTTTCCTCTCTTTTTGTTTGAAGTCTTGCTTTGAAACCACTTTGAAACGGAGCACTTTTGCGTAAAAGGACATCTACTTACACAGACGGAGGGATGCTTTGGTGGGTTCCTCCCACCAAAGTGACCCTGATGCTTAGAGTTGATAAAAGTAAGAGCAGCCACGTACACCCAGCACTGAAAACCACACAGCTCCGATCCACCTGCATCTTGGGCAAAAATAACGCCCCTACGCGCACAGAGCGAGTTTTGAGCTTATGCTGCCACCGTAGAGATTTCCCCTCCAGAGAATCCAAATTTTAAAAGAAAAAAAAATTGGGAAGATCAAAAGTCACCTATGCTGACTGACTAAATTATTCATGGTAATATGTCCAGCTGTGCAGCTGGCGTGGGACGCGGGATGAGCGATGCGCCTTGGCAAGCGGCAGAATCCTCAGCTGTGTGAGTTATCCAAAGTGCTGCGGTGTGGCCCCGCTGACCGGCGCGGTGCACACCGCTATGCTGAGCGACGGAAAGTGGAGCTTGTGTCCACCGGTACGGAAAGTCCTCTTGGTCCTCTTAGACTGTCAGACCTCACCCAGCGAGAACACAGAGTGGAGGTTCTGGGGGAACCGGGGAGATCATCAAACGATGCAGAGCACAAGAGCACGCCCACTTCTATTTGAATGAAGCGACTAGTCTCTCTCACTTTCTCTCTCTTTCTCCCTCTCTGTCTGGAAACACACACACACACACAAAATCTGAGGAAAGGCTACAGAGGGTGCCGTTTTTGTTGTTGCTGAATTACGCCATACTTGGGACTTGCCCCTCTTGTGCTCCCTCTCTTCCCCACTCACAGGCTCTAATACAAGGCTATAATAGCTATAGCCTTTAGCTTTCATGTCAGATCAAGTCATGCGCTGTATGCCCAGTTCACTGAAGCAGGAATGACTGCTAAAGTGCGGATGAAAGAGGGAGAACAGAAAAAAGTGTGTATATAAAAAGACAGTAGGAAATGGGGGTGTCCGGCCTCTTGGAAGGAGGGAAGAACCAGATAAGTCTGGAGTGGCAGTGTGTGGGCATATGGGCTGTGAAAGAGGATGAGTCCCCAGGCAACGGACCCTGTGTAATGGATCGCATTTCACATAGAAGGAAGGATTCTGGGGGATCTACTGACTGAACAGCCTACTTCTACCCCCTCCAGAGGGGCCGCTTAAAGATGATTGCTTGCCTACAAAAGATTCACCTTTGACAAATATGGGTCAAACACCAGTGAGAAACAGCAGGTCAGGGTCAACTCCACAAAACAATCATACTGTAGTTGGTGGAGACCTGATTGACCACTTTTGGTATCACGGAGAGAAGTCACATTCAGTCAACAGCATTTTTTTTTTTTTTTTATTATCTGCCAGTTACTTAATAGTTATGTTTGTTGCTTTTCCCTAAGAGGTCAGGGCTTTATTGTCACTGTTGGAGATGTTGCTCAACAAAAGCAATGCATTATCTTACTTAATTACTCTCTGGAGAGAGTACTGTAATTCATTACACAACTCATTAGATTACTTTTGTGTTAAGACGGCCTGAGATGCCTTGCCAGATAATTAACAACATAAAAGTTGCTAGCTTTTTCTCGGCATGTAGTCTGTGCAGATGCTTGCAAAGTGTCTCTTTGAGTGCAGCGCTCGTTTCTGGCAATTTACCATCAAGTTTTTGTCCTTTAATGCTACAAAACAGACCTTATCTTCACTCCTCACCAGTTGCAGACAACTCCACCATTTTCCTACTCCCTGCGCATGAACTGAAGTTAGCTGATTGTAGCAAGTGTTTTTTTTTTTCTTTCTATCTGCCCATCCTGCAGACAACAAGAACCTTTGTAATGCAAGTAATGGCATAATTGTAACTGTAATGTGATTCCTGAATTTTCTACAAATGCTCAAGTGTCTGACAAACAGCTGAGTAAGAGTATAACGCTGAGTGAGCTATCCAAAACCTGTGGAAGTGACCCTGAAATGTCACTAGAGTACCTTTCAAATATGAAAAACTTCAGTTGTTTTTTATCCTACCAATAGCCCCAAAAGTAAGATTTTCATATTAGTATCATGTAAGCAGAAGACTAATCAGCACATTTTCTAACTAGACAAAATCTCTGCAGTTCTTACACATAAAGCTCCACATTTCTATATGTAAATAATGGTAATGGTACATAAATTTTGTTATGAACAGGCACAATTAAGAACTGAATAACAATGCATCAAATGAATACAATGTAACAACAAGTCTACATTAGAATCTGGAGTTTGAAATATTTAAAATGTAATCGAGCCCAACAAACAACACAACTGTGTTATTAGAAATGCAGAATCAACTTGTTTTAGTGTTTAATCCATACTAGAAACTAAAAGCGAGGATATTTTAGCGTGAAATTGAACTCCCATTTCTCATCATTTTGCTCCTATTTCTATCAAAAAGAATGTTAACACTGTGGCAGCCCTACAGCACACAGAAAAGATTGATACGAAAAAAATATATAAAAACATATATAAAAGAATTCATCATCTTTCATGAGGTGAATTGATTACATATCACATCTGAAACAGTCACAAGAAACCTGAACAATGAGGAGAAAATATCAGCTGTGGTAGTTGGAGTGATTTTTTCTTTGTGAATGGGAGTTTTTATCCGCAAGGCTAATGTCTCCCCAGAGAGTTCTTGAGTGCAAAGTGTTATTGTGTATCGTAATATTCCTGAGCTAAGTACAACCATTTCACTTGAAAGTACTATGTGATCTGAATAACAGAAGCTGTAGCAGGTGGAGGGAATAGCTAAGTAGAAACCAAAATAAAATATACTAAAGAAAAAAATATCTGTGCAGTTCAGATCAAGAGAGGAATAAGTATCAGGGGTGTGTAAGCACTGAGTAGATGTTTTGTTTTTCTGGTCTTTTTGGCTTTGTTTTCTTTCCCTCCTCATCTTATTCAATAACTTGCAATTATTTACACCGTTGAGTCCAATAGATTTTGTCAACTTAAGTTGAAGAAATAATCTAGCATAAAATCACTCATATCACTTGCAACAGCTTCGAGCCATGACACAGAAGATACAGCTAGTTAGGAGCAAAGTGACATTGTTCCACTGATAATATTTATTAAATTAAAAAAAATAATAATCTGTTCTAGTAGCTGGGTAGGAGAAAAGCATGCTTCCACATAATTCCATGCGTATCAGCTAGAGGCAAACCCGTTTTTCTGGATGGTTGGGGCAATGAGGTAGGGCGCTAAAGTCTGGATTAGCAAGGGATTCGTTTACACAGTACAGTCAACCTTGAAAGCAATAAAGAGGATGCAGTTGCCGGGGGATGAAGTTAATAATGTAGTGAGAAAAAAAATGAAATTATTAGAGAACATAAAAAAATAAATGTGATCATTTATTTGTAGACAGTAAAGGGATAATGGGTTACATCCGACAGAAAAAACAAACAAAAAAAAAAAACATAAGATCTGACATATGGTCTAATGATTCAGTCTTCTCTTCCAGCCATGAAATCCCTCGTTTTGCCTCTGAGCTCCAACTTCCTCTGTTCTCTGGGTTGTAATCACACCTGATTTTGGAGAGTAGAGTGTGCCGTGCTGGTAGCAGATCTGGACCTGACATTACAGCAAAGAAAAATAACAGTGTTACATCTCCAGTGTTATTTTTGGTATGTTTTGTTTTTTTTGTTTTGCTTTTTGTTTGGTTTTTTTTTTGGTTGGATATATGAAAGATTTAGTGCATAAATGCATGGTTTTGCCCCTGCCGCTTTAGTCCCCAGCTGACCTCACATTATTGTGTTTTTAAATAGTTCCTGGAACCCCAATAACCTCTAAGATTTGTGGTTGTAGATCCAGTGTTTGAAAAACTAGACTAGTTACTAATATACTGATGTTACTGAGAGATGGAAATGTACTAAACAGCTAAAATAATAAATACAAACATACATAGGACTATAACTAGCATGAAAGCTGTGGTAGCCATGGGCATGTTTTCTTTTCTTTTGTCCATCCCTAGGCTGACCTTAGGGTTACCTGCTGTTCTGTGCCTCCGGCAGCTAATTATCACCAAGGTCAATTCTGTATACAACTGCAGAATATCAGATCAGAGGAAAGGGTGGCTGCACTGGCCTGATTGACCTGGATTTGATGATATTTCAGTGAGCTTCAGCTGGGTCACATACATATTTGCTTTTTATCATGCTCCCAACATCATCAGGATTTATTTGGCTCTACCTTGCCTCCCCAACAACATTTAGGTGGTATTTTAGCATCAGAGTGAGAGTTATGAGTGAGAAAGCAATAATTAGTGTCCTGATGAAACAATACCTGGGTATTTGGAAAATGACTCCTCTAACAAAGCTTATTAAACCAACTTGTTCCCAATATAGTCACCACAGTCAGGTAGCTTCCAGTGTAACATCTTACACTGTCATGATCCCTGGGTCTTGGACACAGAGCTCTGAGTTTTGTTTTTGGTTCTGAGAAAGGATTTCTGTTCAACTTTAGTCTTCTGTTTGTGGTTTGATCCTATGTTCCCTGGTGCTCATGAGTGTTTGTTATTTTTGTGCTTGAGTCCCTTCCTGAGCTTTTGTTGATTATAGGTTTGTTAGTCCCCTTTTGTAATCCCATTTGTTCCCTCAGTCTTGTCTCTGCATCTATCTTTAGTCTCTATATGAAGTTTGCATGTGAGTCTGTAATTGTTACATCCTGTTTTACTTTGGTGGTCTTTTGTCGTCTTCAGTCATTAGTATGGGCCCCACACATACTTTAAGCATACAACCAGGTCCTGCTCTGACTTAACTGATAAATAGAAGCTGGACTACAATTGTAAACCATAAGGTTTTCAGTACCAAAACTCTTTTCCCTCGCCCACAGACGTCTGCATATTCATATGCAGATGTCTGTTTGCAGAGATTAGATTGACCATCAGTGTACAGACAGTGACAGGTCTACTCCCACTATAAATAATTTTTGTAAGGCTCAGAGTTCACATTACTCTGCAAATGCCTTCCTTAAATTCAGTTATTAATGAGATGCCAAAGAGCTTCCCCATGAGCTCTGGTAGGGAAATATTCAACTTTATTCGATGGGACTCGGCACTGCTGGCCCTCGAATATGCACAGTCACTGTCACAGATCAAAATATCCATTACACTCAAGATTCGTGGGCTTGAGGACAAAGTGCACCAAGCTTGCCATGGCGTACAGCAGGAGGCTGCAGAAGCCCCGGCATGAGTTCCTGCCTAGTGTGTCACCTGAGTGTAACAGAGAAGGAAAAATGAATGATTACTGGTCTTTCCTGCAATGCTGATAAAATGTGATATGAATGAAGGTTTTTAAAGGAATCATAGTAGCTGCTATAAACATAACTAAAAGTTCAGTGATTGCCTGGACTCTTGAAGCTTTCCTGCAGAGCTGGTGAAAGGTAGCCTGATTTTCTAAACTAGCATCTGCTCTTTAGAAAACTAGCGCGGATGTTTCAGTGCCATTTTAAAACATTCAGAAATGTGTTAAATGGCTTTACTGACTCAGATTCAACAAACTGCTCAACATTTATTATATGGAATCCAAAATTATACTTTAAATGTGTTTATTGCAATAAAAGGTTAAAGGTGCAAAATGTTTAGTTTGTTAAAATAGATCTTCGGCTGTCAAAAGTTCAGGAATTCCTCCTTGAATAAATGCCGACTACTTATTATGGCAAGATTTTTTCGCTGAGATTATCTGCATAGGAGGCCCGAGGCGTAAGCAGGATACAGTTAGCAGCTGCTTTCAGCCCCAAAACCTCTAGAAGCAAATTATAAACTCCATTCAGTTTTTCTTAATAATTCAGGCATTCATTAATATCTG
This sequence comes from Archocentrus centrarchus, assembly GCF_007364275.1. Lineage (NCBI taxonomy): Eukaryota > Metazoa > Chordata > Actinopteri > Cichliformes > Cichlidae > Archocentrus > Archocentrus centrarchus. The sequence continues at coordinate 18,091,019 of NC_044352.1, forward strand.
TTGCACTTTGTGAAAACTAACTGAACACTATAAAGCCACTTGCCGCTACAAGCTCAAGTGCAACAGGGAAACAGGGAAAGAGATGCAGCAGCTGCCATTTTTGCATTTTCATTTGACAAGCAGTCGGAAAGAAAGAAAAACAGCTTGTTCAGCAAAAAAGAAGAAAGAAAGAGAGAAATGAAGAGGTGAAGACATCTTGTGAAAAGTATGAGGAGGATGATAGGGTGAAAGTAACTGCTTTCTTAAATCTCACCGACGATGAACTTGTCATTGAAAAAAATGTTCGTAACTGGGACGCATATTAGTGAGGATTAATGTGTTTAAGACAATTAAACACTGTCATTCCTTTGGCCGGAGATAAGAATCAGAACATTGACCCATTTCTAAAAGAGAAATGAGCTGATGAAACACTGTAAGCCCCAGAATAGACAACAGAACAGTGATATTGGTGAGCTGTTATGCTGCATGTACTCAAAGAGGAACATCATGTAACCAAAAAATATTTTTACCGACATGCTCTGTAGACTCAGGAGAACCTGTGTGCCTTCTATGTGATTCAGAAATTGCTGATGTCTTGGGCATGGAGTACGACCAATGTACCTTTGCTTATGAACCACGCTGAGAAGAAAGGGAAGATATCTGGCACTCACTGACCATGATCTTCACAACCAGGCACACTGTAGCTCCCCACCACCAAACTGAGTGGAAGCTACAAGGACCTCAATTAGCAGAGAAATTAGGTCATATATTAAAACAATGAAGCATCTGTGTGACGAGGGGTGGAGATGGACAGAGAGGAGCTGAGAAAGGGAAATGAGAATGCATGAATAGAGAGGAACAAGACAAGAAGAAAAGGGATAAATAATGAGATGAAAAACAGGGAGAATGGAAGAGATGCTATGATGCTAAAACATAAATCAATGAAAGAAGGTGCAAAAGGTCTGTAAATTGAAGGCATCGAGAGCGCAGCAGGAGTGTGGTAGGAAAGGAGAAAGAGTTGTCAGGTCATATAATTTGGTATTTAAAAGTCTGTCTCATTAGAAATCAGTGAGTGACAAATCAGCATGACTTTCCACACCTCAGGTTTGTGAGGAAACGCGAGGAGTCACGCTGACTTCTCAGCTGCCGACCAGCGCACAGTGATAACCCCATAATTTGCACAAATTTTGACATGAACGTTTACGGTCTGTCAACACCTCAGTATATTCCTTTGTTTTTCATGTCATCAAAAGTGCAATCACGGAACAAAGAAAGCTGAATAGTTTTAAATAACTTTAATGATTCATTGTTTGAATACAAAGAGGAAAAAGGTATTCCAAATATTTACGACAGCGATGCACAACAGACACAAGAGGCACAGGCCCGTGTTTGTGCATGTATGCTGTCGTGTCTGCACTCCTGTTCCTGATCCCATCGCACACTTCACACTTTAAACTGTCCTCACACTGAGCTTCACATTCAACGTAAGCCCAGTAACAAAAGAAAGTAGGGTCGTACTGTAGATATGCATATCATCTTAAATAATGCTGATACTAAAAGCATTATGAAAACATGCATAATTAAAGACACTCTACCTAAAAATAGAACACAGAAAAAAAAGGAGGTATAAATAACGAGACGAGTCAGACATAAGAGAAAGACGGAAAGGATGACAGAGGAATGATGCCCATGGCCATGGCGATAATAAAGCAAAAACAAAAATAAACCCAACACACAAATTGTGTGGACAGTCTGACTTCTGCATTACTGTGTAAACTTGTCGATTTTCTTTCCCTTCTTCAAACAAACAGTGCGAAATGACTCAAGCAGCTGTCTGATTGCTTCAAAGAGAAGACTTGATGGCAGCGGCGACTTCATTATGTGGAGAAATAACAGGCAGCCAGAGAAGCTGTCTGCAATATTGCATTGTTTTGTGTAGCATATAAAAATGGCGCCAAAGTGTTACATTACATTCGCAACCATGTTCACAACTGATTGTGCCCAGAGCGTCCCATTCCATTTCACATCCCCCTGCCACTTCAATTAAGAAAAAACACCTTGCTGTTACAGTTCCCTCCTTAGCCCCATTATTCTCTCTCTCATTTATTTTCCCCATCCCTTCCATCATCAGCTTATTTCAGATATGCAATCTCCTTTTATCTTTTCCCTGTGTCTCACTGGCCCTGCTCAGTGCACCTTATTAAAATGTATATTTTCAAACTTATTCTTCAAAGGCAAACTGTTTGCCGGGAGAACTAAGCCATGCCCTGTGTTACAGGAAATTACTGTGAGAATGAACACAACAAGATAGCCCAGCCAGCACCTTTCCTTTTTTTTTTGCTGTTTTCTCTGCATTAGTTCAGGAACTCTGTGCAGTTCAACTGCAAAAAGCTGAGTGACTAAACTGTATATACTTTCATCATTACATCACAGTTTATCAGTGTTTCTTCACATTTTGAAATGCAGCCCATGCACTTGGCACAGCTGTCAAAGCAGCCTATTTTTAGCCTTTAATAAGAGCAAAATCTATCTCTACAGCACACATTCTGTAACCCAAATGTGTTTTTACAAAACAGCCAAGCATATCTTTAAATAAAATGACTTAGCGTACTGTGGAACAGCACACAGTGGAGCTCCTCTGATCCACCCTTGGACTGTTTATTTGTTTAAGCCCCATAGTCTAGGCTGTCTTGTTGATAACCAACTCATTTGCAATGATAACATGCCCAAGAGGCGAAAATGAGGCCATTCACCGCGGCTGTGCTGATAGCGGATGAGGAACTCAGAAGCTGTGATTGGCTTTGACTGTGATGTTGAATTAATAGTCGACTCACCGAGTTCTAACGTACATCAAAGTGCCCCATTGGACCAAATCAGTGATTGGCAGAGCAGAATATCCTGGCACTGACGTGGTGGGCTGTGTTATCTCAAACTATTTACCACAGTGGACACACCAAACAAGAATTATACCAAGAAAAATGGGAGGGGGAAATGAAAATTTGAATAAACAGGGAGATTTTATTGTCTTGAGTCTTTTTTAAAACAGGGACGCTGCCATCAGGTTTGACCCCAACAGTCTTGTTAAAAAAAAAAAAAAGCGCATGAACAGAGATTCATAAAAACATCCAACTTTACCCACCTTCCATCTTCAGTGTCTTTCCAATCTCCTGTGCAACCAGAATAAAAAGCAGCTTAGACAGTGGGACCCTGCCACAGTTTGGCTGCAACAAAGGAATTGCACAGAGTACCCTGTGGGCCTGTGCTTTCTGGCTGGCAGCTTTACATATAAAACAGGCAGCCTATCTGTCTCTGCACAGGCTGCGGCCAAAAGTCCGAATCCCCAGCTTTGAACACTCTGCGGATCCTGGCTCTGGAGTTCTGTACAGGGTGAGATTAACAACAAACACTAAACATTACTCTTCTGCTCATGTCTCAGAGAAGAAGGGAAAACATTGAATTGCCGAGACGTTTGGTCAAATACAAGTCTGAGCTTCGCTCTGAGAACACTGAATTTTTGACAGTGTCCTTCAAAGTGACTGATAAATCTTCATTAGTCTTCCTTGAATGCTGTGTTGGTTAAATCCAAGTGTTAAAGTGTCAAATTCAAATCAACATTTTGAACTGCTGTATTGCATGGTAGTGCCACGCCGATTTGGTTTTAGAACAAGGTGATCTCATGGATCACATGGCACGCTCCTACTTTTAAATAAATGTTTGGATTCGGTCTTTACATTGGATTTTATATCACCGTTAGGGCCAAAACTTATTATAGCTGATTCATCAGGAGTTACAGCACAGGCAAACAAAAACACTGTGACGCAAGTGAACACTGACATCTAGAGCATGTTATATGAAGCTACATTTAACTAATGTGAGGCAAGCCAAAATAGGGCTCAGCAATTAATTAAATAGATTTTTTTTTTTTTGGTTCCTGATAAACAAGATAATTGAGGAAAAAATAATTACCATACCACATTCATTTTGAAGTGATGCTCTTGTTTTGTCTTGGGTTCTGAATCCACTGCAGTCCTTTACTTTTTTGTACCTGTTAATGGCATTATCATCATATTTGTTTTCGTATTGCCTGGTACATGGTCATAATATAGTATCCCGCTGTTCCCTGAAACACACATTACGGAATGCATACCTAAACTGACCCTCTAGTGGACTCGGTAGGTAGGTAATATAAAACAACTATTAGTTGCAGTATTGCAGTCACACAATCACAGATTTCTCATTCTGAAAGAGTGCATCATTTGACATCTTTTTTCTACTGTAAGTTAGGTCAGCCAAAATGATAGCTGCTGCACGTTGTACAATAAGTTGCCTCAGACACCGAAAAAATCTGAGACCATGCAAAAAATTCTAGAAAGAACTGCGAAATAACAGGAATATTTCAGGATTTAGAAACATTTCAAAACACAAGAAGTTACAGCATGTAAAATGAAGAAAACTTTCAGATGTTGAACATTTTCTACATCAGTAATCAATATTAAGCAAATCTGTTGCACTGACTACGCTAATTCCTTTGTGCAAAAGGTCAGATTTCCTCGAGCTGTGTCCTTTCCACTGAAGAAGTGTTCACATTACACTTTCAAAATTTTATCTACTTGCGGTGTGTGTGAAAAGGTGTTTTGCTCCCCTTTTTGCATATTTGTCAGACGTTCATGCTTTCGGATCATCTAACAAATGCTATCCAAACCTACCTGTGAAAAAGTAACTGAATTTTTTCAAGAACAGCAGAGAAATAAAGTCATTGACATCTATCAATCTGGAATATTAGTGAACATAAACAGGAGTGCCTACCAAAATTACTCCAGGAGCACATCAATGATTCACCCAGGAGGTCACAAAAGAACCCAGAACAACATCTAAAGAACTGCAGGCCTCACTTGCCTCAGTTAAGGTCAGAGTTCATGATTCAACAATAAGAATGCAACTGGGCAAAATGGCATTCAAGGGAGAGTTCCAAGGCAAAAACCACTGCTGACCAAAAAGAACACAAAGGCTCCTCTCACATTTGCCAAAAACATCTTGATGATCCCCAAGATTTTTTTTTTTTGGGGGGGGGTATTCTGTGGACTGATGATAGAAAAGCTGTTAATTGATGGAGCCATAAATTCTGCTCTCTACCAGAAAATCCTGAAGGAGAATGTCCAGCCATCAGCCTGAAAGCTCAAGCTCACTTGGGTTTTGCAGCAGTGCAATGATCAGAAACACACCAGTAAGTCCACCAATGGCTCAAAAAAACAAAACAAAATGAAGGTTTTGGAGTGGCCTAGTCAAAGTCCAGGCTTAATTCAGATTGAGATGCACTGGCATGACCTTAAACAGGCTGTGCTCCAAAACCCTCCAATGTGGCTGAATTCTGCAAAGAAGAGTGGGCGAAAATTTCTCCACAGCAATGTGGAAGACTCATTGCCAGTTATTGCAAACACTTGATTGCAGTTCTTGCTGACAAGGGTGGCACAACCAGTTATTAGTTTTAGGGGCAATTAGGTTTCCACATAGGGCCAGGTAGGTTTGGATAGCTTTTTTTCCCTTAATAAATGAAATCCATCCATCCATGCTCTTCTGCTTATCCTGTTCAGCATCAGGGGGGGGGGGGGGGGCTGGAGCCTATCATAACCCCACATAACCCCGGTAACTGCATGTCTTTGGACTGTGGGAGGAAACCGAGAAAACCCATGCAAACACAGGAAGAACATGCAAAAAAAGGTGGAATTGAACCTAGGACCTTCTTGTTGTGAGGCACCAACGCGAACCACCACACCACCATACTGCCCCGAAATGACTCAGATTGTTAAGCTGATCTTTTTGAGTACAGATTTTAGTGAACAATACATCAACAGTAAGACCGCTTGTGTTCTGTTTGAAATGCAATAGCAAGGATTTGACACAAGATGTTGCCATTTTTCTATGTTAAAAACAAACCCTTCATGGTAATTCAGCGTTTGAGAAACCTTCACTCTTTCATTAGTGTACAGCGATGCATGTTTACTTGGAAATACAAATATAAGCTTTTACTCCATTACAATTTCAATGACCAGTGAGAAATGTGAAAATGTATCTTTAATGATAAATCCTGCTGGTCAAATGTCTAATTACATTTTTATTTCTCCAAACATTTAATGTACAGTTGGACATTTACATGGCTATATTAAAGTTCTGACCTCATAGTTAAGCCAGGTTTATACAATCTAAGATTCTTATTTTGTAAAAAATGAAAAATTATTCCTACCATTAATGGTAAGTTATCTGGTAAGGAACAGTTAATATGTATAGTCATGTAAAAAAGGAAGGTTTGGACTTTGATTGGGCAACTGCACCAACTTGATTCTTTTCAGCTATTCTGTTCTCAGTTTGCTGCTTGTTTGGGATCACTGTCCTGTTGCATGACCCAGTTTCAACCAAGCTTTAGTTGTAAGACAGATGGGCTCACATTTGTCTCTAGAATATTTTGATATAACAAATATTTAATATTTTTAATAATAAATTAGATATGTATAATGAATTAGATATATATAATACTTATAGAGTACCAGTCAAAAGTTTGGACATGGGTGAGTGTGTCCAAACTTTATATATCTAATTTGTGGAAATGTGGAAAATATGTGTGTGCAGCACCTGTTTTCTTCAGTGGTAATTTTTTAATATAATTTTTATCCTAATGGACTTAAATAACTCCAATGTGTTTAAGCAAGAACTTTCTGCAGTGACCCAACCTTTGCATCACACCTTGAAATCTACACCTATGATGCTGGTAATAGGTGTTACTGCCAAGTGCTAGTTGATAGGATCACTTGTTGCCACTAGGTGTCTCTGTAGCATTTCAGCTGCTGTGGGTGATGTTAAAACATGGTGGCTGAAATTTACTGTTTGAGAATTATCCATTATCATGGAGTCATGTTATAGGCAAGTCTAGACTGGGGTACATAAACCACCTGTTTCAGTGGCATGCAGGTGAGTGATTTAATGTAAACTCTTAAAATATTTCAAACAGATATATCCTGTACTTTTCAAAAGCAGAAAAGAGATGACATTGAGGCTCTGGTTTGAGATTGCAATTCATCTTATGTCTACAATTGCCTTGGTAGTATCCATGTTTCATTGGACAGCAGCAGGTAAGACATTTTAGGTCAGAGAAAGGTGAGAAGAGAGAGCAGATGCACACGTTTGCAGGGGGATGACCTGGTGCCAGACCCTGTGCTGGAAAAGTGAAGTTCAAATAACAGTTAACAACATGAACAAACTGTTTGAAACAATACTATGCAGTCGAGTTACTAAAAGGAAAATGTGGCGATACATTGGAATAAGTGTACTGATGTCTGAAGAGCAAACTACGTAACATACAGAGACAACAGACTTTTTTCCTCTGAATATCTTTTATTATTCAATCTACATCAGTCTGTCCTCAGACAAACTGCCTCCAATCTTTTCATAGTTTGTAGGATACATTTATGACCAAAGAACACATTTCACACTGCTACAGATTGACAGAACTGCCATATTGAATGTTAAGATATCTATTTACTGTCATGCTGAGTGTTTTTATCAGAAGTAATGACTTACTGATGCTGTTACTGCTGCTAGTGTGGCATCTGGCATTATAATGGCATCTATGAGTCCTGATGGGTGGACGGCATTCCATAGCATTGTCCTTCTATGGTAGGAATTTGCACTGTAATTTACAGTTTGATGAAACTGGACCTTACATTGTCTAGCCCAGCATAAAACAAATAGACAAACAATGTAACATGTTAATCCTTTGTAGTAAAAATCATATGCATTGATACTTTCACCAGTCTTTGTAGCACAATGTCTTACTTGCACCTATGTTTATTACTTGTGCAGTACTTGAAGATAGTAAACAGCTATGATCGTATAGAGATCTTAATGTATCTACAGCTTTGTATATCCTTTTGGTTATGGGGATTAGCATAGTCATCCTGTACCTAATAATATTTCATGATTACAATGTATATAAAAAAAAGACCCCCGCAGAGTGACGCTTCTGTACATGTTGTGTGTCTTTTTTTGTTTTGTACATAGCTGTAATAGTTAGCTTTTATTTTCACATTGTCTCACTATGTTTCTCACCATAATTTATGGCAACTCCTTTGTAGCTTCACTTTGGCAGTCAGATCCAGTGGTGCAGATGGAGGACCCATGGCCTCCCTTGGTCAAACAATGAGGGTCGTTTCATCCCAAGACCCGCATTCCTGCCATGCCCTCAGACGGGCCGTCTTGTGCAGCATAGTTCCTTGTAGAGTCTTTGAGTTTGTGGTTAGTGTTGTCACGACTAACCAATGTTGTGCTAGTTAGTAGAAACCCCCTTATCTTGCTGGTCTGTAAAAGGCCATTTCACAGTTAAGTTCCAAGCAGCAGTCTTGTTCAGGGGCAGGGTGAGAGATGCCAGAGGATCTGAAGGGCCAGCAGTGTCGGTCCATTCACTCCAGCCAGATGCTAGACCAGTGGGTCGAAATGTTTCCCTTTGCTTACAGTCCAAAGCTTTTCAAGCTCCTTCTACTTTGTGCCATATCTGATTATTTTAAGCTGCAACTTAAGCCAGCCTCTCTGTAATCCTTATTATTAGGAAACACTGCAATAGCCAAAGCAGCATGTAGTTAATACGGCTATCTCTGCTATCAAACTGGCTGTTTGAAGTATTTCCTACAGCAATGTCAGACAAAGTACTGTAATGAAAGCTTGTCGGCCATGTAATGCATACATTTAAGCATCTGATGTTAGCTGTATTAACTACACTTGCTAGCTTGTTAAGGTGTTTAATGGCTGACTGGGGTAAAGACCTGTATACACTGTTGCCCTTCAGGGCCCCAGGATAGACCTTGACCTTTGACATTAGGGTCATGAGCCACCTGCGGGAGAGGCTTGAACATCCAAACGGACGCCAAATGGACGCCAAGATGCAGGTCAATGAGGAAAGAAGAAAAAGTATCCCACCACGGTCTACATTTACTTAAAGTGGTTAAGACTTAGAAGGTTTTCATATGAACAGGCAAAGTTGTCATTTTGTTAAAGAAATATTCAGTGGAGGATACTTTCTCAATCTTGTAGTCCCTTGCACTCCCCTCAGCCTTGCTTCTCAGCTTTCTCTCCCTCTCTCCCCTGCCATCCTCTGGCTCTTCTTTTCCCTTCACAGACTGTTTTTGTCTGGCAACTCTGCCTCTGGACTACGGGGAAAGTAGACTGTGGCTTTGTGCTCCTCGTAGCGGTCGATGTGCTTGAGGTGTACCACCATATGCAGGGCATAGGCTAAGACGAGGAGCAGAATCAAAGACGTCACCAAGCCCATCAGGATGGCGGGTGTCAGGAAAGTAGCACAGTCACTGGCCGATGCAAACTTGTCTGACTGAACATTGAAGGCCTGGATCTGGAAGAGCAAAGAGAAGCCAGAAAGATGAGATTAGGCTGAACTAAAAGAGGACAACTGGCTCTTCCTGGGCTTACCACGCATAGAGAAACTGGGCAGATGGACAGGTTGAGACAGCCTAAGCAGATGGCTAAACAGACAGAGTGGAAACAGACTGACAGTCTGCCAAACAGGCAGCAAAAGGACAGACTGACTGACCTATGACCAAAGAGGCGTAGCACAAAGGCAAAAAGCTGGCAAACACAGTTACATGCACACATATAGAGAATGGGACAGACAATGATATAACAACAAATGTGCAGACATTATTAGAAGAATTACACAACAAAGGCTGTGTCCTTTGTGCGACAGTGTACCTGGAAATCAGTGAACGTGATGTGCCAATTAGCAGATGTGTCAGTGTGGGAGCTGGGCACTAGCAGGGTGTCATATTTGTGCAGGCTGCTGACGTGCTGGCAATGGTAGGATGAAGTGGCAGGAGCGTAGACCTCGCTGGCATTGAAGGTAGCCTCTTGGGTCCAGTTGTAGTGGATGTGGACGCTGTCTAGTGTGAACCAGTTTTGACCAGCTGCCTCGTAAAAAGTATTGGACATCTGTAGTCTGGTGGAGGAGACAGTGCAGTTAGTTACATGCACAGTCCACTCATGGGCACTTATGCGGTATACTCTAAGACAGTAATAATGTACAGTGTTAAATAAAATGTAAGATGTTAGTAAGTGAAGTTTCGCTGTATTAGGCAAGTGCACTTTCACCTGATTACAAGACCTCGCAAGTCCTCCACATCGCCAAACCTTAAAGAAAGCCTTGGGAGAACAAGAAAAACAATGTAAACACTTAGACAGCAACCCAGAGGAACTGTTAACTGATGAAAATGCATTTTAAGATCATTTTATTTCTACTGCCTTGTCTGACAGCACGGTTTGTAAAAAAACAAAAAATGCATCATGTATGTGTACTGTTAAAGCAACATACACTAAAAAAAACAAAGCTCAAGGGGTGCTCAGTGACTTACGTGGCTTTCTCCTTGGTGCAGACGGAGCCTTTCGTGTCCACGGGTGAGTTGGGGTTAAAGACCCGCTCAGTCAGATCAATAAATGTATGGTTTCTGTAGCGGATTGCGAGCCGCTTTGCCTTAAACAGAATGCAAGTCTTCCCATTGTAAGACACACTCAGCGGGCCATAAGGCCCCATCAGAGACTGGAGCAGCTTCCTCTTACTGTGAGACATCCAGGCTGGGTGCCAGTTAAAAGGCTGCCAACACATAAAGAAAGCAATTAAGCACAGGATTAATTTTTTTTTTTTTAAAAACTACCGTAAATTTGCAGACAAAGTGCATATAGCTGCAGTTCTGCATCCTTGACTTCTTCCTTCTGTGATTCTGAAAATTATACATGCTTTTCCCTATTTCAGAGTCTGGAAATAGCTGCGTGCCCTGATGAAACTGGAGAATGATCAAAATGTCACAGTGTGTTCGCTAAAGTTAAATGCTGTGTAGACATCAAAGGAATTATATTTGTTCTTGCTGACGCCAATAAAAATGATAAATGATGGATCTAAACTGTTTATTGCTTTGTTTGTGAATGTATTTCTACAGAAACATAATGTGAGGTTAGATTATATAAACAAATGGTACATTTGGGCAATATTTCAAGGCAAAATATTTTTTTAATCATCAAAAAATCACAGGGAATTGTCTTAAATGACCAAAAGATATTTTTTTTAAACTGATACAATTGGTAAACTGATAAAACTTTAGAAACTTTTTTCAGAAAAACAGACTCTGGTAGATCAAGCCACTTAACAAGGACCCAGCTTTGGAGATCACAAAATCAAGTTATCCCATTCCTCGATCTCTGTGACCGTTTCTGTCGTTGTTGCTCTTCCACAGCATGTGTGAGCGTGATACGTGCATACAATCACCTTCCAGCTCTTGATTTATTTCCACGCCAAGCAAGCTTGACTTAATGCACAATCTAGCATGCCTCCTTTTTATGCATGCAGTGATATTTGATTTCGAAAGGGCAAGTTAAAAATCACCTTTCTGTCAAGCTTGTCATCGTGATTATAATTTCACTCGTGTGTAAAGTTCAGTGGTCCAGCCGCCACTTGAATGCCAAATGAGGACAGAGCGGTGCAGGAAGAAAACAGGAATTTTCTGAATTTGCAGATATTTGTGTGGCAGCTAACCCGCTGCACTGGCTGGAGTGTGAAAATAGTAACTGCCTCTCTCTGGCTTTTTAATCTCTGTGCTCAAAGGCTACATGTCACTGGAGACACATAAAAAGAAGCAGACACACTGATATGATTAGCTTTTATGGTTAATATATAGAATTTAAATAACTGTATGTGTGTATGTTTATGGAGATGACAATTTCTAAAACATTTAAAAGCTACAGTAGTTACTGTAACAGTTAATCTATTTAAACTAATATAACTGGATGCAACAGCTCATACAGCATATGTTCATTGCAGAATTTTCAGTTGCAGTAGTCCTGTGCGTGGGTGGCAAAGATGTTTTACCTCTGGTGAATATGAGACTACAATATTCCCACATTCAAGGTCATGCAGTACGGCTGAGTGAGCATGCTCTGTTTTGTTTGCGAGCATCCTAGTGTGTGTTTTTGGTGTGTATTTGTACGTGTGAGCAAATGGCTGATGGTGGAGGGAGCCAGGGAAGAATAGAGAGACTGTACCTGCAGTATTCTCCTGAGCGGGTTTTCATCTTCAGGCGTCAAAAAACCTCTTCCACTTTCTAAGCCGTACTCACCATCTTGACCTGAAAACAGGTACACACATTAAAGCATCATCGAAGATGTTGTTACACACGTAAAGCTGATTGCAATGCTGTCTTACAGATTGCACGATGATCACAGAAGCACACACACACATACAGTCACAAAGACGCTTTGTGTGTACATTACTGCTCGGGCTCATATCTATTTCCAGCTGTTTTGCGTCATCACACTGACTCATCAGCAGTGCATTTCACAGTTACGGTACTAAGTGTTTACAAATACTGTTTGTCTCGATCCAGAAATGTATGGTTTGGAATTACGTAACTGAAAAGAATGTTTTCATCAATTTTCCACCTTTGTGTCACGGAGCCTAAAAGTAGCAGCGCATGGATAACATATACACCACACTTTCAAATCTTATTCTATAACACTCAATGTCTCAAGTATTAAGAAAGAAATGCATTTGTCACGTCTATCCAACACATCAGTGTCAAAATTACCATGGCAGGTTTGATTGAATCAGGCCTTGTGTCACACCAGATTTGTTACTTACTTGATGTGACTCTTGTTGCTTGTTTGGGGTTCTCTTTGCTGTGGAAAAGACAGAAGACACAATAAGGTCTTGCAATCACAACATGGTGGAAGATTTTTAAGACTTTTCTTCTTTTAATAATGCTGCGTAATGTGTAACAGCTATGAAATTCATTCTCTAACAAATATAGCAAACACACAACAACAAAAAAGAGGTTTCTTTGCATAAAATCGAGTATTATGGAAAAAATGTATTCAACATTGTAATGTACTTTACATGCTATCAAATGACCCATGAAATACAACACACAAAGTTATTTGTTCAAGTTGTGTGTGTGTATATATATATATATATAATATATATATAATTATATATATATATATATATATACACAGTGCTTAATAAATTTATCAGACCACCACCCAGTGTAAGGTTTATGCCACAGCTGCACTAAATTAACAGTATTGGTAATTACCAAAAAAATAAAAATTATGTTTCTGTTACGGCTAATTCACCAGTGTGTGCAAGCTCTTTAATCAAAAATCTATTTTTAACATTAAAGTATAATTATTGTTGTTATCCAAGAATTTATGTTTTACACAAAAGCTGAAAAAATAGTAATGCACATTATAATTTTTCTGATTATGATGCCAAATTGCAGTTATTTACTTACATTCCAGAAAAAACAGAAAAATTGGTTTTATTGGTTGAATGTTATGCTTGATTAATTTCTCACTTCTCAGTGTCCAGTGTGCCGGCTCAAATTTGGGTATAAAAACATGAAATCAGTTTTTATTTGCCTAATAAATAATAAAAATTTAGTTTTAAACATGTTTTGACAGATTTCTAAAATACTTGTATTTTCTTGTTGTTAAGGACTGTATATATATATATAGTAGATACTGTTGTACTAGTGGTGCATTAAAGTAAACAGCACTATTAACCACCCCACCCCCACCCCCCCAGAGGCTGTTCTCCAATTCTTCTGTTCAAAGTAGAAACTTTCTATGTGCTCACATAACATTAAAAAGGTCGACCTGCAACTTCCATTTGTAACATCACAACTAGTTTGGAAACCAAACCTAGAGCCTGCACTGAACATCCAATAGGCATGGCCGCAATGAAACTTTTGAAATTGAAAATATATGGCACCCCTGCAACCCTGAATTGGATAAGTGGAAGAGGATGGATGGATGGATGGATGGATGGATGGATGGATGGATTCATAAACTCTGAATTTCCCAACAGGTGGATAGATGCCATTTTCATTTTAAGAATTTCCAAACAGGTAATTATACATCTTCAGATTGTTTATAAATGTATAAACAACCCTGAAGAGGGGCTCTTAAAATTGTATATAAACTTGAAAATTTTAGACTATATAGTGTGCCATAAATAAAGACTCTTTCAACATAGGAATGCACAGAATATGAATGCATATTTACTAGTTGAATAATTCTTTGCCTGCTCTCTAAAAAGTGTAAAAGTGTGCAGAAAGTTGAAATCACTTAAAATTTTGTGTGGCTTCACCTTTCCGTACATACACTTTTTACTGTGTGGTGTATTGCTTTTTCTAATAACCTGCATTTGATTTGGGACTGACCTACATAGTGCACTGGGGACAGATTTTTTCTCACCTATGCCTTGGTCCTGCTGCTCTCAGTCTATCTATATCCCAAACACCGCCTGGATTCTACAAGCTAATCCTGATCCTTTTAGCTGTCTAATCAAAGAGGTGATACAACAATTGTCTCATGGAGTGGCGCTGGCTAGTTTTGCTAATAACAATGGTCCAAACAGTAACCTGATCGTGACCTATCCTGAGTCATTAATAGCTCTACACAATAGCCAGTTCTAATGGGCTTGTAAAAGTTAAACCCTAAGACCTGTCAGAGTGGGTATTACAATTAATGTCTGTCTTTTTGGGTCACCTTCCATTGCTTTAGTCGCTTCTTAGCTTTGATTGGAAGTATTTCAAATCATTTTATGAATTACAGCACAAGGTCTGGAAAGACTTTCATCTGTCATTGATATTATCTTTGTTATTTAGTTGAATACTAATGCTGAAAACCTCTTCTTAGAAGACAGAATGAGGATGACCTGAATAATACTAAGTTTAAATGCACAAAAGCCAGTCAACAGCTGTGACTTCTGCTGTCAAGGACTGCTCATAGTTATGTTTATCTAAAATGGTAAATCCAGACACCAGTGGAAGAATCCCTGGAGTTAAAAGATCTTTGAACAACCTCCATTTATATCTTGTGATAAAAGGGGACATGACAATTTATCTTCTTAAAGTACATTTGTTTGTTTGTTTGTTTGGTTGGTTGGTTGGTTGGTTGGTGGTTGGTTGGTTGGTTGGTTGGTTGGTTGGTTGTTTTTTCAGATTTCTAAAAATCAGATTTTTCAGAATTTTAATTAGGAGCCCAAGGTGAAGGTACAGATAAGCAGACAGCTAACAAATGAAAAGGGATCCAAAGGGTACAGTTTGAGAGTAGGCTGCCAAACATATCAGCGCCAGCAGACTGGAGCAGTTATTTGCCCATATGGTGCAGTTTTCACCTGGACAATATGGTGCAGTTAAGTGTCAGATGGATTAGGATTAGTGGTAAGTACAGGCCAGGTCCACTGGGGCCCAAATTATAAGAGACGTAGGCCCAGAACAAGATGAAGAGATTAAGCCATGATGTCAGAGCCTGCAGCAGTCCTGAACAGGGGATAAGTAATGCATTAGACCTGACCTCTGAAATCGTGACTTACTGTACACAGGTCCAGCAGATTTGAACTTTGACATGAAATTACAAACGTAGCAGTTACATTAAAAGTCATTTCATGTGAACTTGACCATGAATGAAATTACAAACGTAGCAGTTACATTAAAAGTCATTTAAATTTGTGACATGTTATTTGTTGTGAAATAAAATGTCTGCTTTCATTTTTAGTGAAACTATATCTTGAACTGTTATTAATTTGATATATAGGATTCTTCTAGTACACTGCATATGGCAAATTTGCCATAAATCATCATTATTTATACAAGTTACAGATTTTTTTTTCCAGGAAAGCACTTTATATTTTAAGTTATATGAGTAAAAAATATATTACTAAGGAACGCAGGATGAAATTCTGCAGTAAGACCACAGCTAACGGGATGCAACATGTGGATACAGACTATGCTTTCATGCACAGCAACAACAAAGACATTTCAGCTTTCTTGCTACATGGCTGCAGAGAATTATCAGGTGAGCATTTGCAGGAATAATGTAAAATAATCATCAGTTCAGTGGCAGCTGCATGATGATTTCTGTTGAATGCAAGTGAGTACGTGCTCAGCAGGAAGATACTCTAGCGGCATTTTCTTTATGCCAGTTCTGCAGCCTAATTTATAGCGTATGTGTGACAACTTTTGCATCAAATCCAAGACTCCTTTGTATGCATTCCAAAGAACTTGCTTCCATATACTGTCTCCATGAACTATGAATGTATGAAAAACAATAATAGAGTTTATGTACATGGTAAATCCAAATATTTATATTAGCTTAGGTGAATGCTGGGTAAGCATGACTGTATAAAAGAGCTGCCAAAAGCACTACATTTGGCAGGGGGCACTTGAAATTGTAACTGAAACCTCACTAGCGTGGCAGATACTTGGCTGCTGCTCACTAACTGCCTGCACTAATACTGGGGACATAAATGATCTTATAGCTGCACAAAGGCTAAAAAAGCATTAAATATCTGATATATATATATATATATATATATATATATATATATATATATATATATTCACGTGTTCATTCAAACACTGCATGGCCACAGTCACTGATCAACAAACAGATAAACTAAATCAACCACCAGCGAATAAGCACTGCTTCCGCACACCTTCCCAGGCCTCAGCTCGTTGATAGATGCCAGAGGAGTCTGCACAATTGTGCAAGTGCTAACTAAAGCCCAGCCATTTGTTCCAGTGCCAGTTTCGTGAGATCAGCAGACCTGGACTTCTGCAGTCCCATCATTGGCTCAGCCTGTCACACGGTGCCTGAGTGCTGAACAAACCCTTTATATATCAAAGCCAAGCCAGAGCCACTCCTTGGGTCACCTCAGTCCCATCACGTATATCCCTAAAAAACCCTCACGCAAATACACAACATGCTCCCACACATTACTTGTGTCAACTTTAACAGTTCAAAAATAGCCTCAATAGATATTGCTGATGCTCTCATAATCTGTTGTAATTACAGATCATTTTAGCATTTTCAGCATCTGTTTTTTTAAATATGATGACAAAGCTACTCGTGCTATCTCAATCGATACATGTTTTCTGGACATTCTCGTTCCAGCGTGCGATAGCTGATTATCGCAGCTCGTCTGGGTTTCTGCTGTGTGCTGCTGAGCAGAGAAAAGGTGTGGTGCCTGCTCCCCAAACTTGTAAACAAGTCCATTAGCTTCTGCTAACACAGAGCGCTGAGCCTCCTGCACTCTGATGCTCTGTAAACAACAATCAGTCCATCCAACCCTACAGCAGGAATAGACCTTTGCAGAATGATAGTTTGACATTAAATACAGTGGTTAATGCATCTTGGCCTTTTAAACTGCAATTTATATTCCAAATGTAACAAAATCACGAGAGGGTAATATTTAGTTACTATATACATTTATCCATTAATTTTTGATTTCTCAGCCTACAGTCACTATCATTGTGTAGATCAATTGTGCATCCAACTATAGTGATGTGTTCTTACTGCTCAAATTTCCTTGTATTATGCCCACATGAAATTTCAAACCCACATATGGTAGTATTTCACAGTGTACAATAACTTCTACTGCTGGGTAACATTAATCCCAGAGGCATATATAACACATACTCTAGTTTCAATAATTTAAAAGTACTCAGTCGCACAGTAAATTATTATCCCTGGCAAGACAGGAAAACATGTCTTAATCCTAGATTGTGCAGGTGCTGGCCTATTAATAGATTTATTAGTGCAGATTAAGGTTTAGGAGTTGACTAAGATGCTGCTTGGAATCTGGATGCCATTTCTATGTAGCTTTGTTTCTGTGCTAGAGTTGTGTAAATCTTCCTACTCCTCTGAGATCAAAGGGTTGAGGGTTAGGGCAGCAGTGCTGAAATGTTATGAATGAATTCAAACAGGGAATAGCCACACGTGATTATTCACTTTTGACTTGATCTGTTTTTTGTTGTTTTGTTTGTTTTTGTTTTGTTTTGGGGGTTTTTTTTGGGGGGGGGGGGTAATTTTGTTTGGTTTGTGAATCTGTTTGCCTGGAAACCGAATTGCACATTTTTATGATGTTAAATAATGCGAGAATTATACTAAAAGTAGCTGTTTTTATCTTTTAACCCTTTAATCTTACTTGAGCTACAATCACTGAACGGTCATCTACTAGAAATCCAGTACTTTGACCTCTAATTTCTATCTTAAAGTCAGCTCAAAGTTCCAAGATACATTTCAGCACATGACACTTAAAAGTTACCTTCGTGACTGATACACAGATTGGAACAAAGCATGCATGCAAGAGCTAGTGCAAGCTGAAGCTTTGATGGTCTGTTTACTTGTTATCTGTTCTTACAAAAACACCATTTTATATTTAAAAAATTAACAGGTTTTTGTAGCTTGAGAATACATTTATCTGGCATGGAAGGAATGCAAGACATCTTATGCTACTGTAGACACCACTAGGATTTATAAACTCTCGGTGGACAGTGGAGTGATAAAATGCAATATAAGTGTGTGTCACAGCTTACTTACAGCCAAGTAATATGTGTAATTGTTTGAGAAATTTAGTGGGATGTTACAACTTAAAACTGGGTTTCATTGGTAATTGAATTTGAATTGAATTAAGTTTGATCAAAACATCCTCTACTCGCAGTACCGCAGCATAAAAAGGTCCTAATAGAAACGTTTTTTTTAGTTCCTTTCGTCCTCTATCACTTTGCGTACCGTTTATAGACTGCCAGACAAAAGAGGTAACTTAGTCTTTTAACCCCTGATCTATATCCATGTTTAGATCCTAGTAGAAATTTCTAGATTTAAATTGATTATTGCTGAGATATATAATATATATATATATATATATAGATATATATATATATATATATATATATATATATATATATATATATATATATGAACCTGAAACATGGCAATTCTGTTGACTTTCAGTTGTTAGCCAAGAGCTTTATAATGCTGTGAAGGTCTTGACTATTAAATTCTGCCCACTTTCATACTGTATTGTCACAGTATCAGACGTGACTTCACACACAATGTCTAGCTTGCTGACTTTTTTCTTCTCATTAGTTTCCTGCAACCCCAAGTCTATCAAAAGCAGAAGCTTCTAACTCACTGCACCTTTCCTTCTGTGTTTCCAATGTTATGCTCCCTACAAGGCCTTTGAAAGACTGCTTTTATATAACAGCATCTCGGAGTGTGTCAGAGCTAAGACCGAGGCTGTGTCTGGGGACCAGAACTATTACGTTGCAGAGTTACATACAAAGTTTGATTCAGGCAATAGGCTCAAAAACCCCTGGAGATATTTGTGCAGCCTCTCTCTGTCAGAGGGTATCAGTCAGGGTTTTGCAACCCTAAATTGAGCTGGAATGAGACAAAACCCATGAGAATTTCCACACTCAGTTCTAAATCCAAGTTATTTGTGCCCCAGACTTGCAAATGTGTACAGATAAGATTGTTTGTGCAATAAATGAAAGCATTGCCGTAATAATATTCCATCCTGCAATGTGTATTACCATGCTGAAAATGCAATAGAAAGGGAAATCATTTGAACTATGTATTGAGTACTGAATGAGAAACTGTGGTATATTATGGCCTTGAAGCATTTGCGCTATAGAGGATTGTGTGAACCATCATGCGTGGCATAGTTTCAAGAGCCTTACATGGATTTGGCACAATATTATAGGTCTTTGCTGTGATGTCTCTGTAAGCATGCAGGAACTGGCACTAGCAAAAGCCCTGGCTGCCTGCTCGGTCCTGTCCCTGTGACACTGTTGTGAATGCCTCTACATTTGAGCCCTGAATATTTTATCCAGATTTGACCTGCAGGACTGCATGTGCATTATGCAGACATAGCCGGCTAAAATTCCCTTCTCCACTCTTCCTCTCTCTCTCCCCCTCCTCTCTCAATGACTGCATCAGTAAACAGACCCCAACAGACCATCCCCGATGTATCCTTTCCTCCCTGTCCCATCCTTGTTTACCTTCCCTCCGTGCTGATCCTTGTCTTCTCTCCTTTCTCCTCTCCTTCCTCTCTATACCTCTCCTGCAGGCCCACTGCCCCAACCTTATTCAGCTTCCTCTTGCCAGACCAGCACTACTGTGCAGAGACAACAGCCCCATCCGTGATCGATGAGCAGTGTCTGATGCAGTCCCCAACACTGAGACAAACAAAGCCTCGCACCTCAGCTCTTTCTGGCACACCAATACTGCCTGAATCCACAATTTGAGGGACACCCAAGGTGAAATGTATAAAAGCATTTCAAAGAACAAGGGAAAAATACCCTAAGAGAACACATCAGCATCTCAGCATCCCTGCACGCATCTTCGTGTACCCCTCCCCCTCCCCTACACCCCTCTTCTGTTCACAGCCTTAGAGATGGATTTACCTTCTGTCCAAGATCTCAGGCACTTCGTCATAGGTAAGTCCTGGCTGTGCTTCTTCGTCGTTAAAGGAGAGCCCAGGCCGGCTGAGAGCGGACAGCAAGGCGAGGGAGCAGAGGAGGAATGCGTGTGCAGCCATTGAGACAATGAGAGGAGACTGCCGCTGGTTGCGCTCCGCTTCATAATCTGCTCTTCTAGCAGCGCCTGAGACCCAGCTCCTCTGACTGGCAGACACCGTGGCCAATCAGCTGCGAGCAGAGTCGATCGGTGTGCGTCACAGTCCCCCCGTTGCACCTTCTCTCCTCTCCTCTCCCTCTCACCCTACTCCCTTCTCTGTCATCCTCCCTCTGCTGCCTCTCACTTTGCTCACCCTCCCGCATCCATTCCTGCGCTCTCTGTCTTCTTTTCCTCTCTTTCATGCTCGCATAACTGCGGGCAAGCCACAGTGGCTCTTTTTATAAAACACATTTCATCATACCTATGCTACCTACAAAAATAAATGACTCATATGCGCACAGTGGACACAGGCGTACGCACACGTTTGTCCACACACATGTTGACACACGCGCCTGCGCATACAAACACACTCAGACTAAACG
Organism: Archocentrus centrarchus; assembly: GCF_007364275.1. NCBI lineage: Eukaryota > Metazoa > Chordata > Actinopteri > Cichliformes > Cichlidae > Archocentrus > Archocentrus centrarchus. Next base: position 18,111,889 of record NC_044352.1, read on the forward strand.
GACGCACACATACCTCTGTGGAAAATCACCTGAGAATGACAAGGTCAGGTTATGTAGGAGGACAGCAGGATGTTTCTTTAGGTGGCCGAAGGGAGGGAGAGAGGGGGGGGAAAGGAGCCAAAGCTGCATGACCTAGATCTCCAGTGCGCTGCCACAGTAGCAGAATTAATTCATTTGATGTGTTGTTGTGAGCACTGAGAGGGCCCGCGGCTGAGGAAATTGTCCACTGAGGCTGCAAATATGGATGACAGAAGCAGCTGAGCAGCCGTGGGATAAGACGAGAGTGAGGGTCCAGCACTGAAGACCCTCACGGCTCTCATTATTTAGCCCCCATGCGTGAGACGCCGCAGGATCTTGATACAGCTTCTTAAAGGCTCATCTTTTATTTCCATATCCGATGATGTTATGATTTTCAGAGCAGAACGTTAAGAGTGGTTATATAACTAAATGTGCTGACCTAGTATCGTGGTAGATTTTCACATCGATGCGTGGTAATGATTCATAAGAATGACTGCCGAGCAAAATTGTTGATACCCCGTCGTTTTCCTTCATAGAACAAACATTACTTTTGGTCCTCTAGAATAATTGCAGTGTTGAATAGTTCAATCTCCTATGTACGATAGATAGATAGATAGATAGATAGATAGATAGATAGATAGATAGATAGATAGATAGATAGATAGATAGATAGATAGATAGATAGATAGATAGATAGATAGATAGATAGATAGATAGATAGATAGATAGATAGATAGATAGATAGATAGATAGATAGATAAGGACTATATGTCTGTGCATGTGTTTGTGTGTGAGTGACGTGTGTGTTTGTGCTAAGGCTAAAATATTGCTGAATGTGTGAGAGGTCAGCTATGAGACATACTTTTGCCCATACAGTAACAGGAGTTGACCAAAGGCTGCCTCAGCCTTCTACAGTGCGTCAGCCTGCCACGGTCACTTCAGCAGGCCACTGTGTCAGTCTACTGGAGGGAAAGTGCAAACTAGATTGTCACTGTTGCCATCACAGTATGACAGCATCACAAAAGACAATCAGGTGTGATGACTTGAGAAGACAGTATTACCCAGTGATGTCTCATGGCATTAGCCTCAATGCCATTTTGCTCTCATGGATGGTCAATGCAGAGAGTTTATCTCGGAAAATGGGAAATAGCGGCACTGATTTATTGAAGCATGTGCAAACATAAATGGAAATACAGTATATAAGGCGAAAACAGAGTTTGTGCAGTTCTAAGGAGCTTGAAAGTCAGTATCTGGTGTGAGCACCTTTATTCTTCAACACAGCCTGAACTCTTTTAGGCAGATTTCCTGTAATTTCTTTAAGCAGTCTTCAGGAGATGTTCTCCAGGCTTCTTGAACCTTCAAAGCTCTTCTTTGGATGTTGCTGCCTTTTGTTCTGTTCTCTGTCAAGATGATCCCACACTGCTTTAATAATGTTGAGGTCCGGGCTCTGGAGAGGCCAATACATGACTGATAGTGTTCCATTGTGTTTTTCTATCCAGACATATTTTTACTGCATTAGCAGTGTGTTTAGGATGATTGCCATGATGAAAAATGAAGCTCTTGCCAATCAGATTCTTTCCAGATGGTATTGCAGGGTGGATCAAAATCTGATGGTACTTGTCTGCGTTCAATCAGTTTTGACAAAATGCCCAACACAACTGACTGAAATGCAGCTGCAAACCATGACAGAGCCTCCACTGTCTTTTGCAGATAGCTGTAGACATTCATTGTTGTACCCCTCTCCTGATCTCCCCCTTACATATTGAATCCAAATTTGAATCAGAAATATAAAAATTTCAAATTTGGATTCACATGTCCTGTTGCCACTGATTCTCAGTCCAGTTCTTATGTAATTCAGCACACCTCAGGTTTTCTCCCTGATTCTTTATTAAGAATGGCTTCTTGACAGCCACTGATACCACTTCTGATGAGGCTTCAGCAAACGATGGATCAACTGAGGGTCCAGATGCATCTCGCAGGTCCTGTGTCAGGTCTTTACTGCATTTTTGCTGCACCATGCCAAGATATGACAAGTTTTTGGCTAATAGCTCTTTGACAAACTTATCTTTAGCATTTTTCATAAAGTCAACTAAAGAAATGGTAACAGATTCTTTGTTTTTGCAACAGGCTGCCAGTAACAAAGTGTCTAAAGATATAGTTGAGCTCTTGAGGGGGTTCAGGGGTTTTGCTGTGTTGCAGTGTTACTTACATTACTGAGTCTGTTCAGCCAGAGAATGTTGGGAATAAATTCTGTTTGGTAGGAGAAAAAAAAAAAAAACAACGCAAAACCCCTCCAGCATGATCAAGTACAATAAGCATGCCCTATCAGCAGAACTGCAATATATTTGTGCTTGTACGCTTGTAATAAAAAAACATCTTGTCGAGAATATCAGGCTGTTAATTCAGCCCCACAGTCCTCTTTGAGGCTGCTGTCTTTGTCTGTACTGCATTGGGATTGGCTGTAAGGTGCGTTTTTTTTTTTGTCCAGCCCTTTTCATGATTTTGTGTTTTCGCCCTTTCTTGGTGAGTCACACAGCATTTTAGATTATGAAACAGATCGAACATACAGAGCTGGGGGTTACTGTCTATTTATAGGTATGATCTCATATCCAACTTTTTAATCCTGCTTTTGATGCTTACATGGAACACTGAGGCCTGCAATACACTGGGTGATGTAACAGGTTAGTGCAGTTTTTTTTTTTTTAAACCACTCCACAGTGTGAGTGGATGGTGATATACTGTATGACTGCCAATGTATCAGCTATGCATGAGCATCTGATGTCTGCAGTCTTTGAGCTGTAGCACTATCAATCAGAATGCTAAAAGCCATATTTATTTAGAGGCTTTGAGTGTTGTGGGAGGGTAAGTGCTTCACCATAAGCGCTGAAGTGTATTTATAGTATGGCATGTATGCAGCGTTATACACACATACACATACACACATTATTAAGCAAATGTGTTTAGTAAGTTAATCATAGACAACATGGAAATGAAGCATTTTTTGATTTTGTTTTTTTTTTTATTGGAATACATATTTGCTTGTTATCACAGCACTGTCCATCACACTTAGCTAGTTGTGTTGCCTTTTTTGCTGACTCTCTTCTGCACAGACACACAGCATGCACACATACACGCTTTCATCTTCAAGATAACATCAGTAAATAAGGCAACCTAAAATGCAGACAGGCATCATCATCCTCCTGGGTGACGTAAATGTACTCGCCACATGTCGTTTGTCATAAATGCATAAACATCTCGTCTCTCTCTAGCCAGGTGATTATCATTTAAACTTCAAGGTGTGTTGTTTATGACAGAACAAATGAACAAATTAACTCTTGAAATATACAGAAAATGTTGCCATGTAATTCTCTGTTTACTAACTTTGCATTCAACAATATATATTTCCAACACGTATGCGAAAATGTTTATAAAAACTAGCCTATTTATTAAATATAGAACAGTCTCCAGGTAAGCACACAGTTTGCTGATTCATTCAGCTGAGATTATGCCATATAATGTCCTTAAAATCTTCCAGTGTGCCACTGTTACATGTCATATAGGATTTGTCCCAGGAAATGTGATAAATGGAGGATAATATCTATTTGCAAGCAATGCAATAATCATGTTTATAAAGCTAAGAAATTAGACCCTATTGTTTCTATGTATTCTGTCAATGCAACCTCTATATAACATTCTTTGCTTCAAACATTATTTCAAAAATAAACACAAATTCTTTTAATTATGATCCATAAAGCACTATGTTACTTTACCCTTTGAAACTAGCAGGATCAATCATGTGATACTACGTAACTGAGAACCCATCCATACAGAGCAACACAAAGATCTGATTGGCTAAAAAATGTGAATGGCGACGGCGAATGATTAACATTCATGTCACATCACTGCAGTTTCATTCAGTCCTTGGTTCCACTTGGCTGGCGCTATGCCAAACTCTGCCACTTGTGGGTGCTCACATATAACACAGCAGCATACCTTAAATAGTTCAGTGATTCGGGCTTATTTCATGAGGCACAATGCATATGCAAGAAATGTGGAGATATGATATAAAGGACTAATAATCTGGTCTACAATAGAGAAGGGCGTTTCAAACGCCGAAACACATCTGCACCACATGATCACTTCAGAGGTCTGCACATTTAGCTCTATCAGTGACTCAGTAATTAAACAATAAATTAAATACATTCAAATTAGCTTAAGTAATGCATCATCTGTTCATGGTATAAAACAAACTTAGTGTTACAGTATGTCATTTTAAGCTCTATTTAATGGTACAGTTTTCCTAGTCAATTAGCAGCAAGAAATCCCGTCGCCTATGAATGAGCGATGCTCACCTCATAAACTCTACCTTCACATAAGGTAAACAAAGATGAGCACTAAAAATAATACATTCCAAATAACTGACAAAAAAAAAATAACAGAGAAAAAAAAATAGATGCTTTCAGATTATACAAGTACATGATCAACAAAAAAATGACCTACATGCATGTCCTGATTTGGCAGCCCTCGGACCGTGTTCATATAAAGCATTACATTTCAGTGTAACACATCTTCCTTCTGCCTTATCTCATTCCCTTCGAGACACAAAAGCTTCATTCCAGGGAATCAATACAGCAAAGAAACACCCGTTTATATTGCCTACGAAGATGTCAGGCCTTCTAATCAAAAGCTGACCTAAATCTATGCACAGTGCTGTAGTGTCACCATGACCATGAAAACACCATCTGAAAGTCACGCACCTAAAATATTGTCTGCGAGTTTGTTTTTTGTTTTGTTTTTTGTTTTTACCATACCTGACTAATCTAAAAGAAAAATAATCAATCACAGATAATATCAGAAGCACAGGTCTATCCATGTATTGAGAGTATAGTCAAACTAGACAACAACTATCATGCCAAGTCTATGTTTATCTGACAGGCGTAAACACAGTCATGATAATACTTCCTCATTTTGCTATATGGTTGAATACAGAGTTATTGTCCATTTAATCTGATTGTCTATGAACTAAATGTCAGAAAGAGAGAGAGGCACCAGACTGTAAGGTAGGACGAGTAAAACAAAACCGTAAACAAATAAAGAAGTCTCTCTATATAAATATAAACTCTAGAATTGTCCCATATCTATGGAGTTGGTCAGCGTTTGATCAGTGCACACAAATATAAAATGGCAGTTCTCAACAAATAATTTCCTCTAATCCTGGACCAGCTCCATCCTCCCTGCTTTCTAAGTCTTCCGATGTGGCAGGAGAGGTAAAACTAACCTCGTGTCGGCGTCTAAAAGCAATTATACCAGTCTATAAAATGCGCATAAAAGAGAGAAGGCACAGAAACACAAACCCACTGCAGAGTGGGGTAGACAGACAGCAGCAGTTGTTTTGGGAGCGGACCGGATGAAGCCACAGGTCTGCTTGCGGCAGACCAGTTTGTGTGCAGAGGTTTTTAGATATGCCGTCTCGTTTTCGTAGAGTTTGTTTTGAACTTCTACGGGGATATGACTGAATCTCTCACCGCTGATCTTCTGGTTCTGTTATGAGCACGACCGCAGATCACATTCAGTGGATGATAAGCCAAGACGAGGTGACTCGGTGTTCCTGAATGCACCCTGTTGACAAAAGTGGCTCCTTCATTTGATTCGTTTCATACCCCTAACCTACACTGAGCACAAAAAATTGCTGTACTTAAACGTCCCGCAACAGAACAGATCTATGCTGCTTGTCTCCATTTTGTCTTTCAGATCAAAATGAAAAGGGAAGCCGCTTTATGCTACAGATTTATTATACACCTCATCTTATTTCATCTTCCCTGTCTTCTGATGTGTTATTTGATTTGCTGTCTTTGACTGACCAGGTTCTGTCTTTTCACCGACCGGCTTGGCCACAGTCATATTTGCTGGCACTTCTTGCCTCTTTTCCTGTTTGGATGGGTCTCCTGTCTTGCTGGTGCTACGTTGGTGGGCAGGGGTCGTTGCTTTCACAGGAATGGGGACCTTGCCCTGGGCCAGATGGGGGTCTTCTCCAATGTTGACCGTCAGGTTGGTGTAGAGTGGCTCAAGCTCTTTGGAAAGCAGCTCATAGGTCAAGGAATTAAGGCCGTCAGAGCGCCAGTTGAGCCTGGTCCTTTTCAGAAGGTCAAACCTAGAATGACAAACACCACATGATTGTGTGATGGTTTTGGGGTCAAACTTCAGGGGAATAGTCCAACAGTTTGTTAGTTTATTTCGATTTCCTGCCATTAACACAACATAAATCTTTTGATCTGGCTCTCTGCAAGAAAGCAAAAAGGTATATATTCCAAAGTGAGTCCTTTTAATGGTCCTACATGAAAGTTAATAAAAGGCTAAAGACAATGCAGAACAAGATAAACCCTAATTATGATTTAGCTACAGTCAATCTGAAAATACAGTACAGGAAATAATTATTTGATTGCCTGCTTAATTTATAAGTTTGCTCACTTACAAAGAAATGAACAGTCTCCAATTTTTATGGTAGTTTTGTTTTAATGAAGACAGAATATCAATCAAAAATCCAGAAAAAACAAATTACATAAAAGTTATAAAGTGATTTGAATGCCACTGAGTGAAATTATAAGTAAAACCCAGACAGAATTCTTGCTCCCACAGAGTGGCTGTGTACCATGTGGCGCACAGATTAAAATTAATCAGTCAATCAATCACAGATACTCCTGATCTCAACTCGTTATATGTATAAAGCACACCTGTCCACAGAATCCATTTCTTCCATTCCAAACTCTCCACCTGCATGTCCAAGACCAAAGAGCTGTCAAAGGACATCATGGACAAGATTGCAGACCTGCACAAGGTTGGAATGGGCTACAAAGCCATCAGCGAGCAGCTTGCTGAGAAGGTGACAACTGTTGGTGCAATTATGGAAGAAATATAAAATGACCATCACCATTAATCACACCCTCAGTCTGGAGCTCTTGCTTCATGGGATGAGAATGATCATGAGAAAGGTGGTGGATCAGCCCAAAGCTATATGGGAGGAGCTTGTTAAGACCTGAAGGCAGCTGGGATCACAGTCACCAAGAATACTGCTGGTAACACAGTACACTGTAATGGATTTAAATCTTACAGCACCTGCAAATTCCCCCCGCTCGAGAAGGCACATGTACTGGCTCGTCTTAAGTTTGCCAGTGAACATCTAAATGATTCAGAGAAGGCTTGTGAGAAAGTGCTGCGGTCTGGTGAAACCAAAATCGATGTCTTTGGCATCAACTTCACCCACCATGTTTGGAGGAAGAGAAATCCTAACTATGACCCAAAAAACACCATCCTCACAGTCAAGCACGGAGGTGGAAGCATTATGCTCTGGGGCTGTTTTTCTGTTAAGGGTACAGGATGACTTAACCACATTGAGGGGCCTATGGAGGGGGCCATGTACCATAAAATCTTGGATGAGAACCTCCTTCCCTCAGCCAGAACACAGAGGATGGGTCATGACAAAACATACTGCCAAGGCAACAAAGGTGGCTAAAGAAGCAAGACATTAAGGTCATGGAGTGGCCTAGCCAGTCTCCAGACCTCAGTCCTATAAAAAATCTGTGGAGGGAGCTGAAGCTTCTGGTTGTCAAGCAGCTGCCACGAAACCCAAAGGATTTAGAGAGTTTCTGTAGATGTGTGCAAACCTGGTGACCAACTACAACAGAAGTCGTACCGCCGTGCTTGCCAACAAGAGTTTCTCCACTAAGTACTAAATCATGTTTTGCGTGGAGATCAAATACTTATTTCACTCAGTGACCTGCAAATCAATTTATAACTTTTATGTAATGTGTTTTTTCTGGATTTTTGGTTGATATTCTGTCTCTCTCCAATAAAATGAAGCTACAATAAAATTAGTGACTGTTCATTTCTTTGGAAGTGAGCGAACTTACAAATTCAGCAGGGGATCAAATAAGTATTCCCCCACTGTACAAGCATACTTTCTGAAGGAATAAAAACTGGCACCACAGAGTAAGCAGAGGAAAAACCCACCCAGCACAAATCAGTCACCAAATAAAAAGAAACACCTATTATAGCAAAAACTCAACGTGCAAACAGATGGAGACAAAAACAATTCAATCTTATGCTTTCCACCAGGCAGTTTAAAGGGACAGATCTTCCACATGATCAGACAAATAAAGAAAAAAAGGCCTTTAGAAATGCTTTGTATGTCTGCGAGCGTGTCAGTATGTACCTGCGTGGATTTTGCTCGTTGCCTCGGTCTCCTTTATGCTTGATCATCTTGTAATGGCCAATGGCCACTGGAGGGCGCACAATCTTCATGCCAGACAGACGCACCCTGGATGGGCAGCACACAAACAGGCGCCAAAAAGAGATTCTTAACCATGCACTGTACTGAATAAAACTGGAAAGCTAATCTCAAAATAACAAACTTCACAAAAACATCCAGCCACTATGGGTTACATTTAAAGAAAGAAAAACTAAGAATAAGAACATAAAAGTGGGTGAAAACATACTGTTAAGTCTTATGGGCGATGGAATACACTGTGGTTCCCTTTTACCCCCCCCATCTCTTGCTTTTGTACCACTCCAGTTATGTAAATCAACCAAAACAGGGTTTACTAATGCTGTGAATATTCTGTGGAGGATGCATTTTAATTTGCAAACATCATGCACAAAAGGCAGTGTTACCAAAAGTTGCGAAACATTCTCGGATATGTTGTACTAATGAAATTTTGCTGTTTTATGCAGATCTTACAGATTGGCAAATGCTGGAAGAGCAAGAGAGTGGAGAGAGGGGACTGCAGTACAGAAATGAGAACAGTGTGAAAACTCTTAAGTACGCAGCCTAGTCCAAATCTGCAAGCATGTGAACATACCCATCGTGCGAACTCCAAGACACACAACGAGCAAAGCCACAGCAATGGGAGGAGGCACGAAGATGAAAGATGATGTTAGGAAGCATGAAATATAAGTCAAAGAAAAAGAAAACATGCGGGTCTGAAGCTGTAAACATGAGAAAAATGATGAATGACTAGAGCAAAACAAAGTGAAAAAGTACAAGAAGAGACAAACTGAAATGGCTATGCATGTCGCTCTGATGATGAATCTCAACATGCACAGTTTACAATTCACTCTGTCATCATGCAGGGTGTCTGCCTCATTTATCCTCTTTACCTGGCAGCGATGTCATCATCTTCCCCGCCCCAGCCCCAGTACTGGTTAGGGAAACCGTTCATCTTCATGTACTGGTCTGGGGTCACCGCAGACACCCCACCAAAATACTGTGGATATGGCAGCCTGGGGGGGGGGGGGGGGGGGGGGGGGGGGTCACATCATGCACAATCTTGAAAATAATGTCTCTGGGCAATGCATTAGTATATAAGTCCACCCACACCCTCATTTATTCTGTGCTTCTACCTGTATCGGAACTTATCCATGGCCACAGACAGGTGTGTAGGAAACTGTTTGTGGCAGGTGTAGGTGTTGTGGTCATTTTCGGGCAGCAAGTCAACATCATGCAGGAAGATGCAGCTCCAGTCTTCATCTCTGAGTGCCTCCCGCACACCAACATTTAGCAGCTTGGCTCGGTTAAAAGTGCTGTTTCCCCACTGAAACAAGAAATGAGGCAGATTAATGGATTTACACAGTAATATGTGAAGAATGAAATAAATGCAGCAGTGTTTAGTAATCAATTCTGGATAATAAATAAATAAGAAATCTCACAAACACATATCTCACAACCTTGTCAAAAAACCCAAACTATGACCCAATGACTAATTTGCAATACAACTTACAGAAGTCCTGTAAGTGTAGTCAAAAGAGCAATACTCATACATTCTCATTAGACACATTACTAGGTACACCTTGGTAATCCTAGGTTGGAACCACTTTGGCCCTCAGAACTGGCTTAATTCTTCATGGGACAGATTCAACAAGGTGCTGGAAAGACTCCACAAAGATCTTTGCATATATTGCCATAATAGCATCACCCAGTTGCTGCAGATTTGTTCAAGTATCTTCCATTCCACCACATCCCAAAGGTGCACTACTGGACTGAGGTCTGCTACAGTGAACTCGCTGTCATGTTCAAGAAATCAACTTCATGACCTGGTGCATTATCCTGCTGGAAGCAGCCATCACAAGATGGGTACACTGTGGTCATAAAGGGATGGACATGTGTGGCTCAACTGGTACAAAGTGTGCCAAGAAAATATTCCCCAAACCAATACCCAACCAGCATCAGCCTGAACCACTGATGCAAGGTAGGACGGATCCATTTATGCCAAATTCTGAACCAACCAGCCAAATGTTGCAGCAGAAATCAAGACTTGTCATACCAGGCAAAATGTTTCTAATGTTCTATTGTCCAAATTTGGTAAGCTCATGTGAACTACAGTCTCAGCTTCCTGTTCTTAGCTGACAGGAGTAGCACCCGGTCTTCTGCTCTTATAGCCTATCTGCTTCAAGGTTTGAGATGTAGTGCATTCAGAGATGCTCTTCTACATACCTTAGTTGCAACAAGTAGTTATTTAAGTTACTACTGCCTTACTAGCTTAAAGCAGTCTGGCCATTCTCCTCACTGGATATTTTCTCTTTTTAGGACCATGTAAACCCTAGAGATGGTTGCGTGGGAAAATCCCAGTAAATCAGCAGATTCTGAAATACTCAGAGCAGCACATCTGGCACCAAGAGCCATGCCACATTCAAAGTTACGTAAATCCCCTTTCTTCCCCGTTCTGATGGTCAGTTTGAACTTCAGGTCATCTTGCTGCATCCATTGAGTTGCTGCAATGTGATCAGCTGGTTAGAAATTTGCTTAAACTGAACTGAACAGCTGAACAGGTGTACCTAATAAAGTGATCAGTCGGTGTATCTACTAAATATAGTCAATACAGGACTGGAATAAATATCTGTTACTGTTACACATCAAATACATGTCAGCATTACACATGGTCTGATTGGTATTACACAGATGTTTAAATAACCATTACTGATGACTGTCCATTATTACACAGCAAATATACTAGTAAACCTTAGCTTAATACTCCAATATCATAAGACCAGTACAGTGTAGCAGCAGATATACCACCATCACACCACCACTGTTATTATTACACCCTTTATGCCATTATGCAAAGGATTCACCATTATGCTCCATATATAACTCAGCAGCTATGTACCAATATTACACCATACTTCCACCTCTTTTACACTAAAAATATACCAACAAGCATAATGCTATGCTTTTGCTCAACAGGGCAACTGCTGACATTCACATTGAAAAAGACACTGGCAGATTTACTATGAAACAGCCTGCACACTCACTAATACATAACCTGACCTGCTGTACTATGTAGATGCTGTAGTGTATCTGCTGTCTCTGCAAGAAGGGGTGGAGGTGGTAGAGCAGGGCACGGAGGTGGCTCTGACGGTTTCGGTACGGTACCACTATCGCTGTGTGATGGCGTGGTTCACAGTCTGGGGGCCGGTAGCGTCCACCTGGCAACACTAATGGGTTCCTTTGTCTGATCTCCTCAAGAGACAGAGGAGATGAAAGATGGACAGACACAGGTCCAACTAGCAAAAGGAAAGGAAAGGAAAGGAAAGGAAAGGAAAGGAAAGGAAAGGAAAGGAAAGGAAAGGAAAGGAAAGGAAAGGAAAGGAAAGGAAAGGAAAGGAAAGGAAAGTGAATGTTTCTGTTTTTGTCTGACTATCAACTCAAGAATAAAAAAAAGCAACATTCACTTTGCTTTTCACTGTGTGCTACATTCACAAGTATTTGTTTGTCAACCCTCTCTCTCTCTCACCCAGAAGTGGGGAAGGGATCTGGCAGTCTCTCAGTGGTGGGCCTGTGGCAGGGGGTCCAGTGCCAGAGTTGCGAGGCGGGGGAGGCGGTACTCCCAGATGACTGAGGTTGGTGTATACATCATGTGGTCGAGAGTAATCAAACTCGGGCTCTGTGGTGTGCACCAGGACAGACACCAGGCCTCTGAAGCCCCCGAGAGAGAAATAGAGCACAAAGGCAAACTGGAAGCCTATCAGCAAAGCTAGTGTGCATGGAGAGTCCAGAGAGCGCCCACAGCACGCCATTATTCTAGGGAAACAGAGTGGAGAGATGGGAGGAAATGGAGGGAAAGTATAGCAGTTGAATGAGGTGGATGGAGAAAGAGGTGAAAATAATGAGCAAGGAAAGGCAGAAGGAGAGTTGGGGAAGGAGGCAGCGCTAAATGGGGGCTCAGGTGCACCAGAGGTGGGCTTCCATTTGTAGGAATGGGTAATAGTAGCGGTGAAGCTCAGTCAGTGCTGCCATCACCTTCTGACCACAAAATGTCAGCTGAAAGAAAAGACAAATGCTAATGTCATCTTATTGTAACCATTGCTTGTTTGTATCATTATTGCATCACAACAATCTAAGTATAAGGTACCTGTTTTTGTAAGGATCTAATTAAAACCTATCCAGGACCAGAAAAGGCTCACTCCACTTTTCTCCTTCTCCTTCTGTCATCATCAAGCTTTCTGTGATATAAAGAAAAGAACTGAATGCATGACAACGCAGCACCAGTCTTGTCACAGTGCTTGGTCCGCTGTGTGCTAAAATAGGCCAGGGAATGACAAGCAGCCACAAAGAAATGCAGTGTTTGCTTCTTTATTTAGAATGGCTCAGTTTCAGCTGACATTTTCCATGGGAGCAGTATGGAAGCCAGGCTTCCAGACTATTAATCAAATTAATCCAACATCATAGTTCCCTTTATCCAGCTGCATGATATAACTATGCATGCGGCTTAATCACTTAATATGATGCTAAATATCATTCATAATTAATAAAAAAAATAAATAGATGAACACAAAGGGCGCCGTGGTTATGAGCAGGGACAGCTTGCCATCCAGGTCATTAGCTTATCAGCATCCATCTTTAGGCCCATGCAGGGAGCATGTATTGCAGTATTTACATAACTAACGGGAAAATATGTCAGTGACATTTACTCAGTAGTAATTAGTGTGTACGGGATTTCTCTCATTACCCACAAAGACGCTCACTGAAGTCACAGATTTTTATTCTCAGGGTCACACAAGCTTTTCCGCACCCCGCTGCATCAGCCGACTCACCAGCACATCCCTGCGACATGTCAAATCCAGCTCCTGGCTTCCTCTGAGGGTCGACGGGCCGCTGCCGTCGCTACAGCGACGCGATGGACCAAAAGATTCCGGGGTTTGTTTTTCTTTTTACTGATGCCGGTCGATCGTCCTTCTCCTCTTCCTAATCTCCCATCCGACGCCAAATCTGTCCGTAGCTGCTCAGAGACCGCTGCAGACGCGTTCACACGCAAGATCATCGCCGCATATCCCTCTGGTGTCAACACAAAACACTCAGACACTCAGTGCGTTCTGCCTCATCGAAACACGGCGGTCGCGGAGAGGCGCACCACGGTGACGCGCACAGCGGCACATTTGAAAATGAGAGGAGACTGTGATTGTGCCAGTGGTAAATATGTGGCCCTGTGCAATGAATGCTAATCAGGATGGAAACAGGATGATTGGTCCAGCACATGTAAAATGTAAGTATCCTGTGGTTTCTGTGGGTGTGATCATATCACAGCATGAATATTAATATTTGTTCCGGATAAAACAGTTCTCACACAAAATACACAACCACAGAAAACTTGCTCATCATACAACCCTTGTCTATAGAATGATTTTCTGTCATGCATATCAGTGCATGACACTGTGGACTAAAGACTAAAACTGTCTTTAGCTTTTTATTTTTACAAGTCCATGATTCATTCATCAGATGGTTTCCTTTTTTTTTTTTTTTGGTATTTCTTCTTTATTTCTCACACAGCATCAAACTCAGGGGAATTGGTTGTTCTTGCACTTAATGCAGCAGACTAAAAATGTCTTTATTCACATGCAGCAGTAGGTTGTCAGGTTACAGAACAGAGACAGGACATAAAACATAATCTTAAAGTAGTTCCACATAGGTCTACAAATGCAAAACAAAACAAAACAAAAGAGGCGAGCCTCCCAGTAAACCTCAAGCAGAAAAAGCAAAGCAGAAAACTGTGCAAAACGATGCAATGACACTACCACTGATTGTAGCACAGAGTGAACACACTACTTTCATTGTTTCGAAGCAAAGCGGATTGTGTGTTTTCTCTATCTTGGGCACAGTCCCACTACTGTACTGTTCCCGTATGAAATACTGTATTAAGGTATTGCTCAGATGGTGTAATATGTAGTAATGGTACAGGCTGGCGGTCCAGTCAAATATGTTCAATAGAAAAATATGTTTAGTGGAATTCAAATCTATCATAAGTCCACTTGTAATTATCTTGAACTGAAGCTTCTATTTTAGTGCAATTTTTGTCTGTAGATGGTGGAAAAAGCCCAAATGTTTTGTTCATAAATACAGCATAATTTAATCACAGAGTGACGAGCCAAATGGCTTCAGACCAGTGAAACAGGGATAACTTAATGTATTTACCAAATCAACACACAGAAAGTTATAAAAAAAGCACCTTTTATATATAAAAATCTATAATGCGCTGATTTTTCTATTTCTTTTCTCATAATCTTAACCAGAATGTTAATATAAGAAGAATGACCTCTATCACAATAAGAACTATTGCGAAAAATATGGAATGCGTCACAAGTTTTTAGTACTCATTTTTCATCAGTATAAAACATTCTTCTCAGACATTCTCCTCTTTTGCGACTTCTTCAAACAGAAAAAACTTTCAAAACTTTCAAAAAAAAGCAAAATTCACATGCAGTACTGTAAGCCTTTTGCTTTCCACTCCCTTCAAGTTATGGGATTGTATTTTTCACTTCTCTCTTTCATCAGTTTGTAGCCCACCTTCTTCATCACTCATCCTCTTTACAAAAACAGTTATAATAAAATTAATAATATCAGATATGAATTCTCTTTACTCAATCTCTCAAGTTTTATTTCATTACTTAAATTATCTGTTCCTCATCCCTTCATCAATTATCCCCCCTCTTTCCATCTCCCAGCGTCTGCCTGTTTTTATTTTTTGTAGTTGCCAAACTGAATGGCGAACCGGTCGCTCACACAGCGAAATGCTGCCGGCTGCACCTCCCAGTAGTTGACAGGGTTAGCAAACAGGCTGATGCCATTATAGAATGTCCTCTTCATCCCAAATCCACGAGGGCAGAAGTCATTCACACCCACTTGGCTGATGTTGTTGGAATGGAGATAAACCACCTAAAAAGTCGCAGTGCCGAAGTGTAGAGGGTAAGAAGAATAGAGCATTGTGAGAATCAATAAGAATCAATATCAAATGGAAACTAAAATTATCTGTGCACATTTGACTCACCTGCAGGTATTTCATATCTGGAAGGCCTTGGGGAACACGAGTGAGACGGTTGTTGTCCAGATGTAGTTCTCTCAGCCTGGGCAGGTAGGACAGACTGCCATTTTCTATGTTACGGATATGGTTAAAACCAAGGCCCAACCTGGAAAATGCAAGACACAGGGAAAATATTAAACAGGCAGAAAATGGGCCAGTGCATGGCACATTGCACTCTAATGTTTAGATAGTGTGAGCCAACATAACTGCATAATTCCAGATTAATATCACTTCAAAAAAGTTATATTAAGCCAGGTGAGGAATAGGGCCACATCAGCCTGGCAGTGCCTCTGGGACTATAAATACACCACCATGCCTCAGTAGCACTGTTGCCTCAGAGCAAGAAGGCCTTGGGTGTCAACCGTGTAGCACCCTCCTGGGCTGAAAAATTAAGCAAACTTGGAAGTGCTGAAAATTGAGGTTCCTGGTGTGGCCACTTAAGGATGGCTCCAAAAGCCATAGACTGCCATGTGAAAATGCCCAACCCAACAGCGTTAAAAACATGTTTGGAGCCTGGTATAAAATCAGTCATTATAGTTTAACCCTTTTAATGATTGTATGGAGAAATTCTTTTGAACTCATTTATTTGGAGAGTGGCATGGCTTAAAGCTAGGGAAGTTGCTTTGATTGACAGCTCTGCTGACACTGTAGTCACTGCCTGCTAGTCCTTAACTCTAATATTTGGAACAGGACCTCTCCACTGTGCTGTGTCATAATTTAATGGGCTTAACTGACAAATAATATAGCTTGTTATATGGTACATGCCATCTAAGAAGTTCGTGCAGCAGGGCGCAAGATGCTAGCAGGCAAGGGCATACATGGAACGCCACAACCAAGTTATGTGCCAAGTATGGCCTAAAAGTCTTGGGGTCTAAATAGGATACGCCCCCCAAGGGTAGTTGAGAAGGACCAAGCTAAGATTCTGTTGAACTGCCAGATACAGATGGACAAACTAGTCATGGCTAACCAACCGGACAGAGTAGTGGTGGATAAGCAGAGGAGGAAGGCAGTAGTGACAGATGTAGTAATACCAAGCAACAGTAACAACAACAAGAAGGAACACAAGAAGCCTGAAAAATACCAAGGGCTGGGAGAAGAGCTGGAGAGGATGTGGAAGGTGAAGGTACCAGTAGCCCCCATGCTAATCGGAAAACCGTGCTTGGAGAAGGACAAAGACTGCCCACAGGGCAAGCGGGGAATTTATATAGATATAGATAGACATATAGCTTGAATGGGAAAGGACATGGGAAAGCAGCATTGCTCCCCTGCTACTTTTAAGTAACATGTCAATGTAATTTGTATTATTACCCCTAAGGGGCACTGCTGACTGGGACTGTGATGCATCAGGGTGCGAGAACTCAGCTATAGTTAGAAATGAGTCTGGTGTTTAAGTGTGAAGGAGACCTGTAGAGGTTTTTGTAGCGGCTCAGGTCCTCTAGTTCCACAGCCTGGATTTGATTGTGGTCCAGATGAAGCTCATTGAGACTCTCTGGGAGATCTAAAGTGCAGATAACATAGATGTAAGCCTTTACCTCAGTGTGAGAACTTATTTTGTCTTACTGGACAGTCATTTGTTTTGCCATACTGACAGTTTGCTTTCTAGTTAAAAATCTAAAAGGGATCAGTTTTATGAAATGCATTTTTTTGTTTTAGAGTTAGATATGACAGTTGATATCACTCTTATGAGCATTAAAAACTGTATATATAAATACAAAAAAAATTAAAGCTACAGTCAGAAGCTACATAATGTAGCTTACAATAATGACTGCAAACAGCTAACTTGGCTCTGTCCAAAGGTGAAACATCATCTCTGAAGTTCATTAACAAGTCAGTGAATGAACTTTTGGTCA
Source organism: Archocentrus centrarchus (assembly GCF_007364275.1). Taxonomy (NCBI): domain Eukaryota; kingdom Metazoa; phylum Chordata; class Actinopteri; order Cichliformes; family Cichlidae; genus Archocentrus; species Archocentrus centrarchus. The sequence goes on from NC_044352.1 coordinate 18,129,104, forward strand.
TCCATACCTCTATTGCATGTTTCCTATCATTTTAGTCACATATATGGGTTGCTACCTTTTGGGACCCCGGTTAGTTTGGCTTCTGATATACGCAGATAATTCAGTTTCAGTCCCTTAAAAGCTCCAGGTTCAAAGCCACTGTTCTGGAGGGGGTTAGCTCCCATTTCTGTTAAAAAAAAAAGGCATATTTGTGACATGAAATAAAATACACTTCCTTTAATCTTCAAAATCCAATTCCAGTGCAACACAGCACTGCAGAATATAGTCTAGATGTTGAAGTCATCAACATTTCTGACCTATGCAGTTCATGTTGCTCAGTCCTGAAAATGCTCCAGCTGGGACCTTCTTGATGCGGTTCTCGTGGATCCTTATCTCAACCAGAGAGGCAGGCAGGTTTTTGGGGATTGTGGTCAGGAGATTCTTAGAGAAGTAGAGCTTCTGCATGTGCTTCAAAGGGACAAATGCTCTGGGGTGGACTTTGGAAATAAGGTTATTCCTCAGAGACAGACCCTGAAAAAAAAAATCAGCAACCAAGGACAGCACAAATTCAACACCCGCTTGGTCTTTTCATGCCCTTTGCTCCTATATAAGTGTGTTTGAGTGAATTAAAACACAGCTCAGTCCATCAGCTACAAGACTTCCCACCTACACTGGCTGAAAGATGGAGACAGATGAAGTTTGATGTAAACAGAACTCAATAGAGATGGTATTGTGTAATTTCATGTCAGGAGTTTCCTAAACTGCCAGACTTAATATTTCTCTTGGTCAGAGCTCCTGAATATGGGTCAGCAGTAAGCAAAGCCTCATTGCTGAGAGAGCTTGAATGCTCCCATTTGGCTTCAGGCTCAAACCTTAACACAATTAAAGCTCTCATAGTGAAGGATGGCTGAAAGTAAGGAAATTAACCTTTAAATCCCAGAGAAATGGGCATCTTAATTATATTTCTCACTACTGAAGCCAATACAAACTGAGACGTCTGAGTTGCACATCCTCGAGACGTGCTGAGTTGATGCTTATGAATGGACCAAATTTCTGTGAAAATATAGGAAATTTAATACAGAATCAAAACTTTTTTTATGAATACAGCTGAATATTCTAAATGCTGATGCCTGTAATGGAAAAAAAAAAGAGCTAGATAGCAAACTACTGTACAATCCCATGGTTAAAAAACAAAAAAAAAACCTCCTTACCAATCTGAGTGTAATTATGTTACATCAAGTGCCACTACAGGTTAGTAAAATATTTTAATGACCACAGAATTAATTAGAGTTGTGATCATTTGTATATTATGTTTAGACTTTAATTCTTGTGAACGGTCAGGTAGTGAGCTTCAGTGTGGTTTTAAAAATGTTAAATACAGCAGCGTCTTGTTTATTGTGAGTGAGCAGGGGGATTTTGGTTAAAGCTAACATCCTGCGCAGTGTTTCTGTTTCTTACGTATAAGTTAGTAAGGCCTTTGAAGTCATCCTCTTTAATCTCAGTGATACGGTTGTTCTGCAGGTCCAGGAATTTGGTGTCTCGAGGAATATTCTTTGGCACCTCAGTCAAACCTGAGGACAAGACCAGTAAAAACACAGAAGGGTGTTATCCTCTGTTAAATGCTCCCATGGGTGACTACAAACCAACACCCTAAAAGCCAGTTTGCTTTAAACTGGGAAGTTGTAAGGCTATTTTAGCCAGACACAGACTGTGGAAAATAAATAGACAGTGTGTGTTTTAAAGGCCTAAAAATTAACCCAATCATGTTCCCACACAGTGTCAAATTAGTACCTTGGTGCTCCTTGTCTATTATTTCAATGAAAGGTGGACATAGACACGACCATGTAGGTCACACACATACGTCAGCATGACACATATAGCTACCATTATTGGTTTGTCACTGACAAGGGCAAGCATACACACTCTCACACACAGAAACACAAATTCCCCTCCCACCAGATGGGGACACCAGATGTTTTCCATCTGGTGTCCAACTTGACAGAAGTCACAAAGGATGTGATTTAAGTACTATAAAATCACACATCAAATAAAAAGGAGACTGGCACAACCCTGACATATACAGAGAAATAAAAGCTTTGTGTGTTAATGTGTGAGTGGTGAGGAATTGTTGAATTGAAAGTAATCCTCTGTATTTGAACCAAAATGTGACTTAAGAAGATTGGTGACCAGCTTGAAACCCAAAATCTATTACAGTTCAGTTAGCGCTTTCCCCAGCCAGAGTATTATTTTGAGCTTACCAGTCACCCATGAATCATTTAACACTATTCCAATGATGTGAAAACACTGCTGGAATATTTCATCACTGGGGTAGGCAGCATTAAGACTGACTATTAATATCGGTTACCAAGCAATAAATTCAAACAAAACTAGAACAGGCTAGAACGCAAACACCAAAGTGGCGTTAGAAAATACACCTGTACTATTTCACTCAGCACACACACAAACATGGCTACCAGTGGTCATTAACAAGACCACATCACAGAGCCACGTGGACAAGTGTGTCAGATGTGGTTGTTTAATCCAGACAGGCCACAGTGGATGAATCCCAACCAGGAACAACCTCTTCTGGACTGAGAACATGATGCAACTGGGCCTGCTGGTGAGAGAGTGCCAGCTGTCCCACTGGGATCAAGTTTGCCACCAACCACATCTGACCCACAGGACTCAACCCAGAGCTGTCCATCTAGAGGTAATTTTAGATATATGGCTTTGGTTGGGCTGTGCCACACCCTCTATGACACCACATAAGATCTAAGTCTTAGCAGCACCCTCTGATATTCTCCTCAAACCGCATCCTCACAGTACTAAGAGATCTAACGTAGCAGTAAGATTTAACCCTTAGGGAGCAAATATACATTTGTGAAAGCTGGAAAATATTGAGTTTCTATCGTTGGTATAATCTTTAAATCATAAACCAGACTCTGTATTTATGATTTCTTTTTTTTGTTTTTCTTTTCAGAAGTAATAAAGTTATTACAGCTGCTGTAAGACTTTAAGGGTTCAGGATGTTACCAGGATGACTCATGTGGTAGGAAATATTTACCTTGCAGTCAACACCTGCAGCTTTTGGCATGCCTCTTGCCAGATGGAAACCTTCAAATCTGTACGCCAGTCATCAAAACTAACAGACGCGATAGATGGACCGGGAAAAAAAGCTTTCACCAAGACCCTGATTAAATGAATCCTTTGACCCTCTAAACCACAAACCACAGCTCTTCAGCCACATCTGCCACAAATCTCAAAGCCTTTACCACAAACTGACAAAACTAGCACCCTCTAAAACCCCAGTTCATCTCAACACAAATACTCAACGTTGTGCTGGGATCCACACTGAGAGGAGACAGACGCCACCACCAAAATACATCTGTTCTAAATAAGCACTTGACATCTCGGAAATTATACGCTTCCACATTTACCCACTGCTGAAAGACCAGAGACAGTAAGTATATAGAGGTTGTAAAATGATGATTTGACAAAACCATTATGTCTAAACCAAGGCATCTTATTAGAGCTATATAGCTAGTATAGCGTGAAGAATCTTTATATCCATAATTAAGACATAATTCAGTTTCTTTTAGCCCCTTTTAAATAGACATGCACAAAATTGTACTGGATGCCTTTATAGAAATGTGACTAAAATTAATTCGCAGGCAGAGTAAAAACACAATGAAAATTTTGGGGGTTGGTCCTGCTTTTATTTTTATCGATCGGAAAATAAAAACATATTTTTAAATCAACCACTAATTCTAGCTCGACTGAGTTTTTCTTGTGGTGAATATAGGTTAAGGTGCATATACTGACCATTAAATAGCTGCTCATTTGTGTTGTTTATTAGCCATTTTAGAGCTCTTAAAATGTCTTTGACCATATTCTAAAATTAGTAGGTCATCAACTGAGGATTTTACTCAGTTACCTTCTAGTAAATAAAATAATGCATTAGTCTTATATAGCGCTTTTCTAGACACTCAAAGACGCTTTACAATTTCATGCACTATTCATTCACAACCTCAATCATACCTGGTGGTGTTAAGCTACTAACATAGCCACAGCTGCCCCGGGGCAGTCTGACAGAGGCGTGGCTGCCAATTTGCGATTACGGCCCCTCTGACCACCACCAAACACACAACCGCATTCACACTTAGGCAATGTGGGTTAAGTGTCTTGCCCAGGGACACAATGACAGCATGCACTCAGACGGGAACTCGAACCAGCAACCCTCCAGTTGTAAGGTGAGCACCTTCCAAAGCCACTGCCACTGCCACCACCTAGTAACTGCCTGTTTATAACACACAGAGGTTGTTGCATATTAATTCCTATCTTGAGACAGAAATACCAAAGAATAGCCATTCTCCCTTTAATAGCAGTTAATTAATATGACCTATTCTTATCCACTGTTCCCAACTCCTCAGTAAGGAAAGTAGCTATTGGCTGTCCTAAAAGTTGCTATATGATGTCATCACCTAATTTGCATAATCGGTCATTTCCATGCAGTTGTAATCAAGGCTGTAGGAGAGAGGAATAACATCTTTGGAGTGACAAAAAGTCAGGAAAAATAAAACACCCTAAATGTGTTTAGAACTACAAATGAACTTTGTGAAATAACTTCAACACTTTAATGCTTTGCCTAGACACACATTACATAAATCAGTTTTGTCCTGTATTGTTTAATGTTAGAATATCAAATATAACGAAAACACTGTTATGTGGTGTGCGATTGCTAATTCTACATTCAACCTTTATCCGGGCCACTGTTGCCAACTTTTGTGTAAGAAAACTCGCTGTTGGCTGTCTCAAAAGTCACTAAAGGCCGAAGCGAGGTCCCCTCTCGGTGCCAAAGCGAGGTCCGGGCAATTCCAAATTGTACAAAGGGACGCAGTACTAAGGCTGTATGTACACAAAACATGGCAGCAGTGGAGGATTTCAGGTTTCCAGCCTATCTCCAAAAGTCTTCAAAAGTCGCCGATGTCACCAGATAAAGTCACTAAAATTTTTCACTTTTTGGAAAAAAAAAAGTCACTAGGGAGGGTCTGAAAAGCCGCTAAATCTAGAGATAAAGTTGTTAAGTTGGCAACACTGTTGCTTAGAATGATTAATAGTGTCAAAATAATAGAATACGTTCTCTATCTAAAGTGGCATTTTGCTCATATTTCAACAGTAGTTTGACATTCATGCATCTGTGTGACCCTCTTCAAAGTGCAAAGAGGGTCACACAGAGTCACTCTTCTAAAGTTGTCGGCTTTTCACACACGTGCATTTCCACGCACAATAATTCCCAGGGAGTTTTTCTGAGGAGCTAAAAAAAGTGAACATTTGGTTATCTGCATTTCCACAAGTTTCCAAGAATAACACTGCTTAAGTATAAAAAGAAAACCAACAGCTGTTTTTACACATCATTTCAGCAATTGACTGACTTTCATCACACTGCTCCTCTTCAGTCCAGTTGGTTGCAGTAATGTGGAAGATTATATAATAGCTATGAGGTGACCAAACACTCTCCAAGACTGAAAAGTGAAACAATGTGGAAGTGCCAAAAACTGAGCCCATCAGAGCTGAAATAAACACGGTTACAATCTGATTTCCACCTTGGCAACTATAAAGTGGATGATTTCTTTAAAAAAAAAAAAACATACCCACTAAAACTGTATTATGACTTAAAGTTACACATTACTTGGGGTTTAGCAACTCTGAGTGACAAGTGGGTCCTGTTTCATCGTGCTCAGGATTCAGTTGCCCTAAAGAACAAATAAGGAGTCAGCTGTTCAGTTTTTCAAGTAAATGCATTTTGTTTTAAGTTCATTTTTCACTAGCCAAAGTTAGCATCCCATTTAATATCACACTGAATTATCAATGCACCTTAATAACAAAGCTAGAGAGTGGTAGCCTTAGCTCAGAAATTTCCACATTTGCCTCTTGTCTGAATACTGTCATGTCTGGCTTCAAAAAACCAAGACGGTAATCCCCAAAATGACAAGCTTGCAACTTGCAATCTATAAACCAAAAATGTGACTCATTGTCACCACTCCATCTTTTTTTAACAGTCTACGTAGATGGCACTGCAACAAGAATAAGCATGCAAGAGACTGAAGTCCTATTGTTGGAGTAGTAATGGTTAGTAGAAGGAAAATTAGTGTCAGATTGTCCTAAAGGTGCAAGTGCTTCAGACAGAATTCAATTTAGTTACTGCCTCCAGAAGGGGCCCAAGGTAGCAGCTCTGTGGGAAAGAAAAATATGAATTTAGTGCGTGCCTAATGAAACTCAAAAAACTACACTTCATAAGTGTTGCATTACACCTTGAAAATAAACTTGTATTGGAAATAAAACTTGCTGTATAAATTCAGACTTTTTGGTGTGCAAGGGATAGCAAAGACTTCATTTTCTTAAAGACTTCCTTACATTATATCAAATAGCAGTGGCCTAATTAGGATGATACTGAGGGAAAAATCCCAGTTCCCATATTCTCTGACCACTAGAGCAGTTAATGGACTAGTGGTCAGAGAATATGAGGTCACTTATCCCTTTTTTCATGCAGAAAAAAGGAATGTATACATGCTTTATACTGACTAATAAAGAGCAAATATGGTTATAATACACTTACAATGAGCAAGTAGTTAATAGCAACCTTAATATCAGAGCTTACAAAGCAAATATGCAAAAACAACCACAAAACAGCTCCTTAAAGACAGTGAGCAAATCACAAACTCTTCTTTTTTGTCCAGCCTGTGGAGCCTGTGGAGGCTGTGGTTCAGGAGGTAGAGTGGGTCGTTTGTCAATCAGAAAGTTGGTGGTTCAATCCCCAGCTCCTCCAGTGTGCATGTTGAAGTGTCCTTACTCAAGTTACTGAACCCTGACTTGCCTTTGATGCACCCATTGAAGTGTGTACGTTAGATTAAAAACACTCAGGCATAGAAAAACTTAAATGCATGTGACTGGGTGAAGAGACTTGGAGCAGAAAGTGCTTTGTGTGCTTAGTTAGAGTATAAAAAAAAGTTATCTTTTTTTAACCGTATCCTTTTCTCTCCCAACATCTAACCTTCTGACTTTATCCCTTTCTGATCTTTTAGTTTTGCTCTCTCCTTTCATCTCTCAACAGTCTTTTCTCCATTTCTGCTCACACCATGTCTCTTCTCCTCTCCCACCCAGTAGCTTCACTCAAAGTCTGGAACACAAAATCCCTCAAAGACATGCCTTTCCCTGTCAAAATATACCACCAGTATCCCAATGGAGAAATCCCCTCCCTCCCACTATAAAGAACGGCTTATAAATATTATGCAAGGCTTGGGTCGATAATAGAACTATTTTGTTTCTCTCTTTGAACTTCCTGACACACTCACACAGTGAAATGAAGACAAACCATTACAGACATTCATACTGCTGCTCTATTTCCTTCTCACACACTCTCACTAACCGAGGTCAGAACACTGGACGACCCTGAAATGGCAGTGGCAGCCAAAGGGGCATGTGGGTATTTCATGAGGGATCGTCTCTTCTATGGCTGAACCTTCTGTCTCATCCCTCATCATTGTCATGGGCGCCTCGTTGTCTATACCGTCCAGTGCGAAATCCCAGAAGCCTCTCTGCTCAAAGGGCAAGGCAGAGGAAGGAGAGGGCAGCTGGATCATACATACCAACAGCAGAAGGGCGCACTGTGGCAACATTTTTAGTTTAAACACCTGAAAAGACACAAAGGAAGGAGAACAGCATCAGCTTTAATGCAACAGAAGTATACATTTCATCCAGTTGATCTTACAGTCATTTTAGTTATTAGTTGCATTAGAATATGTCTAGCATACTGTGTATATACATCTAAGTATTTCTGAGGTTAAAAAAAGGGGGGGGAGTAAAGAAGGCAGGAAAAGTGCACGGGCAAGACTGGACCACCATTCTGTCACTACTGTGGTGCACTGGTGTATTGCATTGTTCCACTGAATCTATCATCCAGGGTGAGTTCTGCATTATTAACTAAATCTTAGGCTGTCTTATAAAAGAACCCAGTCGATATGGAGCATCATTGTTTTGGTATATACTGAGCTGGCATATAGATCACGAGAAACCTCAGAGACAAAAATCTCAAGGTATTATTCCAATGCAAAACAGGGTTGATTTCAGTGAATTAATACTAAAAGAGGATTCATACACCATAGACAGATGGTGGTGAGTCCATTAGCACGAATCTAGTGTTACATGCCCAGAGGAGTGGTCAGTTGCAATTTTACACTAAAATATTATGAAATGGTCTGCTAATTCATAATTGCAAAGTCCTACTGTTTATACCACACCTCAAAGGCAGACTGAAACTGAGGCCGTGGACAGCAAATGCACTCAATCCCCTCTGGCGCGCTTGCCTGGAATTGGCTCTGGGAAAAAGAATGACTTCAACCGCACCAAAATGTCACTGTCTGCCTCCTGTAACCCACAGTTCTCATGAGAGTAAGTCTCCTCTCACTAGCCAATCAGATAGCACGAAGGACATCACCTACAGTAAATTGTGGAAAAGTTTATTCCTGCAAACGAGCATTGCAACAAGGCCACCATTCATTTACAGGGGAAAGTGGGTGTGCAAGCGCAAATGTGTGTGTGTACAGGTTTGTATGTTTGCGTGTGTATGTTCTCAGGAAACAGACTCTGTGATGTCATAGTGTGCGTGTGCATACACACACACACACACACACACACACACACACACACACACACACACACACACACACACTGCTACCTGTGGTCATCAGATGTGAGCATGTGTGTGTTTGTATATTTTTGATTGCCTACTTTACACAGGTTGCACTGACCTAACACTTCTGCACAGTAACCCCTCCCACTCAACCTAAAAATGAATTCCTAGGAGAAAAAAACAAAAGATTATTACCAGGTCACTTGATCCATACAGCATATGGAGTAACAATCATGACCCGTGAGGCTAATCCCATGAAGTGACCTTTTAATCTCTAACTTTTTTCATGTCATTTCTTCCTCTGCTCCACAATACAAGAGCTGGAAAGACATGATGCCACTGGACCTTGATGAATATTTAAGTGTTTTGTAGCAACATGATCCCGTTTTTACTGGAAGTGAGAGGAGGACGTGACTCGACTTCCTGCATTATCAGGCCCGAGGGGAGTAGAGGGTGATGCAAAGGGAACATTCAGCTTCTAAAATATGTCTCTGGGTGCAGTTTTTTTAGTTGCATCTGATCTAATGCTACTAAATGCAAGACCATTAAAAAGTTTGATCTTTGATGCTCTCTTTCATCTGGTGTCCTAGGACATTTCTAGTTGTTCAGTCTAAAAACATTTTTTTTTCTTAACTGATGCAGATCCCTTAAATAAATAATCAAAAAGTGGATTAATAACAACATATGTATATCGATTAAAAATTTACAGTCCAAATTCATTGCCTCAAATAAGTGCAATTCCATTGTGAGATCTTATTAAGATTTCCTGCACAAGAAAAAAAAAGATCTATTAAATCTCTGACCTTTGCAACTGCAAATGTGATTTGCTCTATTCAGAGAAATAATGGTATTATTTAGGGAACGCAAAGAGCATGTGCATGATGTGGACCTGGCCAGGAAGCATGAGTATCTGGCCCCTGTAGTTTGCTCCCTGCAATAAAAATAGCTGCCAAATTATACCATTATGCAGAAAAGGAAAAAAAAAAAAAAAAAAACACCACTGGCCTTGGCTTGGTCAGATAAATGCAGCCAAAAGGACACAGCTAGGGCATATGTAGTCAGCATCACACAATGACATGCAGCACACAAAAGAGCTGGAAGATATACAGAAGACACCACCAGACTTATTTATACACCTACAATTTCTGTAGTTTGTCTCTTTGCAACATTATGGGAGGTATAACAAGTATATGTTGTAAATCTAAAAAAGTGTCACCCATACTCTAATTTGTGGAGCCATTTCTCCTTGGTCAGACCAGTGATTTGTGTCCCATTTGGAGAGATGTGACAGACGATTTGCAGACAGAGGTGCTGGGCATCAAAGAGGAGAAAAAACTGAGACAGGAACAAGCCCAGTACAGTTTATTATCTCCCAGGAAAGTCATATAAGGCTACTATAAACACATCATGAAAATAAGCCAATACTACATGCCACAATCAAGGAGGCAGTAATACCCACTTTTATCCAGCCCTGGCATTTGTATATATGAATTCTTCTCCTCTCCCTCCAGCTGAGAGCTGTGAAACATCCGGGCTGAGACGGAAACAAACCAAAGCCTTCAGCCTTAATTGTTGTTGCCTTGGCTCTTCATCTGTCCTCCCATCCAAAGGGCGAGTGGTTTAATGGATGGATGGGCGGCTATTCCTGTCTCACTTTACTGTCTGCGGGGCGCAGTGGAGTGCGTGTGTGTATGTGTGTGTAGTTGGAGGGAGTGCAGAAGACAGAATAGAAAAGAAAAAAGTAGAGGGCGAAATGATAATTATGAGACAGACAGAGAGAAGAAAGAGTGGGAGTTGTATGTAAGCAGTGAGGAGAAGGATGCAGGCAAAGGGGTGCTGCAGGATCACATGAACAAAAAAAAGGACTGTCCAAATCGCAGCATCTCTCGCGCGCTACCTGTCAAAAAGTAAGCGGACACTTGGTGAAAATCCTTGCCTTGTGGTCCTGTGGTCTTTATACCTATTCTTAGAGATACTAGCTAAGATTCTGAGCCCAAATTGACAGAAATTCTACTTGAACCTGCATCTGCAATCAGCTTGACTAAAGCTCTTCTTATGGGAAGTGCATTAGTCATGCATATGTGTCTTTTGATAATATAGTGTTACTACTGATCCCTCAGACTCAGCAGTGCTGAAACAGTACTAGTATAAGCTTCAGTTTTCCGTCAAACAAAGCAAAGACAGGAAGAAACATTAAGGAATTTCCCTGAGAGGCTCAAACGTGTCTCAATCCCCCATATCAATCATGCCCACACCCAACATGCACAATATTTCTGTCTAAACCACCAAAGGTGGTTGAAGCTGTCATAACAGGCAAGAGAATTCCACTGCTTTACTGTTGGATACAAAGGTGAAAATTGGACGAGAGAGAGGCAAGAGACGTAGATGCTGAGTGACAATAAAACACAGCAAACACTACTTTTGGCTGCTCCCTTATTCACATGGGGTCACCACGGTGGGTAGTTCAGCATGTTTGATTTGGCAGATTGTAACACTGGATGCCCTCCCAGACGCAACTCCCAAGGGATTTGTGTCACAATGGTTATCATAAAAGTACCAGCATGAATAATCTCTAAAAAAAACTGTTAGTTGTTTGAGTTTCCAACACCCATCATCTTAGATTAGCTTTACATATCATATATGCACCGTCCATCACCAAGTGCTGGGTACTAATCTCCCCTCACATCCACTGCAGTTACTTTATTGTGACCACAATAGATAGCATTTGCCTTTGTCAAGCTAAACCCTATGAGAGCACTGCCACAGGCCCTCAAAGACCTTAGTGCCAAAATACACCAAACCTGATATCAAATGCTCCTCGTTTTCATGCTCTGAACCATTTTAGCTCTGCTTTTTTAGTAGTTGAGTTGGCAGAATTAAGGTGGGGCAGAGAGCTCATCAAATGCCAGCCGCCACTGCAACACCAGTGTATCGGCAGCCGCCACGTCAACATTCGGTGCTGATTAAAATCACATCGTGGCTCAAAGTGATCACAGTGCTGACTGTGCACAAATGATGTGACATGACTTACCATAGTGTTGCAGAGAATGAATATAATTCTGCATGGCGTCACTCAGTGATAACTTCTTTTTGTTTTTTGGTCCCTATTGCTGTAATTTTTTCCCCAAAGCATCATGTTATTCTGTACTGAACAGAAGCTGCAAAAAGCTCTGACACAAGTTACTTGCATCAGTAACCTTGTGTCAGACTGTACAATATGCCATGATAGTCATAAGCAGTGTGGGTATCACTGTACACCTGTTTTACATTTTTACACAAATGTAAAACTCACACAAGTGTTTGCATGTAGGATGTCAAATAAACACAAAGACTCTGACACACACACACACACACACACACGTCCCCAGTTTATGCACTCTACAGACATAGAGGCTGTTAGGCGGGTCTGGTACGAGCTTTCGGGTGGAGTTAACTGCCCCAGTGGCTGTAATTTGGTGACTGCCGTCCCTAAAAAAAGGAACACTTTGGCAGCTCCTCTGATGCCACCAAGCTTGGATGTGGTGGTGAGCTGCTTAGTGCTGCAAAGATGAGGCTTAACCAATGCAGAACAGAGAGCAGAGCAACACTGAAAAACAAAAAAGAGCCTAATCAGTCAGCTGGAGAGGAACAACTGACCTGTGGATCCATGCCTGTGGGCAGATGAGCCTCAGAGCATGTGGACTATTCCAAAGCTTGAGCCAGTTATAAGTCTGGTATGAAGAGAGTCTATAAACAATGGTTGCTTTATGACAACCCAAAATGGAACAATTGGCATATTTTATTGTCAAAACACAGCCAAAAAAAGCACAACTTCAACTCTGACTTGAGTTCAAAACTGTAACAGCCCTCTGCAGAGAGGATGTGGAGCTGCATGGGACTGAGTATGAATTTAGACAAATGTATGATAGAAAGAAAATAATTAATCAGCTTGACCAAAATTGCACCACAGTGAGTGTCCAGACAGGCAGGTGGATGGTTAGTCAGAGAGGGAGAATCACAGAACACGCAGAGCAGCAGGTGTAGAGTGGTAAACCCACAGGCTGCCTAATAGGCAGGCAGACTGTTCCTGAAGGGTCAGGAACAAACAGATTCAAACCAGCATTCTGATTGGCTGATTCTTCTCAAGTCAGACTAACACAGTTTGCTCTGCCTTTAGGGAGACTCTGTTCAGTGTTTCATACAGGGTAGTTAACCATTACTGGACATATAATAATTAGTACAAGACAGAACTGTGTCACTAAGGGAGGAAAAAGTTCTTCTTCAAAGAGTTTCATTTCTGTTTGGAAAATATGTTACAAAGCAAAATACAGCTAAGAGGAACACAAGCTATAATAATCTTTCTGCTAAAGAAAGGTTCTCAGGACCCAGTTTTCTCAAAACATTCTGAATATTGCGTAGGCCTACACAGGGCTGAATTTGAGAGTAAAACGGGCCTGTGTACCAAAAGAAATTGACTTGAATGGTATGTTTCACTGTAATTATTCTCCCTAAATGAGGACGCATGGATGGACCTAAAAGACCTGCTATACATGTTGTTACGTTTAGAGCCTGATGATAGAATAAGGGCCCATTTATTTGGGGACAAACTAAGTGGAAAGAGGTTTGCTTAATTATGATCTTACCTTGTAATTACACTTTGAATAAGCTTGAGAGATTTGTTGCGCCATCTTGTGGGCGCCTGGAGTAAGAGCTAAAACCACAGGTTAACGCTATGGACCAGAAGATGCAATAGGTTGAATCCCACAACCTTTAAATATATATGTATTTGTAATATAATGGGGAAATAAATAAATAAGATATTTAGCCATTATATTATATATATTTTTTTTGTATCTGTACACTGTATCTTTAGATAAAAATATAAAAGTTAACACTACCATCAAATGTTTCACTCGTTTTTTTAAACCGAAGTAAAACAAAACAAACAAAGGGGGAGGCAACTTTCCACTATTTGTAATTAATATTAGTTTATAGTAAAGTTTCTCCTGAGCATGTTCTGAAATTAAAAAGTATATATAATAAAATAACGCAACTCCCCTACCTTTTGGAAAGAAATAAAATTTTAACTCCAAGTTCCAAAAAGTAGGTTGAAGATTGCTTTCTCCTTCTGTGCGTCAGATTATCTTGGAGATGATCAAATATCCTATATTTTCATCACATTTAGGGATTGTCGCGGTGTTTCCCTGTGATCCTCTGGCATCCAGCTCCTCCGACACCGTGTGCCGCTGCAATCCGCGTCAGGCCACCGTGTGCGCGCTTTCCAATTCAGGTCGAGGAAATGACTGCGTTCCCCAAGAGTTGAGCCCATAAAGTTAACAAGCCAGGCTCAGAGACTCGGAGAAGAAGGAGGAGGGAGAGGAGGGAGTACTTCCTTGCTATTATATAGCAGCCTGCAGTAACTGTTAAAAGTAAATCTGCCTGTACGATAGCGTTGATATCACAAGCAACAATTTCTGCAGTGAAGCGACTGCAGATCACCCGCAAAACTTTGCAGGATAATAGGACTAGGCTGAATATTATTACAAAAAGAGCAGCAACAAACCCTAAGGTGTGTGGTTATGATGCACAAGCCTAACGTCCTTGTTAAGGCTGATGGGCATGGTGTCATTTTCCCACTGGATATTCCACTTATATACAGTGCTGTGCAAAAGTCTTGAGCCACCCCTCATTACCTCCGCCAAGGAGTTTTGTTTTTTTTTTTGCTAGCGTTTGCATGTGTGCCTGCATGCGTGCCTGAATGCATGCGTGTCATTCTGTCTGTAAAGGGAATAATATAGAGGGAATCTAAAAATCAAGTTACTTTGGACCTCTGACCTCTTTTTAAAGATCAAATAAGCTCAAATTGTTATCAAATGTCTTATCTTTAAACTATGCTTAAAATTATGCTGCCTTTGTTTGTATAGGCAACATTTAGGAAATAATACTGGTAGATGGGGGATTCTAAATATCACATTATAGTTTGCATCCAATGATCATGTCACATTTGACCTATGATCTCAGTTCAAATATCACATCTGCCTTTCTTTTAAGGTGACCAAAAAATGGGTTCTATCTTTAAAGAAAATATTGACAAGAGAAAGAAAATGAGCTGCCTGATTAGTTAAAAAATATACTGTAGTATAATATTATATAATAAGATCAAATTATTCACAACCAGCTTTATTACTAAACATTTAAACAAATTTTACTAAACAATGAAGTGAATGCTTCATCCACATGAATAACCTAAAGAGGACTAAATTCAAAGACACCCAAAAAAAATCAAAATGAAAAAATGATGCAGCAGGCTGGTCCATTTTGTCAAAATTTCTTCGCATCATCTCAAAATGGTACTCAGTAGTTTGTATGGCCCCCACGTGCTTTGGGGTATGCTCCTAATGAGACGACAGATGGCATCCTGGAGGATCTCCACCCAGATCTGGACCAGGGCATCCCTAAGCTCCTGGACAGTCTGAGGTGCAACCTGATGGCATCAGATGGACTGAAACATAATGTCCCAGAGGCATTCTACTGGATTTAGGTCAGGCGAGTGTGGGGTCCAGTCAGTAGTATCAATTCCTTTATCCTGCAGGAACTGCCTGCCCACATGAGGCAGGGCACTGTCATGCACCAGGAGGAACCCAGGACCCACTGCCCCAGCGTAGGGTATGACAATGGGTCCAAGGATTTCTTCCTGATACCTAATGGCAGGCAGGGTGCTGTTGGCTAGCCTGTAGAGGTCTCTGCATCCCTCCATGGATATGCTTCCCCAAATCATCACTCACCCACCACCAAACCAGTCATGCTGAATGATGTCACAGGCAGCATAATTCTTCTCTGTGGCTTCTCCAGACCCTCTCACATCTGTCACATGTGCTCAGGATGAACCTGCTCTCATCTATGAAAAATACGGAGTGCCAGTGGTGGACCTGCCAGTTCTGGTATTCTATAGCAAATGCCAATCAGGGTCCACGGTGCCAGGCAGTGAGCATAGGGCCCACTAGAGGATGTCGGGCCCTGAGGCCATCCTCATGAAGTCTGTTTCTGATTGTTTGGTCAACAACACTCACACCAGTGGCCTGCTAGAGGTCATTTTGTAGGACTCTAGCAGTGCTCTTCTTGTTCCTTCTTGCACAAAGGAGCAGATGCCAGTCCTAGTGATGGGTTAAGGACCTTCTACAGCCCTGTCCAGCTCTCCTAAAGTAACTGCCTGTCTCCTAGAATCTCCTCCACGCTCTTGAGACTGTGCTGGGAGACACAGTAAACCTTCTGGCAATGGCATTGATGTGCCATCCTGGATGTGCCAACCTCTGTAGTGTCCAGGTATCACCTCATGCCACCAGTAGTGACACTGACTCTAGCCAAATTGTTGCTCCTCCAGTGCACCTCTTGTTAATTTCATTAACACCAAAGCATGGGATGGTGTCCCATTTTTCACTCAGTGTGGTTGTGTTGGTCACTCTTGCACAAACACCACACCCAAGCTGATCTCACAAGTGTTCAACAGGGTTGAGGTCGGGACTGCAGGCAGGTCATTCCATCCTCTCCACTCCCAAATTCTGGAGATAGTCTCTGATAAACCCTGCTTTGTCTTGGAGGATAGACTGTGGAGATATGGGATTGCTGCTGGTTGCAGAACCTCATCTCAATATCTCTCTGCACTGAGATTTCCTCCATTGATAATAAGCCTGATTGTCAACACCTGTGGTACAAATAGCTCAGAACAAGAGTCAACAGCAGAATAAGCTGTTTGGCATTGGGAGAGACCTTTTGGCAAGTTTTTCATGGTGCACCCACATACTCGCCTCTGCTGCTCAACATATTTAAGGGGGAAATAAACACGTTTTCCAGCAGTATAAGATTTATTGCCAAGAAGCATTGTTACAACAAAGAAATAACTGACCAAACATAAATTTCCTTACTTTTTTTTTTGCTAAGTATAGATTGCATAAACCTCCCAGGACATACTCTAATCACTCGCTAGAAGTATTACAGCTGAAGCAATTTTATAGTGGCAGATGCTTTCCATATAATAATTAGTTTTTTTAAATCACTGGTAGTTATCAGCTGGTGAAATAAACCACTCTTTAACTGCACAACCTCCAGTGGCACATTTCTCTCTGATTAGTACTGCTGATACCACCTATTCACACCACAACAGTAGAGAACATTTATATTGGAGATCTGTGATTATAAAACATATGATTTTGTGTCTGTTCACATCTTTCTATTACATTTTTATCTTGGCAGGATAAAATGTTCTTTCTAACTTATTTCCTCTCAGTATTTGCCAGCGGCCAGAGTGAGTAGAGGCAGTGAGTTTGGTGAGCCACACAATCTTGGAACTCCTGTGACCTCATACAAAAACTTTTGCAGGGACATTTGTCTGTGAGCTCTGCTGCTCTTAGGTTGTGAGCATACTATCACACCCACCTTTGTCATCACATAAACTCAAGAAGAAACCGACACTGCTTGTATTAATGTTCAGTTATCTATTTTTCTCTCCAAAAAGTGCAGTATCCACAGTGGTGGAAAGGCATGCAGGCCGGATCAATGCCCCGCAGGGGCTGTTGGCAAGCGACACAGTTTTGATAAAGGACTTTGCAGATGACATTCCTTCTTTCCCTGCTTCCTCTCTTTCTCCTGTTTGTAGATTTTCCCTTTCCCTCTGCTTCACGCATTTTAATTTTCTGTGTGCCTATGTGTCTCTCTCGCTGTGGTTCAGCTGATTATGGTGTTGGGCTGTAGCTACAGGACTTGGCATCCAAATTAGACTCTTTTTTGCCCTACACGAGTGTTCATCTAACGCGTCTCCAGAGATTAACACACCCACTAGCTCTTGGATAGGTACGGCCATGCTCTGAGTGCATGTGCCTCGGTAAGCAGGAGGGAATAGACGATAATATTTGCTAACATGTTTTTACTAATTTTATTTCCTACTCAGTGATGCTTTTAGCTGTTGAGGATGAGAACCGCGCTGACGGCTGAGCGTCTACACACTGAAGTCTTGTAAAAAGTTGACCCATAACACTGGAATCCAATCTCAGGCTCCAGCAAAAGACGTGTCCTCGCTTTCAGACCTCCAGCCATTCTTTTTCTTCTTTCCTTGTGTTAACTGTTTCCTTGTTATTACAGTTTGAGTCAGGAAGAGAATTCTTTAGCTGCTTTTCTCTGTGTGTGTTGGTGCTTTTTATTTTATCAACCAGCACCCCATCCGCCAACCCCCAATCAAAAAACAAACACAGGAAGCTGCTGTCTCAGGGTAGTACAGACAGTTACATGGGAGAAGAAAAGCTCGACACCCCTCTGCGGCCAGCCACTTCCAAAACAGGCTCAGGCCTTAGCTTGATGAGATACGAGACATCTGTTGGATGTGACGGCATGTTGGTTTAACAGTTTAGTCATGTCACATGCAGTATCGTGGATTGAAGTGAAGTGGCGAGCCCGTCAAGTTTGAAAAAAACAACTCAATTTGACAGGCTGCAGAGGGGTGTTTAAGGATTTAAATTCAAAGCTGAGGCAGCCATCTGTGCAAAGATGGAAAGGTTAAAAAAAGAGAACATATATATTTCAGTCTGCGCAGAGCGTCCGTTCAGCCTGTATGTGCAGGAACTGCACTATAAATGTGAATGCGTAGTTTCTTAGACAGTAATGTGCTGTTTACAAAATGACTGTACAATTATGGAGGATGGAGGCTGCACCACATGCACAGGACTGAAAGCACAAATCTAGCATGTGATCACACGCCCAGGGAAAGAGTGAAATGAATCTCTGTGTCTGTTTGTATCACATATTCAGATTCTACTGGGCTTTTATAATTTCGTTCATATTTGTCATCTGCTTCATTGTTAATCATACAAGCACACTCTTTCTGTTGTTAAGTGTCGATCTGTCTCTGCCTCTGCCGCCCTCCCTCTTTCTTAGTGTGTTTGTAACTCCAGCGTCTGCAGGGGGCCTTCTGTTCTTCATTTAGAGCTGCAGAAAGACCGCACTCTGTTGAAACCTTATACCTTAAGCCAGCTTGTCAACACAGCAAGCTCGTTCTCTGTGAATTACGGCTTTGTACGCTAAGCACAACTCAACGTTTTATCACTTTAATTATACACATTACTCTAAGTGATATACTGTGAAATGTGTTTTGTCTGAGTACGAGTGGATTAACTAATTAAAGAGACTGCTGCAACACTTGATTGCAGATTGCTTGCACTTGCATGCGTTCTCTTAAAATGTTTCGCTTCCAAGTGAAATGCCATGTTATGCTTTGAAGATCATGACATTACCATGGGATTAAAAAATTAATAAAAGTACTCCAATAAAAAGAGTTTTTATTAGAGGAGCTGTTTTTGCGTAGGAAAAAAATGAGAAAACAACAGGATTTGTTCTTTTTTTTTCTCTCTCTGTCTGCCTCTGCTTTGCTCTTGTCAGGGCTGCTTTTGCATGTCACACTTATGTTGCAGAACTGCAATATTTTGTGCAAATGGTGGCAAGAGAGAAATGTGTGAGGAGAGGGACAAACAGCAGGAGAGATGAACACTGAGAGACAAAGAAACAAAGGAAACACTGAGATCTAGGAAGTTAGTTTGTCAATAAACTTCGCAGGGCACCAGAGCTCCAGTCCCAGATGGTAAAAGCACTCTGAACATGATCTGAATATCTGCCTTCCTCTTTTCATCTTCTCCCTGCCATGAACCTCCCTTCCTCTCTGCCTTGTAGCCAAGTCTTATTGAACTTAACTACCATGAATTCTCTCATGTTTCACCGATCACCTTAGAGACTTCCTAAGTACAATGGTTGTATTGTATCTTAAAAGTCAGCTTGTTATATATACCTTAGCTCTACTCTGCTTTAACATGTTCCTCACCTTTTCCTCCTACTGCTGGCTAAAATAATTGGTTGCCTCATTCTTCTCACGCATGCATATTTGCACCCCAATTACTGAACACCGTGACTGACGTCATCATCATGTTTGGAAGCCCTAATGAGGCCCCCTTTCACAGTTGGAGTGACCCTGAGCATTTTCAGAGTGGCTAGTGGTGGACGTTTATTTTGCAGCATATCTTGTTGGAGGAAACCAGTGTAATGTTTAGATTTTTCTTCTCAGTGGTCCCCTTAGGTTCAGACTGTGTTACCAGAGATTTCATTTTCTTTCAGAGGTCGCTAAGATTTGACCATGAAGCGGTCAAATCCCATCCCTACCCTTCCAAACATCCTACATTAGTTCATCTTACCCTAATTAAATACTTGTGCTTGAACCGCTTCAAATACCTCAGGCTAGAGACACAGGTTAATCCTTTTCTTTTCTTCAAATTCCCAAAGTATCTCATTCCTCAGTGAAAAGACAGAGCAAAATCTGTGTTTTAAGTGGATCCTGATTGCAATGTAATGCAACTTTTACAATATAAAGAGCAGTTTTTACAGTATTGGTTATTTTAAGCACTGTGTCAAGCGCATATTTGTTTTATTGCATCCCAAAATGGTCAAACATTACAAGTGAAAGGAAAATGGGTTTAGAGATGATACAACAAAGGCTCCAACAGACTAAGCAAACGGCATGGTAGAACTATTGTCCTGCAAACCCTGCATGATTATAGGATGATTAAAAAGATGCAAAAGTGAGAAGAAAAACAAACTTACAAAGAATTATGTGGGTGTATGTCACTTTTGATGTGTGTGCATGTGTTCCTGCATGTCTGTCCCACTGTCTGGCCTATTAGTCATATGTGGACCACTGCTGGGGATATAGGACAAGTCCCTGAGGGTCAGTGAGACAGGAGAAAGCATTTGGAGGAATCTTCTCGACTTCCAGATGATTATTTTCAAGGTGGACTGAAGCCAAGGAGCCCGAATTGTGAGGGTGGCACACTCCCCACCGCCTCACCAGCCTGAAATCAAAACATACGCACATTTAAATTCAGGCAGACAGACTTAAATCAGAAATAACACAGATTCTCTTCAAAACCAGATGTTCAAATGTTTATTATTTTAAAATAAAAGTCTTATTTACATAAGACAGCAAATGCGATAGATGTCTTTGCTAAGCTCCTTAGAATAATTTCAAAGGGAGCTACACCAGCAGAGCAAATGGTATTAAGACAGAATTGGGTAACAAGCAAGCAAGCATTTAGCTCATCCCTGCATTATGAAAATCACATTTGACTTTATGGAAAATCCAATTCTACCTGATCTGATTGTTGTTCAGTCTCAGCACCTGCAGGCTCTTAAACTGCCTGACGCAGCGCGGGACCTCTCCGAGGCGATTGTTGTCCAATAAGAGCTCATCCAGTGAGCGGTAAGTTCCAACAAAAGAGAACTGTTCGATACCCTCATTGCTCAGGGCATTGTGGGACAGACACAGGGACTGCAGGCCAGGCCGCAGGTGACGAAATGTGAAGGCACGGATGTGACTGATGCTGTTGTGTTGAAGGGTCAGTTTACGAAGGGCGCGAGGCAGATTCAGCGGAACGGAGGTGAACAGGTTGTGGGATAAATCCAAGACTTCCAAGGACCTGAAGAAATACATAAAACAATCTTGGTCATATTTGCAAGAAAACCTTCAAATCAGTCTAATGAAATTACTCATAGACAATCATTAGATCTGTATTTCCAGTGCAATCACCTATGGCACCACACTGTTGGGAGATCACAAGCTTTCTACTAGTGCTCATGCAGTGGGGGGGTAACTATTCAGCAGAAGCCTGTAGTGATATAAGTATGCAAGGTTTTACAGGTCTCCTGACTAAGCATGTTAATAGATGGCCACTTCCACACTAATTCAAAAACTTTTCACTGCAGCCCTCATGTTTTATCATTTCTGGACTCCTGCATCGCACTGTTGGAGAGCATGGGATCTGAGGCTGTGGGGTGGAATAGTAGGGAGCACCAGGCAATAAAACAATGGGGCCTGAGGGTTGCAATGGCTGTTTGGGGGAGAATTTGAGGCAGAGTTGCTGATAGAGCTTATGAAAATGTTTAGCTTAAGGGAAACCCAAAGAATGGCCACAGAGCTAGAACCAGATTTCTGGGGTCTGAGGCAAAGACAATGATAATCATTTTAACTTATGAAAGCACTCTTCAAGGCACATTGCAGTACTGTGATTCAGTGTTTATTGGAAGATCACACACAGCTGTTGTGAGTTTACAGCACAGCTCACAGCAGGAGCAAAACCTCATTTTCTCCTCTTCCAGCGTCCACTGACATCACTGAACAAAACAGAAAACACTCAGGTGGCCAGCTAATGACTACAGATTGATGGGAAATGGGGACCAGTAGGTGAAGGCTTATGGATGTTGAACACATTTAGACTGCCATATGTCTGACTGATGCTGTCTGCTTCAGCATTTCTGTTACTGGTAGAGTTTACCATAAAATTTAACTGTCTTCCTTTGAACATTACAACTCCCAAGTTACATGTTTCAATAAATTGCTGCCGGTATTTTTCCATTTTCCTAGCAAAATATAAAGAAATGAGGAGACTTTGCTCAGAATTCTACAACTACTGCTACTAATAATGATAATAGTAAAATTTTCCTATATGTATGGCCTGGCAATGTTTACATTTTGTGTTTAAGGTCAGCAAATTCCTCTTTTGAATCGCTCTAGAAGAAAATTTACACAAGACACACTGTCACTCCCTAAGAGTCTCACAGATTTCCACTATGGTGCAACTGTAAAGTTACAATAACTTTTAAGTGTATATATTCTATCCATTATCAAATTATTAGTTTGCGTAAAGATGTGTTTAAGAAAAAAATCTGATGAAGCATCAGTCTCCGTGGATGGAAAATGTGAAAGTGCCAAAACCCGCAGTTCCTGACATGGCCACTTGAGGCTGGCTCCAAAAGTGAGTCGGTACTGGCCTATTTGATTGACACCTGTGCCCCCAAAAGGAGCTGTACCAGATCACTGTCTGTGAGGCCTTACCTCAGCTTATCTGAGTCACTGAAGTGGACCTCTCTGCTGTGTTTGAGCTTTTGCAGCCTGTCAGAGCATCCTTAACGGAATGACCTTGCGAATAATGTCTGTGCAGTTTTAGTGAATGAAAATCTACAACTTGCTCATCAAGCCTGCTAGCATTAGCAGCAGGTCACCCTCTTGTCTAAATATGGTAATTTCTGCCTCCAGAAAAAGAAACAAAACACCAACACGGCAGTGGCCACAGCACCGAGGTTGAGGCTTCAACATGCAGAGTTTGAAATCAGTGGGTGCCATCCATCTTTCACACACACAGCCTGTGTTTCTAATCTGCATTAGAACTTCCTCCCCTAGTCTGGTCAAACTAGGACCACTGAGAGATTTCAGGAAACTGGACTCTTTTGTTTTCAATCATACAAGATTTCATGAAACAAAGTTAAGAAACAGAAGGGAGCAGATATGAATTGTTGTAATAAATAAATACATAAAAAGGAGAGAATGATTTGTGCTCCCAGTTGAAACCATAAAATACATCACCATGCTTGTTTCTCTGTACCAGTTCAGACCAGTTGTGTGCAGCTGATTTGTATTCTAAAACTTTGCCAGTAAGCTCAGCAGCAGTCCACCACCGCTTAGAGTGTTTAATACCACATGGTATTAATGAGCGGAGGGACACACAGTCCTCTCTTCTCAGAGACCTCCACCCGTTGGCTTGGCACCTACACAAAAACACAACACTCACACACCCACATACGGGCAACATGACGTGAACTCTGTGCACACACGCAGAAAGCTAAACATGCCCGTAGATCCAGATATGCACCAAGAATACGTATAGGCTGTGAAAACAAAAATGTATAAAATTGAAATGGCAAAGTCACAAAAAGATGCACATACCATGTTGAAACAAAGAGCCACGCACACACACTCTCTCTGCACAGTTTGAAAATTACTTACGGCAACAAAGGCAAATACAATTCACACCAAACCAAATGTTTTTGCTTAAAAGAGAAAAAAAAAAGGGCTGTGTTGGGGTTTTGTGCAAAGCATAGCTAAATCATGCAGTTAGTCGTGGTGATGGTCTGCTTAGAAAAGGTATAACACTTACAGATACACACAGCTCCACTTATGATGAAATCACGGTGCCAGGATTACATAAACCACTTGAATCCTTTTGGATAGGTGATGAAGCCAGGCAGAGTGGTTGTGCCAAGTAGACTTGAAAGAGCGGGACTGGACTTAAAACTGCACTGATCAATGGATGACGACAGATTTTGGATTTAATAAAGCTGTGTGTGCACTTTTATGTGCACTGAATTGATTAACACTGGCTTATATCTGGAAGCATTTGTCACATCTGCTGAGGACCGTCCCTCCAAACCATTTTTTTTAATCGCTTGTCCAACTAGGGTCCTGAGGGGCTGGAGCCCATCCCAGCTGACATTAAAAACAGACAGAAGCATATTTGAAATCATTTATCATATTACTTTAACAAATAACTGCAGCAGTACTTTTTGCATCCTATAAATCTAAAGTGAGTTTTTTTTTTCTTTTCTGTGTGTGCATGCTGCCATTCTAAATATAACGTGTTTGCAACCAAGCAGGAAACCTTTAAATGTGAACTGAAGATCACTTAAATTAAACTCAGTGGTTTTCACTTGACATTAGTGTCATATTTTAGCTGGTGTGTGCATGTATAGTGTGTATTTTTGTGCTTGTTTTCCAGTTTATATAAGCTTATTACGAAACCAATTTGCGCTGGGCCAGATACAAAAAGAGCTTTGGTTACAAGTCGTATCAGGCTGCAACACGTCATAACACGATGCGACACACACATCTTTGTTGTGATGATCGCTGAACCTGCACCTCCATGCAATCGGTCTAAGCCTGCGGCGATGACAAATATACACAGATCTCCCATGACAGCTTCTCTGTGCAAAATGACACAAATTATGAAAAAAAAAATTAATGGAGAAAAATAACATTTGATCCACCATAACAGCCATCTGTTTCAAAACAAAATAAATTTAAAAAAGACACTGCTCTTGTGTCACTTATTATTTATTGGAGTTAGAGCATCTGTGCTACATATTTTTAAGTTATGATCCTTTTACAAGATTGTTAAGTCAAACTGCAGCGCATGTAATAAAAAAAAAAAAAAAAACAATTATTGCATAATCCTTCATTTCCGTAAGTGTTTGACAGCATAAACTACAGCCCGCAACTGAAATGACATTATCGATGAAATATGATCATTTCATATATTTGGATGTTGTTGCAAATCAGAAACGTGCTCTGGTTTGGTCAGTAATCACACAGCGTTTGAGGTCAGGCCTGATTTGTTACATTTTTATCGACTGAGCGAGTGGATAGGGAGATGCTGATTTGCTGATTTAAGCTGACAGTTCATAAAGAACTAAGAGAAGAAAGCAAACAGGCAGGTGTGTGTGTGTGTGTGTGTGTTTTAGGTGTACAGCTGTGTTTTTAAACATGAAAGCGGCTCATTGTGCCTGATAAGAGTCAATTATAACTGCTTGTGCAACAGCATTAATTGTATGCCAGCGCAGATCTGGGTTACATAACAAGTATGTACCGGGATAAACAGAGGAAGGCGCAGTTGTTATCAGAGTTGGAACAAGTATTCAGATCCTTCACTTAATGAAAGGTCACATTATGAGTATAAACCACCTAATGACAAAGAAGTAATGCAGTCATGTTCTTTCACTGAAGCAAAAATTTGATTTTCATCTTGAAACACGCAAGGTGTGTGTCACGACAGGTCCTTTATATGAGGATGACACCACTTCTGTACAATTCGGGTTTTTCACCAAGTTTTCCCAAGGCCACTCAGGCCTTCTTGGTGGTATGCTTTAGATCTTTGCCTTATTGAAATATAATCCTTCGCCACAGATCCTTCGCACTCCACCTCTATCCTCATTAGTCTCCCAGTCCATGTCCCAGAAAAGAAAAAAAAAAAAGCATCCGCTCACCATGATAGTGCCACCACTGTTGGACTGTAGTGATGGTATTAATGAGATGATTCTTAGAGCCTGGTTTCCTTCATGCACACTACCCTGGGAATCGTGAGCAAATGGCTGAATCTTTGTTTCATCACACCAGAGGATTTTGTTTGTTCTAATGTCAGAACCCATTTAAAAAGCAGTTCCATGCATTCCCACAAAAAAAAGAAGACTGATGAAAAAAAAAAAAATTAGACTTTTAAAAAAAAAAAATGATTGAGAAATAGAATCACAAAATTGCTGGGCCCAAACCAACTGAGGAGAGCCCACCGCAAGAACTTCAAAGATGATTTTCTGATGCAGCTAGTAGATTCTTTTAGGCATGATTTTCTTCCCACAGAAAAAAAAAAAAAAACTCTCAAATGTGCTGAAATGTAAGTTTGTTCTCACAAGACACCACATCAGAACTGTCTCTCCAGTGCACTGAGTCCAATAATCAGTGGAAACCAAGGATGTGAGTCATTCAGGTGCCTTTTGGCAAATTCCAAGCAGCCATTTGCCTTTTTTTATGGATACCTGATTGGTGGGGTACCTGCACCAATGGTTGTCCTTCTAAAAGGCTGACTGTTACGTCCCGTGGGCCTAGAGGACAAGGGAGCAACATACGCTTTAAAAAGAGGAAAACACCACACAGCTAAAACCAGCCCAACACTCTCCAAACTGGAGACGCTACCTGTGCGATCCCATGTACACCAACACAACACGGCACGCAGCCGTAACACTGACCCATCTCAGCAAAGGAACTCTAAATCTCATAAATCTCCCCAAACTGAGTAATCCCTGTTTGCTCAGTTTGGCTCATTAGCTGCAAAGTTCCATTTGAGTATGAAGGTGGTGCGCTCCTGGGCACTTTGAATGCTGCAGAAATGTTTTTGTATCCTCCCCCAGGGCTGTGCTTTTTAACTGAGACCAATGAATGCAACTTTGCTCTGATGGGCTTTAATGCTAGTTTTAGAATCTCAAGGATCTTTGAAAGAAAGATGCTCCAGAGATCAGTTGCAAGTCCCACAGCAAAGTGTGTGAATACTTAAGTATATTGGATATTTCAGTTTTTTTTAAATCAAATGAACTGTAGCTATTATTGTGTATAATGCATATGTTCTTTTTTCCAAATGAGTCACAAGGATTACATAGAGTCTGAAAGCTCTCATTATTTATGACACATTATTTAAATACATAATGAAGTAAGATTCTCGAAGTGAGTCCAGTCTGCCGAGAAAGATCCCCAGGTCCCAGCTCCATGTTGCCTTCAGTTTTCACCACTCATACCTCAATCACTGAACCACAAGCAAGGCACCACTAGAAATGACTCCAAGACATGAAACAGAAGCACACTGCTAACAAAAACCAGCCAACTGCGGTTTGTTTTACATTAAGCAGTTTATGTTTCATCTTTGTTTTCCCAGCTTTTTCAGTCACTTTCTATTTCTTAACATACCTCAGTAGGACCACATGATGACATACTATTATAAGTCTGTAGACAATCTATTGAAAGGGATGATTCCGGGCTCATTAGTGACCTTAGCTGTTGTCTCCTGCTGTATAAGTTGTGTTTAGGTCAAGCTGAGTTTGTTCACAGTCTGCTGTCTATGCAGTGCTGCAGAAACCTTTAAAACGAAGGCCTAACTACTGAGGCTGCAGAGACAGTGGGAAGCTGCTGTTCTCACAACTAATGAGGTCAAGTGTCAGGCATCATATACTAGTATAGCGGAAGTCTCATAAAGACTCTGTACAGCCTGTTTGAATTGTCGCCAATTACCATCCAACTGCCATCTTTCTGTCCTAAAGTCTGTTTTCCATCTAGAAGATTAGAAGACTTCATCATTTCTTCAGTAAAATTTCTCCAGACTGTATCCTCTCAACTTTATCTTTCAACTTTGCCCCCTGTATACAAACTCTCTACAGCTTCACTTCCCTGCAACTCTCTTTTGCACTCTCTTTTTCTCAGTTTTCCCTGAAGCTTCCACTTTGGTTCACAAGGATCCTAGGGAGCAAAGAAAAAAAAAGAAAAAAGAAAAACCCACTGGAATTCACTATATTTAAACAGCACACACACACACACAAACACAAACACACACATATAAATGCACACAGTTGCCCTCAAGCCCTCACTCACACGTCTGCTCATCCAAGTACACAAGGTCAGCTGTCAAAACTTCTGTGATATGTGAGCATACATGTATGTGTCGGAGTGAGAGCGGGTGCGAGAGACGAGGAAGAAGAAAGAGAAAGATTGGCCTGCCTTCGTGTGAATCACTCAAAATATCAGCTGAGAAAATACTTACTGAAACTGATGCCCAACACTCCAAATGGGCTGTCATTTTGATCTGGATAGTAATAATGTTTCAGTCATTTTTTTTTACGTGTTAGCCCCAAATATGGATGATATAGCCTGCTGTAATTGTAAATTATTGCATTCTAAAAATATTCTTAGCACTTAATGGGAATGTGTTATTTCATACCTTTTAGGGGCCACAAGCATAAACTGAAAATAATTTTAAACTTTAAAAAATGATAGTGACAGTCTTCAGATTCCTAGGCAACACCAGGCTGACCTCTGGTGGCTGATGAAGGAACTACAAAAAATTGGGATGGATGGACATACTTGAGACGGGTCCAGGCATGAGTAACGATGCCTTGCTCGTGCAGATGGTTGCGACTCAGTTCCAGCACTCTCAAATGAATGCAGTTCCTCAGCGCCTCCTCTGTCACCTCCTTAATCAGATTTTCATTCATTTTAAGCGTCTACAGAGTGAAGAAGATGGAGAAAAATCAAATATTGATGAGGTCTGATTTGGGAGACTGGCAGAAACTTATCACAGTTTAGATGTGACTGAAAACACTCAGTGAACAGTGAAATCAGGCTGGCCTCTGAATTTGCAAACAAGGGCATGGGAGTATCTGACTCCATGCACAGAGAGGTTGAACTTGCACACCAGATTAAAAAGATAGAAAAAAGGGATTTGAGAATGAGGTACAAGTGTACCTGAAGAGAGGGTGGAAGGTTCAGAGGTAGGGAGCGGAAGCTATTGTTGTTCAGGTGGAGGTCCAGAAGTCTCTGTAGTGGTCTGAAAGCTAGAGGGGACACACTGCCCTCATGAAGGGTATTCCCTTCCAGCTCTAGCTTCAGGAGGCTCATCAAACCTAGAAAGAAATAATATCTGTTATAATTTTCTTATGTGGCTGTGTTCTCTTTTAAGTACACAGACACACATTGTACCTTTGAAGCAGTGTGGGGTAAGTGTACTCAGCCTGTTGTTTTTCACTTTGAGCTCCTCCAGAGATGGAGGAAGCACTGGGATCATGGTGATCTGGTTGCCATCCAGATTCAGCTTCTTCAGAAAGGTCAAGTTCTGCAGGAAATGCAGCCCAAAAAAAGGTGTTGAGCAAAGAAGGATGTAAAATAGACTAAATAGAAACTTGTCTCAAAGTCCGTAATTTTCCATCCCAACTTGCCAATCAGGACTTAATCACAGAGTTCACAGAAATACATCAAATGAAAGAATGTCACATTTGAGCATCTCTTCCATCGTGTGATCTATGGTCTTTTATTTTTAGTAAAGCCACTTTGGGTGGCTCTTCAGTGAAAGCTGCTGTGGTTGATGAGTGAGTAAAAGCAGTGGACAGTATCCCTCCAGCCAATCCATCAATCCCCTGTCATTACAGGGATGTGAGCAGAAACTGAAGAAGAATATTCCTCTAAAAATAATTCCCTCTTATTCGCCGCATCATTGGCTGCAACTGTTTTTCAGTAGGTTCTTTCAGCCAATACCGTGACAGTATGTCAGTGGCAGAGTGTAATGATTGGTCAGAGTGTGGTAGGCTGCCTCAGTGAGGCCTGTGGTCATACTGAGTTGAAACCAGAGGTTATTCTTAGAAGTATTAGTTAATGCATTTTCAGTACTCTTTTATTACTGTAATGACATAGCATATAGCCTGCTTTTTATTTTAATTAGATGCAAAGTGGCCTATAAAATGCGCTTGTAAGTCAGACCAGTTCTACATGTCCAAGCCAAAGGAAAGTCAAACAGGGTGCAGTGCAGGCCTCAAGGTGTAAAGTGTTTTCTTTTTCCAGTTTTGAATTTTTTTTGTGGTTTCATGTGTTTGTCTGCGCTGATGTTTTATAATTACACTGAATAGCTGAGCAGAATATTATTGGTGGCTCTAATTTTAAGTAGATCCTTAACATTCAGTCTAAATGTATAACTACAGTTTGGCATAAGACAAACAGTATATTAAATTTTTGTTGTTATGTTTTCTTTTTCTTCCCCAGTCTGGATAAACAAGATCTGGTTAGGACCGTCTGTCTCTGTCTGTTTCTCGGCAGTCAGTATTTCCCAGAAAACAAACAAAAGCAACACTCAAACTGACAAAGTGACGGTAAAAAATACAGTTCCCATACTCATCGAGTGCAGGCTGAACAGGCTGAACTGGAACTGCAGTTTTAAGATGAGGCGCTCTGCAGTACTGATAGCGCTGGTTTGGGGTGGATTCTAACGCTGATATTACATCCCTTTTTAGATTTCTATCACATATACAAACACATTGCAGCTTTGAAGTAGTTTAAGGAAAGAAAAGGGACAAATTAAGCAGTGAAAACTAAAAGATAGTCCATGAGAACATGATTAAACATACAGAAAGCAACTATATGTACTTTTATTAGAAGCAGGAGGGACGTGTTACTCACAGAAAGCGGGTTTTGGCTGAACGACTCATCGTCCAGTACGTTTTGGCTCAGGTCCAGTGTGTCCAGGTTAAGAAGGCCAGAGAAAGCTTGTGCAGTGATGATTCTGATGTTGTTCTCTGAATATACAGCAAATCCGCTGGTATGACAGTTTTCCATTCAATAATTCAGATTTATTCCAGTAGTAAATCCAAGAAAACACTGTCTACAAAAATATGGGGTAGTGACACCACTGAGAGCTGCAGTCATTCTTTTCTGGCATCAGACTGGTGAGTTACATGCAGCTGATGCCACCAGAAAGACTGCTATTGTTGCTTTACATGAAGATTTGCTGTGTCTTGTAATCAGTCAGCACTGATTTTTTTATTTTTCCAAAGCACCCAGTAATGTTTGGGCTTCCTGAACTTTGGCTGAGCTAATAAATATCATGGTTTTACTTTTTTTTTTATTATTATTTTTTTTTTATCTGTCATCTAAGCCATTCTTCTAGCATACAGTAGTCAGAAATTCCTGCACATTCTTTGATTACCAGTGTAGAAATACACATACCTGCCAAGTCCAGCTTAGTGGCCTCCAGGTTATGGAAGCTTGGCAGGTGAATCATGCCGATGCCCCTGCAGGTGATTTCTCTCTCAGTACTCTGACACTTAACAGGAGACTCTGTAAAACTGGTGAGCGTTTCTGTTTGATTGCTGGGTGACTCAGTTGTTTCTTCCTCTTCCTCTTCCTCTTCTTCTTCCGCTTCCTCCTTGGGAAAAAACAAACAAACCAACAAAAACAACATTTAATCAACCGGATAAACCGGATAATAAGTGAACTAAATAAGACATAGCTTTATCTGTGTTTAAATCTATAACCTCTTCTTCCTCTTCTTCTTCCTCCTCCTCCTCCTCCTCATCTTCATCATCATCGTCCTCATCATCATCATCATCATCATCATCATCATCATCGTCCTCATCTTCATCGTCGTCATCATCTTCCTCCTCCTCTCGTGCTTTGCTGAGATCCATCAGTCTTCTCTTCTCAGCATGAAGTACCCTGAGTGCAGCCAGAAGAGCGCTGCTCACGTCTTCTCCTTTTCCGCGCTTTCTCCAGCCAATCATGGGTCGCCCCAAACCTGCCTACAGTAAGCAGCAGCAGACCACCACAGGAATTAATAAATGTAAACAAGTTCAAGTCTCAAAAAAAGGGCTACATCAGTAAAAAGATTGATTTTCTGTATATACACAGTCTAGTCATACTATTCTATATGCGATGGACTCCACTGTAGCTGCATGTTTTCTCGTCCCCCAGGCGCTTCTCCTTCTTCTACCGGCTTCCAGGTTTGTGAAATCAGTTTTTTCCTGCTCAGTCTCCTTTTCAGCATTTGCTTGGAGATGCTCATCTTCACTCTCTGCTTCACCGAGGTAACAGAAAACATAAAGCAAAACCGAAAATGCAGATTTGAAGGAAAACACTGTTTGATTTTTATTCTTCTTTAGGTTAAATAGGTTAAAACGCTTAGACATTAAAATATTTATTAACCCAGAGGGTGCAGACAGAAATGGGTGGAATTTCAAAGCTTACCAGCAGCATGTGCATCCAGCAGTGTCACTCCTGCATCAATCCTTGGTGAAGGAATGGGTGCTATTAATAATTCAGGAGCGTCAGTGGAGATTTCCATTAAAGCATCCGTGTCATGACCAGAGTCTAGGTTTTGTCCTGATGAAATTATTCCACTCAGACAGATGAACACAATCCACGTCCTTGGCGTTTGCATTGTTGCATTTATACTCAAGTCGAGTGTTTTCAAATGGAGAGAAGCCCAAAGGTTTTAATTTCTAGTCTTCAGAGCTGAAGCCAAGAAGCAGCAACTGCACAGAAAGCTCAGATGGTTAGAAGTCTACTTAGACAAGCTGACAGTTTTCCAGAAAACCCTAGAATTTGGGATTATGAGTACAGAGTAAAAGCTGTGGTTTCCCTTCTGTTCTGAGTCACCTTGAAGCAGTACTTAAACATATTGCACATGCTCCCTACTCAGAGTGAATGTCAAAATCAAGAAAGAGAGAGAGAGAGAGAGAGAGAGATGGGAAGGAATATCTAGCAGGGCAGAGAGGTAAAAAAAATAAATTCTCACCGTGTTAATAAGGGGCCTCGATTGTTGCACCATGAAATACACAGACACACCCTGCTCCTCCTTGTCTCCTCTTCTTTTCATAACTGTCTGTGAACATTACGTGGAACAACTTTTTTTTTTTTTCTCATGGAAGAGACACTAACAGGAAAGAGGGAAAAAAAAGGAAATCGGACCACATTAAGTTTGATACACTCGTGATGGATTTTAGTCATGATTTGACACATGCATTTTTAAACCGCTGTTAATTTTGTGCGCTCTCTACAGTGAATTGGAATGGTGGTTGAGTATAATAGACCATTTTCAACAGGAGACAGTTGGTACACAGTTCAGGTCAGAGGCAGCCTTCTTTGGCAAACTTCCACCGGCATGTATGTATGAAATTAAACATGAATATTGAGTAATAAACAGTGAGGCTGTCTTTACATTCTATACATGGACTATTGGAGTGTGCCCCCCCCGGTTGAGTGTGGAGCCAAACTGGGATTTTCACTGTGGGGTGAAACCTGCTGACAGCTCCTTTTTATTTGCTCAGCAGCCACACACACACACACACACACACATATACAGACCACTCTTCAATTTTATTTTAATTCTTGGCAACATGAAGGATTTTTTTTTGTTTCCTCACCTGAAGAGAAACTGATGAGACAGCGACAGCAGGAGAATCCAGACATGTTCCAAATGGCACTCTGGACAAGTTGACACTAAACACTGAAACACTCGGGTCCTGATGTGCTCCTCCAAAGTAAACAGTGATGTGTCCAAAGATGATTCATTTAAATCTCGACAGGAACGTGCGGCCATCTACCGACCACATTCAACCCCTTTTTTTAACTTCAGTCTGACAACACCCTGGATTTACAATTTCCACTGGGAAAAAAAGAAAGATGATGACTCCAGGATATCCAACATAAATACTAAGCTTACTTCTTTGGGTACAGTTACATGTTTAGGACACAGTGCACCTTTCTCACTCTGAATAAATGTGGTTAAGGCAGTCCAACCTCTTCCACGTCTTTAACATCTATGATACCAATTTGTCAAAGGGGAAATTTAATAAACTTCAGTAAAACTAAACATCTACAATCATGAAGCATCTGAGGCTGCACTTAGGCAAAGTGGTGCTTTGACTTAAATGCTATCTGCTTTGAAATGGAATGCTCACCCTGAATGTCATTTCAAAGCAGATTTATCGCAGTCATTTAACGTCCATCCATTTTCTTCCGCTTATCCTTTTCAGGGTCGCGTTATGATAAAAAGCACTTTATTGCTTAGCCTTTTAGGTGATGGGAATGTCTTGGTCATAATCCAAACCAGGCAAAGTGAACACATTCCTGGTACTAGATTAGAGGAACTAAGTAATTACAACTTTCCCCTGGGGGTGACATCAGTGTCTGTACTATATTCTGACAACCCAACCAACAGTTGCCACTTCAGATATATCTAATGAGCCCTCCATCCCCATTTCAGAAAAGGTAGGTCCAACCTGGGCCCCTTTAGAATGGTAAATGGACTAGTTCTTATATAACGCTTTTCTACTCAGTCTGAGCACTCAAAGCACTTATACAGCATGTTTACATTTACCCATGCACACCCAATCACACAAGCACCTCCATGATTAACTAAGCTAAGTGCTTCAGTTATCTAACATTCATACACATTCACACTCCAACGGTTGCGTCGAAGAGCAATTTGGGGTTAAGTGGTTTTTGCTTTTCCCCAGCATTTAGAGTCCTCATAACTTCATGAATACAGGTTCATCTTCTAGCTCCAATTCTTCCTTACACGATTCCTTTTTCATGGAAGGACCCTCCTCCTGAACGCACCAACAGAACATTTTTAAACTAGGCCAAGTTTCATCGCAACCCATTAAATGGTCATTGACATTTAGCTTGCAACTGTTGGTCCACACACCACCATCCATAAAAGCCTCAACTAATATAAATAAGCAGACAACCAATGGATGGGTGAATATTTTTTATTTCAACACATCACAGCAGTAATAGCAGGACTCAGTAAGCTTGAATGCTAGTAATGTTGTGTGATGCTTGTGTGGTCAGGAATCATTAGTGGAATGCTTAAAAACTGAATAGCCAAGCACTAAAGGCAGTTACTGAACACAATTACAAAAGTAATCTAGGAAATGACATTTATGACAAAAAGTAACAGTGCTTCTTATAAAAATAGGTATGACTACGAGCAAAGAGAGAGGACATGAGGAATGGTTGCCAGGAATGTCAAAGTATTGATGTTTGTTGCCACAGACATTGTAGCCTGAGTTTCCTGTGCATCACAACCAGGACACACTGCTGTATGACAGGCTTTTATATCAGTCAGCATAACACGTAAAGTACAGTATTCAGTGATGCTTTCATTTTTGCATCTTGCAAGACTCTGAAAACAGTAAACAGCAGAACCTATGTGGAGGTGAGGGTACTAGAAGGTGCACACGGGGGAGTATTGTTAGCACTACAGGCTCTGACCACACTGCACTCATCTCCCTTCATCTGCGACAGTAATACAGGGTTAGCACATTGCAACTCAAGCTGGAACAGAAGTTAGGTGTTCCTGTGATTGTGCCGGATAGCTGCAGGTTTGTTGTGATTTAAAAAACAAAACAAAACAAAGAGGGGAGGATGAAGTGCAGTTCTTAGTTTGCGAAGGTTCTGAGTCACAGCTTTGATAATGTGGTCAGCACTGATGCCAAAGATGTCCAGAAGCTCTTGAGGCTTTCCACTGCGAGGAACCCCAGTCACTCCCAGACGGGTCACAACAATACCAGGCTCACTTCCAACTGCTGATAGCACTGCTATCACCAAGACCACCTGGACAGATGAAATATATTTCTCTTGATGGGCCATATTTTTTTTATTTATAAATTTTATAAGAAATTCCTGCCCATACAGAAAATTCTGATCCATTATATAAGCACATGCTCAAGCATGTGAACTGAACAACCTACCCTCCTTGTAGTGGTCCTCCACAGTGATAATCTGTCCCCTTGTTGCTCGGCACTGGCCAGAATGGTAGCAGCATCCAGGGGCTTGATGGTGAATGGGTCAATCACACGGATGTTTTTTTCCTATAATAATGCATAAGAACATTAATTTATGGATTTATAGAAAATATACTGGCTCACTGGCCAGCTGATGACTATTCCCCACATTAAGCCTACATGTCCTCATAACAATACCAGGCATTTATCACTAGAGGGCAGTGTGGTGTTACCTTGAGCGGCCAGCTTATCAGCAGCAAGTGAGAGCCTCGTGCAGAGTAACACCAGCTCCAATCACAGTCACCTGATCATTGTTAGACTGACGCACCACCTGGTCACAGATATTACAGATGTAGAAATAATTTTTGGGTGTCCATTCTTGTATGAAGACTAACTGCATATAAATGGATAAAGAAAAATGACCAAAAAATATCAATCATTACCTTGGCTTCACCCACTTGAAACTTCTCATCTGGGGAATAAAGGACTGCAGTGGCTGGTCTACTTGTACGGATAAAACATATACCCTGAAAATGGAAAGTTGTGCATTAGAATATATTAACTGCACTCTAACAACTTGATGACAGCTTGGACAAGCTACCACAAGGTGGCCACAAACCTTTGTGTTGGATGAAAGTTCAACAGCTCTCTCTGTGGATACTGCGTCACTGGGATAAAACACAGTACAAGTTGGGATGGCACGGAACATGGCCAAGTCCTCAAGGGCCATCTGGGATGGTCCATCCTCACCTAAAGGCAGAATATAATGAGTCAAGCACAGAAACTCAGGCCTGTTCTGAGCAACAGAAATCCAGCAGCACTCTGGTGAAAAGCTTACCAATGGAGACTCCGCAGTGAGACCCTACCAAGTTGACATTCGACTGGGAGATGGCTCCCATCCGGATCTGGTCATAGGCTCTACTGAAAAATGCTGCAAACGTGCTGGCAAATGCAACTGTGCGGTCACGGGTGGCACAGCCAATGGCCACTCCTACCTGCAGTAGCAATAAAAGACATCAGCAACACTGTTTAGTCAAAATGACAGTGGACGTGGTTAAGTAAGAGCCTGAGTGCAAAGGGCAAAGTCAACCGGTCACAAGTGAGAGGCAGAGGCACCAGATTATCATGTGCGAGAATGTAGAGGAACAGATTAAACTATGTTGGAGTAGATTATGGCAGTGAAGAGCAAACTAAGTTTACTAGTCTTTCATAACTGTTAAGTTCCGGGATTGATAGCTTGACTATCAGTTAGCAACACCCTAAAACAAAGAAACTGCAAATGAAGGAAAGGCACTGAAGTCCCCCTGAGGGCTGAAGCATTGTTTACCATGTTCTGTTCAGCAATGAAAACACTCAATGTAGCGTTCAGGGAAGGCCTTCTTGAAGGTCTCTGAGAAGGTTGAGTTTTGGTGTCTCCATCGAGGGCCACCACTCTCTGGCTTGCCTGGCCCAGTTTTTTTCAAGCGCCACACCATATGCCTGCCTTGTTGCCATCTAACAGAGCAGGAAAAGACAATGGGTTAAGCAACAAACCAGCCCCGACTACCATGGTTAACCATCTCTACTTTAACACACCATCATCTGAAAAGAAAAGAAAACACACACAAACCCTTTCCACCCAGATGAGCATTCACATTAGAAATACTCTCTGGCTATATGAAAAACGTATGTCAAATTACCCTTCACTGGGCATGTGTAGGGTCCTGAGTTAAACCACCAACTTTGCAAGTGAAGTGACAAGTGGGAGTAAAAGATACTGTTAACCAAATATGATTAGGTGGGAAATAAAAGGGTTACTCTATGCAACCACGACCTGAAATGCATACTAGTGGTCATCTTATGACAAACAGATCACTTATATATGGATGGGATTTGGGGATATTCTTGACAACACACAACTAAATAGACAAAGACTAGAAGAAAGAAAACATCAAGTCAAGTCAAATTTTGATCACATTCTTTTCATGGAACGAGTTAAAGCAAGAAGAAAAATAGTTTGTTTGGATAATCAATTGCATCTTTACATCCTGTAATGCAGAAAGAATCAAATACCAATAAAACACAAAGGGAAAAAAAGAATGAAAAGAAAGGGGGGAGAAAAAAAAAAGGAGGTGAGACCTCCCCAGGAATTTTTAAGCATCATACATATTTCTGCATTGAACTCTTAAGCACCAATTTATACTTCTTCCTACATTAATTTATGGTAGAAATGTTTACGTAAAGGAAAACACTAAGTGAAGAATGAAACACTCAGATAATGCTTTCAAATATTCACCATCCTGTAGATCAGGGGTGCCCACACTTTTTCAGCTTGTGAGCTACTAGTAAAACTAGCGTGGTTAAATACGTGTGCGTAGGGTGGTAACGAAACGGATGGGAGATAGTTTATCATCCATCTTCTACTTCTTTTAATGCTGTGGGATCTCCATTTTTTTCCCCCAACTCCACTGGGGGTTCCATGCAATCTACCTGCACTCCTCTTGCGATTGACCAGTAGATCACGATCGACATATTGGGCACCCCTGCCTTAGATTATATTTCTCTAGAAAAAAAAAATGGGGGATTTTTTAACAAGAACAAAATGCAGGAAAAAAAAAAATGTGATTAAGTTTCAACTCTGACATACATGGTGATATTCCTGCTACAGTTACAAAAGGCTGTAGCAGGAATCACAGTGAATTATAAAAATAGCACACTGGAATTCTGACACATTAACAGAAAAACTTTAAGCCCTGCACACGCTGTACAATACTGCATGTGTACTTCAACGATATCTGAAAAGGTTAACATTGCACAATACTGCACACATGATGTCATTTAACTGCAGTGTGGGGTTCATATTAGCAGTGCTAACAACATCTGCCTTCTTTTCTTCCAGGTTATCATAGACTGATTGTGGGTCATGCATTGCTCTAGTTGAGCAGTTATATTTCATATTACTCTGACAGCCTTATTTTTTATTTCATAGGTTAAAACATTACCAAGTTGCTCTAATTTCACAGGATGATATATTCCCATTTTGCATTATTCTGGTTTATTATGGTAACCCAAGAATTAAACTACATTCTCCTTTTACTTTAACAAATTAGTTCAGTCTATTAGTATTTTTGGTATCCACTAACCAAGGTAAACTAAACTAGTTGAACATCGCCAGATAATAACTAGTAAATACTGATGTCTGTGTCTCTGCCGTATCTACATCTTAACACTGCAAATAGTTTCTCAATATCTTTGCCCTGGCAGGAGTTTGGATGTGGATGACAGGACAAAAACTCTTAACTTTAACTGAACTTTAAACTGCTGACTACTCCGTCTCTGGTGACTTTGTACCCATTACTCCAAAAGTTCCAATACTCCTAAAAACTAGATACAAATAAGAACTCTGAAGGTACCTTGTCTCCTTCTTGTATTCTGAGGTGACGGCAGTGAGATGGGGCTAAGGTCAAGCCGGTGCTGTATCATCATTGGGGAGCTTAGGGGACAAAGATCTGTTGGGCACCTGGATCTGTGACGGAAGATCACTCAGGATTTCAATCACCTTTCCTTGGGAATTGGCTTTCCATGCCAGTTCTCCAAATCCTCAATACCTACAGGCAAGAGGAAAAACAAGTCTCATGTTAAAATTCAGACAACAGTTCTAAGTAAACACAGCAAATAGTTCAAACAATGGAAAGTTAGGCACACCTACCTTTGAGGCCTTTGCCCTTGAATGTCTTGGCGAACATGCAGGTAGGTTTACCTTTGACCTGCTGAGCCTGCCAGAAAGCTTTGCATAGCTCCTCCACATCATGTCCATCCACAACGTAAGTGTTCCAACTACAAACATAACAAATATTAACCACAAACATTGGATGTTAACAGCTAAACAGC
The DNA here is from genome assembly GCF_007364275.1 of Archocentrus centrarchus. Taxonomy (NCBI): domain Eukaryota; kingdom Metazoa; phylum Chordata; class Actinopteri; order Cichliformes; family Cichlidae; genus Archocentrus; species Archocentrus centrarchus. The sequence continues at coordinate 18,168,348 of NC_044352.1, forward strand.
CTGGTAACTATCAAATTAATTAACTGATGGAGGGTAGAGAAACAATGGAAGGCAGTCAAGAAATTAAAAAAAAAAAAAAAAAAAAAAAAAAAAAAAAAAGGCCATAATTTTGATAGTCTATTTATAGATATTAGATTAGATGTTAAAAATGAAGATGTAAAATACAAGAGTGCTGACCCAAAGGCTTCACAACGTTTGCGGTAGGCCTCCATGTCATGTTTCAGGGGTGCTGGCTCACTCTGACCGAGCCGATTAATATCTAGGATAGCCACCAGGTTGTCCAGCTGGTAGTAGGAAGCAAAGGCCATGGCCTCCCAAACTGAGCCCTCTGAGCACTCTCCGTCACCCAGCATGCAGTATACACGGTAACTACAACACAATCAGTCAACAGACATGAGAATCTCAGTAATATTATTTTCTACTTTAAGTATATTTCTGATGCTTTAACAGATTCTGGTTCTCTTGTGAACAAAACAGTAGTAACAGCATTTCACCACTAAAGAAACTGCCTATTTAGAGTACAAAGAAAAAAAAAAAAAGAAAAAAAACTGCCTTTATGTGATCTTGGTCTAATGTCACTTAAAAGCACCCACTTTATGCCACACTGTGCAAAGAGATTTCAGGTAATCCTGTGCAGGTTTTAAAGAGCAGGATTACACTAGGTTTTTGACACCTCGATTATACACCCAGTGATATGCATACTAACCTGGATTTGTCAAAGTGTTTGCCAGTATAGGCCATTCCACACGCAGCCCCAAGACCCTGTCCCAGAGATCCAGTAGCTACATCAACAAAATCCAGTTTCTGTGTTTGAAAAGAAGAAATTGGAAAAAGCAAAAGTTATACTTGATACAGAGAGTGGCTTTCACACAGTTTTTTCTTTTTCCTCACGAAAAATTAACAAAAAGGGACTCAGGATTCCTGACTTACTGGTGTGGGGTGTCCCTCCAAGTCAGAGTCAATCTTACGCAGGTTAACCAGATCAGACTCCTTCACAAAACCTGCCTCCGCCCAGGCAGCATACAGGACAGGTGCAGCATGACCCTGGCAATAAGACCAAAAGAGTTAACAGAGCTCAGGTTTGCTGATCAACTACAGAACAATTAACCTCAACTAAACCACATGCACCAACCTTGGAGAGAACAAAGCGGTCGTTGCACTGGTTGCGAGGATCATCTGCTTTGTAGCGCATGGTGTGGAAGAAGAGGACAGACATGAGCTCGGCCGCGCTGCAGCATGATGTGGGATGGCTGAGGAGCAAAAACAACAGAAAGGCTACTGTGACAAAGTATAAATGCCACTGTATTAGAAAAGAAAGTCCACCCAAAAACATGCATGTGCTGCTGCATTCAGACATCCTAAAAAAACACCTTGAGTTTAGTTTGACAAGACACACCAAACATTAAATCTGACAAATAATGATGCTCTTTAGGATGAACCATCTTTTGTTAATTGTTATTTTTTGGAACAGGATCACCTTAGGCAAGGCAGCCAGGTTACCACATCTCAGAGCTTTAAAAAAAAATCTTGTGAAACTGTTAGTTGCTACACAGTGGTTGAGTATTGTAATATTTAGAATTCCACATTACCCAACTCATCTCAGCTTCCCTATGTTGGTTAAGTGGCATAACAACCATGCTAGGAACAAGTTATCCTATCCAAACATACATGAGCATGAGCATTTTCAAAATAAAAACCCAATCCTCTGTTTACCACGTGTTCTTCTGCTGAGAGATAACCTGCTGAGGAAATGAAGTAGAGTCAGAAAAGTCATAACAAAAAGTAAGATGCACAAGTGTAACGATCCAGTGACTACTGAGGAACAACGTTCACTCAGTCAGAACTGAAAGAAGTCCTTTGGTTTAAACAGGAGACTTTAGTCTTTAGAAAGCCCTCATAGTCCAGTCAGAAAAAAACTCAGTCATTTCCTTGTCAACTGACAAAAGGAAATAACAGGTTATCAACCTTCTATTATTAAGTTTACATTTGAGATTAAAAAAAAAAAATGCACCATGCAAGCTAACAGGCTGCTGGATAAATTTAGGACAAACAAGAACAAAGTATCTGGCCAGGTAACTGATACATGCTACAAACAATGTAAAGTTGTGGTCCTTGCAGATTTTAAGTTACACTTTTTTTTCCACCACCCACTGTTCTCTCAGATTAGATGGTATGAAGCAAGATACAAAACAAGATCATAGATTAAGAACTGCTTTTTAAAGTAGTTCAAAGTCTTGTGGTACACGACAACTTGATTGGTGCAAATTCACAAATAATTATGCTTTCAGTTTTGGATATAACATGTATAGACCCATTTGCAACCTCCGGAGAATAATAGAGCAAAGGGCGCTCACATTAATCCTATAAACCTCGTCCTCGCCAACTTCTACTTCCCGCTTGGACTTGAATCAACCTATTGGTTACTTCCCTATAGTGACAAGGAAGACATCAACGGACGGCAATATTCTGGGAACGCCAGTATTATAAATACTTCCCAGGCTTGCATTCTTTATGCAAGTTCCCTTAAAACTGCGATTTGACAGTCCAAGAGGCAGTCTGTCTTTACCACGAGATTTATCATTTCGTATCATGTGATTTTTGTTAGCTAGTAAACCCCTGGTGGCATAGATAACTACTTGACTTAAAAGTATTATTAGCATATAAGCTAGGCTGGAATGCCAAAGAGTCTAGACATCAATTAACAGAGGCCGTCATTTTGCACATTAAAACAAAAATCGTACACAAACTGTTAGCATATGCTAGCCTTAGCACTAGGTGCAGGCTCAGATAACCTGCTCACAGCCTACCTCAAAGCGTTTGGGAAAAGGATCGTATAAACGTTAGGTGGCATACCTGCTGCTAGCGGTTTGATGTGGCTATGTAACCGCGTGAATATAATCGGCAGCACGTGCAACCAGGCCCGGAGGCAGAGTGTGCCTTTGTCACAGTAATTTTACAACACATGCCATATTTTACTTTTTTCCTCGTACACAGGACAGTGATTTTTAATACTCCGGCTAATGTGTGCAACTCTAAATACTTACCCGGTAGTTGGAGGCGCAATGTTGCCTTGATGGAGTTTGATCCTTAGCCTGAAAGCGATGTCCTTCAGTGCCTGCAGAGTCTTTTCATCTGGTTTGTGGTAGCTAGTCATGGTTTAATGGATGCAAGGACCGATTCGCGTTCGCTTTTAGTAATAATTGTAGTTAATTTAATGAGAAGACTGCTTCCTCAGTGTCGTAGTTTCTACGCTGCGCCACGCCGCCCGTTAGCTGCCCGGTGTTAAAGTAGAGGAGAGGAGGGCAAGACTGTCACACAGGACGGATTTTGTTTCCTCAAACAGCCACTCCCACCGAATCAAACCATTGGAGGAAGAGGAGTGGAGTAAGTCCGCCCTCGTCAGTCCCTTGCAGCGTGTTCAAGGTACAGATGCGGTGTTGCTTCATTCTTCATCCCTCTTTTATTAAATCAGTACATTTCAAAATATCAGTAACAATAACGTGGACCGCATTACACTCCCAGTGGAGCTGCACTGCATTTTCTAAAATTATTATAATATGTATTTTTTTTCTATGAAGTGAGGAGTTAACTTCCTGGTTGTATTTATGGAATAATGATGGCGTATTTAAATGCAAATCACAGCTTCAGGTATCCCAATCAATCAAAATAAATGCGTGATCTGATACGATATTTATATTCTGCACTGTAATGGACATTATACCTCAGTAAAATCTGCTGATTTCCCAATACAGGCCCTTAGTGTCGCTGTCCCTTTAAAACCGTAGCTGGACGGCTGCCTACTAGGAAGCAGTGACAGATTTTGCTCTCTCATCCTTACTCAGGAAAACATAGAAGCGATTGTCTAATAATTCTGTCTACGAACAATATACAAGGTACTGATGTCAAACCATGGCCAGTAACACTTTACTTTGAAACTCCAACCTATTTCCTAATTTTTACATTTACATGGATGCACAAAAAGAAACCTTTTCACTTTTCACCAGCTGGTCTGTAGCTTTAAGTGTGGAGAAATGACATACACAACTTTATGTGCAAAGTCATGGATGATTAATCATACAGGGTACACTGTCAAGACATAGGGAGGTGTAATCAGTCCACTCATCAACACACAATAGGCCTGTCATTTCAAGAAAGTCAAGGCAGTCACTTCCCCATTTTGGCCCTAATTACACATCTTATGGCGCATACATTTCCTCTTCTTGAAGTTCCTGAAATGACAGACATCACTGAATCAAAAGGGTAAAAATAAAAGCAAAAATAAAGATATAATATTCTGTTTTTGTTACCCTTATTCTTTCCCAGGCTTCAGCTCTCTCCTCAGGGAAGACAGGATTTTTGTCAGCCTTTCCAACTCTGGCAATAGTATCAGTACATTTAGCCGATATCGGAATTTTCCACCACTGGGTTCCCAGAAAGAACCAACACACGCAGGCTTTGTGACAGAAGGCCAACATATTGTAGAGCATTCTCATCTATGATGGCATTGCCTCTAAGGGAGAGACAGAAGATAAATTACAGGATTAATATCTGGGCAATATCATTTTTTGCATTTTACTGATTGGATTATGGTATCCAGTATTATGGCTCTGATCTTTAATTTTGCAATACAACTACAGTCATGTTTAAAGGAAAGTTGTCACAGGACTCTGTACAGTTCTAAGTACACCCTCACTGCTTCCATGGGGATTAAGAGGCTAAGTAGCTGCCAGGTGCTGCTAATCAAATGCACTTGATTATTTGAGCACTAGGAAAGTGTGACCATCTCTCTGGCAGTTTGCTGATCTGGAGCATTCAGGTGTGTGTTAACACAATACCACAATCGTCCCAGCAAATTCACCCCAAGGTCAAATCTTGGAATGCTCAGAGCAATTAGAAAAATCCTAAAGGTAGACTGTACAGTGGCAGATTGTACAGGCATGTAGAGTCTGAAGCTGTTAGCATGTTAAATTTTAAAGTTCATGACAGAAAAAAAAGACTGAACAAGGCTTGTTTGGATGGGGTTGCCAGGAGAAAGCCTCTTCTCTCTTAAAAAGAACATGGCCCGCACACTTTAGATTCGCAAAGTTGCATCTGAACAACATAAGACTTTTGGAACAATGTCCTTTGGACAGACGAGAACAAAGTGGAGATCTTTGGCAATAATGCACAGTACCATGTGTGGTGAAAACTAAACACAGCTTACCAGCATAAGCACCTCATACCAACTGTCAAGCACAGTGGGTAGAATAATGATTTGGGCTTGTTTTGCAGCCAAAGGACCTGAGCACCTTGCAGTAGTTGAGCCGACCACACACTCCTCTGTATACCAAAGTATTCTAGAGTTAACTGTAAGGCCACCTATGCAATACCTAAAGCTTGGCCAAAAACTGGGTTATGCAACAGGACAATGATCCCTAGCACAGTAGCAAATCTACAACAGAATGGCTGAAAAAGGAAAAGCGTCAAGATGCTGCAATGGCCCAGTCAAAGTCCAGACCTCAATCTGATAGACCTGAGGACCTTAAGAGAGCTGTGCATGAACAAATGCCAGTAGCCCCAACGAACTGAAGCAACGCTGTAAAGAAGACTGGGCCAAAATTCCTCCACAACAATTTGAGAGACAGATAAAGTCATACAGATAAAAATTTCTTTACTCTATTGCTGCTAAACGTGGTTTAAAAGCTACCAAACCATGGAGTGTACTTAGTTTTGCACAGGACTGCTTAGAGTCCTGTGAAAAACGCTCTTTTCACATGACTGTATGCACCTGACATAGAGGTACTGGAGACACTTCATAGCTGGGACTGAGGCCATCCAACGACTCTAGCTGGTTGTCTCGAAGGTGAAGTGTGGTGAGGCGCTCTAACTTCTCCAAACCCTCCAGACGTTTGATAGCATTTTGGGCCTAAACAAAATGCAAGACTAGTCACAAGCAGTCATATATTTGGTTTATTACATGCAGATTAAGAGTGGTGGTAGTGGACAAACTTCATCAAGCATCCTCGTGTTAGTAACCAAACCAAGGCACTTCTACTACCAGATATAATTGCCGCAGATTTGGAAGGTTGATCCCATCAGTCGTTTCCAAGTGGTTTCCCCTCAACTCTAGAGTTACGAGATTTGCAAAATCGCCCCTCTGGAAAGCATTTATTCTCTGAATACTATTACCTGCAAAGAAGGTTTGTTGGGAAATATCTGTTAGCCTTCAGATAAGCTGATAACAATGATAACACACGAAATAGTAAATTCCCATGTTTCCATAGAATCAACTATTTAACAACAGTGACAATATTTGAATATCACTTAATGTATATCATTATATTTACAAGACAGCCTCTGAGGCCGGGATAAGGGATGGGGGGGACCAACTATTAACTGTTTCTTACGTGACTGGCCTTCCCTTAGAAAACACCAGATTAGCTGAATAATTCATTCCACTTTATCTAACATTAAACCAACAGACCAACCTGTAAGACTGAGGCTTTCTAATGCAGGCCCGACTAGGCCATCTACATCTGTTAGCTGATTAACTGCCATACTCAGCCACTGCAAATAGGTCAGTTGAGCAAAAGGTTGCCCTTTGAAACACGTCACAGCATTACTGTCAACCTGCAAAAGACAAGTCACATTCAATATGTACCATCAATTAAAGTGAATGTTACCGACAGCTCCAAAGATAAAATAAAGGTTTTTTTTTAAAAAAACAAACAAAAGTGAATGAATAAGAGCTCTCTTCTTGCCTTCAGCCAAAGTAAGCTGGGTCAGAGATGCCAAAGGAGAAAGATCAGTAATGTTGTTGTTGATAAATCCAGAAAACGTATGTGATTATACTTGCTGATTGCAGCTATATCAGTCAGTCCTCTGAGGGTGAGAGAGGAGAGGAGAAAACTGGTTTGAAAGTGACTAACACAATTGCAAAAAGACAGTTGTGCTCTGCATGTATCTTGTCCGCTTACTTTTTTTGAAGGTCCAGCTTCACAAATGCATGTGCTAATCCATTTCCTGTTCGGCAAAGTAATGACAACCCGTGACTTATGGTGTCTTGGGTCAAATGGCAAACTTCAACCTGTGAAATACAAAGGTGAGATATAAATGAGAGTTGGTGGCTTCAACACACAAATGACAAAGGTACTACAGCTGAATTTTATTCAAAACACTTCACAAAATGCCTGACAGTTGCATTGCACAAATATAGACCAATGACAGTGAGTAATTATGTATGATGAAGCCCAGACTATACTTTCACTGTCCATTTTCTTAGGTACAACCTGTTCAACTGCTCATTTGTGCAAACATCCAATCATTCAGTCCACATAGCAGCAACTCAATGCATTTAGGCAGTCAAGACAACCTGCTGAAGTTCAACTGAAGATCAGAATGGGGAGGAAAGGTGATTTAAGTGAATCTGAATGCGGCGACACATGCGTATGCTGCGTTGCAGTGTGGCAGCGCAGGTTTGAGTCCTGGCCTGTCGCCAATTTGCCCGCGTGTTTTCCCCCCGTATCTCCCCATTTTCCTGTCCTTCTCTACTACGAATAAAGCCGCTGTGGCCAAAAAAAAAAAAAATGTTTTGTTGATTCCAGAGGTCAGAGGAGAATGGCCAGACTGCTTCAAGCTGATAGGAAGGCAAAAGTAATTATATTATACCAAAGTGGCAGTGATTGAGTTCGACATCAACTCAGCCACGAAGTGGTAGGCTGTGGTGGCCACATATATGCACATTTCACACCAGAATGCCCCAAGCTCTTATTGCGAAGAGAGAGACCGGAATAGATCTGGAAAAGGCGGGAGAGAGAGGCCTGGAATAAAAGGGCTTGACTTCTCCTTTTGCAGGCAGTCATATTTTGAGTCCTAGCTTTTGTGAGTTTACCGCCAATAAAGCTGAGACTACATACCTGCTCGTGTCTCCTTCCACTGACTCCTACATTGGTGACCCCGACGTAATGAACATGTCTGCTGACGACAGCTCAACGGCCGCGGCCGCTGTTTCCTCACCAGCCGCCGCCGTTTCCTCACCAGCCGCCGCCGTTTCTCCCGCTATTTTTGCGGCCACGGTCAAGCTCCCGGAGTTCTGGCAGCACGATCCAGAGCCTTGGTTCCAGCATGTGGAGGCCCAGTTTCACCTCCGCGGGATCACCTCAGACGACACCAAGTATTACCATGTCGTCGCGGCACTGGACTCTGCTTCTACCCGCCGGCTGATGGGACTGCTCCGGAACCCGCCGCCTGCTAACAAGTATGGAGCGCTGAAGGAGAACCTGCTGCGGATTTATCAGCTTTCAGACGAAGAGCGGGCTGATCGCCTGTTGTCCCTGAATGGCTTGGGAGATGGTAAACCCTCCGAACTGATGGAGCACATGCTGGCTCTGCTCGGCCCGGGCGACGCTTCGTTTCTCTTTACGCATCTGTTCCTGCGCCAGCTCCCCCCTCCCGTACGCACCGCGCTAGCCAGCTCCGCTCTGATACGGGCCAAGGATTACCGCGGGCTAGCTGAAGAGGCGGACAAGATTTTGCTGGCATCCAGGCATTCCGGAGTGCATGCACTTTTACCGAGTGCGGCTCTACAAGGGACGGAGACTAGAGAAGCTGGTGCTGTGGCCGCCGTCGCAGAGCGCCGGAGGAAGGAGAGCGTGCTCTGCTTCTATCATCGCCGGTTCGGAGTGAAGGCGAAGCGCTGCATTCCGCCGTGTACCTTCCAGCACCAGGGAAACGAGAGGGCCAGTGCTCACTAGCAGCTGTGTGTGCTGGCAGCTCGGACAAGCTGCTCTTCATTGAGGACACTGCTTCGGGACGCCGTCTGCTTGTGGACTCGGGTGCTCAGCGTAGCATCATGCCGGCTTCAGCTGCGGATGCCTTGGGACAATGTCACGGACCCCTGCTGGACGCGGCGAACGGTACCCCCATTCGCACATATGGAATGAGGTTGGTGACTGTGTGTTTCAAGGGACGTCAGTTTAACTGGGACTTTGTGATAGCGTCTGTGTCAGTACCTATACTCGGCGCTGATTTCTTGTGTGCTTTCAGGTTGTTGGTCAATGTAGCTAATAGGTGCTTGATAGATGCTGTGTCTTTTGATACCTACCCCTGTACACTTGGTAGTCCTGGCCCCCTGCCCCTCGCTAACATGCTTGCCACAGGTGATGAGTACCAGCGTTTGCTTGCCGAGTTTCCCACCCTCACGGTTCCCACCTTCTCTGCAGCCGTAGCTAAACATGGTGTGGAGCATTACATTACCACTGTAGGTCCGCCGGTTTTTGCGCGTGCACGCCGTCTCGATGCCGCTAAGTTAGCGATAGCCAGGGAGGAGTTTGCAAACATGGAGCGCCTTGGTATTGTGCGCCGCTCAAACAGCCCGTGGGCGTCCCCGTTGCACATGGTCCCTAAAGCTGACGGTGGGGGGCGCCCTTGTGGGGATTTTAGGCGCCTTAATAATGCGACGACTAATGACAGGTACCCCGGTTCCCCACATTCAAGATTTTTCGGTTCATCTTGCGGGGGCAACTATTTTTTCAAAGGTGGATTTGGTGAGGGGATACCATCAGGTTCCTGTCCATCCGCATGATGTGCCCAAGACCGCGGTTATCACTCCTTTTGGCCTTTTCGAGTTTTTGCGAATGCCCTTCGGTCTGAAGGGCGCGGCACAGACGTTTCACAGCGCCTCATGGACTCCGTTTTGCGTGGTATGCCATTTTTGTTCGTCTATCTGGATGACATACTGGTTGCCAGTCCTTCCGCCGCGGAGCATTCAGTGCACCTCCGCCAGTTGTTTGAGCGTCTCAGTGAGCACGGTTTGATTGTGAATCCAGCTAAATGCCAGTTCGGTCTGCCGGCCATAGAGTTTTTGTGACACCTCGTTTCGCCCCAAGGGGCGTTTCCCCTGCCCGCTAAGGTGGAGGCGGTTTCTGCTTTTCCGCGCCCTCCCTCAGTGAAGCCCCTGCAGGAGTTTTTGGGGATGGTGAACTTTTATAACCGTTTCATCCCCCGGGCTGCTCACCTCATGCACCCTCTGTACAATGCACTTAAGGGCAAGAAAGGCAACCAAGAGATAGAGTGGACACCTGAGCGGGTGCAGGCATTTGACAGTGCCAAAGCTGCTCTTGCCAACGCTGCCCTGCTGGCCCACCCGTCTCCCGAGGCACCTGTTGCCCTTACTACCGATGCCTCCGATTTTGCAGTCGGGGCCGTGTGCGAACAATGGGTGGGTGGTGCTTGGCAGCCCCTCGCCTTTTTTAGCAGGAAGCTTCGGGATGCGGAGAGAAAGTACAGTACGTTTGACAGGGAGCTCCTTGCCCTTTTTCTCGCGACGCGTCATTTCCGGTTCCTGCTTGAGGGCCGTGACTTTACCGCTTTTGTAGACCACAAACCTCTCACATTTGCCATGGCAAAGGTTTCAGAACCATGGACTGCACGGCAGCAACAGCAGCTTTCTGCTATTTCAGAGTTTACCACTGACATTCAGCACGTCGCCGGCAAGTGTAATCGGGTGGCTGACTGTCTGTCCAGGGCGCAGGTTAGTTCTGTGCATTTGGGAGTGGACTACTCTGCCATGGCTGCCGACCAACTTACGGATACGGAGATTCAGGCTTTTAAGGTGGCCGAGTCCAGTTTGCGTTTGGAAGATGTCTCATTTCAGGATAGTGGCGTAACCCTACTTTGCGACGTCTCATTGGGCAGGCCTCGCCCCTTGGTTCCTGCTTGCTGGCGTCGGCGGGTTTTTGAGGCAGTTCATTCTCTTTCGCACCCACGAGTTAAAGCCTCAGTTAAGTTGGTGGGGGCCAAGTTTGTGTGGCCCGGCCTCCGGAAAGAGGTCAGGGCGTGGGCTTCCTCATGTGTTGCTTGTCAGCGCGCCAAAGTGCAACGACACACCAAATCCCCTCTGGAGCACTTTCCCATACCCCAGAGAAGGTTCGAACATGTCCATGTAGACCTGGTAGGTCCATTTCCCCCTTCCCGGGGTTTCACCCATCTCCTGACAATGGTGGACAGGACGACTCGGTGGCCTGAAGCAGTTCCTTTGGCGTCAACCACCTCAGCAGATGTTGCTCATGCGTTCGTCTCCTCCTGGGTATCTCGGTTTGGCGTACCGCTTGACTTGACATCTGACAGGGGTCCTCAGTTCACGTCTGAGCTGTGGACTGCTGTGGCGGAGAACCTTGGCGTCAGACTCCATCGCACTACCGCGTACCACCCGCAGGCCAATGGCCTTTGCGAGAGGTTCCACCGTACCATGAAGGCTGCCTTACGGGCTGCGCTGGTGGACAGCAGCTGGGTTGACCGCCTTCCTTGGGTCCTGCTGGGCCTGCGTGCGACACCTAAGGAGGACCTGCAGTCTTCTTCAGCTGAGCTGGTCCTGGGCCAGCCTTTGAGGGTTCCAGGGGAATTCCTTCCTGGTGAATTCATCTGCTTCGGGGGCCGACAAAAGGAGCGGGCCGGTTTTCCCGGGGAATGATAGGTTTTTGGCCCCAGTAGCGGCGCATCACTGCCTTCCACAGTCATATGTGCCAAAGGACCTGATGTCTGCCAAGTACATTTTTATCCGCCATGACGCGCACCGTTCTCCACTTCGACCTCCTTATGATGGTCCATTCCGTGTGCTAGAGGTGGGACCTAAGGATTTTTTGGTTGAGCTGGGAGGTAGTCAGGAGCGGGTTTCGGTGGATCGCCTTAAGCCTGCTCACATGTTTCCGGATGGTCCTATTGAGTTGGCCCAACCTCCGCGCCGCGGTCGTCCTCCCGTTTCTATGCCTCACTCGGAGGACCTGCCCCCAGCTGCTGTTTTTTCCCCTGCGAGGGGGCAGTCTCGCCGTAGTCGGGGCTATGCCCCTCCCTCGTTTTCACCACCTGTGGTCGCCAAGCACAGCCGTAGCGGCCGCCTTGTTAAACCCCCTAGGAGATACTCTTGATGTGGTATTTTATTTTTGCTATGTTGAGTTGAAAATGGTTGCTGTTTTTATTATTGTATTGTTTGCCATTCTGTGTGTTCAGGGGGGGCCTGTGTGGTGGCCACATATATGCACATTTCACACCAGAATGCCCCAAGCTCTTATTGCGAAGAGAGAGACCGGAATAGATCTGGAAAAGGCGGGAGAGAGAGGCCTGGAATAAAAGGGCTTGACTCCTCCTTTTGCAGGCAGTCATATTTTGAGTCCTAGCTTGTTGTGAGTTTACCGCCAATAAAGCTGAGACTACATACCTGCTCGTGTCTCCTTCCACTGACTCCTACAAGGCCACGTAAAATGACAGCACGCGGTCAGCGGATGCTGCGGCGCATAGTGCACAGGGGTCACCAACTTTCTGCAGAGTCAGTCACTACAGACCTCTAAACTTCATGTGGCCTTCAGATTAGCTCAAGAACAGTGTTTAGAGCTTAATGGAATGGGTTTCCATTGCTGAGCAGCTGCATCCAAGCCTTACATCACAAAGCGCAATGCAAAGTATTGGATGCAGTGGTGTAAAGCACGCCGCCACTGGACTCTAGAGCAGCGTTCCCTTCGGTGACGAATCACACTTCTCCGTCTGGCAATCCAGTAGATGAGCCTGGGTTTAGCGGTTGCCATGAGAACAGTACTTGTCTGACTGCATTGTGCCAAGTGTAAAGTTTGGTGGAGGGGGGGGATTATGGTGAGGGGTTGCTTTTCAGGAGTTGGACTCAGTCCCTTAGTTCCAGTGAATGGAACTCTTAATGCTTCAGCATACCAAGACATCCTGGACAATTTCATGCTCCCAACTTTGTGTAAACAGTTTGGGAATGGCCCCTTCCTGTTCCAACATGACTGCGCACTAGTGCACAAAACAAGCTCCATAAAGACATGGATGAGCGAGCTGGGTGTGGAAGAACTTGACTGGTCTGCACAGAGTCCTGACCTCAACCCGACAGAACACCTTTGAGATGAATTCGTACGGAGACTGCGAGCCAGGCCTTCTCGTACAAATTCAGTGTCTGACCTCAGAAATGCATTTCTGGAAGAATTGTCAAAAATTCCCATAAACACACTCCTAAACCTTGTGGAAAGCCTTCTCTGAAGCATCGAAGCTGTGTGTGTGTGTGTGTGTGTGTGTGTGTGTGTGTGTGTGTGTGTGTGTGTGTGTGTGTTGTGCTCGCTGTGCTGAGAATTTCAGCTACCAGAATAGTTCAGGCGCTGAGAGAGACAAGAGAGTAATCTCATGTCTCTGTGTGTACCTAATAAAGTGTCCAGTGAGTGTAAGATGTAACTCTGGTTTCACTGTTTTGCTAAGACAGTTTCTACTGGGCCGCTTTTGGAAACTCTGTGAATTTCTACAAATATTACTATGCCCAGTAAACACCTTTTCTGTGTAGGTGTTAAGTACTACACGGATGACCTTGTGTGTGTTTGGGTAATCAGGGTGAGGCACGTAATTCTTACTAAATTAATAGACTAACCATACCTGGAAAAACCAAGGGATTCTTAGTACGTCTTATTATCAACGAATAATTATAATGCAGCGCCCCGGCACCTCTTAATTAGCTGGAAATGTGTATGACCGTACCCCCAACCCCCGTTTTTTTTTACCTTCTCATCTTCGGCTTCTTTCAGATCTTCTTCTTTTCCTTCCACGTCCGATAAGACTGGGTCTTCGTCAAAGTCAGACATCCTGGTCAGCGAGCCTTATATTTTGACAAGCAGTAACAGACCCATAGATAGTGGTTATTACAAGAACTGCAACAGGGTTGATTATTACCAACCAGCTAACTTGCTTACTTTATGACTGCTCCCCGGCCGAGCTAGCTATTTACCAATTAAGCGTTGTACCTTTCTATCAGAACAGTTGCCAATACTCGGAGACATGTGCAAAATGTAACTCTGAATGCTACCTTACAACGTAGTCTGAACTAAAGGAAGCTAATTTTTATTACAGGTAACCGCAGTGTTGCTCATGTTTTCAATACTACTGTCCTTAGCAGACCGGGAACAGAGTTTGTTGCTGATCACCATGGAAACCATTCAGCGGCAACTTGAGCACAGCCAGCTTTGCAACAGCTGTACAATTTCAGCATATGGCAGTGTTGCATTACATTCCTCTTTATGGCAGTGTTGCATTACATTCCTTTTTATGGCAGTGTTGCATTACATTCCTTTTTATGGCAGTGTTGCATTACATTCCTCTTTTTCGTGCAGAGAAACAGCTTTGGAAATTTGAAGATAAAATGTTGAAATGTTAGCAACAGTTTACTGACAAACACAATACATGACTCAATATTGGTGAAAATGTATTGAGTTTATTTACATGAGCTTGATGAAACACAGTCACATTACTGAACAAATACAGAAATAAAAAAATCTTCTCTGAAAAGTTAGCTTTTACAATGTGAATCTATACCTGCTGTATGATAAACTGAGACACTTTAACCCTATACACTAGTGTTAGCACGATCCTGTCCAGTTTATGAGGCCACAGTCTCTTAGCTTCCACTGTTGTATAAAAGTGCTCTTTCTAAAATGTACACAATTCGTGCCCAGATCAGTCATTCACTGAATGACAAGGCATATAGCATAAAAAAAAAAAAAAATCTATGGTGCATAGACAGTAATATTAGAAATCTCGATTTGCTGACATAAAGACAGCAAATGTTTTTCCATCCACAGAAAACTTGTTTATCACACACAGGCTCTAAAGCAAGTGAGAACTCAAAACTGCATCATTCAGGAAGCAAGCAAAAAGGTGCAATCTGTGCAATATCCTGACATCTACTGCTACAGGATCAGTTAATAAGAGTATTACCACTGAGCATTGACATTTTTGAGGTAACTGTGATTTCAAACCAAAATAAAGATTTTTTTTTTTTTTAATATATATTTATCTATATGATGTTAATGGTGAAGTGTTGCGTGTTGGGCTGTCTTTGTTCTTTCTTGGTCAGGAAGTTTAATGGTCACTCCACTTGCATATTGCGCAACATTAGCCCTCTTTTCACACCTCCCTGTAGCATTCTTGCACCAAGACTAGTGTCTGTGATCCCATCACTACAGGAAGAAAAGAAAATAGAGGTGTCACATACACTATGGGTGACAGAGTTGCACAAATCACAAACATCACCAGCATACATAGCTGTAATTAAATTAGGATACAGTGTATGGTAGTATCAACAGCAAGCTATAAACCTGAAAGAAGAAGAAAAAAAAACCCTACAAAAACATTCAGATGAGGAGTCTAGTTAGAGGCTTACATAGGGTTAAACTTCCTCTTCTTAAGCTGAGGAGCTTCAAGTCCATCTGCTAGCCTCTGCAAAAAGAACAGACAAAATAAGGACGGCAAATTAATATTTTTTTTTAATTCAACATTATGCTGCAGATGTGGATGCTTGACCAACCTCTTTGCTTGCAGCTTCTTGCTGGGCTCGTCTCTGCTCCAAGTTTTGCTGAAGGCACAGAAAGAATTGAAATTTAAGTCACAGCTACAACTGGAATGTCAAAGTGGACTTACAGTGAACTTTTTATTGGTTCTGTGTGCACAGGTCTTACATGCGAGATACACTAGCCTCATTCAAACCCCTGTGAACTAAGTCTGAATGGATGTGGACTTAAAGTGGAGTAAGACAACAGGCTAACGATGTCACTGGACAGGAAAAGAAACTAATATAACCTTTCAGCAGTTATTCAAATGGTTTGAGATGGAATTAGACTCCTGCACCTCACCTAGTCTCCACTTACAGGCAAAATCCAGGCAGTGAAAGGAGTGCTCACATATCCCATGAAACTAGAAATCAACTTCCATTTATTTTAGTGCATAATAAGCACATGCATATCACTGTGCATACAGAGGTCTGTCTACTTTCAAATTCTGTAATTTACATTTCTTACTACATTTCTGCCTTCTACCACCACTGCTATAGAGCAGTGACTGCAATTTGTGGTGTGCCTCAGTGGCTGCACACACATGTGCAGAATGTATGGTGTTGTTCCTCAATAAAGCACAGATCTGCCATAGTTATCACATTTTTATGATAGAGTAAAACTCGATTTAAACACCTTATGTAGTTCAGAGAGCTGCTGGTGCCTGATCAGGGCCTCCTTGCTTGGGAACTGCCTCCTACACAGCAGACAGGCCAGTTTAACCCAGTCTGTCAATCTTCCTTCTTTTTCATCTTTCTCGCCTCCTTCTTCTTCACTGTCAGTTTCTCCACTGTAGGCTGGGACCAGACCCTGCTGCCGAGGAGGCGACTGCTCAAAGAAAACACAAGGTCAGGGAGCAATAAGAACAACAAAAAAGTACACCTCAAACCCCTACCAAAAGAAAAAAAAAAAAAAAAAAAGATGTGGAGAAAAAAAACAAACAACTAAACTAGACCAAAATTGTTTCATGCCATTTCCTTACTTCTGTACTTTGTCGGATCTGGTCCAGAAAGATCTGAGGCCGTTCAGACAGCGCCCCCTGCAAGACAGAAAGAAAAACTGACTGGATTAAGCGATCTGTTAACATTCGAGTCCTATGATTAATAGGACAACCTCATGCCCTGGGGGTTCACATTTACAGATAAAAATCTTAAGATTTTACAGATAAACACACCTTTTTCTCTAGAACAGCATAGCCCGCATCAGCACTTGCAGACTCTCTGTGGTCATCTAGGCGACTGTGACCAGGTGCTCGAGTATAACCAGGAGGTGCTGCTGAGCCAGTGGCAGGGGACGAAGAGACGGAACGCATGTTCTCCTTTTGTCTATTAAGACTTTTAGCCCAACGCTCCATATCTTTGGCAATCTATTGGAATAAACCACAAGAAAACCATATTAAAATGCAGTCATAATGCAGTTTTAAAGGCCAAACTGAAGGGGTGGCAAAATAATAAAACTCTGAAATCCAACTGAGCAATGCACATACACAAACCCTTTGCAAAGTGATGTAAATTTAGCCCACAGTCTTGCCTTATTTTGATCAGAGGGGTATTATACTGTCAGCTACTATTTGCCCATTAACAGAGATTTTTTACTCAGGCATTATAACGTGTAAAAGTTGTTTGGTACCGTGTCCCCCCTTTAAAGAATTTGTAAAGGCATCCAATCAGGATGCACCTTGTAAAAACAAAAATATTTATGACCGATTTTTAACTCTTAGTTTAACTTTCTATGTATCTGAACTTGAATCCTGAGCACCTGTTGAGCTGTTTTATTCTTGGGTTTGTCTTTTTTCTCCTTGCTGCCAGAGGCAGCAAACGGTGAGTCCGATGGGGCTGCACCATCACTTGGAGGAGCGCCTTCTGTGTTAGACTGGCTGGCAGCAGCAATATAGGTATGTTTCTCTCCATCCCAGTACATGTACTGTTGAGTGTGAGAGTTGTAGTAGTACTGCAGAGAAAAACAGACACAAACCCAAACTGAAATGCTGAGGGGCACAAGCAGAACACAAGCAGGACACATGCACATAAATGTCCTTCCGAACATTTAGATTGCTTTAGGATTACCACGGACTGTTTACCTGTGAATTAGGGTCATAGTAGAGTCCTGTGAACGGGTCATAGTAGTATCCAGAGCTTTCGTCATAGTGGTATGTGGAGACATCTGGCACAGCTGTAGTATAGGACACATGGCATTTACATCAGTGCCAGATTTTCAATATAGAAATCTTTACCTGAGGATTAAAAGGTAAGCTTGACAGAAGTCAGCAGCATCAAACTTAAGTACTTCAAAATGCATTTATTTGCAATCATTAGTGAAGATGTAAATTTCCCACGGGGAACTCTGACTACACAAAGCCTTACGGTACTGCTGGAGCTCATGATCAGTGCCTGGGGTTGCAGGTTGGCTGGGAGCAGCTGGTTGTGGTTTTCCCACTATCTCAACCTTTGAAATGATAGAGCTCTTAAAAACAGGAAGGTAATAATAAAGAATAAATGGAATAAAGAACGGACAAGTGCCAAGCTGTACCTGCGTCCCTGGTGTGGTGGCAGTTGTGGTGATCAAAGCAGTCTGTGTATGAACGAGAGGCTGCTGCACGACCACTGATCCAGGTTTGACCGCCTCAGACGAAATGACAGCTGCACATGGGCAAGCAAGTGCATACAAGTGGCTTAAGAGAAAGTTTAATGCAAATGTACACAACTTTAATGATCGAGGCAATGTGCGTCATAAACGTATTGGCATGTCATACAAACCTGGGGCTGCTCCTCCTGTGTATGCCCCATTCAGGGAAGCTACTCCACCAGTCAAGGCAGCAACCCTGTTATCTGCTTGAGACTTGAAAGTTGTGCCATCTTGCCCAGCGTACTCATGCCCTTCCTGACTGTACGTTATTGCTGCCCCCTGTTGATACACACCTGTATCTACACTCTGGCCTCCACCTGGTCCATTTGGAGTGGTCTGAGAATGAAAGAAAATAGTAAACCAAAACAAACAAAAAAGCAAAGAACATCCAATCTGAACTAAAGATGTGATATATTTGCTGTAATAGGTCAAAAAATAGATTACCTGAGTGACAGCCCACTGTGCAGCAGCTATAGCTGTGCTGGCCACTGTAGCAGCACTCACTCTGCTACCATCTGTTACGAATACATCCCTAATACAGACAAGAGGCACAGTGAGGGTTTAAATCAAAGGTGTTCTTTTTTTCTTTTTTCTTTTTGGGGGGGTGGGGGGGTGGGGGTGTTACATTTAAATAGCTCAATTTCAACAGTCTTTGTCCATCTGACATGTTTACGGTCATCTTAACCAAAAGCTATTTCTGATTTATAATACTCAAGATCAAATTGAGTTTATTTGTGATGTGGTAAAATTTCAAGCCCCAATAACATTCACAGTGCAATTCTAATAAAGTGCTGAGTGCCTGTGTTTTCTTTGCAATCAAGTTTGGGTGTGTGAGCATTTACCGTTTGGAGCCTTTAGCAAACTCCACTACAATAACCTTCCCATCAATCGAGAGAGGTGGTTGGAGAGCCTGCAAAATCTGCAGCAGCTGAGATGCCTCCTGTTAAGCATATAGAAACCACTGAATTAAGCGTGGGTGTGCACATATCTAAGATAAAGCTTATTTCAAAATAATAACAAAAACAAATGTTTTGTTCATAGATTATTCTAATCTCATCTATGTATTTTTTAAAGATATAAATAGTGAAACAAATAAAAGTCTAGCATGTATGCACATGTGCGTGTGGATCTTGTGTCTCACCACTATGGTAGAGAGCTGCAGAAAGGCAAAGCCCCTGTTGAGGTGTGTGTGTTTGTCCTTGATTAGGCGAACGTTGGAAGGGGAGAGAGTGGCAAATGGAGCCAAAGCAGACAAAATGGCTTCTACTGATGTATGTGGGCCAAGGTTCCTAAGTATCAGAGCTGTTGAGAGAGTAGATGACATAGATACTTAACATGAGTTATATTCTCAAAAAGATTAAAATAATTTGTAAAACCAAGTTCCAAACCAAGTACCCTGCCATGATGTACACAACTGGCCTAAAAGCTTTAGCTAGGTATGCATCTTATGGCAAAGCATGCTGAAGAAATACTTTCAAAAGCTAAGCATATGATTATCTTTTAATAAAATTCACCATACAGAAAAGTGAAGTGGCTCAGTGTCTTACTATAAAATATTGCTATGGTAAGGAATAGGAGTATTTCATTCACGTTTTACAAAGCACCTTTTTGGTCACTGTAGTCATCATTTACAGCTTACATTACCTGTGGTGTACTACAAGGTTCAATTTTAGGTCCAATTTATTCACATTTATATGCTTCTACTTGGTGGCATTTTATGACCTCACGTCTCCTCTCACTCCTACAACGATGACACACATACCTTCCCATGAGATCTACTGACCCCAAAAGCCTAGCTGCCTTTTTAAACTGTCTCAAATATGTCAATTGTTAGATGGCACAAAACTTTGTTACTTAATATATCAAATTCATAAATCTTGTTCCATCCTACAAACTATATTAACCACATCACTTTGTTCTGTGTCTTCTAATGTGAAGCCTGTTGCCATAAACTTCGTACTGCATCTTGAATCTTCTCTTAGCTTTGAAACATGCATTAAAAGTCATCCAGTCTTGCTCCCTATAGGTAAGAGCTATCTGCAGAACTCAGACCTAGATAAACTAATTCATAAATTAATTAATTTATTTTATCACAGCTAAACTGCCTTCTCTCTGGCATTCATGACAAGTTACTTTCTCGCTTCCAACTAGTTCAGAATGCAGCAGCTTGGCTTTTTATTGAGCAGACGGCATAGCATCACCCCGATACTGGCTTCTCTCCACTGGCTCACTGCACTTTTTAGAATTGTTGGATTTTACTCATAAGTTTTAAAGCATGTTCTGGCACCAAGCTCCATAGCAGAAATGCTGACCCCTTTATGAACCAGTTCACAGCCTGAGATCCTCAGGCAGAGCCCTCCCAGCAGTTCCAGGGTCAACAATGGAACTTTAAACTTTGGCAAAAGCACGATCACGTCTGCCATCAGGCCCTCTTAACTTTTTAGCAACCTGCCTGAGGAGATCAGGGTTGCAGAATTAGTGATTATTATTTGATGATTTTATGCAATTATATTTGTTGTGTTTTTACTGTCTGATTATCAGCTTTTAGTTATTTCAGCATTTAGCATTTTTTTTTTTTTATACAAGCTGCATAAGTTTTTTATTTTAAATTGTACGCTTGCATTTTCTTTTTCTGTGCATTTCTTCTTTAATGTTTGGCTTTCTGTTCAAATTTTCCTCTTTGAGTATTCTGTCTTTGTCAAACAAAGCACTCTGTACGCCTTATTTTTGCTATATATGCTATATAAATAAAAATGATTATCATCACCATCATTATCAATATTTTTATCATCATCATCATCATTGTTATTTTAATAAGAGATGACTTACTGTCATTAGCGGCATCTGCCTGTTGTGGAGCTTGCCCCGGGGTGACAGCAGGACCAGAAGAGTGGTAGGGTGCTGGCAAGGGCAACAAACCTTGGGTTCCCTCCTTTTGAAATCCAACGGGCAAGTCCTTCTGTAACTGGGGCAACTTCAGTTCAGCCTCTGGCAAAAGACAGCACACCATGTTTAGTATTACTGTACAATAAGCAAGAGCTTATGGTATAAAGCAGAGAACAGATGAGATATTTAGCAGTAGCCCGGTGAAACTTTACCTGATTTAGGCACATTGCATTTGAAGCACTTCTCTCTCCTTTTGAAGTTTTGTACACCACACTGTTAAAATGTTACATAAAACCTTGTTAGGGAGCATCTTAAATCAATGAGTACAGTGACTGATTTTTATTTTATATATAAAGCACACAACCTTGTTGCAGAGCCAGTCCTCATTGGCACGCGGTTTGGGGTCGCTGTAGTGCATCGACACTCTCTGCCCTAGAATCGACAGCACTCCCTAAAGGAAAAAGAAAGACAGGGAGGAATAACAAAGAATGATTATCAGTGATAATTAGGCGACACATGCATAGAAAGGCCTCATCTCACAAGAGATGAGAGAATAAAAGGGACAAGAGAGAGAGAGAGAGAGAGAGAGAGAGAGAGAGAGAGAGAGAGAGAGAGAGAGAGAGAGAGAGAGAGAGAGAGAGAGAGAGAGAGAGAGAGAGAGAGAGGAGAGAGAGGAGAGAGAGAAGAGAGAGAGAGAGAGAAGAGAGAGAGAGGAAGAGAGAGGAAGAGAGAGTACAACTGAGGCTGAAAGGAAGAGGACACCAGAGAATTGACCTTCAGCTTTAGGAAATTCGGACGGATGGTAAGATGGTGTGTATGTAGTCTGTGGGTGCCCATTTTTAAAGGACACAATGTGCTTTGTTCAATTGTGTCATCCCTCCCCCCTTAAGGGGAAACCTTTTCGCAGTTGTCCACACAACCCATCCCATTGTCACCACCTTTGTCCCCAAAGAGACAATAGCTCTGTCCTAAAGATGTAATCATGGCAGATGTGAAAAGTTCAAAAACAAGAAAATGAAGCAGTATATTGGTTCTGATTCAACATACAACAGACCATGTGAGACATTATATTCACACTGTCATACTATCCCAAAGGTGGTACTGTGAACTCAGGAAAGAAAGTGAGACAAGTCACTGAATAAAAGAGGCGATTATGATGGACAAATGATGATCAGTGTGACTGCGAGGTCTCTTCTATGAAAACTATCAAGTTGGGCCTTGGATGTCAGAATTATGCAATATAAATCAGTCTGAATTGTTTAACTGTAATTGTGGAGAGAAAAGATTAATCTTCCTTTAAGTAATACGACCTACCTGAGGGCTGATGTTATTTAATCAATCAATCTTAATATTTATGATTAGAATGCATCGTATGCACGTGATGGTATGACATGCCTGTGTGATATTAGCTCATGTGTCTCACTGAATAAATTCATATATGTGTATTTGTGTCTGTGTAGGAGAGAGTGACCTGGTTGGTCTCCATCCAGCGGGTGGCCTCCTGTATGAGATTAAACTCGACGAAGGCGAATCCTCGGCTCTGACCTGGACACCGCCCAGCGCCATGGCAACCGAACAACAACAACAACATAACAACAACAACGCAGTGAGGGGTTAGTGCTGCATATACAGAGGAGAGAGAGACCCTGTATCAGCACTAATCAAAAAAAAAAAAAAAAATCATTGCTTCCTCTCACGCTTGAAAATACCACACATGATAGTCAGTTGGAGAGGCACTTTCAAATTCTCTGCATGGGCAGGAGGATGCAATGTCAAGTAACTCAGTAGGGCCAAGGTAAGAGGGAAGGATAGAGAGAGAGAGAGAAAGAGAGAGAGAGAGAAGTCTACCCACTCATCAGTTTGAAACTGAGCTCTTTGGTTTTGAATGATGAAGCACAAAGGCAGCAACAGAACACACACACACGTACACACACCAGAGAGTCATAGTTTGAACAATATAGCTCTGTGGTGGCATGTCTCCTCTTAAATGCTCCATATGCTGTCCAGACATTACTATAAATGACTGATAATATCGATATATAACTGCTGAAATTAAAAAAGTCAGCATTTAAAAAATTTATTACTTGAGTTACTTATCCTAAGACACACACACACACACACACACACACACATACACACCAAATACAGTAAAACAGTGATGTATGAAAGACAAAGCAGTGTGGAGGAGTGTAAGTGTACCAGTGTCAGATAGGCACACCTTACAGATAACCAGAGTGTTAGCAAAGTGGGAGGCCAGTGAGACAATGACTTTAATAGAAAAACCTTAGAAGAAAAAAAAAAACAAGCTCTTCTGAGTGGTATGTTTGAAATTAATGTGGCTGAGAAGTAGCAGGAGCGCTTGCACCCCAACACTCACACACTCAAAATAGCAAAATCTGCTTCAGATACTGATTCCTCTTTGACACTGTTAGTTTGTGAACAACACCACCTCAGACACACCCCGCTTCAATATGGATAAGGCAGAATTGTGAAAGGGTAAAGACAAAGAAAGAGCCAAGATTGAAAGAAAAAAAAAAGCCATGGAGACCTAAAAACTATGATGTATGAATGTTTTCTTTTTTAAAAAGGCAAAAAAAACAAAAATAGGCAAGGCTCTGAAGTGTGCATTAATGTTTCTTTTTTCCTGGGTAAGCACTAAGTAAGCAGTAAGCAAGACTTCATAGACTGGCAGACCAAATTATCAAAGTGGGAATCTATTCAAAAGTCTGGTCTGTATGAGTATATAAATATGATTTTGTGCACTTTGCATCAGTCATTTACCCCACAGTCAGAGCAAAAGACACTCACCAAGGATAGAGAAAAGACACTTATTAATATGAAAAAAAGACAAAGCTGATATGGAAAGGTCACCCGAAAGAGCAGTGAAAATGGAAGGGCTGGTTCTGCATGAGTTTGAAAATAAGGAAAGGCAGCGTTAAGAAAGAAAAAAAAAAAGAAAAAAAAAAGGGGCCAATGGACAAGTCCTCACCTGAAGATTTGTTCCTCATCAGGCGAACCTCTCTTGGCTGGATCCCCTGCTCCTGAAGCTGTGCCCGGATCTATGGACAAAGGAGAATTACTACGTAAAACCGCTAACAACACAACCTGTGCATCATCTGGCAGTTGAGAAAAAAAAAAGACACCTCATTGGCAGTCGCACTGTGTGGCAACATACGAAGCATTATGATGTTGCTGGGCCTTTGATTATGGTCTAGCTCTGCACGGTAGTCCTGGTCTCTCTGATCCAACTCTTTGTGTGACAAGTCTGGGCCAGCATTTCCAGAAGTATGCTCCTCCACTCTCACTGGAAATGTCTGCACACATCAGTCACAAATTAATAACCGAAACCAAACAACAATTCACAGCTTATTGTAGCAGCTATAAAGAAGATGGATTTATATCGACTTACCCTCCTCTTTCCTGCACCAGCACGAGAAAACCTGTCGTCCTCTCTCTGTCTGCCCGTACTGAATTCCATCTGCTCAGAATGGGAACCACCCCGAGCCCAGCTGCCCTCCCTGCTCCCTGAATGTGGGGCACTGTTCTCTGGAAAACCT
The DNA here is from genome assembly GCF_007364275.1 of Archocentrus centrarchus. NCBI lineage: Eukaryota > Metazoa > Chordata > Actinopteri > Cichliformes > Cichlidae > Archocentrus > Archocentrus centrarchus. Next base: position 18,192,769 of record NC_044352.1, read on the forward strand.
GTTCCACCTTTCCCCCGGCCCCTTTCCTGCAGGCCAGGCCGCAACTGCTCAAATTCCTGCCTGGATCCCTCCTCCTCTCTCTGGAGTATAGGATGGGCTAAATCAGGCTGTGAATGAGAGCTCTGAGGGGACCACAGGAGCCCTTTCCCGTCACGCCCTACGTCCCCTCTACCATCTACTCTCTGATGAAACCCTGGATGCTCTTGCAAACAACCTGGTGAGAAGTCATGGACACCCAGTGACTGCTCATCATGACCATACTGTCTATCCCCCTCCACTCTGACATCAAATCCTGTTCCTGCCTCCTCATCCTCTTGACCATAGCCACGGTAGTCCATGTCCCGGAAGTTGTGATCATTGTGAGTGGTGCCATAGCGACCTATACGATCACCTCGCCCACCCCTGCTGATCATGAAAAACATTGTGAGAGACTTGTCTGACAAACCATGAGGGAGAAAGATGTAACACTCAGATTAAACTCACCTCCGCTCATAGTCCATGCCTAGCCACTGACTCTGCTCCTAGTCAATCGTTGTTCTGTTTGATTACAGAAATACAGTACACAAATCAGTTATGCCTTCAGATGAAAGATGGTGTAGAGCCACACTGTACTGTTTTTGAAATATGTTCAAAGTGTATATTCTCTAGATTTACTTCATTTTTCTAAACACATCACAATGCAATGACTTCTCCAACTTTGAAATAATAAATTGACTTCTATCTGTGCTACACAGACTACTACCTAAAAGCCACAAGTAAACAGACAGCAGCATAACTCTGCACTAATATAAATAAATTGTGTGCGCAATGCACAGGGACAACTTCGCTATCCAAAAACGAGTAATCAACAACAATGACGTGTGACGGTCAACTGTGTTAGCGGCCAAGCTAACTATTTTAGCCCGAGGTTGGTTAGCTAGTCCAAGAGGATACTCTCTCTCTCCAAACGTCTGTCAACATCAAGAAATAGAAACGCAGTCGTATGTGAAATTGGAGAAATACTCACGGGTACCTCATGTAACCTACAATTGTTCTGTAAATGTCACGCTGACGCCCAAGTGCGGGGTGTGCTTTATTTTCAGTGCAGCAAGTGTAAAATGGCCACAGCGAGACATTTCAGCGAGGGAGGGACCAATCCTCTACTCTGCCGTTTGATTGGTTACTGGAAAGCGAATACATTAACGTCGATGCTGATTGGACGAGACAAACAGGTCATTCCCAAACTTGTAGCCTATGACTGATTTTTTCTTTTTTAACTGCGTTGTTACAAATATATTAGAGTCGGATATAGAAAATCATACAATCAGATATATAGACATGTTATGAGCAAGTTTATTTTAGGAAAAAAAAGGAAATTATTAAAAAAAAAAAAAGAACACAGGGAAACTGTAAATATTAATAAATGAATAGATCAAAGAACACATAAATACCTTAAAACAGAAACCCTAATACCAGCTTTATTGAAAAACAGAAAAAAAATCCAGAAATATCCATACACAGTTTAAAAAAAAAAAAAAAAAAAAAAAAAACCTCTAGCAACCCACCCTCAAAATATTCCAGCCCAGCACCTTGACCTTCTATTAATTAAATGAGACAACGGTTACAATTTATCATTTAACTGACATAAGCTGATCATAACAGCAGGATTGAGTAAAATGATTAAAATATATGAAGAAAATTAGAGACATCAACAATAAAAAGTTATATAGTACAATAATGACAATATCATTAAAGGGGAAATGGGGAGAGTGGAGTAAAAGGCAAACTTGAAGTACACAACATTACCATGTCCTTACAAGGCCTTGTAAGACATACAGTACATAACAGATATTATAGTGATAAGATACGCCTACCATCTATCTGAAAGAATATTAAACTTATCAGCTACACCACTCATGATTTGACCCACTGATTAACACAATCAAAAAAGGTCCTAAAAACTCATGTGTTTAACCTGATTGTGCCTCTGGCTATTATAGTATGATGTCTTCCAGTAAAGTGAAGGTTTCTATGTCACTCTGAGTAGCTGTTAATTCCCTTACCCACCTGAGCCATGAAATGTGGCCTTTGGGGGTAACTTTGGCATGGAAACAAGGGGTTTAGGTCAGTGACACAGAAGGCCTTTCCATGCATACAGTACGTAGACACATATGTTAATACACAACCACACAAATATACACACATTCACTGCATGCAGAGCTGCACTGGAGAAAACAAAAAAACTACCATACAAATGCATACACACACTCTAAAGTACAGGTAAGTAATTCAGTATGGGAAAATATTTCATACAATCTAATTTAGGCATACCCCTGCATATCGCCTGAGTCAGAAAATGGGCCTGAAGTACCCAAGCCAGAGACAGGGAAAAAGCCTTCACAAATATGAGGTGTGGACTCTTACAAATGACAAATAATACCCTAAGTTATGAATCCCCGCCCCTCAACAACCATCGCTCTCAAGGCACTACATGTAGGCGATACTGTGTAAGATTCACTTAGAGATGGTCTAAATTTAAACCTACACTATAATTATGTCTTTTTTCTGACTTTCTCTTGTGTTCTCATTGTCTTTGGCCTGGTATCGACCGTTTCTCTTCTAATTTCCATCATGGCACATTTGCACACCTGTTTACAAGTAGTCAACTTCGAATCACCCCTACAACCTGCCCTGCTGACATGTAGATCTGATTTTTATTTTTTTTTTTTTATTAAATTGATGCAATAACAGTGGCACACAACTTAACCTAAAGACCAAAAACCATGGTGTAGAAGCCTAACAAATCATTTCAGATCTGCTTCGCTTTGCTAGGGGTAACTGGGTGATTGGAAATTGAGCATCTGCATAACTTGTCTGCCCCACCCACCCAAATATTTTCCCCTCTGTCAAATTTCAGTGGAAGCAGTCCTTTCCATCTGTGCTTAAGGACAGCTCCCTCTGCTCCCAGTGCCTATAACAGAAGGCAGGTGGACTTCCTGTTACGCTTCTTGGCCTGCAATGCAGCTCTAGTTGCCATCTCAAAGACTTCCCTCACACCATCTTTGGTTTTGGCAGAACACTCTTGGTAGCCGTAGGCACTGATGCGGTTTGCCATCTCTTTCCCATCTTCATATTTGACTGGTTCCTGGGGGACACGCGTCACAAAGAAAGTTTAAATTTGGATATTCATACTACATCATCTGTTTGTTCTGGACTACCAAATTTACCTGTTTCATTTTGGCTAGCTCTCGTCTGGTGTGGTCATCATTGCGCAGATCTTTTTTATTGCCCACCAGGATGATGGGAACATTTGGACAAAAGTGTTTCACCTCAGGAGTCCACTTTTCTGGAATATTCTCTGAGGTGAGTAGAGAGAAAATACAGCAGTTAGTTTCATATATCAGGTTCCCAGTGGTATGGTGTTCAATGCATACTAGTATGAATGTTCAGATGGTACCTAAACTGTCAGGACTGTCCACAGAAAAACACATGAGGATAACATCGGTGTCTGGGTAGGACAGAGGCCTCAGCCTGTCATAATCTTCCTGACCTGCTGTGTCCCAAAGTGCTAGTTCTACCTGAGGAGACAGAGTAAAAGAGTTCAATTATTGGATAAATCTATGAAAGAAGAAAACAGTAGGCAATTTCTTTCAGAGCAGAAATGACAATACAATTATTTGACTGGTTAGACAGATTAGATATAGATCAGCATACTGATGATCATTAGTCTAATTCATTTTCAAAGCAACAAAACCAAAATTCACTGGTTCAACCTCCCTTAGGGGGAGATTAATCTACAGATTAATCAATGCAGTCCAATTGCAACTGTATTCTGCCTGTGGAGAAGCTGCCTTCAACGCGGGGCACACTGTTAAGAGCATTCTCTGACTGTATATAAATGAAAAACATGATTGAGAAAATAACCAACAGTTTAGGATAAAAGGGTGACTGCGGCTCAGGCAGTAGAGTGATTTGTCTACCAACCGGAAGGTAAATGGATCAATCCCCAGCCAATCTGGTACATGTGTCGAAGTATCCTGGGGCAATATACTGAAGCTTGAGTTGCCCTCAGCGCACTCTTTCCAGCATGAGTGTGAATGTTGGATAAATGTATATGACTGGGTGAACAAGACTAGACTAGCAGAAAGCGCTCAAATTAACCACACTTATTCTGTAAGGATAATTAATTTGCATTTTAAGTTCAAACCTGAAGATGACAGCGGCATCCGCAGTATTAACAACTCAAACCATCACTCCCTCTCACCTGTTTCCCGTCCACTTCAATGTCTGCCACATAGTTTTCAAACACGGTGGGTACGTAGACCTCAGGAAACTGGTCCTTACTGAACACGATGAGGAGGCAGGTTTTCCCACATGCACCATCACCAACGATCACCAACTTCTTTCTGATAGCAGCCATCTATGGAAGAGTTCAAAAGACTTCATAAGCCAATACCCCCCCATTTAAAAACAAACACACACAACTTTGAGGTGTATTAATAAACATAGTCTAAACAGGACTCTCAAATTTCCCATGCTTCACTTACAGATTTCCCTGGCTGACACCTAGCACAAGCAATACATTAGAAATCGCTAATAACGCACAGAGGTCTCTTTAAGTGTATCGTTAATTAATAGTTCCTAGCTAGCGTTACAGTGTAAATTTATAAGCGGAACCGGTGGCAAACAGGCGGAGGTGTAAAACATATACCCAAACATTTCCGTGCTACATTCCTATTGCTGCTGAAAGCCCGACTGCTGTAGTCTGGGGCCTGTCAAACCAGCGTCTGCTAGCAGGAAAGCTAGCGGTGTTTCCCATGAGCCTTATCATTGTCATTCTAAATACTCTCTCTTAAATTATAACTACAACATTCATCGCACCATTCTCACACTTGTGTGACCGAAACAAGGATCGGCTTAAAGTTTAGACGTTACACGGAGAATTAGATTACCTTGTTGTTTCTCTGTCCGCCTTTCTCCTCTTCCTGACCAACTGGAAAACTCCGCCCACCGCTAGTACGCATGTGTACAATTACGTCACTCGTCAGTAAGACCGGTGCGACCGGGTGCGACGCGGAGGAATACGTTGATGGCCGTTTGTTTATCTGTCTGCCAGGGAGATAACGCCAAAAAAAAAAAAAAAGGCGAACTTCATGAATGTTGACGTGTAGGTGGAGCATGAGCACAAGAATGATCTAATGAATGCCATGGCGAATCACTTTTAGTAAAACTGGGTATTTGGCTGCCCTCTCCATGAACCCTCCAAGTATCATTTGAGTGACCTCCGTCATTAAATTTAGATACTGGAGTATTGATTTGTACAAAAATATCCAGCCTATGGGGATCAACTGAATGTCTGTGGGTTCAAGTATGTAATAAAATGGGTGTGTGTATAAAATATAAATACGTCTGTATTTGTTAACAATTCCATTCTGTTTTCTCTCCCCTTCATTGGACAGAAACAGCCATAGTAAAAAATTACTTACCAGGCAGCTGACTATTAATTATTCTTATCCTCTCTGATCGGAGTGCAGCCTTTGGCTCTACATCTCATGACACTCTTTTTGACAGACTAACTTCTAGTGGAATCGCTGACACACCTTTCAACGTTTAAATCCTATCTCTCCGGACACGATCAGTTCATTCAACTGAAAAATTTTAAATCCCAATCCATTTCCAATTACCTCTGGTGTCCCCCAGGGATCTGTCCTGGGGCCTCTTCTATTTGTCATCTATCTACTTCCTCTTGGTCATATCTTTCATAAATTTAATATCAGTTTCCATTGTTATGCTGATGACACCCAGCTCTACCTGTCTACCAAGCCTGCCACCCAGGCTCCACTCCTTGGCATCAGTTTCAGTTTGTTTAAACCTAACAGTTTTTCTCTCTCTATTGACAACTCCTCAGTTTCACCCTGCCCTCAGGTCAAGAGTCTGGTTGTCATCTCTGACAGCACACTTTCTTTTCAAGTGCACATGAAAAACGTTACTAGGTCCTCATACTTCCATCTTTGTAAACAGCCGTCCAGCTCTCACATCTAATAGTACTGCCATCCTTGTTCACACCTTGGTTACATCCCACACTGATTACTGTAACTCTCTTATTTTCAGTCTTCCTCTCAAGTCCATACATAAACTCCAACTGGTCCAGAACTCTGTTGCTCACAGCATCACCAGAACTTCTTCCATTTGTCACATCACACCTGTCCTTCAGCAGCAACATTGGCTTCCAGTTAGAAATCATATTGATTTCAGGATTCTCCTCCTCACCTTTAAGGCAACAACCTTGCTCCACTGTACCTCCCTGAACCTCTGGACATCAACACATCCATTTGCACTGTCCATTCCTCGCCTTTGACTACCATGGGGTCTAGAGCCTTCAGTTCCTCTGCTCTTCGACGCTGGAATTCCCTCCCACCAGACATCCACAACACTGACTCTCTCTTCATTTTCAAATCCCATTTCAAAACACTCTTCTTTGAACTGGCATACTCACTCTGTCCTCAACCTGTCACATGAGTCCTTTGTTCTTAATTATTTTACACGCTGTAAACTTATTTTATTGTCTTGATAGGAATTTTTTGGTTTATTCTTATTGTTTTTAACTCTTCTGTGTAAGCTGACTGAGTATTTTGAAAGTGCCTGAAATAAAATGTATTATTATTATTCATTGTATATCTTTCTGAACATTTTCATGATCTCTGTGTAACTTTTTAAATTGAATAAAAAGTAACAGTAGATTAACATTTGAAAAAAGGTTAATTTTATTAAGAGTTTTCTGTCAGGACTTGTATTTACTTCTTTTCTTTTCCCTTAAAAAAATCAACAAACTGTAATTTGAACCAAGGACACCAGTTATTTGCATACATTTGCATGCCCAAATCAAAAAAATGTTGCCTAATGTAACAAGCATGAGTCGTGATTGAATTACATTAAGAGCTCTGCATCATTCTCAAGTACATCACTCTCTCATGCCTGAGAACTAGGGCACAGAGACTCTTAAGGCTACGCTCTGTCTGAGCTATCTTGCTGAGACACTTGAAAAACATCTCCACAGTTTTTAGGGGGAGACTCATGTCTTCAAGCCCCATTAGACTGAGCGTGGCCTCTCTCCCCCTCAGTTCATTTGAGGGTAAGCGCGTCGATGTTGAGAAGTTTGCAGATGTCAGAGCACAATACTGCTGCTTCTATTCGTTTCTATGGACACTGGAGGCAAAGTTGCTCTGATTGGCTGCATGGCTCAGCCAGTCTCAGGTCTATTTCCTGACGGTGGCGGTGCTGTTGCTGCGCTGGTAGAATAGCACATAGGCTTGATTGGTCTGAAGCTGGTTCTCTGTGAGTGGAGTGACACTGTAGATGGGTGGATGGAGGGAAAAGTTTCAGGTTCAGACTGCCTTTGATGTACAGTTGTTAGAACACTGCATTCAAAAATAAATGTTGTCTCACCTGGAATCATTGTAAAAGCACCAGCCATTTTCATCTAAGCAGCAGGCTGTGTAATGTCCCATATTCACTGTCCCAGCGTGGTTGCATATTGCATATAAATCATACAGAACTGAGCCTGTGGGGACAAACATAGATCCAGAGTTATACATAAATACAGTGACTTACTTAATCCAGGCTTCAGAACTGCATTGTGTCAGATTTCCAAATGTTCAATATATGGAATAATCTTTCTGTTGCAAGCAATTAAAATCATATGATTGCTTATATCCAATATTCTGTTATTTTCCATTACACTGCATTTTAATTATGTTAGCCTCTCTATGCATAAAGCGTAAGATTCACTGTTCATATCCAGCTAAAAGGTTTTTCTGCAGCTGATTTATGCCTTTGCCTCCAAATCTCTTCTACCACGCACCAGCCATTTATCAAAATAAAATCTTGTAAAACACATTTTTAAAACGGTTCTATGGTGTACTCTGCCCACTGATGGTAAAAAGTTAAAAAGGCCCATTTTTCTTTCACATTTTATTGCTTCAACCTTTCACTGAACTCCTTTTGTTGGAAATAAAGCATACAGCAACACACACTGTTCAGTCACGCATGTGAATGCATGGATGGAGGTCAGAAGGATCAGTTCTTTTACCGCAGTCGACAGGTCCGTACGGTCCAAGGTCAAGGCTGGTGAGCGGGAAGGACACATATATCGTGCTTTTACTGATCGACCACCTCGACATCGTAAAGCGGTTCAGATCTGATCGAGGCCGTTAAGTGTCGTTATCGTTATACATTTTTGCAGATAAAAATCACATTCTCAAAGGATCATGAGAGGAAGAGATGTTGCCAAGGATACGGATCACTATAACCTGAGGAAACCTCTGGATGGACAGCCGCTTGGTGCACTCTGTGCGCCTGTTACACCTCTCGCACATCTGAAAAACGTATAAACAAACACACATATCACACAGCACTTTTAAAACTTTTACACACATATATAGGGTCTGATGTATGTATCTAGTTCAAATAAGCACATGCTTATCAATACAATTTTGTTCGGGGTGCCACAAATAAATAAGATGCACTTAATTTAGAGGTTCATATGACAGAAAGAAATGAAAGAATTCTAGTCATCTGCTGTTTATGAAATTAAATGTAAGTTATTTGTTTCTTTTATCTGCTTCTGGTTCCTGTGCCAGATTTTATGATCGCATTTGACTGAGATGTTTTGTACTGTTGAGATCACTGTATAAGTCATTTGGAGTCGCTCCATAGTGTAGTGTTTTACCCATTTACCTTACCTTACTGCTTTGATCCTAGGAGGAGACACAAATCCCTTTGGGGTTGCATCAGGAAGTATATATAAAAAAAAACATCTGCCAAATCAAACACGCAGAGCTCCCTGCTGTGGCAACCCCATTTGCAGCTTGAAGTAGCTTTACTGTGTAAGTAATTTGGCTTCCTTCTCCCATGGCACACATCTATATGTTATGGTTTTTATTTGGAATCATAGTTATAGCTGGATGAAAACTGTTAGATCTAGACAAATGCTGGCATTTGATAATTCATTGCTTTAACTTACTGGTGAATTCTCCTTGTCCAGTTTCTCCTCCTGAGAGAAGAGGTCTAGGCACTCCCTCAGAGTGACCTCCCTTGTAGTGCTCCTCTTAGGGATAGGCAGCGACAGATCGCAGAACACATCAAACGTGTTGGAGTAGTGGGAGCAAACTGAGCAATGCAGCGAGCTCCGCAGCTGGCCTGAGAACAGGTCTGTAAAGAGAGAGGACAGGAATTATCGGTGGTCACCTTTAATGAAGATGAAAATAATGGATGAACAGCATCACAGGATATGATCTCCTCACCAACTATTATGCTGTCATCTCTCTCCAAGTGCTTCTTCCACATGACAGCTGCCTCCTCAGAAATTCTAAAGAAGGACAATAAAAGAGATCAGAATGTGTTCAGATGAAGGTGATTAATGTTTTAAAGATATATAAACTCAGCACAAAAAGTAAGGAAACTTGTGTTTGGTCCATTGTTTCTTTGTTGTAACAATGCTTCTTGGGAATAAATCTTATACTGTTGGAAAGCCTGTTTATTTCCCCTTAAACGGTGCCACATTTGTAGCTTCCTCTTTGGAGGCAATCTCAATGCAGAGATATTGAGATGAGATCCTGCAACCAGCAGCAATCCCATATCTCCACAGCCTGGGACCAAACTCTATCCTCCAAGATGACAATGCTCATCCCCACAGAGCGGGGTTTTATCTGTTAGAGACTGTTAGATGACTTGGGACAACTGCTGAAGGTTAAAGAATAGGGTGCCATCCCACAGCAGTGTGTGACCAAGCTGGTGACCAGCATGAGGAGGAGGTGCCAGGCTGTTGTGGCTGTGTATGGTTCTTCCACATGCTACTGAGGCTCTTGTTTGTTAAATTAATAAATTGTTAAATTGCCAGTATGTCTTCAGACTTCAGTCTTCCAATCCAATAAATGACACTAAACAAGAGTCAATAGCAGAATAAGCTATTTCGCATTAGAAGCTGCTGCTCAATGGTATCAGATTTATTACCAAGAAATATTGTTACAACAAAGAAACATACAACCAAACACAAATATACACACCGAAACCTAGCAAATTTTTGTTCAGGCTCCTTCCCAGTTCTTCTAATGTATGGTCTGCGATTTATTTCAGTATGCAGTTTGTCCAGTAGGAACCTGAGGAACTCCTGGGCGTCCTGTTGACTGGGTTCAACACAGAGAAAAAATTCTGTCACGCTTTCAAGCAGCTAGTTCTTCACAAGTACCAAAAAAAATCTGTACTAATGGAACAAGACAATTAACTGAACGAGTTTAATGCCCCTCTCTTGTCTGTGAAGCAGTTGCGCTGACACAGAAGCATTGTTTCATTTGTATATTGTTTGGGAGCACAACAAAGTACTCAGTGTGTTTTCCTTTGCAAAAAAATTAAAAGTCATACAGCCTGCAAAGATGTTTTACTGAAAGATGCTGTTAACCTTGAGACACAAAGTCAAAATCCTCACCTGTAACCGCTGAAGTAAGGCACCGCTTCTGTGAAAACACTGTAAAACTGTCTAGGATTTACAACTGTGCCTTCATCATTTATATCCCAAAGGCCTGACAGCACCTTAGAGAAAGCTGGCATTGGAAGACAAACAGAAATGAGAAGAGGTGAAAATTTAATATGGAAGGAGAAACACAGTGAAGAGAGAACAGAAAAGAGAGGAAATGCACCTTCCATGAGCTTAGCTTCCTCTTTGGAGAACTTCTCAGGCTTGTAAGATTTGAGGAGGCAGTAGTCCCGTAGGCCACATGTGTGAGACAAACACTGGACAACTGCATTTAGGAAACACTAAGCACGAAAACAAAATAAAGGGGAAAGTGAGCATATTAATGAAAAAAAAAAGTTCTAGTAATTTTAGAGGTCCTTCAAGAGCTTCATCTGTCATCTTTACTTACAGTGTTTCCTATGTTTCTAAGGCCAACCCTTCCACTTCCTAAGGTGAGCTGCTCTTTCTGAAATTAAACAACAACAAAAAAATGAAGCTGATGAAAACAGATCTGTTAGATCTGCAAATATATATAGTATCATATATAGCTTTGCTAATTTGCTTCAAAACACACGCTGTGTGTCCCCTACTATGTGACCTCTGGCTGTGCCTGTACTAAATGTGACTGTCTGTCTTGACCCCACCATGTTAGTGTGTGTTTAACTTTGGCAGAACAGATTTAGCTTTCTTATCTCATTAGCATAGCAAGAGAGACTAAAAGGAGGTCAGCCTCGAGAGTTCATCCTATTAGAGGCCAAGGAGTGCTGACAGGTGTATAAACACGTGTGCTGATGTGTATTCTCCCTTAACACCTTTCTTTGTATGTGTTTCTCCCATAAAATTCCACATTGAGAGCTTTTAAAACCTGAAAGTTTCAGGATAAATTAAAGATTTATCCAGTTTTGTGTTGTCCGCACCTCATTGTCAGCGACCAGAAGCAGGCCCATGAGTGACGTGTAGAGGACAGACTGGGAGATGTCAGTTGTTTCTCTCTGGAGGCCGTTCTGAGACACGAGGGTTCGACACAGAGCTTCACAAGAGCCCTCCCCATTGACGCCACTGGCTCCAGGCATCCTATTATACTGGTAAAAAAATGTCTAAAGCAGCTAACAAAAGGGGTCCTGAGATAGAAAGATGGCCTTCTCAAAGAAATCCAAGCCAGATGGGTTGCACTTGAGATGGGATATGTTGCTCTTCCTGATTTATTTGACATGCAGGGTCAAAGGTGAGCAGGATGTGGTGGTCATACATAGGCCTAAGCTGACTGACCAAGAGATGTAGTCCACTTTTTCGGTGAATGAAGTGTGATGGAGGACTTTTTCCTTTTCAGGAAAATGACAGGAGATTACAATCACGGCTGAAGGGGAAAAAAAGAACAAGTACTCTGAATGACCATCTCTTAGAGTAAATCCGTTACCTTAAATAGATTAAGTTGATCCACTGTACGACTGTCTCGTAACTACGGCACGCAAGAGAGCACAGAAAGTCAGTGAATCCAAACATGAACCTGTCAGCTTAAAAAATTAGTTTTAGAGATCTCACTCAAACTGACCGTGGATTCAGCCGGACCTCTTACCTGAACATACGAGAATCCGTTACCTAAGCAATAAAACACCACATGCCAGTCTCACACACATGATATCTCCTGAGATCTAAACAGTGGCAAACATTACAATTTCTGAATGTAGTTCGTAAACTCTTTTTTTCTTTTGCAAATAATGTCTATCAAATGTAGCAGGATTAACAAACAAACACAGCGATCTGGACTCACCTGATCACTTGGTCACTCTATCTGTGGACAAACTGTCCCTACCAAACTGTTCCCATCATCTGCTGAGCTGTTAAAAATGCATAAGGGGACGTCTACTGTTTCAGCGTGTGCCTGTTGGCTAGAACTGAAAGTCTACCTCTCTCCTCTGTCCTGTCACCGGTGTCAATGAGAGGAGGGAGACAGACAGAGAGGGAGGGAGGATAATCATCTCTAATCTTTTCTCTGTAGATCTTGTCGGCTATACTTAGACTTGTCTTTGTGTACGTTCCCATGAGTGCCTCGACAACCTTTTAACTGTCAGTTTATTAAAATACGACAACAAAAACATTCTTCTGTGGTAAATTCACATTCAGGAGTATTCTCACTTTGTACAGTACACACATCATCACAATCACAAGAAGCCAAAAAAAAAAAAAAAAGCACAAAGCCATTAAAATTGCTGGAACTTCTCTCTAAGCACATTCACCATTCACAGACAGTCCCTTTTGTTTTCTCAAATGTCAATAATGTACACATATGTAGAGGCTCCAGTGGCCACCTGCTGTTCAGTCTGACAGTCAGCGACAGGTATGGTCTGCCATTTCTGTGTCCGAGCTCAGGCTCAGCTCGGCTATGTGATACAGGGCGGGATCGTGGTGAGTAGAGAGCGGCGACTGGCTGGTGTGAGCATTCCTATCTCGTGACTGGACAATCGCCTGGCGCAGACAGGTGATCCACTGCTGCTTGCTGAAGGAGTCATTGGCCTGCAGACTGTAAGAGTGAGCTTTGGCGCGCCCTCTGCTGCTCACACGGAAACAATTCTTCACTAGAAGATGGAAAGACAGGTTGGGAGAAGGAAGGTGAATGGAGGCATATATTAAGTTTCACTTCAGCTTGTACATGAGATGGCTTTCTATCAATCTATGAACTTGGCTGCAGCCTAAATTTTGTCCCACGCATCACAAAAAGTAACAAGAAATGAAGTATGCAGGTTATGTATGCGTTAATGAATTAAGAGTACTGTAGTGCGACATGCGTATTTGTTACCTTTATCATTTCCCCCTGTGAAGGCTCCTCTGAAGGTGCCCCCTCCAGCAGCCTCACCGTCGGGGATCTCCTCCAGATTTATCAAGGCATTGGGCAGAGGCTGTCGGTACACATGAAACACCTCACCGCCGTCCTTGTCCTCTCCTGGTCTACTCAACACCAACACCAGCTCAAATAGGAACACATGCAGCCGCTGACAGAGGACATTGAGACACACGCACATGAATGAATGCAAAGTGATCTAAATAAATTTGTACATTACAATCAAAATCACCAACAGTTGACCCAAAGTGCATTTTTAAGGCAGAGAGGCAAACTGTATAGCACTCAAATGAAAACTGCACATCCAACATATTCGCCCCATCTTGAACAACTTGACCCTCTTTGTTTGAAATACAAAAGAGTGATCGGAAGGTCAATAAACAACACATTAGAAGATATAAACACAACAACAGAGCTTTACCTGGCCCTTGTTGTTCTTGAGTTCTCCATGGCAATAGAGGAAGCGGGACTGCTGGATCTCTGGTAGCCGCTGGCTCTCTTCGAGGTAGGAAAGACCCCGCCTGTAGAACTGACACTCTGCTTCCCCTGTCTTTTTGTTCACCTCTGCCACGATGCTCTGGATCAACTCCAACTGAGCACAACATAGAATGCTTTTAATGTGTCATTTTAATCATCAACACAGAGTCCCTTCTTCCTGTTGAGCTGTTGTAGACCTAAAATTCTGGGCTGGAGCCTAAATGGGATGCAAGTAAGACTAATCATATTTATGACATATTTAAACAAGTGGTTAAATGGTTTAGTGCGATGTTGTTAGACAGTATCCTCTTTCAAACACCATCAAAGGATGTTTTTAAAGAGACTGCGGGTATCTTAAATGCAGAACTAACTGCTGAACTGCTGAATCATATTTTTAGCCAAATTAGTGAATGTGTTTATCAAACAATTATGCTTTGCTACTATTTGGAGACACTGTTGCATAAGGCACTCTAAATTTATATTAATATACTTGCAGACTGACGGACAGCATTATTAGAAATATAAGATGGTGTATATGTTGTAACTGGATGCTGGAGCCTTAATAATTTGGATTGTTGTGTTATAATAAACAAATATTAGCAGAATATATTTTTCTTGTTAGCAAGAGAAAAAAAGGATCCTTAGCAAAGCTGTGACAATAGAAACGGTCATCACAATCATAAGCAGCACCTTACACACATCTTCATAATGTGCCAATGTGGACATCAATATTTTTACAGCTAGCATTTGCTGCAGACTTGGCACTGAGTAAAGTGTGAATTCCCTCGCAGGCTAGCAGTGTCATTGAGCAGATGGAAATTAATGTAGGAGTCCAACTCACAGCATCAGGCAACGTGTCCTCATCTGGGTGATCAGGCGGAGTGCACTTCTGTATCTCTTTCAACAACAGAGGGTATTTGACCAAACGGCTTCGAGGGAGATCCAGGAAGTTCCACAGGTCCAGTTTCCTGCTGAACGAAGACTCCTGACAGAGGCGCAGGAAGTGCTCCACTCTTTTCTCGTGCTTCTTCTGGTCCAGCAAGGCTTTGGCCCCCACCTGGTTGCAGCAGTATGTAACATAGGCCTCCAGGCAAGGAAACTGCAAAGAGAAACATGGGAAGAGCACAAAGTAGCGAGATAAGAAATGTGCAGTCAGAAAAAAAAAAAGAAAAAAAAAGTAAAAGATGCATAAAGACAGAACTCGGTTTTGGGGTTAAGATGGGGAAATTACAGAGAGAAACTGAAGGTGAATTTTTCTTTTCTTTTGTCCTCTCCCAGTTCTCGGTTTCTATCGAGATACTCACCCAGTTCAACAGAGTTGGCCCCACCTCTCCAACTGTTTTCTCTGAGCCTCTCAGTCGCTCAAGACGAGTCAGCAGATCTGATATGAATTAAAAGAAACATAAAATAAAAACAAACAAACAAAAACAAAATGGGATACTCCAAAATAGATGTCACTATTACTACATCTCAAAAATAAGTGCAGACAGCATAAAAATACATTAAAAAAAAAAATAAATCCAACTTCCCTTTTATTAACTTTTTTTGAGGGGGCTGGGCAGTGTACAATATTAAAAAGACCCTTTAATTCAAAATATAGCTTTTAACAGTTAATAAATGGTTTGAGTTTTTGAACAACTTTAAACTGAATTGACTTGAACAGTGACATGATTCCACTGAATTTCAACAAATGACCTTTTATCAAGACTCACTGCTTGTACTTCATCAGGAAATGAGGAGGTGTTTTGATGCATAAATAGAGATTGAGATAACAGCAGAAGCTCCAAAGAGAAGAGATGATTTACCTTGATGGAGGGGGATGAGTGAGTCCAGAGTGCCAAAGATCTGTCCAAGTTCACTCTCTGTCATTATGTCTAACTTCAGCATGGGCTCATAGTACACCTGAGAACATACACAGACCCCAAAAGAAAAAACGAGGCATATAAAAACATGCAAAAATATTCAAATGAGCAGATATTTGAGTATTTTAAATATATTTTGAGCTACTTGTAGAGCAACTACCTTCTTGACCAAACTGAGGTCCTCTATAAGTTGCCTCTCTCCTTGGGTCAGCTCATATATGACCTGCCGAGGATTTTAAAATGGTCAACAAATGCACACATCAACCCCAACATGACAACAAAGACGGCTCACATACACTGCGCACACACAAAGAGTTGCATAAGAAGTCGGTTAAATAGACAACACGAGCTCTCACAGCTGATTGTTCAATAAAGGAAGTTGAGCCTTCAGTGCCAGCTCACATCCTCTTTCATAACACCCATGAAGAGCAGCTTTACAGAAATGAAGAGTAGGTACGATTCACCCCGCCCCCACTGCAACCACAGCTTGACCCACATACCCCCCTGTAACATATTCTGATAAAATAAAATAAATATTTTAACAAGATTTTTATCTATCACACCTCCTGCCGTTTGATTTCCTTTGCTGTGAGGTCGTGACTTTCCACGGTGTCACTCCAACACTGGCTGTTGCGGCGACGTGGAAAAGAGGAGGCCTTTGTCCGGGAACGCAGGGGGGCCGGGGGCAAAGGTCGAGCATCTGTGCGAAAACTAATAGACCGCTGTGAAGAGAGTGGAGCAGCTGATTGCGTGCAAAAAGTAATTCGCTGGTCACTTTGTATAACAGGATTGTGGGTGTGTTTGTGCATTGTTACCGAAATAGACTGCCCAATGCGCTTCAGAGCAGGGGTCTTCACAGGGGTTAAGACACCTGTTAGGCTATTGGACTTTGCCACGGGTTTAACCCTCTTGTTACTGGGCTCCTAAAGCAAATGAATTAAACTTGACAATTAACTTTTTGAAGGTCTATAACAAAATGCTCCAACAAGCTCATCTGGGTCAATCATTCATTCAAATGTAACAGTACAGTAGAAGCCTTTAAGACACCTGAACACACATCTGACATCTGCGACAGAAGAACACCTCACCTCCGAATCCTTATTAATGTCAGACATTATTTCACCATCATCCTCTTCTTCTTCATCCTGAAACATGTTACAAAGTTAGAAATGAACTTGAGATACATGAGAGTTCAGGAAAGTGGAAAAAGGACAAAGATGGTGAGAGGCAAGATGCTGCATGGTGCAGATCTCTCATTTCCTGTGTGTCTTTCAAAGAGGAAGAAGGCTGAAAGTGTGCCTCTGTAGTAAAATTACAAGATGTCTGCCTGCTTTTTGCCACACTAACCACATCAGCTGTATATTCAGTGCAAGCAACACTTTAATAGCATCAGTAAAATGCCTCCCAGCATCACATAAGAGATGTAATGTATGTGACAGGATAGCCGGCAAAAAAGGAACAACTGAAAGGTGAAAATAAAACCACACGAGCTGGAATTTCAGAAGATGACACAAATTTGATTTGTAGGTTTGTGAAAGATTCTGTGGCTGCACAGTCAAACACAATGTTCACATCTCCCATCAGTTCTGCGCTCAGCATTGTGGTCACAAAGGTAAGGTTGACTAACTTCCGTTAGTTACAGAGAAATGAACATGAAGCAGAAACACTGGTGCATCTCGAACATATTACTCACCTCTACGATTCTGTTCACAAGTTCAGGGACTGGGTCTTGTTTTCTCTTCTTCTAAAGACACAAGTGTGTGAACGTCTTTTGAATTTTAGGACACTAATTTTTAACTTTAGTTTTTAAGCAGGAAAAAGAAGGTGCAAGAAATACAGATGTGGCAGCTTACCCCTGCATGATCACAGAGGACTGAGTTTGCCTCTCCTGGCACAGCAGACCTGAAAAGAACAAAACCTCTTACTAGGCGCAAATTAAATATTCATACAGTGGATGTATTTGAAAATACTTTAATAGGCAGTATGCACCCAAATGACTTGTGTGTCACACTATAGCTGAGTACATTAAGATAATTTTTATTTTTGAGTAGTAACAACATGATTGAGTTTTGTCATTCTGCTGACAACCTTTATACTTCATAAACTAAGGTTCATATTTATCTTTTATTACACATATTCTACAGCACTAACTTGTAAAACATAGCACCCCAGGCTGGAAACATAAATGCAAAAGGTATCATACCAGGAAGTCCTTTTGTCACCAGTCTCCTCCACTTCCATTGTTTCTTTCTCTTCAGCGCATCTTTACTGAATCACAACACATTCTCAGAATCACAAAGGGTGAAATAATCCAAATTCACACCAGACTTTTATCCGTTTCGCTCCTGTACAGCGAGCTGCTTGCAGGAAGCGTGTTGAGAGTTCAGTGTACTCCTTCCTCCTCACTTTCTTCCTCATCTCACAGCAGACCACATCCTTTAGAGTTGCACACATTCATATATCCGCTCTTGTCAGGGAGGAGCGTTCAAGACTTTACACGAAACTTATCGATCAAATATGACATCAAACCCTAGTGGCAGTACTTCACAGACTGAAGTACCTGACTACAAATTAATCGGTACTACACAAGAGGAAGTGAGATTTAACATACAACTACATCTCTATGCAGTTTTGAATAACCTGATTGCCTACATGTACAAATTTAAAAAGCTGTGACAGATGATTAACTTTACCACAGAAGACCAAAAATGAATAGTATATTTACAGCTTGATAACTAGCTGATTCAGCCTGCATTTCCCGGATATGTTTGACAATGAAACTTCTGATAAGCTCAAAGGAGGTTAGACTGGAAAAACATGAAGCAGTGATACTTTAAAATTCTTGAATGATACAAAAGTTCAACCAGAAGCGGCATATTCAGTCAGGTAGACAAGCCTTCACGGGGGGCAAAATGAATAAAGAAACAAACCACACAATCTTTGGTATGTTTTTACATGTTTATTCACTATCACACTAAGTGCTCCCGTTTCAAGATACATCATTGCCCTGTTCTTACAGTTAAGTCATTTGGAGTTAACAAAGTAGAAAGACAGTTTAGGATCTACCACATGTGTGCCAAAACTCTGTC
The DNA here is from genome assembly GCF_007364275.1 of Archocentrus centrarchus. NCBI lineage: Eukaryota > Metazoa > Chordata > Actinopteri > Cichliformes > Cichlidae > Archocentrus > Archocentrus centrarchus. The sequence continues at coordinate 18,211,525 of NC_044352.1, forward strand.
CAACCACCCAAAAAAAATAAAATAGAAAATAACAAAAACACATAAAATATAAAGAGAAAACCAATGTCATGTGCATGAACCCCTCCAAAGCCAGAGTGGACTTATGAGGGTGCAGGGGTACCTCACACTGGCAGGGGCATTCAGGTGGTAAGAGATACTCATATCCATTCAGGAAAGGCTTGGGTTTATTTGTGTTTTCTGGGCTGACCTTTTACATATTAATTAGGTGCATGTGTTAATAAAAATATTTTTTTTTTAAAAGAAACAAATGTGGGACTGTGCCTATGAGACAGAGGGTGGAAGAGGGAGGGAGCAAGTATAGCAGAGGGCAGAAGGTGGGATGGATTTAAAAAAAAAAAAAAAAAAATCCCTCCATTACTGGTGAAGGCTAACAAGAGTAATGATTTTTCAGGACACTAGTTCAGCTATGGAGTACCAAGAGACCACTAAGGCTTATCAATTTATGCAAGGAGGTTGGTGCTTTTGAGAAACATCTGGATGTCCAGTGTACATGCTCCCTTCCTCCAGTGACACCCCTGTTCCCACAGCCAAGAACCAACTGGATTCTTAACATACAGTTATTCTTAAGTCAGCTTACTGGGGCTATGTACACTCAGGCACAGGTTTACACAAACCACAGGCCTAAAAAAATACTGATTGATCCAATAAAGCTGACCTGGATCAACCCACGCACCCCCAATCCCCACCTCAATTCCTCACTTAGAACACCCCCATCCCCATCTCCCCCCTGTAACTCCCACCCTCCTGCGGGTGGGCTCATTGTGGAGCTCAGCGGATGGTGTATCTGACATAGGGCACTTCCACGTCTTCATCTGAAAGGTCATTACAGCATAGCTCAAACACCAGGGCTTTCACATGTTTGCCCAGCTTCTTTTTGGACACCTTAGTCACAATCTCTGTCATCCTGCAGGACACAAACCAAACCAAACCAGTGAATAAAAACCATTAAAAATGCAGCACAGGAATGAAGAAGCGGGTGTGTGCATATGTACTCACGGTAGGTCCAGTCTCTCTTTAAGTTTGGCAGCAGGCATGAAAAACGAATACAGCATGGACACTCCCTGAGAAAGCATGGTGATCTCCAACTTATGCTCATTCTAACACAGAACAGAAACAGGTAGCGGTTAATTGTACGCCAGAAACAAACTGATGTCAGTGGGGTGGGACATACACAGGCTCAACATACTTTGAAGTAATCCAGAAACTGTCGGAGTGTCATTTCTTCCCCATTGGGCTGCAGTCCTGTGACCTCAAAGCGATCCCACAGCGTCCAATCAATTTCATAGTACTGCAAAAACAGATTCCAATTATAATATATATATATATTTTTTTTAGACATATAGAGTTATAGGCCCAGTAATAACCGTTACCAATTCTTACAAAAATATCTTAGAATAGGGTAGCAGCCATTAAATAAAATACATTTACATTTCTCCTCAGCACACACTGATGCCACCAGTGTGAGAAGATGAGCTGAACTCACTTACACCCAGGCAGTGCAAAATGCATCTGGCTGGTGCATCAGTATTAGCATGGCTTGATCATCATAGGAGTTTAACAATATAGCAGAATATTAAATATTTCTCTACAACACAGACATACTGCATTTAAAATCTGAAACGGTAACATATTTGCCTACCTTGTGTTTTGGAGCAGCAATGGGCTCAGAGAAGGCAAAGAAAGGCAGAGCCAAGTTCATGAAGCCATTTTTGTATGACTCCAGCTTCTTGTGTCCTTGGACAATCTTGAAGAGCTCCAAGCACACTAGGCCGACGACTGCTGCCGTGGTAGTGGCGATAGCAGGAATGATCTTGCCAGCTATCAGTTTGCTCTGGAAGAAAAAGACCTCAATAACTTAAATATGCAGAACATCCACCCATCCATCCATCAAATGTAAATTAGGATGCTGAGTTTCAATTTTTTTTTATTTTCATAGAATGCACCGTCACATTTATTTCATTACTGTTAAACAGTGAATACTATTAGCAGGCCTGTTTTCCAATTATGAACACCAGCAGGGAATAATTAGGAATCTGCAGCCAGGTCTGAAACCTTACCTTGTGTCTGTCTGTGGGAGGAATGTCGTAGTTCTCTGCTCTCAGGTTAGAGGCTGCCACAATAAAGTCCATGTGAAAGTTGGTGTCATCATCCTGTGAACACATGGACCAGTGATTACACAAACCAAACCAACAGTACTGTTGACTTAAGTTATTGGAGGGATGCAATGGTGGGTTAGGCATTTTCTCACTAGAGTGAGTTGCAGTGGCAGCGTACCACTTACAGGCATTTTAGCAGGGCTAGCCTTGAAAGCTGGGTAGACAATACTTATTAATCCCATCAACACTAGGCTTCTGATTGGCCTTACTGCAAAGCCATAGGCTGTATTTTTAATTGAAAAATTGAAAAGCCCAATATGAAGCACACAGTGAACACAAAAGCTGACCCACAGGTCAGTTCTGCTACTGACAACTATAATAAATTCAAATAAGATTTTATGTGGCTTCATTAAAGCTGACAAAAGGAGATTGTGTACCTTTTCAAAGTCAATGGAGTTGAGTTTGAATTGGAAGGACTCAGGGGAAGGCAACAGGGTTTTCAGCTCTTCCAGTTTGGTGTCATCTGCATATCACAAGATCAGTGGTTACATTATTGTCAAAGCAACCACAATGACACGTGACTCAGCGCCAGTCATAAACAAGTCTTAACTGATGCAAGATCTCCAAAAATATTTCTATGCATTTATGCTTTATTACACAACTACAGTATAATGATGTGTGACATACCAACAGAGGAATTGCTATTTTGCAGTTCCTGATCAGAGACGTGGATTTTAACCCCCGAACGTGGCGTAAAAGGAGGCACCTTGACCTCCTGCAAGATCTTGACCACGGCCGCACGATCAGTGCTGCCTTGCAGTCCATATGTCTGACCAAACAGGTTGGCTGCTGCCACAATATAGTCCATATGCAGCTCCTGAAAACATAAATATTCATTAGCTTGAGACTGGATGGGCTAGTGGAGAAGATGCTGCTTCAATTAGGTAATGGTAAGATCTTAAATGATAGCAGCATACTTACATTGCTAGTGCTGAATTCTAAGGGGTGAGGACATCGCTTTGGGCCAGACCAGAAAGGAGCACCAGAGCTGGTGAGCTGAAAGACACACGATAAATGCATTACTCAAAAGTGTTATAATTGAAAGCTTTTTAAAAAGTGATATTTTGTAATTTCTTTTTTGTTTTTTTGTCAATTGCATGTATTTATTAATACAGATGGTAGATAATAGGCAGGAAAGGGGGTATGAAACTAAAGAGGTAAACTAGGGTTTTGTGGTTCACAGTATTGCTCACTGAGCAGCCAGACAAACATTACATTTGCAGCACATTAAACTGACGTTTGAGTCACCCAACATTTCAAAATGTCATTTTTGCTGTTTTCTCATGTTAACCCACCATCTATAAATGGCTTTTCAGGGGAAATGAGGTGCATCACAAACGTCCACAAAGCAAAAATATCTTTGACAGATTAGTTCACAGGAAGTCTGGAGAGCCCTGTTCTCACCAGGGTGTAAAATATTTTGCAAAATCCTTATAAAAAAGGTCCCATAATCATGACAATGCTTTGTGTCTTATTAAAACAATTATCTACTATCAGACATTTCAGATACTTTCAAGTTAATATCATGGCCCGAGCATGGTTTACCATGTTTTCATGTCAGCTTTTGTGCTGTAAGCTAAACTCATCTGTCAGCTGCTCTCCTACTCTGTGCTCACATATACTGTAGTTTAATAGAACTGAATTTCCTATAAAGATGCTCTTATGTACCAATTTTTCTCGTTTCGTTTTCAGAGTATTGACTCTACCATAACTTGCTCAGAATTTTGCCCTCCACTTGCAAGATCTGTGTGGTAGCTGAGTAGAAACTTGAAATACATATTCTTGGGCCTTGTGAAACCGCCTTTAACCTCATTAAAAAAAAAAAAAAAAAAAAAAAAAGGTTAAATGTAGGGCCACTGCAGAAGCTACATGTTTCAATATAATCTGTACAATAAGATTTCTTTGAAAAATGATAACACTTCTCCTGCTGCTGAATCGAACAGCAGCAATGAAACTGTAAAACCTAGATCAGACAACAACAGAAGAAAAATGATATCCATCTTGTTGCACCTTCACTTTGTACCTGATCTGGTGGGAAATTGTGCAGTAGCTGGCGGATGTTGTTGCTGTATTGACACTGCCAGTGGTTGCGAGCCCAAGCTACACAGTCAGCCCAGTTTCGGGGGCAATCTGTGGCAAGACTCTTATAAACAGCCTCTAGCACCTCCGCAGGCTGAGCTCCTGGAAGCTTCAGAGTACGCTCCATGAACTTAGGATCTCTGCAAGAAGGAAAAATCATACACCTCAACTAGTTTCAGCAATGGGAAGAGCTGTCATCTTTGTTTAAACCATTTACTCAGCAAGCTGAATTTAAGAATTATTTTGAGCATGGGGTTTGTATTGCAGTCTATTAGAATACAGCTCAATAATAACACCTTGAGAACTGAGGGAGGAGCTATGACATTTACACACTGATTCACAGTCAAAAGTCACATTTTTGAAAGCACTGAATTAACAACAATCCACAGACAGTTAAGAGACTGTGATGAAATTTGCACTAATTAATGCAAAGTAATTTTGCCAGTAAAATTTTTATGATGAATAGTATAGTGATGGCGAATGATTATGTTGGAATACCAAGAAAAGGCAACATACGTAAGGTACTGCATAGCATTCTCCGGTGGCTGTTTGAACAGTCCCTCAAACTCATCACGGGCCCACTAAACAGAAGAAATACACAGACAGCAGTTCAGTAACACAAGTACAGCATAGTCAGAAAATTTTTCATTTCATTTCATGGTAGTTACACACACGCACGCACACACACGCGCACACACACACACGCGCGCGCACACACACACGCGCGCACACACACACGCGCGCACACACACACACACACACACACACGCGCACACACACACACACACACACACACACACACACACACACACACACACACACACACACACAAATTCTTGGAAACTTCGTGTTTGTCATCGGCAACGGAATAATTAAAAAAAACTATTGATCAATAGCACAAAAACAAGGCACATGAATTGCAGAGATAGTTCACTGTGTGGAGCCTTTTAAAATGAGACTGAATTACAGATTTTTTTGCAGGGCTGTTCCAAATACTATTGTGTGGCTTTCTATCTCTGGATTGAAATCAGCCAAAGGTTTTTATTTATTTTTTAATAATACCAATGTCTGAACATAAATAAAAATCACATACAAGTTAAAGATAACTTCTGTACACATTGATTCTAGATACATTTACAAATAAAATTCTAACTCTTGGAGAAAAAAAAATCTAGTTTCCCCACACATGGTTGACAGCCTCACTCAGAATGCTGTTGTTTACTGAGAGAATGAAGTGGGAGGGGAAGCCTGACAATACAGCCTATCCACAGGTTTCCGGGAAGAGCGTACGTAGGCTGCCATGACAGACTGCTACTTCCGCCGTACGGTTTTATACTTCAGATTACCCAAAGTCAGAGCCAGAGTTAATGACAAAATTCGGTTACTTTGTGCTGTAACAGGTGGCTTTATTAGTTGGAACATGAGCTCAGGTTCAACTTGTGCTGTTGTCGGTTGTCACTACATCAGTCTGTACATTTTTTCAAATCATTTTATTCCGTAAATTTGCTCTTTCTCCCCCAAATTATACTACCCAGTTGCACATCCTATTACTGTATTTTTTCCGTATGTTTTAAGTTTTCCTTTAATGTACAGCCTCTTATTTTTTTTTACGTTATTTTATTTATAGTGTGACACTACAGCCTACACAAAGCTTTAACAATGCATGCCTTCCACATGTAAACACGTAGCAGTTAGCGAGATGACAGCTGCGTGTCTCCCCGATCACAGCCTTCAGCCAGTCCAGTGTTTCTGTTTCAGTGATCTAAACCTTCTGATATCCAGATAAGTGATATACCTTCCACAGAATAGCTGCCGCATCACTACATGATTTCCCTAATCGGTGATACAGAAACAGCTGACTGTCTCCACCACTCCACTTCCCTTAGCATGACCCATGCTAAGTGCTTAGCTTGGCCGATGCTCTGGCTCGGCTCTACAGCTGCTTTAAGGAAAACGTTGCCTTGTTTGTTCAGCATTACTTTATTGATTTTATTGCTTTGAAGGTAATCTGGTGCTCTTATAATTATGTGATTCCTCGCCATCAACACCTTCGGAAAAAAGGTAACTGATTATGTCGATGTAGCTGACTTTGGGCCATAATTTCATTTCAATTTCACAAGCGACGGGTGAGGCACTGTTACCGAATTGTCCTCGCTGCTTTTTAAAACATCCTTGCAATGTATCCACCTTCGATATGGTACCATTTAGGCCAGGCAAAAGAAACTGCAGTGTCAAAATGTTTAAATGAAGGCAAGTGTGTAAGCCCACAACCGTAAACAGCGCAAACGGAAGTAAACTACCGGCTTCCGCTATGAATTATGGGTAATGGCGCGAAGTCAGTAATACTGTGGATACACTTTTTCCAGTTCGGAATGAAACTTGCAAAACCTAGCGACAAAGCTGTTAAAATAGCAACAATGAAGTGAACTGAATATTAGTATTCAGGGACGTGTCTATTTTTGTTATGTGCAAACTGCAGTTTCAATTACTTTTAACTTGCATGTAGCCATTATGTGGATAAGGTATTATGTAAGAGTTGAAACTTTAAAGAATGAAGTGTGCTGTAATGACACTGGGGTAACTTTATTCAACAAACAAGTTATTGCTGAAGTTTGCACTTCTTAAAAAAATAAATAAAAACCACAACAGGCTCAAAGCTGTTGTGTTGTGCATTTATGCCAAATAAACCCTGGAAGCTGTTCACCTGTTTATGTCAGGTTTATTACTACCTAGCAAAGCCCATCCTTATCCTGTGTGTATTCTACTGACCTGCAATGTGTGTTCAATGGCATTTGGGAAGTTCTTGAGGGTGCAGATTGGGATGGACTTCTCAGGTGGGTCTTGACTGGAGCTGTAGGACTCAGTGAGGAAAGGGATCACAACCTGGACATTGCCTTTGGTACCAAGAGTGCCTGACTCCAGTAAAGGTTTACGGTAGTAGACACACCTCCGATCCATATACATACCTGAATGTTAGGGTAAAAGGCAAAGCATAACACACTGAAATACTGAATGTGTAATTTAAAAAAAACAAACAAAAAAACATATTAAGTCATTAAACCGTTTGGCAGTTATTCTGAACAGCTTAACTCAAATTTCATCTTACGTGCATCAACGTTGTCAAGTGCATTGGCAACTCCATCAAGGCTTTCAAAAAAGTCGTCATCATAAATCCTCTCTGTGTCGGGGCCCACTCGGTTCTGGTGACCTGTGATCTTGATGGACGGGTTCATCTGTTTCACTGCAGCAGCAGCTGTGTCACTCTTCATTTTCTGTTAACACACAAACATTAACAATCAATCACCAATACCATAATCACAAGTGACCACAAGAACACACAAAGATGAAAGTAGACATTTTGTACAGAGGTCAAAGCTGTCCATTATGCTAATATTTTCTGTTTTACATGCACAAAAATATTCACTTTCAGATCATTAAACAAAAAAGGTTGAGTAAAGATGGCGATACAGACCGTAACATCCCAGGGTCTGAAGAGGAACTGCCTGTTGAGGTTAGATTTCTCTATGGTATCCATGTCAGTCACAATGACCTCTCCCTCTCCAGTAGCCAGTCCAATCATGGCAAAGTTTTTCAACAACTCACAGCCAATGGCACCAGCCCCAACCTGGAAGGATTAAAGAGCTCCTGTAATTAAACTATAAAGGGTGTTACATATGTTCCAACCTTTCAGTTACACCATTACTACATGTTGTCAATGTTAGAGAAATGCCACTGTAAATGGGAAACTCTGACAGTGTTTGCAGGGTTTCCACCAGAAACGTTAACCCCAGCAGCTTTGGCATGCACTGAGGCCCCTGTTTTGCTGTTGTTGTTTCCGAAAAGTGACGCATTTACACAGAGACGTTTCAGAAACAATCTCCGTTTACACAGAAACACAAAAAACTGCAGTTCCTATTACCAGGCCACCAGTTGGCAGTGTGGATATAGGAGCCACAACCACAGTGTGCATGTGCGAGTGCCCCCATTTCCAAAAAGTATCCTTTTCACTCTGTTCTTGTGTAAGCGGGAAGCCGAAATGCATCAAAACTTTGCCATTTTCATTTTGAAACCGTTTCGTGTAAACAAGGCCTGAGACATGGTAGGTGGCACCCAATTAACATAGCACTGTCATTACACTATTGTGCTAATTGTTGCGAGACAAAGCTAACAGCTGAGGTACATCTACCACCATGAGACTGCTAAATAATTGTTAATGTTGGTGGACAAATAAATAAATAAAAAGAATCATCTAGAACAGTAAATAACTAATGTGTTAAAAATGTGCCAGCATTCTTGGTCACTGTGAGAGAAATGATTTAATTTAAATAAAACAAAAACCAAACCAGACAAACAAAAACACACTGTCCCATTTATCTAGTAAAAAAGAAACATTCCCCCTAGCATGCCACTGAGGCTCTTTGAAGAATACAGGTTTATGGAACCAAAGAATACTACACATCAGGATCTAGCTCATATGGTATTTTAAAATAGAAAAAAGTTATCACTAGTTTTTGTTTTTTGCACAAAATATGGATAAACTTCTTAGCAACAGGACATTAGAGAAGGTGATTGAATTTTTACACTGGCACACTCACCAAGAAGTAGCGCTGTTTGGCAAGCAAATCCTGCAGCTTGGTGCCAAACACTGCAATCTGTCCATCATATCGACAGTTTCTCTTGGAGAAAAATAGAGGTATACAACAAGTTTAGCACCATCATCTACATTCAGAATGAGTGTTTTTAATATGCTTTGAACACCTACAGGAGCGCACTCTTCCTCTGTGAGCATGAATCCTTCCTCTTCAGCCAAGCACTCCAGGGCATCAAAGTACAGCCACTGCATTATAGGCAGAAATTTTCCTGTGCATGCCTAAAAGAACAAAGAGCATGTGAAATACAGAAAATCATTCTTACATCAATAAAAATTTCTCCATGTCAAAACATGTCTAATCATACACAGCAGTAACCTCCTCACAAGAACTGATAAGCCATTTCACTGACTTATAGTTAAAGAACTATATATTTTTTATATAAAGCACAACTGCAGTAAATATTGTAGGACAAGGCTTTCATCTTCAGTTTGCACACAGTTTTTCACTGACCTTCATCACTTCCTGCGCAGCCAGCCCTCCAATGAAGGCATTGACAGGGGCCAGGTCACCAGCAGCAACATATGACATCTTTTTGATAAGAGCTTCATCCAGCTGTTCCACTTTAGCTGACCCCGTCTGTGCAGAGTTCACCTCTTTGGCCAATGCCAATAGCTCTTCGCTGTCAGCCTGGAATGCACACAGCTCACAGGTTAATCATGTTACAAAATATGAACTATGAACTGATTTTATTTTGCTCTGTTGCAGTTTTTTGTGTGTAAAATTGGACAATTATTTTAACTGATGCATTTAATGACAGTGGTTCCCTCTTTAAAAAACAAAAAAATATATTAACAAAAAAAAAAAATGCATTAAAAAAAAACAAAAGAAAGAAACAGGGTTATTAGTCCCAAATTTGTGTACACATCAAATGAGGTAGACAAATATTCAAGAACTGACTGTATCCACAATTATACTGAAGCAACTGATTTCTCAATTAACATAAAATTCCCACCATCATGAGTGATATATACCTGGCTCCAAGGAGCTGGAAGATGGCTGTGTTTCTTCTGGAAGGCATGAATAGCTTGGAAGCCCAGGTGCTGCTGTCCTGGACTCTCCAACTTGGCAAAGTCTGTCATCAGGAACTCAGGCTCAGCCATCGAGGAGGAGAAGGATTTCTGAACAGGAAAGAAATGCAAGGCAGTGAAGTTGGGCTCAGCATTAAAAATTTCCAATGGTGACAGCAATACCAGATGATACGGTTTGTTGGAATTACGCTGAGAATACACACTATGATTTGTGAAAAATTAGTAACACTGATTTTAGCGTAAACAAGGGCAACCACTTACAAAACTGATCTTCTTGGGCATTTTAACCTGGGAGACTATTCCTCCTCTTATGTAATCTGTAAATCCACTTGTGTCACAGATGCTGAAGGTGTATGGACCTAGTTAAAAGACAGGGCGTCATGTAAGTGTGTAAACTCATAAGCAGACTAACAAAAACATATTCATTTGGAGAAAAGGGTTCTTACCAAGAACTTTAATTTCAACAGGCTTGCAGCCATTGAGCTCAGTCATACCCTGAATCTCAGTAAAAGTGACATAATCTCCACTCTCAAAGCCATGGCGGGCCTCATCCAGACATGTCACGACCCCTGAACTGTCCTGGAGAAATCAAAATGTGCAACTCTTCAGTCACAGCTATCACAAAGCTTTATCTTATTCCTAAAAGCAGAAAGAAAAAAAATAAATTCAGGGAGAGATGAAAGAACTAACCTTGGTGATCATGGAAATCATGGCACTCAGCGGCTGTTCTCCATTGGTGTCATACACTATCATCTCCTCTCCAAAGTCACAGAAAAGTTGACTACAAAAAAGAAATTATAAAGCACAGAAATGTTAGATGCTGACAGATAACATCTTTATTGTCATTGCACAATACAATGAAATTTAAAAACAGGAAATAAACTTTGTGACCTCAGATCTGAATCTTACCCAAACAGACCACGAGTGTCTGCAACAATTAGCTTGATCCCCTTGCCGTGGCAGAGCTCTCCTAGATTTTGCTGCTCATCCAGAGTCGCGTTAGTCAGCACTACCACCTATGTTTCAAAGTAAGACACATTTAAAACCTCCCTTCCCTAAATGCTGAAATGACTGAGGACTTTTCTGCTACTGAATTTATACCTGGAACTTGGTCAAGTAGTCTTCAGTGAGTGGTCCAGTGTAAGCAGTCACAGGAACATAGCTGTTCAGTTCAGCCAGACGGGGCTGACTCACTTCTGCCCTGTTCTTCCCCAGGTCCTCCTCCCGAAGGTAAAACTGACCACACAGAAATATTCATGCTGTCATTAAGAAATTTGCCACTACCAGAGTCAAACATGACATTAAGTAATATTCTGGTGACCAACAGTGGGTCAGTGTGAACTTTACACATTTATGTGTATATTCTCTTAAGGTTCAGAGAGCATAGAGAACCACCAGGTGCAGTATTAGAAGGCAATTTATACAGGTGCAAACATCACGTGACTTCAACAAGAACATTCTGGGGCAATTACTGTGGGACCATTTAACAATCTGTCCTAGAGGACACAGACTATACATTAAATGCCTTTTGACTGATTATGGTAAACTACCTGCATTCTGCGGCCTGTTGCTTGTTATCCATAGGAGATGAATTGTATTTGTTTATTTTATATTCGTGCAAATAAAACAATCACAGATTTGCTTTAAAGCTCTGCTTGCTCCCTTTGCTTTCCAACCAGAAAGAATAAAAATTAAATAAATTTCAGACTAATATACTGTCAAATGTTATTGGTTGGGTTGTTTGCACTAAACTAACGTGAACTTTCAGCCCAGACAACAAATCAGAGTTTGCTTATAATAAAACAAAAACAGGCTAGAAGTAAAATATTCCCAGAATATCCATCTGGCCTCAGCACTTTGATCTATTATGTGAACACATCATCGATAAGTGCCTCTTTAAAGCCAAATTAACCCTTTACCTTTTTCCAGATTTCTGTTTTTGGACACATTTGCATAATTTAAACTCAGAAATGTACAATGCAAATATGTACCTTATGCACTTAAGCTGCCCTGCAAATTTATAACTGGGGCTGTACCATACATCATCCACAATAATGCCGGTATTAGGGCTGGGAGATACATCGAGTTTTTAAGAAATATCGATACATGTGATATGAGACAATATAGTTTACATTGATATAGTCTATAGTAAAATCATACTTGTAGATCCACCAGTTCACCTTTCTTTTCTCCCAGTTTGTCTCTGCGCAGCTTCACAGTGTCCCACCTCTCTCCCTCACTGCTTCACCCATTAATTATACCTGAAGTGACAGCATGGCAGTGTTGCCATCTTAGCAAATTTATCACTAGGTTTTCAGACCACACTGGCAACTTTTTTCCTCCAAAAAGCAACTAATGACAAATTTAGCAACTTTTTTCCGGTGACGTCGACAACTTATGGAGAGTTTTGGAAACCTGAAATCCTCCGCTGTCACCGTGTTCTGTGTACATACAGCCTTCATACTGCGACTGTTCCTGTGCTTTGACATCACCCGGACCACCAAGAGTCCCTGGCTGCAGGTAAGAGGGCCGCTATACTGCAACTCCATAGCAGAAACTGGTTTGTACCGTAATGCACGTGACCTTAATCGCGCAAGTGGGTCTTCTTCGTGTGCTTGCAGATGCTACATTGAGCGGGTGGGCCCGCTGCTGTGATACATCAGCGCATATGTCTATGGATTTACTGAGCTTGCTAGAACCCTGCTGACTGCATTTTGTTCAGTCTGTTTACATGTTTTGTTATTTGGACAGCGTACTAGATGTACAGGAGTACACACAGGAGGAAGCACTTTCCAGTGAAGTAGACTTCACCAGACTGGCTTTTTAAAGAATACGTCAGCCTTTTGCTAGTTGGCTCTGTATCTTTTCTGTTTAATTTTAATAGCACAGCTGTGAGTTTTTTCTTTATAGAGGGGAAAAAAGCAGTAATTTATTTGAGGAGCACTATTATTTAAATATGACAGTTTATTTTTGAGCAATTTCTCATCTACATCTACAGCTGAATGTTAATAAAAGTGCCTGTGTGACATTTGGGATGTGTAGCTTTGACTCATTAGTGCCTTTTTGTTTATACCTTTTGGGGAAAGAAAAAAAAAAAAAAAAAAAAAAAAAAAAAAAAAAAAAAAAAATCAAGATATATATTGTATATCGCCATTCAGCTAAAAAATATTGGTCCATATCGCCCAGCTCTAGCCGGTATAAATTTTTACATCATATAAAAATGTCATATCGCAACATCATTCATTTATGTTCCCTAGTGCGTGCAATGACAAGACAAGTCTGGGCATGTCTGAGAGCAAGAGCTGTGCCAGCCTCTGATGGTTTAGTACCTAAAAAGGGACATACTTCAATAACCAACAAAGCACAGTACTTGGCAAAATATGCAAAAAAAAAAAACTGGTCCTGCTAAAGGTGGAAACAGACTTGTTTGCCAATTAAGGCAAAAGCACTGGGCTATGAAGGTGCTAGGAAAGGGTACCAGCAGTGCAGCCCAAATGTAAACAAATTACCAAGTGACGCTTGAGCAAACGGTTTATGGAAATTACTGATGCGGTTACTTGGGGGGGGGATAAAGGAGGGCTTGAAGCTGCTAGTTAAAAAAGCTCGACCCAAGATACTGAAAAATAACATCTACCTGTGATGTTGTATTATTATGTGACAAAACTGTGCAGACTCATGAAGACAGAAAGTTAAGTTACTTTATTTATTGTTAAACTAATGTGTTAAGCAGGTGTTTATGCTAGGGTTTAAATTTTCCAGGAAAAACACTACCTAGGCTAATTTTTTCCCCCCTCTTACATTTGCCGTATCACTACTATTGCACCATAGAGCTGCTGCTAGCACCTTGTTTCAATAGATTCACACTTCAAATTAGGAAGTGTGTCATCAATGACAGGAGCTCCCTGGTAAGGAAGGATGGAAAATGCCACTGTATCACTCACACCTATTTATGTTTTAAATAAGTAAACTGCTATAAGGAGCATTAAAATGGGCAATAAAGGAGAGGAGAAAGTTAGTTTGCTTCCTGACAATTATAATAAAAACACTGCTGTTCAGATTCATATACCTACAGGACTTTGACATGCACCATTTTAAAACATTACAGCAGAAAATATGGCTAGTCAGTGAGACTGGAATTTGGAAAGTTCGAAAGAAAACCTGACATTCAATGGCTGATTTGAAGGCCACTTCCTGTAAAAGGAAGGCTGACATGTCAAGTACATGACGAATGTACACAAGCCATTTAATTCACTTTGAATAACAAGGTATCACGGAAACAAATGTTTGAAAGCCAAAGGTTAAACTTTAATTGGAAGAGCAGAGATAGAGCTAACATGTATCTAACCAGAGTGATACTTCTGTATCATCAGAAAAGGTCTCAAGTTAATACCTGAGGAATCTATTCATGCAATTATATAGTTTGCCTAGACATACCAGGCTAAAAGATTTTTAACTGATAAATCCAAACAATCTTCCTATCATCCACTGTAATAGTGTGCTATAACAGACTTTGGCTGTAGATGATTATGAACCTAGGAAGAGGCCACCCACTGATAAATCTGGGTCAGCTGTTGGTTAACCAAGGGTGGGGGTGGCTGTAGTACTCTCTAGATGCCAGCAATACAGCACAACACATAACTCAACAGCTAAAGCGACAGTGCACATTTGAATCAAAGACAACAGATGAATCCAGAATAAACTGCAATTCCCGAGTGAACCAATGCCCGAGTAACTCAAACTTATAACTACTGTAAAAAAAAAAAAAAATTGAAATTAAAATTAAAATATCAATGGTTCCACACACCTGGGAAGAGAGGTCTCTCCATTCTGCAACTCCTTCGTCGTGTATAGTGACACTTCTAACTCCTCCCAAGATGACATTCTTGGCAATCTCAACTCCAAGACCTCTCATACCAGAGATGAGAACACTGGAGTTCTGCATGCGCTTCATAGCTTCATGGCCTAGTACGTAACTAAATAATGAGATAAAAACCATTGGTGCCATTAGGTATTGGTAGATGTCACGCCCAATAATGGTAAAGTCCTACATTGAAAACGCTTACAGCTGTCTGGAGTACAGGCCTTCATCAATCTCAGCATCATTGCCATTCTTAGCCATGCCCTGGAAAGAGACAACATGACGTGCAATCAGTTTATGTTACAAGTTCTACTCACTCTATAAAGCAGATGTGTTTGCACTTACGTTGGCAGGTGTGTGGGACAGATCAGTTCTGACAGAGTTAGAGGAGGAGCAGTGGGATCCCGTCTTCGTCTCTGTTCCTGTCAAGCGACGCTTCTTGGACAGCGGCGAGCTGGACATCTGTACATTACCCACCATCGTAAAAAAATTTAACATGTCATGCAAGCACATGCATTGTTGCCACTTAATATCTGGCTTATACCATTTCTATTCATTTGCAATAAATACAGAACACAAAAATGGCAGTTTACATCAATTAAAAAAAAAAAATAATAATACAGTGGCCTGTCAACAGGCTTGAATTTCATGAATGCTATCAGAAGACAACCTATTCAAATTTATATAAACTGTTGTAATTTTATAATTGACTGCTATGGTTCCATTATAATAAGTATACAAACTAAATGCTACCCAGTCCCCCTCACTTTGAAGAGAGGATTTTTAGTCTAGAGAGCAGCTGGGCTGGCTGCAGGCCAAAAACAAATCTGCTAGAAAACGAACTGAGCCTGGGAAGAGACATGAATTGCATTACCGGTTCTTTCATGCTCAGAGACAGCACCGGTTTGTTTAGATACTTCTATTGTTTATTTTTCTGGTATTTATGGACAGCCAAAATCGTTTCAACAAAAAGAGCTGAATCATTAAAAGTTCACTGCGGTAAAGTGAGCAATACCACACAATGGCTGGCAGGTGCCGACACAAGGACCATGCTGTGCTGCAACTAAGTTGTGAACGGAGATATTAAAAGACTGCAATAAACACCCATAATAATGTATGCTTATTTTTTTAGATAAATTAATTTTGCTTAACGCAATAACCGCGATAAATCTCGTCATTCTGTAATAAGAAACGGCCGCAGTATTTTTGAACATTCTGTCTGCACAGCAAAGAAGAAGAGAAAAAAAAAAATCGGGCACAATTTCCGCATCCAATGCAGCTCTAACTTCCTTGCATTTCCCAAGGTACACGTATCAGTTTATAACCATATCCACTACTTCTAGTTGTAAAGGTTGGGCAGATTTTCAAAAGTAGGCAGTTAAAATAGCTTTCATTTCACCGTAAACTGAAAGGTCGCGCTCGTCAAAATTGAAAATGAAGGCGTCCGGCATGATACAGCAAAGCCTCCCGGCTGTTACTGTAGTTCGCCAATCCTAAACGTTAGCTGGTAGTCGATTCATAAATCTCAGTATGTGAAAAACATAAATCAACTGTCAAGCAACAGCACCAATGGAAAACAGATTAGAAAGGTACCGTGCTACTAATCAGTTAAGTGATTTGGCAAGTGGACAGAGTCTAAACATTAATAACTTAGAGGCAAGAAAACACCAGCCTGTCAGCTTATCCATTAGCAGCTCGGCCTAGGCCTGTATTACCCTCAGTGCGGAACACAATTTTACAAGCTAGCAGCTGTGGCTACACTCCAACCGAC
Organism: Archocentrus centrarchus; assembly: GCF_007364275.1. Taxonomy (NCBI): domain Eukaryota; kingdom Metazoa; phylum Chordata; class Actinopteri; order Cichliformes; family Cichlidae; genus Archocentrus; species Archocentrus centrarchus. The sequence goes on from NC_044352.1 coordinate 18,228,090, forward strand.
CTGCTCGCACTGGAGACCAACGGGTTTGACAGGCGACTACCACAGCTTCTACATGGATATTGGTTATTGTCTAAGCACCTAAAAAAACACAATTTAACTCGATCGCTTAAAATAAGCATTTTTGCGAATACAAGCCAAACCACTACACTCGTGCTCCATTGATTTCTTTTTCCTTACCAATAATCCTTCTCGGTCCCTTCCCAATGCGAACCCGCTCCTCTCCTGCTGTGTGTAGCTGTCAGTAATAACGCTGATTTTATATTCGACGATTTGTACAGAGAAAAGAAGCGCGGTGCGGGATTGGGATGGTCTGCACTATATTGTCGAGTCACTATGTCGTTGTGCCGAGTCTCTCCTATGTAATTGCGCTGCTGGCTTTGCGACTGCAGACAGGAACAAAACCAAAATGGCAGATGGGGAGAAAGGGGCGGAGGAGCTGTGACGCAGGGGCTGAAATATTCAACAGGAAAGGGTGGCTGCATGCACGCTGCTCAGCCAGGCCCCCAGTTCATTGGCTCTTAAAACCCAAGCCAACACGCGTTAATCCCGCCCTCGCTACGAGAGGATGCATGCCAAGTATCTTACTGTACAATGAACTGCAGGACCTCCAACAATCCACTGAAAAGACACGTTCTTAAAAAAAAAATTAAAGAAAGAAAGAAAAAAAAAAGAGCTCCGGATCTGACTAGAGACCACTGCATGAATGAATTATTCCTCCCGGTGCTGAATGAAACTCATCAATAACAGCAACCTTTGTTTCAGAGGCAGGTTAGCAAAAAGCTGGCGTCTCGATGTGAACTCCATAAACAATGCTGACACCAAACTTGCAACAATGCACAATCAGAAAGAGCATATTTTACGATGTAACCGAATTGGTTATACTCACAAGAACGCAATTTGGTATGTTCCACTTAGCACACCGATTGTTTTGATTATTTTCTGAATTCTGCAATCATCATCACTAGTCAAGTTTGATAGCGCCGAGACAGGTAAAAGGTTAGGTGCGCTCCTTGTGAGCTAAAGTGATGCTGAGCGTCTGGGCCCTCAGTCACACTGAGGTTAGGGGTGAGCATTCCTTGCAGAAGAGTATTGGGGGAGGGGGTGCCTGGCAAATGACAAAGGCCCAGGAAAAAAAAAGAAAAAAAAAAGAGTGGGCCGCATATTCTCGGGTACACATGTCGAGGGGACCCCCTATTCTAATCTTCCAACTAGAAAATGATAAAGAACCTATTTCCACCATTCCCTTTGAGCTGATACATATATCACATCACTAATGTGTGAATAATAGGCTGCCTAACTTAACAAGCTAAATAGAGAAACTAGCCAACGTGACGTTCCTGTGATAACGCCGATAAACGTGCTATCGAAACGGGAACCCTACACACAAATCCATATACAAGAAAAAAAAATACTGCCAGCATGTACGTTTATGATGCCAGTTAGCTTGTGTCCGTCTTTCAACGTAATATCCATCTGATGGTTGAAGCAACTAGCCTTCTAGCTACCGTTAATGCCATTTATCACCTAACATTAATTCCACAGCACCCTCGTGCACATAAAACGTGCAAACGCTAATTTACCGTTAATAGTTACGTGTCAGTGCTTCGTTAGCTACCGTTAGCGGAGCAAGGAGCCGAAATGGTTCACTCAGCCGTCGGCAACTAACGTTAACGACTACCGATAATGCACATCAAAAGACTGCGTAGTTGTTAGCTTGTGTGCAGCTAGCGTTCAAGCTATCTAGCCACCCAGCGACTTTTTCCCCTTCTTGTGCCGCTATGTTAGCTAACTAGCTAACATTAGCCAACTAGCTGGGGCTAACATCACCAAGGCGAGAGCTTACACAAGTGTGCAGAACTTACCACATCCGATATTTACTCGGCCTGATCTGTAGTATTAAAATCGGCTTCTGTTTGAGCAAAGAATAAACAAACAAACAAGCTGACAACTCAACACCGCCACTGACTGCAAAGTGAAAAGTGTGTCACGGTGGCGGGCTCTGTGAGTTTTTTCCGCTGGACGGCTGCCTGTCCGGCTGTTCCTAAACCGTTTCCCCTCACTCTGTTTCAGTTGAAAGCAAAGCAAAGCAGCAACATGTGCACGTTACAGACACGACCATCATTCCGGCTCTTGGGGTTTATCAAAAATGAGCGTAAATGAATTGTGTTCTCTGTCGACTTTAATTCATCGTTAACGCTCATGCTGCCCAATCTACAAGACGAAGCGTATTCAATATTACGCTGCTTTGTGGTTTAGTTGTAAGTTAACAGTTCAGAAACAAGGATACTTTTATCACCCCCGTACCCTTATAAGCATGGACTAACCCGAAGTGCCAGCAGTGCCTTATGGGACTTGTAGGCATGTGTGATAACATAATAGAACCCCTGTCAGAAATTTGCCTACTGGATAACTGTTTATTGAGCACTTAAAAAATAAATGAAATAATTCTAGAATGTTTTTTGAAGCGTGATCCGCTCGGGTTCAAAATATTTTAAGAAGTGAAATAACTCAATATATATATATATATATTTTTTTTTTAACTTTTATTGAAAGACTTGCAAACAGCGCACATTTTACATAGGGACAGAATAGTGGAGATCTAGACTTGTTCAGGAGAAAATCACAAAACCTGGCATTACATACACCCAATAGCAGAAGAAAACTCAGAGGAACATATTTATGATAAAAAGGATAAAATTGGCAGGACAGTCCAGTTGACAATACCAAATGAATGTGCTGACAAAACTGGAGAAAATGAAAACAAATTTTCTGGAGAACTTTGGAACAAGGAGTGAAAATGTATGTGTTTTTGTCTTATTGCAAAGCCTTTATACAGTATCTTTTTCCACAGGTCTCTGATAGATGTGAAACAACTCATAAGACTGTGTGACAGTTCAAGTTTAAATTTTATTGTTTAATGAGACAAATTTTAATTTCCTGCAGCCAGTGGAATGGCTTTATCAGTTCAATTTAACATATTTCTATACAACTTTGTGACTTCAAGCATCACACCAGATTAAATAGCCACGCAAATACAAAGTAAGAAAAAAAATCATTGGATGAGCTGCTCTGCAAAAAAGTAAATGTCACTTTGGATATGAGGATGTCCACAGCATGGGAGAAAAATAAGAATTAGGTACCTATTTTTGTGTGTGTGTATTTACAGTTTTTAGGGAATAATGCTTTATTTACACGTTTTCTTTCACTATTAGTTGAGAATTGTACCACACTGTCCTTATTTGTGTAGGTTTATAATTTGCTAATTGTGCTGAGTGCTTGGATTTCCATACGAGGTGGTTGTGTGGTAAACATTTAGGCACACAATCTGGATTCAGGATAACAAGGGTTTGAGATCTTGGTCTATGCAGCTGTCATACAGAATGGTGTAGTACTCGAATCTCTCTAAACTCCAGTGAGTATTTGAATGTCAGGGAAATAGAGTCATCTGCTATGAATGCACAGTCAAACCAAACAATACCATAGTAACTTCTCTTTTTGGGCACAATTAGGCAGTCCTTCTTGGTGAGACAGTCAATAAATCCTCAAGTTTAACTATAAATACAGTGTTCCAGGTATTTTGCCTTTGTGTATTGCATCATGCACACCTGCCTCATAGTCCCCTGCCTATTCCAGGTCTTGGTGACTGGCTGGAATGAGCAGGAGCCCCGTGTCCATCCCTGTCTTCCTGCTCTCCCATAGGCTGGGGTGAGGCTTCTGTTGGTGGAGATGGTGGGGGATAGGCAGGAGGAGGAATACTAATGCGAGGGAGAGATGGTAACGCAGGTCTGGGAGAGGTAGGAAGTGGTGGAGGAGTGACAGTGGCTGTAGCTGTGGACCGCTGTGAGGGGCGTGCACGAGAGGTGGCAGGAGAGGCATGCGTGCTCCTGGCTCGAGGTTGCTCAGCAGGACAGTCACTGATTTGCTCTAGGAGTGAGGGCATGTCTCCCTCAATTTTCTCCAGCACTGCAGCCATTTGCTTTTCTATCTGCTCGATCACACTGTCCATTTGCCAGTCACTTGAAGTGCTGCTCCCCCCACTGTGCGGTAGCCCTGTTCCATATCTCCCTACCCCTCCTCCACTCGTATACAGGGAACTGTATGGACTCCCATAGCTTCCAGCCATCCCCATTCCCACAGCCCCAACCTCTGGATTGTATGGTGTGGCATGGCGGCCTAAACTAGCAGAGCTGCCAATCGCATAACAAGCCTGTCCTGGTGTAGTGCCTGCCCTGGCTATACTAAACTCAGCACTGTATCTGTCTGTTCTTCTGGCATTCCTATCCTGCCTATCTACTGGACTAGCATCACCCCGTAGCCTAACTCCTAGTCCTCCATCCACCCCTGTACCCTGCCCCACTGCTGGAGCAACTGGTGCCCTCACTGACCCCTCTGCCACTGCTTCAGGTACTTGTGTCTGACACCAGCTTCCGTCAGTCTCATCCTTATGCTCACTTTGTGTGGCTGGTCTCTTCACTGGTGAGGCTGATGCAACAGTGGTTGCTGTGTGTGAAGGGCCATAAAGCGTTGCAGCCATTTTACGTTTGCTGCTGGGATCAGGGGAGGATGATATATGCTTTTTGTCAAGATTAATGCCCGAAGAATTGTCTAATAGCTTTGAGGCCTCAGGGCTCACTGCAGGCATCTGTTTAAATTCTGGAGCAACTTTATTCTGACCCAAATTTGCAGCCATTTTCCTGGTTCCATCACCTGCTCCTTTCTTAGCACCAACCTTGTCAGGCTGCTCCAGGGCACATCTGGGGACTGCATTTGATTGACAGATAGGGTCCTCAATATCTGACGGGGAAGTTCCTACAGATGGGCTTACGTGAATCTTTACCTCCTCTTGTTTTTCTCCTGCCTTAGCTGTCTCTTTATTCTGGTCCAAACCTGAGGGCATACTCTCAATGGTAACCTCTAAAGAAACACTACTTGATGTCACCCCACCATCACTGGTCCCTTTGTCTCCCTCATCACTTGTTCCCTGTGAAACGCCCCCTTCACCGTCTCCTGCCTCTTCACTGGCCTGAACCTCAGCTGAACTATCAATCAGTGCTTCTGAATTCTTCAGCCGTTGCATGAAGGTGGTGACACGGATTGCTTTCTGTGAAACACAAGTAGAAGAAAAACGAGAGAAGGGCGGCAAGAATGAAAAGAATTAGATTTGTGATATATTCGATTTTTCGTTAAAATTCACTTCTTTCTCCTCCCTAAAAAAACTGTGATACCATAGCTGGTTATGGAGAAGCTTAAAAAATAAGCTTCAACAACAAACATTTGACAAAAAGCCTGTCAACACACCATGATTTTGCAACTTCATACTAAGCGCTGAGATATGATTTGTGTGACATGAAGAAAGATTAGTGCCAGTTGTTTACTGCCAGGAGGCTATGAGATATTGTGCCCTGGTTTAAATCAATCTCAAGTCTCACTCTCCCCAAGAAACTCCTTGAGTGCTTGCTGACTGGAAAAGGTAATTGAGCAGATGTGTGTAAATCCCCTTCTCAAATGTTACACTGATCTGATTCCTTCTGATCAACAGACACTGAAGGAGTTAGGGCAAATTTGTGAGCTTAATAACGGTTAATAAACCAGGGAAATGAATTCCCTTGAATTCTCTGGAAGTGAAAAGCCACTAGGACACAAAAATGCTACTGAAAACAATATCTCTTAACTGAGAAACTGTTGTATTGCTTCAAGTATGGTTTAAATGTAACAACAGTATGGGACAATGAGCCAGGATTCACGTAAGAGGAATGCCAGAGGGCCTTACAGTATAAATCACAGCAGTTCAACAGTTCACAGTGGCTTATAACCCTCACGTCCTTTCCATTTCACCCTCTCCTTATCTACACTAATTTAAATGCTACAAAAGTAGTGGGGAAAAAAAAAAAACATCCATCCTTGTTGCTGATCATGATCTCATTTTTACCAATCTGGATTCACAAACTAGTGCAGATGAGGAGAAAGAAAGGAGCAGAGCAGGCCGCTTTGAACATCTGGGTGTAATCCAATGACGAAAAGTGGGGCAGAGTGGATGGATTTCATCTGGGACAGGCAGAGTGACAGTGGGCGGGAACAGAGCTTGGGAAGAGTTTCAACAGCCCCTGAGACGATCAGTACATCTCAAAGCTGACTTAGGTTTAATGTGAAGTTTTTCCAAATTGATCATTATAGAGAAATGTACTGATAAAAACCTATTTAATTTAAGAGGATGTTTGGCTTACAGAAAGATGTGTTATTGAATCATGCTGGACTAAATGTGAGTTTCTCCCCATGCTCTGCCCTTCCATACTCCTTCAGAATGAAAAACAATACCTTTAATTCCTGGGAACCACATGGAGAAAGAGAGAAGAGGATTATAGCTGTTACTTAAGTTGTTAGGTTAGCGCTGCCATCGTTTTCCTTCTTTGTCTTCACCAGTCACATCCATGGATCTCCTTATCAGTTCCACCATGTCATTCACAGATTTAAAACATACCTCTGCAGAGTTGTGTCATGAGCTAAATGCACATTAAGGCCCTGACCTTCATCTGGTTTCTCCTCCATATTCCTCTGCTGCTCTCTCTCTATGTCTCTGCTGCTATTATTTCCACCTTCATTTAATCTCACATTCACAGAGCCGAAGTGAATACATACCCGCCATTTGGCTTTTGCGAAGTTCTTCTCAAACTGGGCACACACACCATCCTTCAGGTTTTTTTCTGATGCACCATTCCCTGCAATCCTGAGACATACGAGACGCAACATACACATAAATGTAGATGTATGCCAAGATTTTTATTGCTCTTTTCAATATGTGCATATGATTACCACTCATGGTAAAGCGCATCTTGTGCTGTGATTCTCAGCATCTGGTCCACTTCCATCAGACGACAGACAAGCTCCTTAGCTGAAAGAGAAAGAGCAACGAAAAGGCAAATGAGGCATCATCTGCGGTAAGAAAAGATATTCGCAGTCTTTAAAAAGCAACAGCAACAAGAAAAAAAAACATTCTTGGTTATTTTTAGTTTTGCTCTGTAAAGTACTTTGCTCTGAAAGAGTACAGGAAGTGCTATATAACTGAGATGAGTTAATGTCTGGTCCATGTTAATGTCAATGTCCATAGTTAATGGCAATTTTTACATAAAATAACAGAGTGATATAAAATATTTCACTTATTAATATTACTGAATTAAGGTTACTGATAAACTAACACAACAGAAAACTCTGGATATAGTAAAAAAGGGTATTCACTACCATCCTGTGGTCAAGTCTTGTACCTGCAGGTGAAATGTCATCCCAGTAAGGAGAATCAAACTCAAAATCCCCAGCAACAATACGACAGAAGATGATGCGGTTATGTAGATCTGTGTTTTCCTCCTCTGTTTCATCATAAAAGGGAGGGTTACCTGATAAGCTGCAAAAATGTAAGAGACAGAAGGAATCAAAGAGTAATTATCCCATGCACATAACTTCTTTAAATGTTCATTATAAATTGAACAAAGCAGTTGTGCTGAAGCCCTGTGAGTGTTGTATTACAGTGTTTGTAATTAGCAATGAGACTCACAGTATAAACATGATGACACCCACAGCCCAACAGTCCACAGGACGGCCATATCGGTGACGAGCCACCACTTCAGGAGCTGAGAAACAGCAAAGAATGACGCAAATATAGAGAACGTGTGTAAAAGACAGTAAAATGTCCTATGTTTTCATTTTCAAACCTTCACATCATATTTATATCTCTAAACTGCATGGGCAACTTGCCTCCAAAGGCTCTCTTCAATTTGAATTCTCTTTTTCGCATCATTTTCCCACCAGGGCCACTAGTCACTTCCCTTATTTATTAGTGTAATTACTCAGTTCGGCATTATGAATCGTGGCCTTTCAGTTGAGAGAACCAGGGCAAAGCACAGCTCTGCACATCAAGTTCCCCTCATAAATTTCAGTGACACAGGGAAGAGAGACAGTGCACATGAGATAAGAAGAGATTAAACGAGAAGATTAATAGAAGGAAGAAGGCAAGAGTTTGGTGCTTTCAATTCTGTTGATGTTTTTATATGGGTTTAATGGTTGGTTGCTATTTTTTTTACTGAAAAACTTTAGCTCTGAATGGTCAGTAGCACAAGAAGAATGCAATCAACTCAAAAAGGTAAAGTAAGTCTCCGGTCATATTTACACAACAGAAGCAGAAGATCGTGAAAAAAAAAGAGTAACAGATGGATAAAAACAGAGAAGTAAAGTAGCATACAAAAATAAAGCCACACACTGTAAAGTGGTAAACAGAGTAACTTACCTAGGTATTCTGGTGTTCCACATGGCTCTGTGATGGGTCCATTCTCAAATCTGGACAAGTAGAAATCTCGCAAAACTACTTTGTTATGGTTGTTTTCTGTGTAGTACATCAGGTTTTCCAGCTAAAGAAAATGAGAAAAGAAATAAACAGTCTTACACAATTTCACAGAGACTGAAAGACAACGATGAAGGTATAAGTCAAGGAAAAGGTGATTTAAACATCTGATAGTGGATATTTTAACAAATGAGCTCAGATTGGGGTCAAGTAATCATCCTTCAAGTTGGTCAAAACAACTCATGAAGCACTTCTACAAGTCTAAGGAATAGACAGTCATTATGCAATGTTTTATTTCATTTAACAGAAACAAAAACTCACAATGAAGTGTGATGATGGTGTTTTATACACAGAATTAAAAAAATTAAGCGCATCTCATGAAAACTGCTGGCTTTAGTTACTCTATTTACCATTTTACAGTGTGCTGGCTTTTAGTCTGGAACATGGATCTCCAAATATTTGGAAATAAATCATTTCACTGGGAAAAAAAATCTTTTAAAAGGTACATAAACTCCAGTTTTTCCAAATTCAAAGAGCTGAAACCACACAACCCCATGCATGCAAGAAACTACGACTGCAGATAACTCTTGCGGGTGTTGCTGTCAAACTGAATAGGTAGGCAATCAGCAATGCATCTTAGAAAAAAAAGCCTCTTCTGTCTAAAATGAATACTGGAGCAAAACTACAGTTTGTCAGTGAAGATAGATGCCTTTAGGAACAATGTGTTTGTGCAGACCAAAGAAAGCTTTTCAAGAGAAAAATCTCATACCGACTGTGAAGCCTAGCTTTAAATTCCATTCAGATGTTGTGGAAGGCTTTGAAACGCACAATGCATGCAAGAAAGCCCTCAAACATCTTGCAATTGAAAGACCTTTGAACAAAATAATGGCTAAAATTTTCAGTAAGCCAAAATAAAGATTTCTTCTAAAAGGAGTAACACTACTTATTTTTGCATAGAATATTATATCTGTTCTTATTTTGTTGAATGATTGGTGGAAAAAGTTTCTTTTTTCCTTGTGGTTATGTTAAATTACATCACCTTTATTTGTAATAATTGTAATAAAGAGGATCAAATATTGTCCAGACATGTCAAAAGCCAAAAATTTTCATGGGATTTGCAGTATTTACATTTTCACAATACTGTACATATTTTTGCATGTTTATCAATCTTGTGTTCACATCTTTTTTTTTTAATAGAACCAGTAAGTTATTACTACTACTACTACTACTACTATTAACAATAATAATAATAATACATTTTATTTATATAGCACTTTTCTTAACAAAGTTACAAAGTAGAATCCAAGACACAGTTAGAAACATAAAAAGAAAACCAAACCAAACAAAACAAAAAACAAACAAGGCAAATAATAAGAAATGCAGGAAAAATAAAACCATTACCACCTATCAAACATTCATGAAAGTTTTACAATTAAAAAAAAAAATGCATTAAGGAGAAGTTTAAAAGACAATAAGGAAGATGCCATGCTGAGCTCAATGAGCAGACTGTTTCACAGTTTGGGAGCTCTAACACAAAGGCCCGCTAACCTTTGTTCACCAGCTGAGACTTCGGGATAACCAGGAGAGTCACATTCACCATTTTAAGTGAGCACCCAGGCACATACGGGGTTAATACGTCCTTGTTATAATTGGGAGCAAAGCCATTTACTGCTTTGAAAGTCATTAGTAACTTTTTAAAATCAATGCAAAATTTAACAGGCACCAATGTAAATTTGCCAGTACTAGAGTAATATGTTCATACAGCTTAGTGCCAGTTAAAATCTGGGCAGCTGGAGTCGGTGAAGAGAGCTCTGACTGATGCTGGTGTAAAGAGCATTGCAATAATCAAGGCAGAAAAAAATGTAAATATCCCTGATTTTGTCTTTTACTTGATCAGTCAAACTAAGCTCAGTGTCAAAAGTCACTTTCAGGTGACTGCTGAACATTCTTGTTCAATGAGCTGAGCTTACTATAGACCAGGGTAGTGCATTTTTTTTTTTGAACCAGTAGCTAATAGATTGGATTTATCATTGCGGACCTTTAGACCATCTTGAAACAGCCACTATTTGATGTAACTTATGCAGGTGAACAGACTGTCAAGGCTACTTAGTTGTTTGACAGTAGAGGGACATATAGCAGTGTGTCATCTGCATAGCTGTGGTGGGGGATATCATAGCTCTGAACAATCTGGTTGAGAGGCAGTATGCATATTGAAAACAAAAGCGGGCATAGGACTGAGCCTTGAGGAACCCTCGTTAAAATGGGCAACCGAGGAGCAAGTATTAGTTATGGCCACAGAGAAGATTCTGTTAGATAAGTAAACATGTAAAGCAGATTCTTTAATCCCAACACAGGTTTCAAGAGAGTGCAGGAAAATAGACTGAAAATAGCTGTAGATCAAAAAGCACTAAAACTGAGCTCTCATCTCTATCAGCTATTAAAAGTAAGTCACTGGTAACCTTCATGGAGGCAGTTTCTCTCCTGTGGTAAGCTCTAAAATGGGACTGAAAAGTGTTAATAATATTACTCTTGATGAAAAAGATATTAACTGAGTTGAAAGGAATTCCTCCAGAACCTTAGATTTAAAAAAAGTTCATGGTAATGCTGCTCTACTGACTTGTATATTTGTGTTGTGATCAGGATAGAAGAACGAGGACAAATTAAAATGCACTTTTTCCCCCAAGTCAGGTATGTTCAAATCACAATAACAATGATAACAAGTCAAGTACAGTAAGGCAAGCAGGGTATTAGCAGACTCCAAAAATGATGAACGACCAGATTCAGTGCTGCAGCTGGCATACTTATTTGTGCAACAAATAATCATGTTGTTTTTGGACCATGAAGTGCAAAGCCAAAAAATGATCAGAAACACACCAATGCAAGTTTCCCTTTAGGAAATAATTTCTATAACTGCATTTATTTGCATTTCACTTTTCATTCATTTTGATTTGGTTTGATAGGTTTATATTGTAAATAACTTCAATCCATAGGCTGTAACTGAAATAAAATTTCACCTCCTACCAGTAGAGGGAGTCTGAAGTCTTAGAGATGCTGTAGTTAATTTCTAATGGTTTGATGATGTCTGCTACAAAGTTATGAATCTCTCTGGATGTGTGTCACCAGAGATTGTTTTAAGCCATAAAGACAGTGTTTAATCCCATGGTTAAAATGTTATCAAATGTTTAGTCATTACTGAGATGGCAGAACAATATTTTTATGTGTCTCCAAAGAGTTTCTGCTGACTAAATACTTAATATTGCTTTCTGGAGTGTGATGGCAAAGAGGTGCACTCGCTCGACAAAGTTAGTTATTCACCAGTCTATTTTTATCTTTTTATCACACACACACACACACACACACACACACACACACACACACACACACACACACACACACACACACACACACACACACACACACAATAAGCCATAGAAAGGCAGTAAGCGTGTACCTTCAGGTTCCTGTGAACTATGTTGAGGGAGTGTAAGTATGCCACAGCCTCGAGGACTTGTCTGATGACATTGGAAGCATCTCTCTCTGTGTAGTTCCCTTGGTCCAGAATCCAGTCAAATACATCTCCTCCTGTGGCACTGCACAGACACACACACACACACACACACACACACACACACACACACACACACACACACACACACACACACACACACACACACACACACACACACACACGCTGTTTTGAAACACTGTAAACCATGTTAAGTCTTTTTGTAACAGTTTCCTTTTGTTTACTAAGACTAAACCTTCACTTCTGCTGGCCTAGGGGTAGCACTGCTGAGCAATTAAAAATTAGAGTACTGGTCATTACTCCAAAAGACTTGGTTAACTTTGGAGATGAACGATGGCAGCGATTATCATGTATTGCTTTCAGGAAGTCTATCGCCTGGGCCAAAGTGTGACCTACACATAAAGAGCTCGATGTACACACAAATGACTGCAATCACTTTCAGTGCAGTTTGTCTTTCTCTGTTTCAGTAACACAGTGGAAATAGTTTGTCCACTCGGCTTTAGTCAATATAATTGCTTTCAAATAAAGCTGCAAATATCAAAATGCACAAGTCACAAGTGATGTGGACCGGGTGAGCTGTAGTGTATTGATCCCAAGCTCTCCATAGAGACGCTCTTGTAGCAAAGCAGTGCTTCAGGAGCACTGAGTAATGTTGAGTGTTACTAAGAGCAAATATCTCATCAAATCTAACACCTTCCCCTGTTGCTGAGGGGAACAACAGAGCACGCAGTAATAAGAGGATAGACTCAACTCCTACCCTCGAGCTGCTGGATTTGTGTTAAGGCACATGAACAAAAAAACCCACATTAGATATTGACAAAGATGTTAACACAAGAAAAGACAATTGGTGGAAAAGTTAAAAGAAATGCTCACAGCTCCTGGATGATGAAGTATTCCTTCCGGGTCTCAAATGTATCAATCAGCTGAAGGATGTTTGGATGGTTCACCCTGGAAGAGGCAAAAGAAGTTGCAGTCTGTAGGGTCTTACATGCAAATGAAAGGTGCTAAGGATTCTCCTTACTGGCTTATTCTTAAACAATTCTGTGCCAGTAAAATCTCTTTAGATGACTAGATATCTCAAAGAAAGTAAAAAGCATCATTTACAGACATCTCAGCTTACAATATCAACCAGCACTATTGCATGATTTATGCCATTTGAAAATTTTTATATTAAAACATTCTCTCCTTCATGCCGACTTTCTCCATTGCTCAATCATACATCCATCTGTTCACAGACTGATTGCGTACAGTTTCAAGATCATGATTTCGTTCTTGGCAGCCTTGCGGACTTTCCTGCCATCTTTCTTGAGGAATTTCTTGCAGACAAACACCTTGTCCGTTTGTCTGTCCTTTGCCAGGCACAGCTCACAGAACTCCTTCCTACGCAATAAGAAACAAATGGACAGAAAGACAGACAGACTGAGAAAGGCAGAAAGAGTAAATGCTGGAAAAAAGGATGAAAGTTGCAGATATTTGCTATGTGAGAGCACATCTGAGAATACAGTCCAGGAGAGACAGAATAACATTCAAATTAGGGGCACAAAGAGTACACTGGCTGTTTTGGTGAAATATAGTGAAATAATTTAATTGGGAGGTGAGGCTTTGGATAGAAGGGTTGAAATGGGTCTTACTGCTGCCATCAGCTGGGCGGCATTAGGTTTTGAGCCTTTAGGGCATTCAGTACTTCACCCAAATGGATTCGGGAAAGCTTCGTGATGGAAAATTAAACTGCAATGTTTCACAATGAGAATAAAAAAGAAAAAGCAATAAACACAATTTTAAGAAGCACATGTACAGGCCTACAGCAAAAGCCTTGCACTTAATTCTGACTTAATGTGTTTTTAAGTTTGTGTGTGTGTGTGTGTGTGTGTGTGTGTTATATAAAAGATGAGCAGAAATCTCTGAGGCCAGATGCTGATGTTGCCATATGGCCTTTTACACTGATTGGTATTTGTGTGTATGGTTTGCATGTGAGTGTGTGTGTGTGTGTGTGTGTGTGTGTGTGTGTGCATATGTGTGTGTCTTCAGTGTTTCTAGAGGGGGTGTGCAGAAGAAAATGGTCTGTTTTCAGCCAGTTGAGCAGCAAACTGATTTTCAGAGGTCTTATGCAATATGTCTAAATATTTTTTGAATAAATAATAGATGAAGTGAATAAAACAATAGCCTCTGAACAATGTGTTTCCTGAACTGTTATAATCAAAAATATTCTGACAATTGGCTGGCTAAAACTGACAAATTTGTCACATTGGTCTGTTAGACACTAGCCTCGTGCTATTACCTTCTGTCATTCCTTCAGTGAAACCTTTTGATATGCCAAACCAAATCTGTGGTGAAAACTGTCCAGTTCAATTTTGAAATAATTCCCAAGGTGAATAAAAACCATGTGGGCACGAGAAAATGTGCCTATGAAATGAATCTGGGAGGGGAGGGAAAAATGGCAACAGAAATCCGTGCATAAAAATTTATAACACTTACGCTCGCAGGACTTGTCCAAACTCATATTTGTCTGTGACATCAGATATTGTGTCATAATTTCGCCCATCTCGCAGGGCAAGGCACCCAAATGGCATGACGGCATTCACCTAAAAAAAGAAAAGAGAAAGGTATTTTAGTCATTTCATTACGGGGAGTAAGAAAATGTTTTGACGATACCTTGAGGTGACACACAGATAAAAAGAAGCAGAGAAGAAAAAACAAGCATGTTAAAGAGGAACAGCGATACTGATGAAACACTCTGAAAGCTTCCCAGTAGTTGAAGACAGAAGACACTAAGGGAGCACCATTACCATTAGCCTTTAAAATATACAGTATGATGGAGCGCCACAGATACAGCCATGTCAATTTCAGAGCGAATGTGAACGCTGATGCTTCTGGCAGCCTGGTTGCACGCCAGCCTTGTCAACAGATACTAAGCTACCCACTAAGCTTCTCTTTACTCTGCTAAAGTCTGCAGATTCTGTGCAACGTCTGTCAAGTTCAAGTTAAACTTTATTTCTAAAGGACAGTGTCCCTGTGTCCCTAAAGCAGCTGGTTTCTTCACCAATCACTGGACTCCCGAGTAACAATGACACCACTGGGTTTTGATGACAGATTTTTTTAAAATTTATTTTGCCTTTAATGTCACTCAGAATGACTTTTAATATCCTCTTTTTTTAAATTGTTTATCTCATATTAACTCCTGCTGCTAGCATTGCACATATTATACGTAATACTGCATTGGTCTTTTCACCTGATAGTAACTCATACTGTTAACACTGCACATACTGTATGTAATACTATATATTTATATATGAAATCTTCTTATCATGTCTACCTTAAAATAACTTGTGACCCCCACAGGAGGTCCCAAACGCCTAGGTAGGATATCAAGGATCTAGATAGTGAATCAGCAATCAATATACCATCTCACCACAGTCCTCAGGCAATCCTCACCCACATCTTTTATGTACACCATCTACTGTAGGAGACAGATTCCTTGGAAACTTTACTTACTCATCCTCAAGGTCCTTCTCCTCTCCCAAGCTCCTAACTTCTCCCTCAGCCTTAATATCTAACCCTTTCCCGTTTGTCATATAATTGCCATTGTTTCTCCCAGATTTCCAAGTTTATCAGTGAGTCTGTTCAATTGAGTCAGGAAATGACACGATAGGAGGGAATGGGGCATTTGAGAAGAAGCTTTGATTAATGCGAGTAATTGCAGAGAGAGAGAGAGTAATGTAAAGATGACTTCATTGTTCATTGTGTAAGTGAGCGAGAGAGAAATATCCAGAAAGCGAAGGGAGAAAAGGAAAAAATATGAAAGACGAGAAAGACAATAGAAATCCGTAGAGGTAATGGCATTTTTGTGGGCGCTAATTTAGGATTAAGGAATGAATATCAGTGATTTGAAATCCTCTCTCTCCTCTTTGTGCGTGTATGACATCACCAGTGTAGATGATAGGGCCAGAGGTGTGTCTGTCCTGTGATGGAGGAGGGGCAGGAAAGTACTGTGTAATCCCAGTGCTAGCTGTAATCTTTAATCTGTACCCCTAATCCAGAGTGCTAGGATACAATATGTGTGTGTGTGTGTGTGTGTGTGTGTACATATATAAGCGTGTGTGTGTATATATAAGTGTGTGCCTGAGCAAGTACAAAGGTTGATGTGGATATGTCACATGTACAGATAAGGCTTTGAGCAGGAGGGTGCGTGCCTGTGTGCACATATGCATCCATATGTGCGTCCCTGTGTAATGCCCCGGTGAGCTGAGAGGAATTTAGTGATGAAAATGTGTCGTTTTGCCAGAAGATTATGTAAGTGCAACAACAATCCCATGACAAGGTCCAGGACAGTGAAGGTGAAGCTGGCATGAATGGAGCGCATCCATCCCTGTGGGAACAAAGTGTACCCACTGAAATAAAGTAAAAACTGTCAAGCCCCAAATATCATTTGTCAGTAAGGGTCAGCAGGTGCATTTGCCAAGAACTTTCGAGATACAAACTTTTTAGCCCAATCTTTGCCTTGTTCTTGCTCTGTCCCCAGCTGCTGATACTATGCTCTCTCTAACTCGATTGATTTCAACTTTTTACCCCCATACGCTTGTTTTTGATGCTGTAAGTTATTTGTTAAAACAAAGGCGCTGGAGCTATTTAAAAAAAAAAAATCCATTGCAGCCTTTACACTGGCATCAACATTTTTCAAAACTTTTCCTCCGGTGTATTTAACAGTTGGTGCAGGTTTAGTTGAAACTTAAAGTGAAGCACTTCACTTCTTTGTGTGAAATATAAATTCCCAGGAGGTTTGAAATGTGGATGGCCTTAAAAAGAATAGTAAATCACTGTCTGTACTTTATATTTGGAAAGATGTAATCAGTCGTCTGTGGTATGTACTTTCTTTTAGTTACAGTATATTTCACCTTTTCCCTCCTTGTGCCAACAGAGAATGTTTCTCAGACTGCCATAAAAACACCATACCCGCAGAATACTGAGTCAGTACGAGCCTTGAAGTTGACGAGGAGTAGGAGGAGATATATGGAGGATATGAGGAGAATGGAGATGAGAGGGGAAGGATTGGAAAAGATGGAAGATGAGGGAAAAGGTGAGAAATAATGGGAACAGAAAAGCAAAGTGAAAAGTGCACTGTGACTAAGTGGAAAGGTGGATAGAGAAAATAGTGTACATGAGAACAGAACAAAGTGTGAAACAGAGAACTGCAGAGGCAGATTGAGAGTACCTATCAACCTCACAGCTTCACAGCTATCTGTGTGTGAATGTTTGCACAGGTGAGTGTGTGTGTGTGTGTGTGGGCACATGTGGCTGCATGTGTGTATATGTTAACAGGCTTTGTAAGACTCACTGTGTTTGGTAAGAGTACGAAAGGCTGTCCCCGAAGTCAGAAAGCACTTGAAGGCATGCTGACAGGACAACCTCTCTGTAACACAAATTTACAGCACACAACCTGAATTTCTGCCACAGATTTGCAGGTAGCACAGTATCAGGGATAAAATGAAAGCATTGAAGTGCAGTGCAACATTTCAGCTCTCCTAAGTGATGCCACCACTGATCTCTCAGTAGCAGGTTTGACTTTGAATCAGTAAGTCTGACTGCTATATGTTTTTCATACTTTAACTTTTCAGCAGCACAAATACTGTTTTTATTTCTTTTAAATATTTCAGATTCTTGTAGTCATGGATTTCAGTCATCCTTTTTGTTTGTTAATTTTTAAAGCTGTGGTTTAAACTAACTGAGCACAAAAGTGTTTCTCTTAATGGTACCAACTAAACTAGCAATGTGAGTCTGCATATGTTGTCTTCAGAAATGATTAACGAGGACTGCATTTGTATTATGAAAGACATACTGTGTAACCAGCAATTGTCTTGAGACTCCTTAAGATGCATCAACTTCGTCCACCGTGGCTCTCACCATATTCTTTTGGAGTATGAATTTGAAAAATTAGATTAGATATACTATAAATGTGGCAAAAGTATCACCTAAAAAAGGCAAAGTGTACTTTTAAATTTTGTCATTTTAATAAGAGGGGACTGACTGATGTATAATTTCAGTGTTTACAAAATAAGTCAGTCTTTCTGAGGGATAAGGAACTAATTGTCCGTTCATACTGGCTCTAATTAGCCCATATAAAGTAACAAGCCTAGAGCTCAAGAGACTCAGTTCAGCTCACACTGTCAAAAGTGGTCAAAATAAGCACTGAGGCTTATATAATTAATCTAAACTGAAACACAAATGGGAATTACGTGGATTACACGGATCTTAATTCACTTCAGTTTAACTTTTGAATTTTAAATAAGAGTCCATTCACATTATTTTGACTAAGGATGTAGCAATTCCGGCATGAAATATTGTAACAACTGTATAGATCGCTTCGTACTTTGCATATATTCTTATAAAATGCATACCCATTAACACACGCAGGCGCACACACACTCAGGTGTGAAGGCGCACCAAGCTATCTGAGACATCACACTTTATCTTCAGCACCCTAAATCAAATTGCTGGTGCACAGCTCTGTGTCTGTGGGTGTCTGTGTGGCTGTTCACAAGTGCTGCGCTTAGGCTGCGGCAAGGATAAGAAATAAATCAACTGGAACAGAATATCTTTTTATCGGCTCAGATGGGAAGTGTTTCAGAGGTTCTTGATGTCAAGGTTATGATTCTGCTATTTAATGCCACTCATCTCGTTAGCCATTCTGTCCTACTTGGCACAGGCTCAGCTGACCTCTCTGGAAAAAGGAAAGAAAACGGTCTCTTTCTTATCAGCAAATCTGCGTTATGCCTCTCAGGGCTAAACACAAACAGAATGACATAATGAAGAAAAGCAGTCCATTACAGCAGGCATGTGTCGTGTGTGACAAGCCGCTATGTCTACTTTTGCTTTGGATGTGCCTCCTATTTTAGAAAGCCGAGAATAATTGCAAATGGATGTTATGTAAATATTTCACCCACTGCTGTGTGAAGCTGCTTTTTGTGTTGTCAGTCAAGTGCTTAGTTGTGTCAATATGTCCATGTCACTGTCAGACAGATGCTGCTTGTAAATCAACAACATTGTCATTATCTTCATCACCACAATGCAAATCCTGATATCCGCACAATTCGATTAAGTCATGCCGCGCTGCCTTTGTTAAGAGGTGAGTGGAGATCCATAGTATAATAAGATAAACACCACCAAGTGTATGTGTTTGCATATGTGTGTGTCTATAAAAAAAAATAAAAAATTAACAAGCATGTCAATGTTTGCCTCCGGAGAAGAACGAGAGCAGCAGATTTACATGAACGAAACATGACAGGCCTCGCATGTCAGTCTGTTTATGCCTCCATACACACTTTCAAAGCACTTCACTACAACTGTCCTTGGCAGAGGAGCGTACTGAATATATCTGCCCCTCAGTAGTGTTCTGACATGCCACTCTGCCTACATCACACCGGCTACACAGGTGTGTCTTTCCACAGGAAAAGCATGTTTTCACCTTAAACACACAGCGGGATCACTTCATTTGTATTTCCCTGCCTCTCGTTCTTTCTTCTCTCAGTCTTTCACCTTTTCCTGCCCTTAAAGCTTTCATGTCATTATTGTTTTCAATCCCTGACTTAGTAGACTTCTAAAGGTTTCATCATTTCAAACGCTGACTGAGAAATGGGGCGGGGGATGGGTAGAGGCGACATCAGGGGTTAATACTGATATGGCAACCACTGATATAGAGGAAGAATTTGGAGAAAGAAAACAGTCCTGTTGTACTTGTGTGTAAGAAACTACTCTCGCCTGCTTCCTTATTCACAAAGGGTCACCACAGTGGGTAACTCCACATATTTGATTTGGCAGATTTTTGCACCAGTTGTCCTTTCTGACACACCTTTGTGTCTCCTCCCAGGGTCAAACTGGGTAGCGTTTGCTTGGTAGGTGAATGTGTAAAGCACTGCGCTACGGCACCAACTGGTGTGCTTGTGAGTAAGACAATTAAATATATTTAAAATGCACAAACAAACTTTTCATGTGGCAGGAGGTAATTTTCTGGGTTCCAAAAAGCCCTTAAGCGGGTTATTAAGCCAACCATTACTGCCAAGTTTCATACCTTTAATACAATTAAAAATAATAACCATATTTTTGCCCTCACCTTGTAATTCATGCATGCATTTTTTTTGTGTGCAAATCAATGTGTGTCTCATCATCCATGTATAACAAGACATGACAGCTGCAGCCTGTTCCTCATTGAACAATCAAGCGCTCCTATTATTTACTTGACTTAACACAGAGAAACACAAGGCTAAAATTGACTTTTTGTCATGGAACACTTGAAGATTAAAATCCTTCACAGGAAATATTTTTTTTTTATCAGGTTCACAACATTATGTAAGAATTGCATCCAGCGCAATTAGGAAATAATAACACAATTAATATCTAGACACAGTTGAAAGCACTTTCATATTGCCATTTATGTCATTTTGGTTTACAAAACACATTCCCAGTAAGAATATAATGCCATTAAGCAGAAATTAGTCCACCAATTCCTACTAGGTTCATTGCCTGAGTAGACAAGTGTGTGCCCCATATTGAGCAGAGCACACAGCAGCCGGAGGTTGGTCCCAGACCTTATCAGGATGCTGCAACATGAAAGTGGGACAAATAAAAGAGTTGTGAGGACATGACAGAGTACACAGGACAGAAGAGATGAGAGATATGAAAAGACAGAGAGAGGCAGATGACGGGCCAATTATCAGATCATTACTATGCTTGATAAAAATCAAATGTAGTACATCTAGTTGTAGCACACAAACACAAGAAAGAGGGTGAATGGATTATCATTCTAAATACACACACACATTCGCACACTAAACTTACAACATGAATTGTTATGCATGTCGGAATATCACATAATGGCTAATATACATGGATGAGATTTCCCAGTCGCATCAATATCCATTACATTTGTTTCTTTCACTGTGCTCCCAGTAAGGGGTCTTCTTCAAGCTTGTTATAAACACTAATTCCCTCATTTCTCATAGAGTGGCTCTCATCTAAGGCCTGTGCATGTGTGGTGTGTGTGTTTGTGGGGGAGACAGGCAGTTAATGTGTTTGTGTGACTGCAAGGCATACCAGAAAGAGGCTTAATAAGGAAACACACTGATGAAAATTCATCACATCGGCCCAGAGAGAGATGAAGACAGGAACCTCTTTCCAAGTGTAGACATATGAAATTTCCAAATTCATGTTATTATACACCCTCACTTTTACTACTATCTTTGTGGGGACATTCAGTAACATAATTGTAATTATTGTTGGGTCTTTACCTTACAGTATAAAGGACCTTGAGGGGACTGTATAAATAAAATTGAATTTCTGCATTTGTTAGCCTCTTATCCTTAAGTTTAACTATTGCAACTAAGTCCCTAAACCCAAACTTTACCCATCCCAAACCTAATTCTAACCTGAAAAATGAAAAGTGCATATATATATATATATATATATATATATATATATATATATCTGTGTGTGTGTAAATGAAATTCTTGTGTTTCTAAGCCTTAAACGACTCTGTCAGAAATACCTCCATCCTCAGCTTTAGCTCCATCCCCCGTCGTTCCCCCCACTGTCTGTCCTCTGTTTTCTGTCCCCTCATTACGAGAATGGATCTGTGCAGGTCTTGCACAGTAAGTGCATCCTCGGGGAGAGGGGCCACAGAGTACCTTTTGACAACAGTGTGTGTATCTGTGTGTGCGCGTTTGCCTGTAGCTTACACAGAATGACGCAATACCTGGCTGGCAGGCTTGCGCTTTCTGACACCAGAGCAGCCCGAGGCAGAACCTGTGGGCATACACACACAGAGAGAGGCACAGTCGCATACAGACACACACAAATAATATACACACTCTGTGTCTATACAACTGACAGATTGAATGATGGCTAGTGATAGATTTTCTGAGTGTGTGTGTGTATAAGTAACTTTCTGTCTAAAACTGACTCCATCCATGAGTTGGATACATATTGTGGCATACAAAATCACACATAGATGAGAAGCGAGTACCTCTGGAGTGGAATAGAAAATGACAACACAAAAACAGAGCTCCACATGACAGTAAGTGAGAGCGAGACAGAGTAAAAGCGGGGTGAGCGGAGGATCATAAGCGAGGCAAAAAGTAAGACTTCATGAATATATTATGCAAATCTATTGCATAAAACATGTTGGTGCATTTACACGTTTATAGTTTCTTCTCTCTCATAAAAAAAGAATTGTAAAAAATACATTTATACCAACAAAAGCATGAGCCCCCCCGCCTCTCCTATCCCCCCCCTTTTCATTCACTCCAAATTGTGGTTTTATTCATTTTGTGTTGCCTTGTCTGTTTTTATTTAATCCTCTTTATATAAATACAAGCATTACAAGGCAAAAACTTTGCTAATCGTGTTAAAGGCAGGAAACCT
Source organism: Archocentrus centrarchus (assembly GCF_007364275.1). Lineage (NCBI taxonomy): Eukaryota > Metazoa > Chordata > Actinopteri > Cichliformes > Cichlidae > Archocentrus > Archocentrus centrarchus. Next base: position 18,250,355 of record NC_044352.1, read on the forward strand.
GATTGCAATGGGAAAATTGGGAGCTGGAGTTTGATAAAATCCCACAATTATGCTTTTAGCTGAATCCTTAAATGTTGTGGTGAAAATGTTTTCTATGGATCTTAACATGATAACATTTACATGACGACCATGAGTCATCTTTCCTGCACTGCAAATGTCTGTAAAAGATCTTAACGACATCCATATCTGCTGAAACATTTCAGTGTGGACTAAAGTGGTGTACCAGCTGACAGACCAACTGTTAATGCAGCTAAAGCTCCGGCAAACAACTTCATGGTGCATCTTGTACTTTGTTTGACATTTGGTTATTCTAATCAATTGCTCAGCTGTTTGCTGTGACTGGTGAATGAAGTCAAAACAAATGCCACATTAAAAAAAACAAAAACAAAAACCTGTGTTTATTTTTTTTTAAACACTGTACAAAGATGTAGATATGGCAAATTTCTCTTTGGTTGTGTTGCACTGAATTACATACTATTAAATGGTTCACCTTTTGTGTCATTGATAAGAGTGCTGGCTATAAAAGATATGTGAACCCTATAATGTGTGTTATAGTAGCATTTTATCCATCCATCCATCCTCTTCTGCTTATTTGGGTCTGGGTCAAAGGGGCAGCAGTTCAAGCAGAACTACCTCCTCCAGCTCTTCCAGGGGAACACTGAGGTGTTCCCAAGCCAGCTGAGAGGCTTAATCTCTTCAGTGTCTACTGGATCTGCTCCTGGACTTCCTCCAAGTGGGAATGCCTCACAAAGAAAGTGTCCAGGCAGCATCCTAGTCCTGTGCCTGGACCACCCCAATGCAATATAATACTACTAATCTTGGTTGCCTAAACTGGGTTATACTATTATAGTATTTTACTGCATTTAAATTCTTTATAATCCCAAATAGTAGATCACTGTCTGAATCATCATCACACCAGTAGAAAAATGCAACAGCCTGCTTTCTGACTGAGGTTCTTTCGGTGTGTGTGTGTGTGTGTGTGCGTGTGTGTAGTTGTATTGCATTGAACTCAAATGTTTAATTTTTTTCTCTTAATTTTGGCCTTCTAGTCCCACTAATCTGGTATTTCTGTCCCTGGAAATCGAGATTTCTAAAAATGCTCTCCCATGTGGGTATTACTGCTTGGAAATTGCCAGCCTTACACTATAATGAGGAAAGGGAAAAGGACCGTTCAGACAATACGCAATTGTAATTTCATCAGCATGACATTAACACAAGAGCATTACAAGCAATGTTTAGAAGGCATGACTTCCATGTTTCTGCTCTTATTTTGTCAGTAAATTTTCTGAGTCTACTTTAGGACAGCTATACAAATGAAAAAGATCAACCATTATCCAAGCTCGCCTGGAATTACTCTTTGGTCATCAATCACACATCAGGTTATTACATTTGTACACTCACTAAAACATGCCGCTCGACACAAAAAACAAATCAGAGTCAGATAAAATAAACAAATGGAGCATCACTCTGCTGAGACCAAGTGGATTGTTGAACTTCTTTTCTGTGTTTGCCAGCATTAAGGAGGGCTTACAGTATAATAACAAAAGTGTGTGACAATTTCTTTAAGCGTTTTATTAGTTGGAGCTGCAGCATTTCTTGCAACTATACCACGCTTCCTCTTTATTGTGCTGAATCCGTGTCTGAGCAGTACCTTTAAATGTGACCAGAACAGCACTTGTATGAGTCAAAAAATCAACAACAAAGCAACAATTTTATTAAGGGCGTCACTAAAGCATGCAGATGAGGAAACACACTCTTAATGTTAATGTCTTCATACTAAGGAGACACGGACATTTATGAAACGCTCGTTTGTCAAACATAAAACCAAGAATTAAACGTTGCCTGTCGGCTCCTAAACACGAACACTTTACAGAATGGAACACAAACCCATTCTGCAGACATGCTAGACCAGACAAAAGGACAGAGTGAAGGCGGATATGTTTCACAAGTTTGAGATCATGAAAGGATTGCTGTAATACTCAGAGGAAGACAAGCAGGAAGATTATGTGACTACCTTTTAGGCAGTGTGTAAGTGTGTACTATACTGTACATGTGTGTTTGTAACACAATGTATCAGTGTCTCAAAATGCAGCTCCCTTTAGGGCCATGAGCTGATGTAACTTCTATCAACCAACTTAAATGATCTGTGTGTGTGTTTGGGGACATGTTTGGTTACACTTAATCCACTTTCAGATGCTCAAGAGATGCTTATGTGGCGAGAGCGCTACCATACACATGTGTGCAGGTGCATGCGCGCACACACACACACACACACACACACACACACACACACACACATCCCTGTTCAGTCTCTCTGACAACACATGCAGAACCACTAATGTACCTACCCAAGCACCACCTACACACACTCTCACACACACACACACACACACACACACACACACACACACACACACACACACACACACACACACACACACACACACACAAAGTACGCATGTACATGTACTTTGCGACTGGACCTGTTATTATTCTCAGGTGAATAAATTAAACAGCAAAACCTTCTTTCCCAGCATCCACTGGTGTATGTGTCAGTGCGCACATTAATGTTTTTGTGGGTTTCTCCATTGATCACGACTGCATTAATTCATTCCTTTTATGACCAAACATGGCCTTTGGACACACCGCGCAGAGTGCCTCTCCAAAAACCCAGACTTCAAATGAGAGGCTCAGTCCACACCTTGGTTTGCAGGCACACACACACACCCATCACACAAACACACATGTACACATACAGACAGCAAACAAAGTAAGACAGAGTGAAAGAGACTCATACAGATGTGCACAAAATCTAATGACAAAACAAACATTCACATTTCTCGCTTATCCAACACTGTTTTCCTAACCAGGGTGTTCTGCTAATTGGCATCAAAGCAAACTCCACCAAATCCCTACTTTTTGCTCACTCCCCTTCCCCTCACTTTCTCCTTGTTTACTCTATGTGCTACCTATCTACTGACTGACATGCCAGATACAGTGATAAATCAAAGAAAATGTGCCTGAATGACCAAGAACAGAAGGTCACTTTACTGTTGTCCATCAAAATACCCGGGTGTCTCATACAGTTATACAGAGATTCTTCTTGCTTGTATTGAGGCAAACCTCGATCAATAAGCAACTTCAGCAGGGAATATAAAAGACAGCATGTTGTGCACTGTAACTCCTGCATTGACTGCAGAAAAAAAGCAGAAAGAAGACCTGAGCAGTGCTCCATTATGGTGACGCTATTTCATCTGTTATTAAACAGGAAGAAAAGATCATCAGGTGTTTCAGCATATGGCTGTAGACGTGGATAGGAGCTTACTTTTATTGCAGTAGACTTTTTTGATTCTGCAAAATAATACAGTTCATGGAACAATAGACATCAAACTTCTGAATATTCCAGTGCATGTTAACCTGAAACAACCTGTTCAGCTATTCCTCTCAGACAAATTTGGCTGCTCATTATCTTCCCATGGGTTTCTTGTGAGTTTTCAGATTCTCAGTTTGTGGGAGGTGGTTGTTAACAGTTCTCAACTTCTGCAGTAATCTCAATCTCTGAGGCTTATCCCTCACACAAACACATATACAGACATAATTGAATTCTAAACGAGGGGCAATTATAACTAAAAGGACTGGGATAAAGCTGTTACAGCTTTTTTTTTTTACACATGGAAATGGTGATAGCCAATGTGATATGAAAACATCATATCAGAAATGGATGAATTTCAAACAGAAATATGTGCCTAACCACATATTCCATCATTTTCCAAATGCAAATGCAAAACTACCTGCCCTAGCGCCTTTGGATGTGTGTAGGTTTGTGTGTGATGAGGACAAGCACAAGAATGCGGTTGCTTGGTCTCATGTGAAGGTTTGAGTGGGAGAGACAGAGGTTAAAAGATGGGGGAAAAAAAAACATAATCAAAATGGGAAAAAAAGAGAGAAGGTGCAGCAAGGGAGAGGAGGATGAAGATGATATATGGCTACTGTGCATGATCCAATTTGGGGATGTAATCAGCACAAATATGTAATCGCACACAGATGGCTCCTCCCCACACACACAGACCTGGGTCAGAGAACCACCACCTTGTACTTGTATTACAGTCATAGCTAGACCACATAAAGCACTCTACTTTCCTACATCTACTGAGCCATCATCAGACTCCATTTTCTTTAGAAAGTAATGCACAATGAGGGATGAGCCATATTAAAATAGCTTTGAATCTCACACTGAACTGATATAAGAAAATAATTTTGCTCCCAGTTTCCTAAAGTTTTATATATATAAAACTAATAATATATATATATATATATATATATATATATATAGAGCAAAAAACATTACAAGCGTTACTTATAATCTTTTCATTTGCCCATTTCTGGTCATCAGGTCCCATTGCTGTTGGTTAGTTTTAACTTGTGGCCACACCTCTCCTTCAACATGTTTGTTTTTGTGACTTTGGTTCCATATTTTTGTACATTTATTACCTTCATTTACACATTGGTTTTTGCATTGTGTTCATCCTCGGCACATTTTTCTCTTGTTACTGCATCTCTTCCGATGTCATGTAAGGATATAATGCACTGAAATAGATAAGAACAAAAAAAGAGTGGTGGCTTTCTGGCTGGCAGACTTTTATTGTACTTGTTAAGTTTTACATGTTCAGGGGGTTCACAGTAAGTGATGACTGGTAGAATTAGCTTGAGGCTAATGCAGGCTCATATACACGCTCAACTGTTGTGCAGCATCTGTATGAAATATTAACTACATCCTCTAATGGGATTTCACTTCAGAATCTTGATATACATTGTATTCAAAATAATGCCTGACTTGTACGCTTGTCACCACAATCATAGAAAGATTAAGATGAATGGGAAAAAAGATAAGAAAGGGGAATGGGAGGAGAGCTATTATGGTCAGGATGACAGTGTTCTACATGAGATGCCTCCAAATGCATTTTGGAGAATTTTCAGAAGTGATTGTACTGGATGAGAGCCTTGACTGAAAATATTCATAAGCTTAAGAGTCTTATTTTCAAGACAAAAAGCACACAATAAAACACGGAGGCCTGAATCAATGAGACCAACACACAAAAACACAAAGTCTATGAAATAGACTTATTCTGCAGATCACACAAATGAATGTGTCCTATGCACAGTCATGTATGATGCACCGACTTTCTTGACATCATGAATGTACATTAAAGCTCTGTTAAAGCTGCTGTTTTCCTGCAGTGGTGATGCATGCAATCAATCCAAGGATTCTTTTGAACTATGATATTAATGATTCAAGTTTGGCCAGATACCCTGCAACCAATTTCCAGCTGTATGGCTGAAATAACTCAACAACCAAATGCACTATTAGCTTTATCCACGTAGGCATACATTATAAATAAGTGAAGCAGGAAGCAAAATGTATTGATCACAAAAATGCTGAATCCTTTTAAGACCCATATAATTAAATATGTTCCTGGAATAGTCAGAAAAGATGCTACAAAGTAACCGAAGGAGATGTCTGTTAAAATGAGGGAGGAAGGAGAAAAGAGGATTAATTGAGTGCTAAAGGAAGTGAGAAGGAAACAACTCTAAAGAGACAAAGAATAAACACCAGTGCTACACTAACATTCAGGGGATAAAATAAGATTGTGATAAAGATGAGGAGAAAAAGGCAGAATGAAGGCCGGAGACAACCTGGGAGACGACAGATGTGGAAAGTGTGAGGGAATCAAAGTGAGAACGCTTCCGTGAGAAAGTCAGAAATGTGTGTGTGTGCTAGGAGTAAAAAAACAGAAGCTTTTGTGAAATATTCAGTGTGATAAAAGACTTATGGAAGCAAAATCCGCTCCCTGGAGAGAGAAAGGAGAGGAAGAAAGGGGAGGAGGAGCAGAGAAGAGGAGGAGAAGGGAGCAGTGATTGAAGTTTTGGATAAGAGTCATAAGGCTGGAGACCATTTCAACAGAGGTCTCTGCTGTGAAGCTTTGTGTAGGACTGTCAGGGCCTTCTCTATTTTTAAACAGTGTGTGGGTATCCTGCTCACACCTTATAGCATCCAGTATACCTGTCGAGCTTACTGGAGGTGAGTTAAGGTAGAAATTTGCTGCTGGATTACAGTTTTTGTGGAGGAACCTGCAGTTTCCAGTTGAAGGAAGTTGTATTTTCACTGGCCCTGTTCCTCAGAGAGTCAGAAGTGCAAATATAACCACAGTTCAGTATGTATAACATTGAGGTTCAGTGTCCCAAAGTCTACATTTAGGGAGCTGGGTTTTGTATATCTGCTTGGTCAAATATTTCAAAGCAAGTACTGTCTGGATCAAATGTATTGGCAAGCCTCTGCGACAGCAGCAGCCAAGGCTGAAAGCATTGTTTTCTGGTTGTTTGGTTGTCTGGTCGTCTGTCCGTCAGAATGCATGACCCATTCTCACAAATGCAGTTTTTGGTCTTTAAAGGTCAAGGCCATGGCAACCTCTTGCCATCACATTCTTTTTAAATGCAGAGACTTCCTCAACTTAAATACTTAGTTAATTATTTAAGAGAAAAAACTATAAAAGCAACATGTCTTGTTTTGTGATTTGAGTAAGATACACTTGCAATGTAAACTATCTGGGTTGAAGTACTGGACCACCTACACATTAAACCTACAGGAACTGACTGGCTATGGTAAACCATGCTATGAAGCTCCCGGCACAGCATTTTTCTGCTGATGTTTATACCAGCGCACATTTGAAACTCTGCAGTTGTTGGATCAGCCCAGTGTCAGCAACTTTTATGCACTATTTGTCTCAGCAACCCCACTCTGTGACTTTACGTAATCTGCCACTTCATGGCTGAGTTGCTGCGGTTCCCAACCCTTCCACTTTGCACTGATACCACTTACAGTTGATCATGAAATATCCAGGAGGGAAGAAATTTCACAAACTGGGTGCAACAGTGGCATCGTGTTACGGTACCATGGTCAAATACAGTGAGCACTTTATAACAACCCATTCTTTCACACATGTTTGCAGAGGCGGACTGCATGGCTAGGTGCTGAGTTTTATACTTATGTGGCAATAAGAGTGAAAACACCTGAATTCAAAGATTAAGAGATGATACTTTTGTCAAAATAGTGTAGCTCTTGGGATGACAGTGCCAATAAATTGTCAGTTCCCTTGTTTTGAACAAAAATGATCTAATATCAGATTTACATTACATTTTGAGAGAAAACTCGGAAATCTAATCTCAAAGGTGAAGGACTACAGTAATAATTCAGTGAATCAACTGTAAGTAACTTCAAGTCTAGAACCATCATCAGGTCAAAATTTTAATTTAGGCTTTATTGACTGGTGACCAAATTTCTCCAAAGTGATTGTAATTCTAATCAGCCTCAGCTGTAATTTATGCTGTTTCAGAACAATAATAATTTCATGATCCACCTAAAGTGAGCGCTTTAAGTTGCCAAAACTGGGCTTTGAAAGAATCGTACTTCATTTGCCAGCTGTAGGATAGCCAGAAACACTGTGGTGGGCATAAAGAAAATGTCAGGCAGGTCTACCCAACAGAGACTTGAGTACTGTATTATTTTGCTCAAATTGGCAACTATTACGTTACATTAATACACTCTTACAGGCAGCAGTACAAACAAACTGAAAATAAAATCATAACACCTTGTGAAGGGCATGGTGACAGCCTGGCATTTGCCAGTAAGCAAAACAGTTGGAACAAATAATGAAAATAGCCTACCTGTGATGACGACACTGTTAGTACTTGAATCATTTTACTATAATCCATTCAGTAATACTTTGATACCAGCTTTATTGAACTGATAATTTAAGAAGAGGGTTACTTTGTCATGTAGGGTGACCAGAACCTGTAAGTGATATTTTGCATGTCTTTAAAAGTTGGGCCTTGTTAAACTGGATGCTGTGCTGTGGGACATCAGTCTTCAGGCAGATGGCAAGTAAACCATCAAGTCTAAGGGCATTTCACCTCTCTTTATATGCCTTTTTGTTTAAGCAAAAAAATATATTTTGTGGCGTAACAGGAAAACAAACAACACTGTCTCTGACCAAAAGTGGTTATTGTTGGATCCAAAGAAACGTCAACATGATTATTAGGTGGGCTGTCACGTGGGATGCTGTTTCCAGGGGTTAAAGGGGAATTTGCACTGGAGGGAAGTGACTCACTTAGAAATAAGTCACATAATTGTCTAACATGAACATAGACATTACATATGAGCTTTAACTTTCCAGTTTACTGAATAGCACTTGCTGACCAGTCCTTACTACTTAAAATAATCTCTCTTCTTCCTCGCCCGCACTCTCTTGCTTGCATCCTTCTCTTTCTCTGAGAATGAAAGCACATCACACACTGACTTTTTTTTTTTTTCTGGGAAATACACCAACTCTGTTTTTAGCTAGCACTCACATTGCCACACTCTACCACTAAAAAAAACCAAAAAAAAACCAAAAAAAAAATCCTCTTGATCGTCTTCAGTAGAGCTAACTGCATACTGAAGTACTGAAGTACTGCACCTTTATTGACATCTGCAACATGAACACATGACAGGAATGAGAAGGAAAAAAGTGCCAGTGGGACCCTGTGGTGACTTATCCATCTCCTTGGCTATAACTGGAAGGACTGTCAGGCTGCAGCATGTGAAAAATAAACTTGTTTGGCAGTGTTTTGTATTTAACTGCCTATCAGATAAGTGAAGGTGAATAGCGTTTCAGATCCTTCCAGCCAAATTTAACCCCTCCTTATTTCAATGCCCACCGTTGGCCAAGTCAAACCATGCAAATCATGAAATATTGACCACTGGTACGAACTTAGCAAACATTTATTGGTGTTTTTATATATAGTAAAATTTTAATGACAGTTTATTTTAACTGTGAAATGCCAAAATAAGACAGACACACAATATCCACTACATTAAAAAAGGACAAGCCTTATTGGATGCCCATTTTTGAAATATAAAACCATGTAAATTATATTCCTATCTCTAAATAATTGAGGCAAATAATCTCTTGGTATTTGTGCCAGCCCATGCACTGCCACATTGCCTAACAATCATCTGCTTGTCCTTCAAACATTAATGTACCATTAATGTAGTTGACTGCTAAGTAACAGACTAAGTTCAGTTCACTTGAGCTTATATCTGAACCATCCAGGATGAGTCACTGCATTAGAAAAAGGTTGCGAGTTTGAACCCAACTCAGCTTCTGAGTTGTTTTGCATTGTAATGTTCCAACAAGTTACACTTTTCTATAATTAAAGGATAATATACAAAATATGGTATAAAAAGGATGTCTGGCCAATGTTTATGAAGGACAGTCAGTAGGAGGTCAGGGAAGCAAATGTGAACATAATTTCTTAAACTGTATATTTACAGAAGTTTTTTTTTTCCTAAACTTTGTTGGAACAGTCATTTAACAGCTATAGAAAATGCATCATATGGTTCTTTGGACTCAGGACTCAGCTGTAAGGATTGCTGCTTGTTACGAACAATGACTTCACAATAGGTATTTTTTTTCCCCCCATCAGACCTGCTGCCCAAAAATGAAACAGACAGTCCATGATTGAGGAATAAATTTGATTGGAATTACTCCACAACCATGGACACACCTAAAAAAATCACATTCATATACACACCAGCTTAAACACACACACACACACACACAAAAAGGCTCTATAAATACAGCGAGGAGGTAATGTTCATCTTGTAAAGTAGGCGGATTAACTGGAACCAGGTCAGAGCAAAGGCAGAGTGTGCTCTAGCTTTTCTCCAGTTTAGCTGCTTTCTCACCATTTTTTTCTTGCTATTGCTCTGTTTTTGATAAGCCAGACTGGAATGGTTATCTCCTGCTCCCCCGCAGCTACTTGTTTCTCAACGTCTCTTTAAAGGCAAGCAAGAGACCACTTATCAATATTTGTGAGGGTTTTCAATTTTGTGAATGGATCCAACAAGCATACTGACATTTTCAATTACTCAGCTATTAGACTATATATACACTTTCCTTTTTTTTTTTTTTTTACATAATAAGAGCACCAACAGCACATTCTCCCCATGGAAAATTTGAAGCTTAGGGTGGAGATAAATAGCTGGAAGCTGGATCTCGCCAATTTGTCATTAATATAAACTGTAAACTTTCTTTGATGAGTTTGGTTCATGGATCAGTGACAGAGACAAAACACAAATGGTGCAACAAATTACAGCTCTATTTCCCTCTGTGCTTTAAATTGGATTAAAAAAAAAAAGATACAGTTTTAGAAGGATTTTTTATCCGGTTACAGTGAGTGAATATGTGAAGGAATGAGTGGAATATTTCGAGGCCAGGCATATCTGTTACCATCAATACCTTTCAAAATCTGAGTGTCTCTTACTGAGGGCTAGGTGCATTAAAGTAATCACCGGGGAGCCTCTGTAATGGAGCAGAGTGAGAGAGCATACCAGTGCACAGACAACAAAGAGGGGAAGTAAAAAAAAAAAGAAAAGCCAAAGGGTAAGGAAAGGAAGGAGATACAGTTGGATGATAAGAGAATGAGGAGAAGGCTTGATTTTCATTCTATAAGTCATTCAGAATAAAGAATGAACTTCACTGAGGAAATGTGCCTTTGTTTCTAACCACCTCAGTATTAAACTCATCCATCCTAAGAGAGGGCAATATAGAGAAAAGAAAGGAGAGAGGATGAGCGAAATACCGAGAGAATCTGCGTCTGCAGAGCAGTCATCTTTCACCTGTAGCTAGCAGAGACTTTGGCTTGCATAATGCAATGTGAGGAGAGTCTCCTTTATGACCAGCTGAGCCAATAAATCTGGATCAGTTGTGACCTCCCGTCACCATGCCTGTGGTTGTCTGTCAGCTGCTAAGCAATCCAGAAACTCTTCCTAACTCCTTTATTTGTAGTTCGTCTTGAAGCTGCGTTACAAAAGCAAAGACTATACATTATATTCATCCATGCATTTGGCCACAGTGGAGAAAGTGGAGACACTCAGCAGTTCCCCTATGGTGCAATGAAATCAGCACTTCAAATTTACCTTATTTTCCCAGTATGCTTAATTGCTTGTATCCGTCTCCCTCTACACGAACCATTCCCTCTGGTGCAAAGTCCCTAACAAAATTGTTTTCAATTAGAAAGTGCTGTGCTGCAGCTGTCCTTAGCTTGCTCAAGCTATATTGCTATTCAGGGGGACAGTTACCAGAACTTGAGGGGTAGTAGCACTGGCAGCCATCATTATGATCAGATGGGGAGCAACAGTTGAAGGCCCGATGATGCAGTGGCTTGTTGGATCCAGCTTTATGACAGCTTGGGGTGTTACATAAGGGGTGATGTAGATAGGGCTGCTGAAGGAAGAACAAGTAATGAATCCCAAATATAATGGACAAGCAATAAGTGAGTGCTCCTTATGATGATGATAAAGTATTACTTATGGGCAAGTTTTATTGCACTTGTGCATTTTCTTTTCTTCTCACAAAAATGAGCAGGATTACAGCTGGTAAGGTGTGCAGGAATTTTTTTTTGTGTGTTTTTCATTTGCACCCTTTGTGTCATTTTGTGATCTATGCAGTGTTTGCTGGCCCAGATTCTAGCCCAGTTTTTACACTTTTTCCTTTTTTTTTTTTTTTTTTTTTTTGCTGAACTAAAAGAAAATATTAGGCTCCAGGTTTAGCTCTGTTCAGTCTGCACCACCATGAGTAAAACCCAGATGAACAGGTGAGTGGGCTCAGATAATGCAAAATTGGGCCACGTGATGTATGTTAGAGATTGCTGCTTGGCCCTCCAGAGGGCTATTTGGAGGAAGGAAAACTACACAAGTCTAGTTCCATTGACTCCCCACTCCGTCCCAAAAGACTGATGCAGTTGTTCACACATCAGTGTAATGACAAAGATAAATAAGAAGCGGAGAAAATACAAGACAGAGAAAAGTGAGAGGAGGCCCGAGAGGGAAGAGAACAAAAAGCATAAAGGAAAAATGAGGGGGAGAAGGGAAAATGACAGATGAGGATGCAGAGACCGAAAGGAAAATATACACAGGGTCTTATGAAGACCCTCTAATGAAGTACTCTTTCTGTCTGTCTCCAATCTGTCTATACTACCCTTCTCCTTAATCTATCTTTTTCTTTCTATGTCCCCTTTCTTCCCTGTCACTTTAAATCCCTATCTCCCTTTTTTCTCAAACACTGTAGAGCCATGGGGATTGGATAACTCATTACTAATTCATTGTTTCTCTCTACATATTATAAGACCTTGAATACTGGTTAATTAAGTATCCCACAACAAAGTGCAGTAAAAAAAAAAACAACCCAAAAACCACATCTTTTATCTGTACAATTAAATTGCCTCCAAACATCCAGCCTTGAAAGGGTCTTGTACTTGTCTTTTTTTTAACTTGGTGAATTTTAGTGCAAAAGTCAGATACCTTTGAGAAAAGGTCAGCAAACAATAGCTATGTTTTCTTATCTAGCTGTCAAGGTAATTTTAGTGAACTTTTGAAACACTGGGAAGAAAGTAGCATAAATTAGATGCACTGCTATCGCCTTGGGTAAAATTAATAGTCTTTATAAAAGTAAAAGGAAGTCATACATGCCATAGAACAAAAACATCAGAATATAGGGGAAATCATATTTGGATGAGATATAACATTTCAGGAAGAAAGACAGAAATCTTGTGTAGACACTTACGCTTTCTGTTTAATTCTCTCTATAACTTAATTTTAATCTGGCTCATCTTACATTATGGTAAATTGGACTTATATATTGAGCTTATATCTGAGCTATCTCTCTCTGGCTTGATGAGTCTATGAGGATTTTGAAGTCTTATGCTAGCATATGTTGATTGAAGGTACCAGAAAAACTGGCAAATTCTATTGTTTTAGTCAGGGTTTTTAGCTTTGTGGTGTTTGTTTCTTTTTTTTAACCACTGCAGAGCAGAAAAACACATCTATTGTGTCTGTAGGTGTGTCTGTTTATGTGTGAAAGACAGCTGTTTTCTCTGAATTTTGGATTGGTAACATATGCTGCATTTCTTTTATTACCTCTGCCACTGAATTTCCAGATGAATTTGGCTCCGATTCCTTGGCCAGTGATTTTGTTTTGGCATAAATATTTTGGCTGTAATTTATCCACTTTTTTCACATGAGTTTGATTTACCAATGCACAGCATGTTACTCTGTCACAAGAAAAAAACTATACACTGGGCATGTTTTTTGCAGTTAAGTAAGGTCAAGTTAAAAAATTGAAAATAAGCCACTGTGTTCCTTAGCTCTGCTGGGAGTGAGCAGGAGGGACAGTGTAGAAATGAATATATCAGAGGGGCAGCTCAGGTTGAGTGGTTTGGAGACAAAGTCGGAGAGGCGAGGCTGAGGTGGTTTGGACATGTACAGAGGATATTTTGGGAAAAAGGATGTTGAAGATGGAGCTACCAGACAGGATGAAAAGAGGAAGACCACAGAGAAGATTCATGGATGTAGTGTAGGAGGACATGAAGAGGTTTGGTGTGACAGAGGAGGATGCTAGGGATGGGGAGAGATGGAGAAAGATGATCTGCTGTGGCGACCCCTAAAGGGATGAGCCAAAAAAAGAAGTTTCTCAGCTTCTTCTCTTTGCAAGTTAACAACGTCTTTGCTTGTTTGTTTCATACTAACCTCTATTGGTTCTACTGTTTAGAACTATCACATTCTTGGCTAAGTAGGAATTATATTTCAAACCCAAATGTCTTATTGCTATTCATGTGACTGACTGCTGGGTTGGGTGAAGCTGATTCTTGCTTCCCAGTGTGGCTATAGCAATCATACAGTAGCTAGTCACAGTCATTGATTGCATATAAGACAGATGTGACATCGATAAACTGTATGAGTGCACCTCACAGACAGAAATATCCTAGCTGGTAATTATTGTGCTAAGTAACAGACTACATTCAGTGAAGTGAAGCTTTGCAGACAGCTATCATCTACACCTGCCAGTGTCAGCACACCTGTCAATCAAAGCAGCTCTTCCCCAAAATTTCAAGTACAAGAAGGATGAGCTTTAAAAAATACTCAACACCAATAGAGTTGCTATTAAGGGGGAAATTAGCTATAGAGATGTGTCTATTTTTTGCACCTGGCTGTAAAAATGCTGTGCTGAAATGCTGAAGTTGACTCAGTCTTGAGTGGCCATTAAAATAACTAGTTTCGGCACTTTTGCGATGGCTTTATTTTTCAGCCTTGAGGTTGTCACTTATTAACAGCAGGTTGGAATATTAATCAATAGCCTTTCTCTGTTAAGGCCAAATATTTTGAAATTTTTCCAGCCATATCTGCAAGCTTTATCCAGTCCAGTTGCTAGCAGTAGATCTCAGCTATATAATATATACATTTTTATGAACTGCTCAAAGTAAGGTGAAATGTTTGGGCATCAGTTGTAGGTTACTGATTGTTGCAACCCTTTTTGCACAATAACTAGAATATTAATATCACAGAGGGAACTGCATCTGATGACGTGCCAGGCAACCCATTTATGTCAGTTCACCCGAACGACCTGTACACTGACAAATGACCATAAGGCCAAAGCACAGAATGTATAAAAAAAAGATAGACACAGCCACCGTGGCAATCATCCAATTTCATGCTGCATTTTAGAAGTTACCATATTTGGACAAAATGGTATGGTGCTAAGTTATCAGCCAAAGCTAGCAAGCTTGGTTAGCAAGCTGCATCTGTAAACTGCATGGGTGCAGTGCATACACACACATATCTGGTAATTAGCGTGAAATAACTGGACTACCACAGCAGTCCATATATGTCAGATAACTCCATTAAAAATGTTCTGAAAGGCAAAAAGGCAGAAAGACTGCACAGAGGTCCAGTTTGGTGACTTGTGTTAACTGCAATGAAGCTCAAGTATTGAAGCAATTAAAGCTGCCAACCCTCTAACTTTATGCTGACTGGTAAAACTCCAGGATGATTTTTTTTTTTTTGTATGGATGATGAACATGAATTTTAATGCTATTAAGTGGGGCATTAAGTGTCCATGGTTGTCTTAGAGCTAGCCTCAAGTGGCTATTAGATTAAGTTGCAGTTTTAGACAGTGTGTGTTTTTGGTTCATTTTCAGTGCTGTAGTATGGCACTTGGGCCATATATTAATATTTGCCTTTGACATTATTTATTATATCTTGTTATTGATAGAATAGATAAATACTTAGACAGAGAGACATTGAGGGTTCAGCAGGGGACAGAAGGCTCAGCTGGAAGATTCAGAGAGCAGATGACATGGGAGTATGTGAGAGCAGGATGGCAGGACATGAGAAACCTCTGGCACCAAACGCAGTAAAGGAGAAAATAAATAAATAAATTAACATATGCTGTGTGTGCAGTTTATCCTGAGGCTCATGCTTATGTAACATAGGTAGCATGTGTGCAGGGGGAAAAAAAAAGCAATTTTTTGATTTGACTTTTGGCACTTCTGCTTTTCCTGTCAAACTTTCGTGCATCTATTCATCCTCCCTTTCTCTTTTTTCAGGTAGCCCAGTGTTCGCCGCAAACACTGCCAAATTCTTGACGACAACAAGTCCCAGGGGCACACAAGGATCATTACTGCCTAAAAACATAGTGACAGAGAACGAACACAGTGTCACGTTACACAAAGGGTCCTTAAAGTCGTGTTGATGGATCTCCTACAACCATATGTTATCTGTGAGGGCTGCTGAGATGGTTGTGGACATGGTGGTTACAGATTGCAGCAAAGCCAGGGACTCAGAGAAACACTCACATTTAACCAGAATCAGAGGGTGTTTACTGCATCCACTGTTATCAGCTGCTATTATGGCATACCATTACATTATAATGGGATATTGATGCCCAGCATCTTTGTATTAGGCTCCCTATTGATGAAATCATAAATCTGTAAAATTGCCTTTTATCTGCTGGGGCAGATAAAAACCGGACATGCGGCATTTACTCCCCACCCTTCTCCAGACTTTGGTTCGCGAAGAAATATTTGGGCTGATTTGGCGTTTGAAATAATCGTTTCTTCTGCTTTACCATCGTAACGGCATTACATGAAACCTTACAGGATGTGTACTGTAACAGTGTTTTAATAATTACACTGATCACCAATCCAGCAAAGTGCATCTATTTTAAATCATCAGTGTGTTTCTCATTCAGGAATGCATCGCTAAAATGTTAAAACCCAAAAAAGATTATTTTTCATATGTTCTGAAGGAAAAAATAGTCTCACTGGCACACAGCCAAGCAAACGTGATCAAATTATAAAAGTCTCTGGAGGTAAAAGCAGGTCAGCACTCAGATTGAAACTGTGTCACAAATGTTCTGTCGCCGACAATTACACGCTACATAAACTGCACTGTTATATCACAGTTTTTATTTTACAGTAAGCTGATTTATACGTCATTTATTGTACCTCCTTCTGCAAATGTTTCTGACTGCATGTCTCAGCTTCAAAATGAGTCCCAGACTTTTAAAAGGCAACTCTCTCTGCTGTTGGGATACAGGTTACAACCTGAGCTACACCTTCCGTTATCAAAAAAGCTGGCTGGTGACTGGGGAAAAAAAAAGAAAAGTAAATGCACACAGATCCACCTGATTACACACATCCTGTGTATCACTGAAACCACCTTTGTTTGATTAGATATGCAAGGTGTTTGCTTGCCAGGTTGTACAGCTAAATCCAAGCATGGCTGATTTTTTGTGATGAACAATACAATGACAAAACTCACAAATGATTTGAAAGCCTTTTGTGCTTTAGGCTGCAACCTTTCACCACAAACTCTAAACGAGGTTTCAAGAGTTACAACATGAAATATTGTAACTTACAGGTTTGTTTAAAGGACATTGGCTGTAAAAAAGTAAGAAAGATGGATTAAGAGATTAGCAGCATGATAGACTGATAGAAATAGAGGGTAGTGGGTGGTGAAATGCAGACTTGGAAGGATGAATGAAAAAAGAAATCGCTTTACCGACAGTGCATATTGTGAAGCTGACAGCGCAGCATGCAGGTGTGAACTGTGTGAGATGTGGTGCCTGAAATGTTGTCTGACAGAATGTTATTTTTTGCCTTGTTACATAAAATCAAAGCAAGCTAAATCTACAGAGTAAAATAAACTGTGTTGGGAAACACACTGCAGCTCTCACAAGTCAAATGAGATGAATATGTGAGCATCCACATTTTTTTTTTTTTTTTCTCTCCTCGGCCACTTTGCCTGCTTTCTTAGCTCAGCAGCCTCTTCTACTCTCTCTCTGGGGTGCAGTAGTGTAGCAGCATATACACAGATGTCTCTGATGTTCGCTCCACTCTGCCAGCCCTGTTTATCAAATTGCACAAGCTCATATTAATGAAGTTAATGAGGCCAGCAGGGGTTGGATTCTGCTTTCAATGCAAAAATTAAATATGGTGTACTATGTATCGTGTCTTTAATAAACTCTTTATCAGTTTTAATATATTTGGTAAATTTACTTCTGCTGTGCCTTTTCTACTGCTATAAAAAAAAAGAAAAAAAAGTGGTGCCCTATGGATACTGTAGCTGGTCGGTACATGTCTGGAGTCACTCAGAGCATTTGAGTATAATCAGTTATTTCAAAAGCCCACTTTAAATGTAATCACCAGCCTTGATTCAGCATAAAACTCATAACGCTGACTTAGTGAGTGGAGAAAATGCTTCTGGATTGTTTAATGCATGATTAACAAAAACACTGCCAAAGCTCAAGCTTGGCAGAGTCAGACAGCGGAGAGAAAAGATGTGAGGAGGAATATGTAAAGAGTTTGCATTGTTTTGTTTTTTCTTCTAAGAGGTCCACTTGTTTTCTTCAAAAGTAATACAGCTGCTCTGCTGGGAGCTTTTTAAACGAAAAAAGGACTACGCAAACTGAATGAGCTACACCTGTAAAATGCCTCTTTGATGAAGCGCTTTAAAGGCCAGTAACACTTTTTTTAATGTGCCCTTGGTTGCCACTTTGGAGATTTTCACTGCAGCTGCTTTACGCACGCTGGCCGCACCGCGCTCATCGGCAGTAACGGAAGCAGCACGCCAGAAAAACGTTTCTTAGATCTGTTTAAGGGCTGATTTCTTACCGCCATCGGGGATACAACAGGGCGAAATGAATTCGCGTTTGCCGTTTGAAGTTTAGCAAGCCTTACCTTGAGTTGTCGCGGCTTGGAAGAAGTGCGGGTGCGTGTGCTTGCAGCGCCCTATCCACAATGGAAAGTATTGTCCTACTTGTTACTTGGGAGTAGAAGGCTAGTCGAATAACACTTAAAATGGTTTTTGGACCAACAGCGTCACTGAGGTGAACCGCAGCTCCTGTTCTGGCACGGCTGTCTGAGAATTAGTTTGCTTGCTTCTGACTGCCGCCCTCCCTCCCACTCACTCACTCACTCACTGTCTCCCACCCATGAGAAATAAATAATCTTTCATCTCTCTCCCTCTCTCTCTCTCTCTCCCTCCCTCCCTCTCTCTCTCGCTCTCTCTCTCTCCAGCTCGCTTTCGCTCTCTCTCTCTCTTTCTCTGAGCATAGCAGGTGGGCATCTTTGAATAATGTGAGATCATTTTTAAAGGCTGCCGGAGGCCCAAATGTGTGTCCCGCACTCCTCTCCAAATACTGCGTGTTTTCATGGTTAAACAAAACTGTGCCGATCGTAAGATTTTCTCCGGCTGTCCGGTGTGTGCAGGCAGCGGATTGGGAGTGGCTGGGATTAAACCGTGGGATTATATCTTAACATTCATTTCATCTCACACACTGGAAGTACGCTGGTGGACAATGACATCAGCCTTTGGCAGACTCAAACAAACAGACAGATTCACGTGGGTAGGGATGGAGAGAAAGATAAGGGAAAGGAAAAAAAACAGAACAATAGATGAGAAAACTAGGGAAAGGAAACCTTTCACCTCTCAGACTGATCTAAGAATCTGAAGCTTTATAGAAAATCAATCGAACTAACAGGGCATGCAAGGCGGAAAGGGTCAACAGGGTGAAATATTCCTGGGGCGAGTGTAGCTATTCCGTGTGGCTAGTGTGTGTGTGTGTGTGTGTGTGTGTGTGTGTGTGTCTGGGTAGTGGATGCATACACACAGCCAAGTCCGTGTATGTGTGTCTGCATACTGACAGATGGCTACTGTAATGACGCAGGAACTAAATACTGGGTTTCTATGCGTCTGTGAGGTCGCATGCTTGTTAGTATATGTGTGTGTGTATGTGTGTGAGCGTGTATGTGTGCATTTGAGAAGGAGAGGGAAAAAGAAAAAGAAAGAAGTATGCGTGTGTGTGTGTGTGTGTGAAGGAGAAAGAGTTAGCAAGTTCAGTATGATGCAGAGGCAACAGATATCTCTTTTTTGTTCCAGCAGCCTTCACAAGCACACACACACACACACACACACACACACACACACACACACACACACACACACACACACACACACACACACACACACACACACACACACAGTGTGGCATTATGCTTTGGGTTTTTTGTCTAGGTGTTTGCAGTCTTTTCCACAGACATTCACAAGAGACCTTGAGTCTACTGCTGCTTCCAGCTGCTGAAAATACAGACACACAAAGGAAGTATAGGTGTGTTTGTATAACACGTACATACACACTGAGAGATACAGTCAAATCTCAAGAAATAAGCCAATGGAATGGAATGGAAGCATTCAGTCATATCAGTGAAGATCATGGACAAGAGCTGTAGAATCTTTAAAGCATAATGGTGGGAATTTTATGGTTCAGGGTTCCTTCACTGCTTCAGGGACTGGCCATCTTGCAGTCATTGAATCAACTATGAATTCTACATCAAATCAAACAGTGCTTGGAGATAACATGAGGACAGCTGTCTTAAAATTGAAGGGGGGAGTAATAGAATGCCCATTGGGAAATGGTCATTATATATGAATCTTGTAGTTATGTTGTGAGTGAATTTAAAGCAGGCAGTAGAAGTTACTTTCGGCTGCTCCCTTATTCACAGGGGGTAGCCACAGCTGGTTAACAATGTGATGCTCAAAATGATTGTTTCCTCAAAATACAGTGGCTGGGACTAATCCATGGAAAAGTCTTGAGCCACCCCTCATTTCTTTATATTTTGTTTCCTAGGAGCCAGATTTTCATGTAATTTTAAAGCAGTTTTTAGCAATAGTTCTCCATGCTTTCTGAAGGTCTTTCTTTGGACATTGGCTGCTTTTTTCACTCATTTTCAGTCCAGCCCTTGCAACTGAACCAGTGCCCATTCCTTGTGTTGTGTGCATTGATCCATCTACTGGTCACTGAAGCATCATCAGAAATAGTCTCAATGGTGGCTGTCAAGAAACCATTCATCAGAAAGGGAAAAGGGAGAAAAGGCTGAGGGCTGCTAACTGGGCTGAAAAGTGAAGAATCCAAATTTGATATTTTTGGTTCAAATTGTCATTACTATGTATGAAAGAAGTCAGGAGAGTGGCGACTGCCTACAGTAATCTATAAAACATGGTGTCATGGTTTGGGGCTGCATTTCAGCCAGTGGTGCTGGGGACCATGTTAAAACTGATGGAAGTATGAACACATTTTGATCCACTGTGTAATACAATCTAGAAAATGCCTATTTGGCTTCATTTTCTCCAAATGGCCCCAAACACACTGTCAATGCAGTAAAAGCGTACCTGGATAGAAAACACACAATGGAATGCTATCAGTCATGGATTTGCCTCCCCAGAGTTCAGACCTCAACACTATTAAAGCAGCGTGGGACCATCTTGACAGAAAACTGAACCAAAGGCAGCCAACACCATTACATCTTTATGTTTTGTTGAATAAACGAGTAACTTTGTGGTTCTATTCAAGCATACCACTTTTAAATATGCCTCAGAGAGGATCAAATGTTACTTGTCCAAATACATGAATAAGTCAGCATTTTCCATGAGTTGAAATAATACACACAGTCACCAAATGTTGCTGCTGTCCATTCTTATGGATATGGTATGGTCATAAGGGCATGAGTGTAGGATTTGTAAATGGTTGGCACCGGTGTGTGATATGACCAATATGCTTCATTATGAATCATTATTGTGTGTCACCGGTATTTGTAATGTGAAGTACCGACCTTCACCTCGATAAGTGCATCAACACTGAGCTAAAAAATACACTCACTTTAAAGATCTGCCACTTTTGGACAAAAAAACATGTTTGAAAAGGGAGAAGAGCTCGACCACATTGTGTCATTAAATCAAACATTAAAACACAGTACTTAAATATAAGTAAAATGCATCATAGCTTTGAAGACTAACAGTAAACATTCCCCTGCCAAATGTGCCATTCGGAGCTGGCAGGCTTCAAGGCCAGCAGCCATCTAGAAGGGGACTCATTGCTCTGGCGCTCCTTCACTCACTTTGTCACATTCTGCTTTTATCTTCATTCCATTTGTTTTTGAACGCGAATGTTTGCACGTGTGCGAGTTTGGATGCTTAACAGATGATATAAACTTCACAGGCTTGAATGAAAGGTTGAAAAATGCAAATTTTAGCAATTATTAATCTGACCCAAGTACGTCTATATGCATCCACACATCTGACTGTCTTTATGAACAATCCTGGCACCCCCTCAGTTGTCTCAACTCTGGTTTCCATGTTTCTAACTGTTGTGCACGCCCAGAGTAATGGTTCAGTACATGGATTTACATGCAAATATTCTCTTTACAGGCTTAATTTAGAATTAAATGCCTAACAGCCTACAATCTAGCCTTTCAAATTTGGCATCAAGTAATATAATGCTATTAGGGGCTGTGACCAGCTACTGCTTGTACTCCCTTACCATGTTACTGCTCAAACATGTGTGAGAAACAAACAAACACACACACACACACACACACACACACACACACACACACACACACACACACACACACACACACACACACACACACACACACACACACGCCATGTGCTTTACTGGATTGTCTCCCACTTCCTTTTGTCGGAAGCTTACCCTCCCTTTCTCCCTCTGCCATCCTGCTCACCCTCCATCCTTTCATCTCGCCTGCCCTCACTCCTCTTGTTCTCTTGTTCACCAGCATTGTTCACTCAGTCACTCTCCTTTATATTTTCTATTTCTCGTTGTTATAGTTTTTACATTGTCTGCTCACCCCACCCTCCTGTTTCAGTTTATTTGTTAACACATCTTCTTTCCCACTTCTTTTCTTTTTGTGGCCCTCCTCTGGCTCTCCATGTTGGGCTGATGGCCAGTGTGGACCAGAGACAGGTTGCAATTACTTTACTCCTACTCTGACAGCTGTAGTGAAGCATGGAAGGGAGATAAAGAGACTAAACAAAAGGATAAGCAGAATAATTAGGGCTAAACTTAACACCCTGATCCATTTCTTTTCCCCACTAAAGGACAAAAACGATTCTGAATCTCTACAGTCCTGTTCACAATAATGCAGAATCCAATTAAGCATGCTATACCTCACCAAAGTCATCCATCTTTTTATCCACAGACTAGATACTTGCCTGCACAATCTGACATCAAGAGACATATAATACGGTAATTGAGAATGATTTCTTCCACATGCCCAATGTAGCATACAAGAACTGGCCTTAATTGGTGTAGCTATATTTGAGTTGTAATGTAGGGCGGGCATTGCCTCCTTGACTTGAGCACTGCATTGGGACAAATTTGCATACCTTTAAAAATCAATAATACGAGACAGTGGAATTAGCACTAAAAGAAAAAGGAAAACAAAACATTTTTTTTCACTGAACGAGTCTCTCAGATCGGACCTCTGCGGTTTTCATTTTTTTTTCCTTGCAGTGGCAGCTTAAACAGGAGGAGAGCTCATTAGTTAAAGGTTGTAACAGGCAGCGATAGGTATTGTTTGAAGCTCGTCAGCCAGATTCATCTGTGTGAATGATTTTGTTAATTGCCTGAACTAGTGAGGAGGAGACAGTTTCACTGTTGTCCTCCAGATGCTATTCTTGTCCTGGATGATCGATGACATTTCTCTGGGGGTCACAACTTACTGTGACAGGTGCCACCAATTAGGTTGAGCTGAAAACCTTTATTTCTTTTCTTTTCCCTCCCATTAAATCAACATTTTTTCCACACACATGTAAGTCATCGTGCACCCAAACATCCATGGTGTGAATTACATAAATTCATCCATATTCATCCATAGTTGTTATCTGAAGTTACATACACTCATCATGGGCATGATTATTATGGTTATTTTTGGGCTTTTAATGATTTCTTTGAACCTGGGTGGAATGATTGTACAGCACACATCGTTAATGACTAAAAAACAAGAATTGGGTACACAAGTGTGAATTTATTTTGGATTTTCTCTAATCCACACAGGGTCAAAAGATGCATGCAAGCTCAAATGTACACACACCCTCATTTAAATCTTATAACAGGTGGTGCTAAAGGCTCTACAATGTCTATTAACTTGACAAGGACAATTTACCAAAAAAGAAGCCCCAGCTCCAAAACTCACACCTTCAAGTTCGACTGAAATTTGCCTCTGGCAAATGCTTTCTAGAGAAAAGTTTTATGGTCAGACGAGACAAAGATTCACAAAATGGATGGGATAACAAAGGAGGACTACCTCCAATTTTCAAATTCCCCTCAAGGGAACAGCTAGACAGTTGAAACTTGGACACAATTGGGTGTTCCAACAGGACAATGATCCCAAACAAACGTCAAAACTCGTGTCTGTGCACACATATATGAATTCATTCATCCATCCATTTTTTTTTTTTTTAACTGCTAATCCATTTCAGGGTGGCAGGGGGCAAGAGCCTATCTCAGCTGACCCTGGACAAGAAGTAGGGTACAGGTTGCAAGCCCACCACCGGGCTAACAGAGGAATACGGACAACCATTTATATGAAATACGTAACATAAAAATGAGCTTGAATCACAATTGAAATAAATGCTACCTGGGCAAAAATTAAAATAAAAAGAAAGCTAAATAAGTCTTGAGATGTCTGGCAGTCACTCACAATCA
The DNA here is from genome assembly GCF_007364275.1 of Archocentrus centrarchus. Classification (NCBI taxonomy): domain Eukaryota; kingdom Metazoa; phylum Chordata; class Actinopteri; order Cichliformes; family Cichlidae; genus Archocentrus; species Archocentrus centrarchus. The sequence goes on from NC_044352.1 coordinate 18,274,297, forward strand.
GGAAGGCAAGGTGGAAGTAAAAATAAGGTGTAAGGAAGTGAGCTACTGTACATGTTACTGGTAAGCCCTCTGTCTCAACTAGGTTGATTATTTTAAGCACTATGAGATTGATTTTGAGCCCCTGCGGGAGCCTTGTGGGTCTGTGTGAGTGAAAGTGAAGGTGCACAGAGACAAAAAGGGAAGGTGGAATAAAAGTTAGGACAGGGAAGATCACAAAGGAGAGGAGAGGAGAAGAGCTGTCTGGAAGTGGTCTAAAGATTTCCGAGGTTATTAATAAGTGTATGTCTTCAAGGACACCAGAGATGATTTGGGTCAAATTAGTTTCTCATCTTCCTTCCAAAAATGTCCCCGGTCCTGGAAGTCTCTCTGTTACCCAACTTGAAATAGGCTGTCTTGATTTTATGGAACAAAAACCACAGATGACAGAAAGTATTGAGCTGTTTAATATTTTCACAAAACACAAATCGGTTTTAAATCAGAAAACAGACTATTACATGCTGTCCATGGAGATAATATATTTACCAATTTCATTCATTGGAAGTCTGGACTGTCTGCCAGTCTAGAGCTTTTTCATAGCAAAAAAAAAAAAAAAAATTCCCCTATCAAGATGTACATCCACTCTTTTATTTGTTGCTGCTTCTCTTTGTGAAAAGGACCTTGCCTTGACCATTTTTTATATGACAGAGGAAGCAGGATGTTCACTACCACCTACGGGAGCTTTCTCTGTGCACGTGTTTTAAAAGGTATGCAGTTCAACAGCTACGGAGTCTCATTTCCTTCATATGAAAAAACAATAAATACCTTTTCTGTGGGCTCAGGACCAAATTTCCTTGCATGCCATCTGTGATCTGGCCATATTCATTTTACACCTGTTCCTCTGAGCCTTGAGTTAATTATATCTCCTTGGGGTGTGGGAGCTTCATAAAACATTTCAGCTTGTGTGAATTATACTCTTCACCTTACAGCTGCCCGTGGGGGAGACTTAAACAAGCTGATAAAATCACAACACACCGTTTCCCTCACAACTGTGAACGAAATTTGAAATTGTGTTTGTCTGCCATCTAGTGTTTGAATAAAATCACAGTTACTCCTCATATTCCAGCAAGAGTGGAGTTAAGAGAAGTCTTTGACGTTGGTCTCGTGAAAGCATCAACTCAAGTGTTATTATCTTTTTAATCCTTCATTGCTTGATCAAAAAAGTTTCCAATTACTAACAACGCTAAAAACAACCATCAGGATGTCCTCAGAGAGTCTGTTATCTGTTATCTGTATTTTTCAAACCAGCATTTCAATTTTTTCCTTGTTAATCAGAATAATAATAAGCGCAATGAAATGCTTCTCTCTCCCAGCATGCATCGGGGCGTTCGTTGCACTTTTTGTTAGAATTAATTAAAATTCAAAAATGCCCAAACATCATGGTAAACTATATCTTCCTTCGGCTTTCATGTTGTAAACATCTCTAAATACTAGTTAAAGTGATAATTAAACCGTGATAAAGATTCCATGCGCTTTTTTGATTGTAGTTAAACCCGAAACGTGCCTCATTTTCATACGTGGGAGGAAGCTCATCGTAGAGGTCACGTGCTGAGTGTTCATCACTCCACCAATCACCCTTGGGAAGGTCTGAGTCAAGAGCCAATCGCTGCCCTAGCAGGGCATCACCTGAATTGGGTGAGCGAGTGAACAGAAACCGAGGGTCAAGGAGAGCAGGTGTAGCAGGAGAAGCCGGTTGGCGTCTCGTCAGCGGTGGATGCAACGCTCGACTGACTTGGAAGCGCTCGCGGCTGGCAGTTGAGTGCGATGAATGAGGTGGAGCACAGCTCCAGAACCCAACTCAGACTACTCTCCCCCCACGTTTTCCACAAAGATAAAACATTTAGCATCACTGATAATGTCAGCTGAGGGTCTTTTATGCCAGTCCTGTATGACTGTGGTCTAATTTTGAGGGCTGAGGCACTTGCATTTTTTGGATCTGCACCAAAAAATGAAATCCACATACACACACACTCCAAACACCCAGACCCTGTGTTTATGTCATATGACCACTGACAACATTAGTTTCTGCATATGGAATCTACATCATTAATTGCAGTACACATGTTCAATTTGTCATACCAAACCTCATGGCATTTTTTTTTTTTACTCTTCAATCTGGGTACAATGCACAAAACTGAAAAATATTAGTTTATTATTAGTTTATTTATGTGTGTCTTTAAAGTGGCACACCTGCAAACCTACATTTAAAGTGTCTACTGTGGGTATTTATAATAGGTTTTATGATTTCTTCAGAACTTTGCTGGATTTTTTTTCCCATTTCATGATCCATTCTTGTCTTAAGTGTATCAAATTAACTAAACCTAGCTAAACTTTCTGAAAACAACTTCTTGGTCATATTGTGTCCCCCTGTCCTTGGGGCACATCTAGGATTTCGCCCTATAAAACAAAAGCGGTTCATGATTCTGTCCCAGTTTTTAACCTTATTGGAACATGATGTGTTGCCCATATGATCTGAAACACAGAGCCAAGTGTTAGAACATCATCTGGTGATGCTACGATAACTTCATGTATACCAATTCCATAAGCTGAAAAAGGATTCTTGGAAGCAGTCAAAAAACTCAATATTTATGGCATTAATATAGATACTTAAGCGAGTTAAGTCTGATGTCCACTGGTCAAAAATGTGTGCGGTGAAATATTAAACTGGCACTGGGAAAAGACAGAAATGCCTCTCATGTCTCATACCTCATACAAATAATAATCCACTGGTCTCAATAAAGCACGATGTGTGTCAGCACAGATAATTGGTGAACTGTCCACGACCCAGTTTGGTGTAATTATCTGATGGCTGCATTACATTACTGTGACCCATCATGTTTAATGTAGAGCAAAAACAAAGTGACAGAAACAGGGGCCAGGTCATGAGAAAAAAGTAGTGTCAATTGTCTAATGGGCCACATTGTATGCTGAGTGTAAAATGCATAATTTAAAAAACTGCACTTAATGTATTTCAGGATATTTAAGGATGCTTTTTAAAAAAATATGAAGCTAAATTTAATCTAAATGAAAAAATATATTTACAATTGAGAGATTTGGTCAATAAGAAAAAAAAGCTGCTTTTGGAGGTTTCTCTGGTGTTTTTTTAATTATACACAAAATTGCATATTGGTTATTTTTTATTTTTATATCTCAATTATGAAAAAAATTGCCTCTTAAATAAGATTAAGTCATGAAGTGCTGGAATATGTTTTAAAACTATTATAATTAGTGCTTACAATTTTAAGTTTCATAATTTACAGTACCCCAAACTCTGGTTCCCAGATGACTTAAAAGCCCCTTAGATGTGTTGAGTTAAAATGTTTATTTACAACATTGTGTTAAAAAAAAAAAAAAAAAAAATCTGAGGTCACATGGCCACTTCTGTTAAGAACAGATGGGAATTATAGGAGCATTAATGGCTTAGCTAAAGAGGCCATACCCTTTTTCACCTCACTTGTAGGACACATGCTGACCCAGCATCAGCCAGGCCAAACCAATATCAGCAATCGCATTTACTGCAGAATTAGTAGGTAAAATAAATAAGGGGGTGATTTCAGATTTGTCAATCTTATTTCTATTTGGAACTTTTAAATGTTTCTTTAATTGTTTTTTGACTCATAAAAACAAAGAGAAATGTGTCTCTGTAGCGTCACATTTTATAAGTGGTTTGTTTGATCAAACTATCATTAAATACAACAAGTGAGCATTTGTTCTACTAAATGAAGGTCTTAAGATGCACTTTGCTGACACAAGTTTGACTTCAAGATGTCACTTTTCAAAGGAGACTCACTTTGAGGAACTTTATTTCATTGACTCTTTCACTTCTCATGACCTAAAACGTGTGGAATCAGTCACATGGATCAGTTTTGACCAGCCACACACGTTTAAGGGTTGTGGTCGGAGTCGTGTAACTTGTTGTTTGCGATTTGCGCAGGTGTCGTGGCAGCATTCTCAATCTGCAGTCATATTATGTAAGTGTGACACACAGTTTAACCTCCAATATAACAAATGGTTGAGCTTGTATTTCACAGGTCTTCAGTATGACCTGTGTAAACAAACCATAGACTGTACGTTCGAGAACCCTCTCACACAAGAACTCTAAACATTGCAGTCAGCTGACATGATTATTGGTATAATGTTGTACACTAAAGGTTCCTGGGACACTCAGGGTGGATTAAGGGGTACATAAAAGAGGATGGATACCCTTCACATTTTCAGATAGTTACAGGGAACAGGGGAGAATCAAACGCATCCCATCTTAATCCATTTGTCAAGAAGTTATACATCAAGGTTTGTTTTTTCTCTTTAGGTTTGCATGAAAACCTTGTATTGTTGCATTAATAGTCTATTTATTTTGTTTGGTTGTATTTGTGTGTGTTCACAGATTTAGCATGCCTCTGTTTGTGCTGAAATGCTTGCTGCTTTGTGCACTGACAGTTGGTGCAGTGTACACCTGTATGCTGCAGAATTATACTTTATGGCTTGAGAAGCAAGAATGTACCCAGTGCGTGCCTATCAACACTACCATCTGCAGTGGCTATTGTTACACCCAGGTGACAACTTCTGCACACTGTTACACTTTTCATGGAAACTTTTCAACTTAACATTTTGTTATATGATGTGAAAAAAAAAACAAAAAAAAAACCTGTGCAAACTGTGTAATGAAGTTTTTTTTTTTTTATGTGTGATGATACACATTATTAGAATTTTTGAGGCAACACTGTAGTTGGTACCATAAAAAACATGCTGCAAAGAAAAATGCATTATATATGGAGGTAAATAAACATCAATCCCACTTGTACCCCATTCTAGTGCTGTGCCACATATCCTTAATCATGCAAAAATCTTAATGTCATATTGTTCTGTTCTTACTGCACAGTCTTTACCAGCCTCGTTTCCTCATTTCCAGGACACTAATTTGAGGGGACGGTTTGGGAGGACTTTCTTGATCCAGCGTAGCTGTGTTCCTCTTTCCTTAGTGTACCGGGCTGTCCATATTCCTGGTTGTCCCAAGGATGTCAACCCATTGCTGTATTATCCCGCAGCCCACGGCTGCAGCTGTAGGCACTGTGACACACGAACACATCGTTGTGTCCACCCCAGTCGTTTCGCTTATGATCAGTGCTTCATGACACTTGACAGTGTGGAGAAACGCAACCAATCTGCTTTTGAAATCTCACAATATGCGAACACAAGCAGCGGAACGGACTCGGCTATTAACAAAAATAACTAAGAGATGTATCTGTGTTGTTGTTTTGTTGTTTTGTTTGTTGCAGTACATCTGTACTTATGTTCTTTCCTCTAGTTTCGTATGCATTTGATGTTGCAATAAAACACCTCTGTTGGGAATGCATTACAATTATGAGTTCATGTTTTTGCCTTACAATGCTCAACTAAAAAGATGAAATTGCAATGAATGCACTTAAATAAATGCGCAATTACTGCCAAAAATCCAAAAATCAAACTTTATTACTGATTTGCTGTGCTTTTTTTGGGGGGGGGGGCAAATATAACATGCAGAATATGTACAGATACAATACAGTATAACCAATAGCAAGAAGATGGTTCCTGCTATGAGCTAGCATGTACCATGGAAGCAGGGTTATTAGGTTGAACGTCACAATTACAAATGTTGCATCATGGTCTGCTGGTCCCGCCCAGTTTTCAAAGAAACCGTTTTCATTGGTCCACAAGTCAGGTGAAGTGAATGTCTCCTTCCTCTTTCCAATCATTCATTCATTCATTAATCGAAGAAATTGACCGGTGGACATGAACCAGCGTTAAACCTCATATTAAGGTGTGTTGTCCCTGCTCTTTGCGGTAAGTGACCGTGATTTATTCGAATAATGCTCCGATAGTTTATTATATCTTTCACTTATCAAGACGTTTAACAACCCAGCATCAACTTACAGGGCAGGTCTGCAAAAACAAAAAAAACAAAACAAACAAAAACATAAAATAAAAAAATCGTAATGCATTAGTAAATACGCAGAGCAGATACAATTAACTTTCAAACTTAGGTCACACTTAACTGTGAGACGCAATAGTTGTTGCTGTTGCTGCAGTTATGCAATAAGCACAACATTTATGATTTTACCCGCTGCAGGATTGTATGTTCTGCTTTGAGACAGGAGTTGGATTCATCTGAAATTACACACTGTAGATGGGTGCATGCTTGCCTTGTAAAGTATTTGGATTTGGATAGAGGATTGTGGTTTGATTTTGGTAGGGGGCATCTGACCCTGATTCTAACTTGGCTGGCAATGGAGTGGGTGGAGAGTCATGTCAACTTTATTCTTGTATCTGCAGGGGTGGACTTTCCTCTATATATATAACCTTGAGATTATTTTTACTCTTGCCTTGCTCAGTGTCTCTCAGGGACTCGCTGCCTGCTCTCCGTCTGTGGCCTCCTTTGTGCGACAACTTTTGCACTCACTAAATTCAAGAACCATGGCCCAGCAACAGCAGATAAGGTATGGACCTGTGCACTGTGACATATGGGATAATAAATACTAAACATGCCCAGATTTCAATTTTTATTCCACTAATTTTATACAGTAAGCAGAATTTTCCATCTGTTGTTTCTCTGCTGACATGTAACACTCCTATACACTTCTGTGTGTTGTTTGCTTTACTTTGTCAGCAAGTTATTTCCTATAGCTTTTGCAAACAAATACACTAGTACAGTTCACACATACGCTTCAAGAAGCATTTCATACTACTTCAGCTCAGTTTCAGCAGGTCTCACCACCTCGCCTGTCAGTGCCCCGCCTTATTTAACTGTAAAAATATGGTGGGAAAAGGAATGATTGTTACACACTTGCTTGTTGTGACTTGCCCTTGCACAGTCTACCAGCCAAACTGATCAATGGAGGGATTGCAGGCATGGTAGGAGTAACCTGTGTGTTCCCTATTGACTTGGCCAAGACCCGCCTGCAGAACCAGCGCAGTGGGCAGCAAATCTACAAGAACATGTAAGAGTGGCACCTGCCAAATGCAAACTCACTGATAGTTTGAGCCACCTCTAGAATTATGTGTTGAATAAAAATGCGTGTTCATGCATTATTGTTTTCTTACCATGCAAGTTCTTGTTCTTGTTGCTGTGTCAGTCTGTTCCTCATTGTGTTTCAGTGACACTTAAGCCCTATTGTGTGGTAGCAGAATGTAATTTGATGTAGTAGAATAGTGGCAGCCTTCTCTGTGAAACCTTATGTTTCTCTCTTTTTTTTTCTCTCATCAGGATGGACTGCCTAGTGAAGACAGTTAAATCTGAAGGGTACTTTGGCATGTACAGAGGTAATACTCAGCATACTACCCACACTTGCCATTTTAATAAGCGATTGTTGGCCCCAAGGACCATAGCCTACATTTGCAAGAACTGTGATTGCTTATGTTGGCAGAGGTATCAAGGCAATGAGATCTATGGCATATTTAGTTGTCTGACCTTATTTGAAATTGGTGGAACCAATACAACCAAACTGGGTAATTTAATCAGACACCCAGATGCTGAGTCACATCTCAGTGCTTGGATCAAAGCCTGTGCAAATTGGCCCATTAATGGTTTAGTGGATCAGTGGTTCATCTTGTAAGATGGTGAGAATGCAGTATGTTGTGGGCCACAGTGACTTAGTGGCAGGCTCTGTGGTTCTGTTTACGCACAGCTAAGTATTTCCATTTTGCTATGCGCAAACATTTCTTTAGTCAGTTGTTTTTATTTATCTTCTTGTTTTCCTGCACTGGAAAACCTTCTGTCAAACTGATGAATTAATAGGTTTCATTAAAATTAAGAGTTTGTTGTTGCAGGTGCTGCAGTAAATCTAACCCTGGTAACCCCAGAGAAGGCCATCAAACTAGCTGCTAATGATTTCTTTCGCCACATGTTGAGCAAAGATAGGTGAGTAGCACTGAATGAAAAAGATATTAAAATCCAATATCATTCTTTTTTTTAAAAGTTAATCTATGTGTTTGTGTCTTCAGTGGCAAGCTGACGGTGGTCAAGGAGATGTTGGCAGGATGCTGTGCGGGAATGTGTCAGGTCATTGTCACCACGCCCATGGAGATGCTCAAGATCCAGCTGCAGGATGCAGGCAGGCTAGGTAAGAGCATCAGGAGCTGCTTTGGATAAGGATGAGACACTTTAATCTCAACTACAAGAAAATCAACAGAAAAACAAATTACCCGGCACTTTGGAATGTTTTAGCTCCAATATAATTACTTCGATTTCCTGTTTCTGCCAGTGGCCCAGCAGAGAGTGATGCCCACCGTTGTAACAACTCTGAAGATGGGCGGGACCAATGCTGTTCTTAGCCGTTCCTATAACACCAGTCCCGGGCCTCAAGTCATGCGAGTTTCTGCCATACAGATCACCAGAGAGCTGCTGAGGACCAAGGGTGTTACAGGACTGTACAGGGGTCTTGGGGCCACATTGATGAGGTAAGATGTGATTTATTATGTATGCTTAGTTTACCAGCTTTACATCTTTTTGTCTATTAATGCAAACATGTTTGTTTGTATTTTGTCTTTTCAGGGACATCCCATTCTCTGTTGTGTACTTCCCTCTTTTTGCACATGTGCACCAACTTGGCCAGCATTTATCTGAAGAGCCATCTGTGCCTTTCTATTGGTCCTTTATGTCTGGCTGCTTGGCTGGATCCATTGCCGCTGTGGCTGTCAGTCCTTGTGATGGTGAGTGACTAAAGTATGCAAATAACTGGTCAGTGTTTGCTGCACTGGGAAGTAAAGTTAAATTTTGAAGAAATATTTTTATTTAATTAAATATTTTTATAAATCCTTGCCTAAATATTTTTTCTGTCTCATACAGTGGTCAAGACAAGGCTCCAGTCACTCAAAAAAGGAGCTAATGAAGAAACATACAGTGGAGTGGTGGACTGCATCGGGTAATTGTGACTTAATCATAGCTTTGCCAGCAACACCATCAAACATCAGGCTTGACCTGAATACCATAACTTAAAGATTCTTAATTCTGAGCTTGTCTTGTTAATTGCAGGAAGATCCTGAGAAAAGAGGGTCCCGGAGCTTTCCTCAAAGGAGCCAGTTGCCGGGCCCTGGTCATAGCCCCACTCTTTGGCATTGCACAGGTTGTGTACTTTGTAGGTGTTGGAGAGTTCTTGCTGGGGTACACTCCCTACAACATCTGCTCTGCATAAGAAAAAAAAAAAAAAAAATCTGTTTCCAAGTTTTGCTGGTTCATTAAATTACAGCATCTATGCCCTGGGTGTAGCAATGGATCCAGCTCACTGTGTACCTTCTTTACCGTTGGAGGTTTTGCGTAAAATGCTAAAGGACCAGAGAGATACCATCCATTTTAAGATGGTTTAAAAATATGCCTGAAGATCTCTCTTTTTTTTAAGAGACTGAGATTGAAGTTTACTTGTCTGTGTATTTCAGTGGATTTTATTGAGAGTAAAGAAAACTTTCCTCACTTTTGCCTAGAACTCTTCTCCTGTGGCACCAGACTATTCACTGTTTTCTTAGCTTCACTCCATCATCCGCCGTTCAGTGCAACACTAATCTTATCATCCCTCTAACTGTCTCGGCACCTACTAGGTGATGATATAAATTTAATGTTACAAAGAGACACAACTATGTCATATTTTTTACTTCACTTGATTAACTTATATCCTGTTTTAAGAGGATACACATAACAATGAGGCATAACCTCTTTCACAAGAGAATTCCCAGATTCTGTCTTTCAAAGAAGATAGTTGTGATGTGGAAAACTGATTGCTCGAAAGGTCATCTGCTCCCCCAGTCTCGCACCATCTACACTGCTTTGTGATTGAGAACACAACAAGTTAATTTTTTGTTTTTAAGTGTGTACTGTGAATCTCTTCTATGGCAGCCTACACAACTCTATTTGGTTTTTCAAATGGAAGCTTGAACTCTAAATAAAAAGCCCAACAAGGCCGTCTGCAGCTGACTTTAGAGAACCTCATTTTTGTGGTAAAGGGAATGTTTAATGGTAAAGTTATGATGGAAAATACTTTATTGATGAATTCATTAAGCATTTGGGACCAAACCTGTAGAAAAAAAGGTGCTACATGACCTACATGTAGCCATGTTCTCTTAGTCTGTTGTGGTTACCTAGTTGATTTCTGGCTGTCAGAGATACGTGAGCACACACATAATTATCATGTTAGGCATTCAGAGGCTGTAAACAGTGCAATGATAAGCTGCTCTCTCTGTCTGCTGGACTTTTTCATGGGTCAAAATACTTTAAGCAATTTTGCCAATGTAAATACACATTATTTATTTAGTTTTCTTCAGTTTTCTGAAACTGTGCAAGTTCAATCTAAAATGACAGCAGTTTTAAATTTGAAAGTGTTGAAAGTATTTGACCCAGGTGAGAAAACAATTGATTTTTCATGCTCATTTGAGAACCATGCATGTAAATGCATATGTCTAAGCGCTGAATAAATGTCTGTAAATGCAGTGTTATTTCTGTTGTCTGTATTGTGTTGAGTTTGTGTGGCTTGAAATATTGAATTTTATAGTCTATAGTCACTGTTTGCGGCTCTGGGCAACAGGCAGCAGATTAGCTGTAGATAGTTTCATATCTTTTTTTCTAACACAAGATTTAAAGGTGTTACCCTGCTCCTTTACACATGCACCACAAGCGTGGTTATGCTTTTGGCAGTAAAAGTGCTCGTACTGCAGTGCTGGGGTAACTTAACCAGGGCAGTCCTGCAGTCTCTACTGAATTGCACACATAACTATAACCTCAACTTAATATCCAGCTGTCCTTTAAGATCAAGCACAGAAATGTGAACCCCTGACATGAACTTCATTCAGCTTAACCTGGAAACCTGGAGTGGAAACCTACTTAATCTCTGCTGGTATCATTGGGTTTCCTGGGGATCACAGATTGCTGGGAACTCATACACCACTATATTTAGAAACTACTTCATTCTTCTTCTTTTCTTTTCCAAAAGAGTTTTCTTAATGTCAACACTACACATTATCACTACATGACATCATCTGAGGTTAAAGCATCACTGTGTTTAGAGTACATCCAGCAACATGCTGTAGATGCATTTCTTTAATGGAAATTGCTGGAAGTGTGTAGACTTACTGGTATATTTTCAGGCCTGAAACCAATGCAACAAGCATATCACTGACACCCTGAGTGACACTGTGGACGGATCCCAAGTTATTACATAACAATCCCACACACTGTAAAGCTATATGGCAAAATTAAAAGTGTATATGCAAACATGTTAAATGTTGAAGCTTATATAATTTTATATAAACTGCTCTCTGCTTTAATCATCCACATAGAATTGTAATTCTACTACCGTAGATCACTTTATCAATAGGAAATTATCACTATAGAAATGTATGTCCTTGTGTGTACTGTGTGAACTTGTGCAAATGTCTGTGATGGAAGGAGAAACGTGAAACTCTACAAAACCTTCAAAGCTTTATTAAACTTCAAACACCTATATTCCTGAGAAGCCTGGAATGGTATTAAAATAAATTAACACACAATAATCTATGAAAGGCTTGACTGCGTACATAGTTTTTCTTATTAGGTGCACAGTGTGTTACATCTCCAGATTTGCTCAAACAAATATAAATGAGGAAGACAGCAACAGATCGGCGGATTTAGCAGCAGTAAAGTGTGCCTCTGAAGTGACAGTCTGATGATCCTTCTGTGTTGCCTCAGTCTTCAGAGTAAACACTGCCTACTGGCATCCTGAAGTGGTTATCAAGTCTTACTTGTTCTCATCATTTGCACCACATTACAGCGCAATGGAATAAAACAAAGAATGGCAATATTGACCAGTGCTTATGTCTAATGTAGCTCGATTGTTTGAATTTAATCAACGTTAAAAATGATTGTTTTGAGTCCTCGATATAGAGTTCCAAAAGGCTTTTGAAATATTTGGCAGGGAAATCGTTGCTTGCACCATGTCAGCTTCCTTGGCTGAGCTCGAGCTGAATGCAACACTTTTAAACACACCAAAAATGGCGAGTGGAGCCATATGCACTACTCGTTAAACGTGTTTGACGGCTAACTGCAGTCCAACTCTACAAACATATGAACACTTTTACTACGTTTATTCACTACGTTCAGCTAACTGAATACCTTTAAAATAATAATAAAAAAAAAGGCACATCATTATGACACTTTTTCAGCTGTGTGGATTTGCTTTGACCTTTGCAAACACTCTCATCACTACGACACTGTACAGCTACTGCAAACATCTGTCTAAGCACAGCATGTTAAATAGTAACTATTGCATTTAACACAAATAACGTACAAAAAAACAAACATATGTACACCCTACAGTCCTGACTTCGGGAAAAAGTCCTACAGAATTAAAAAGTGGCCTGATAAATAGTAACAATTCCAGGTTGAGTACATCTATCCTTCCCTCTTATTTGCAGAGGTTAATGAATTGAGTGGAATACAGACTATTCTATAGGCGTTTGTTGAGGGAACTGTAATTTTAAGGCACAGAGGGAAAACTGATGGCAAGTGGGAAGAGATCAGAGGCCTGGCTTGGATGACCACATTTCACAGCATCAGTGTCTTTTTTCAGTTGACTGGCTAATATACACCCCCACCCCACCCCACCCAAATAAATGCATTGGAACAGTGAGGCCAATCCCTTTATTTTTGCTGTAGACTGAAAACATTTGAGTTTGACATTAAAAGATGAATATGACACAGAAGATCAGCAGCTCAGCTTTTATTTCAGGGATTTACATCTGGATCTGGTACACAGTTCAGAAGATAGCACCTTCTGTCTGAAGCCATTTTCATTGTGAGCAAAAGTATTGGAACATGTGACTGACAGGTGTGCCCTGTTCCATTGATTATTCAAACAATAAATAGAGCTGAATATCTGCGCTCAGTTTCAGATTGGCATTTTGCCTGTGCACACTGCTTTTATAATTAGAGCAGTAACCAGAGAACTGTCTATGGTTGAAAACCAAGCAATTGTGAAGCTGAGAGAGAATGGAAAATCAATAAGAGCCATTGCACAAACATTGGCTATAGCCAGTACAATTGTCTGGAATGTCCTGAAGAAGAAAGTTGCTGGTGTACTAAGTAACAAATGTTGAACAGGTAGACCGAGGAAAGGAACAGCAGCTGATGACAGAAAAGAGTCGAAGGGCTGTGACGAAATATCCTAAAACAGCTGCTAGTGGCATCAGCAACAACCTCCAGAGGGCAGGAGTGAAGGTATGACAATCTACTGTTAGCAGAAGACTTCATGAACAAAAGTACAGAGGCTTCACCAGAAGATGCAAACTACTGAGTAGCAAGAAGAACAGGAAGCCCAGGCTGGAGTTTGCCAAGAAGTACAGAGAAAAGCCTCAGAAATTCTGACTGATGAGACACAGATGAACCTTTACCAAGGTGATGAAAAGGCTAAAAGGTTTGGAGAAAGAAAAGATCTGCTTACGATCCCAAACACACGAGCTCATAGGTGAAATACAGTGGAAGTAATGTCATGGCTTCTCCTGGGACGGGTTCATTAATCTTTATTGATGATGTCACACATGATGGCAGCAGTACAATGAACTCAGAAGTCTACAGAAACATTTTGTCCATCAATGTAAAGAATGATGCAACCAAACTGTTTGGGAAATCCTTCATCATCCAACAAGATAATGACCCAAAACACACTGTCAAAACTACAAAGAAGTTCATCAGGGGCAGAAAGTGGAAGGTTTTAGACCGGCCTAGTCAATCTCCAGACTTAAACCCTATAGATTTATACATATACATTTTACCTGCTGAAGAGAAGACTAAAGGTGAGTGACCCCCCCAAAACAAGCAACAACTGAGAGGCTGTGGTAAAAGCCTGGAAAGCAATACAGAAGAATGCAAAAGTTTAGTGATGTCAGTGGGTCGCAGGCTTGATGCAGTTATTGCAAGCAAAGGACTTGCAACTAAGTATTATTCACTTGAATAATAGTATTATTCACTTGAATCTATTTTAAGTTTATCTGTTCCAATACTTTTGCTCACAAGAAAAATGGATGGGTTAAGATCAAAGGTGGCATCTCCTAAACTGTGTATGGTAAATGGACTAGTTCTTATATAGCGCTTTTCTACTCAGTCTGAGCACTCAAAGCGCTTACACAACACGTTTTACATTTACCCCATTCACACCAGCACTTCCATGATTAACTAAGCTAAGTGCTTTTTATTATCTAACATTCACACTCCAACACTTGCGTCAGAGAGCAATTTGGGGTTAAGTATCTTGCCCAAGGATACATTGGCATACAGCATGGAGTAGGCAGGAATTGAACTGCCAACCTTAGTAGGTGACCTGCTCTACCTCCTGAGCTACAGCCACCCTAAAGATGTAAATACCTGGAAATAAAAACTGAGATGTTGATTTTTTGTCTTGTATTGATACAAAAAAGTATGTCAAACCCAAATGTTTTTAGTCCACAGCAAAAATAAAGGGACTGGTCTCACTGTTCCAATACTTTTGGAGGGGAGTGTAGTTTAGCCTGTAAATGCTGCCATATGATCTGGATCTTCTAAGCAATGACTGGTGGGATGGGTTCTAACATAAGAGATTATTTTGATTGGACCACACGAGCCCCTCTTAACGGCAATTAATACCTTCAGGAAGCCTTTATATTAATTTCTGCTTGAAAGAGGAGCTTGGGTGAGTTTTGCAAACTACCTTCCCTCACTCATCAGTACACATCAGCTTGGCAATGTATTTCATAAAGTAGACAATATAATACACATGATGATACAAACTAGCTTAGTTGTGTAAAGATATGAGAATAGAGTTTTGAGAAAAACACTTAATTTCTTTCTAAGAGTCAGATGAAAAGGATCAATGGTGCTCTCATATTTGTCAAATATGAAGCTACATCCATGAGTTAATTGTGTTAGTGTAAATACTGAACACATGAGAAAATAAAGACTGAGACCAAGTCTGAACACATCATTTGTTTCCTTCTTCTGTGTTCTTCTACATGTTCACTGTCTTCATTCTAATTTAAGCTAACTACAATGTATATTTATTGTACAGACAAGAGAGTGGCATCAATCTTTTCATATAACTCTTAAATTAATCAAATGAGTGGATTCTGCATAATATTAACTAGTCCTTTAATTAGATAACTGGATTTTGCTTACTAAGTAGTTTGAGCACTTCACAGAGTGTGTGTGTGCATACTGTGTGTGTGTAAGAGTTAAGAGTGCTGGGGAATCCCAGTGGATGCCTGATTGATTAAAATGCAGCATGTATGAGTAACACTCCACACTGATTCAACCAATCAGGACTGTCTCCAAGATGCAGAAATCTTTGTTAAGATTGTGGTCTCATGTAGTACAACATAGCTGTGTTTCTATGTCTGTGCATATCTGCATGTGTGTGTATGGGTTTTATTTTCTGTGTGCACAGATAAGCAAACTCAGCAGCTTTCACCTTGGATTGCTCTCTCAGGCTTAAGTTTCCCACAGCCCAGGGGTCACTGTCAAGGCTGTGTGAAAAAGCACTGACACTGCTGTGATAGTATGTGGGTTAAAATTTTGTGGTGGCCCATTAGGAAAAGCTATGTGACGGGCTGTCTACTCAGCATTAGGATTTGTACTGTTCCCATTTGATATGTGAATGTCTTCCCAGAATGTTATGAAAGGTAGATTGTAGTACTTTGCTTTGGATTGGAAATAAATAAGGAACAATTCAAGGGTTAAAAAAGAAAAAGAAAAAAAAAACTGCACAAGGGAGGGGATGAGCACCATAGTGGAAAGGAATTTTTTCAAACATGTTCTACTTCCTGGCTCCCTGGCCTTTTGACGGACAGGAGATGACATTTAATATGAATTGCTGTACAGTCTTTATGGGCTGGATACAGAAGCAGTTCAGAGTAGAGGGCAAGAATCCATCTTAAATGACCTCCCTGCTGTTGCGAATGGCACAGCAAAGCACCATACTGAAAATCATCCCAATGATCTGTTGCAAAGGAAATCACATTATTATCATATTATCATCAGTCATCGTGTGTGTGTGTGTGTGTTTCTGACTTTCTCCCAACTCACCATGACGCCAGCAATTCCTATGCCCACGTATCCAATGATATAGAGTTTACTGTTGAAGAAGTCTTTGATACCTGTCTCACAGTCCTGCAGAGGAAGGATTGGTTCAGTTCAAGTAAACCAGCATGCTCACCACACTCATTCATTAGACAACAAAGGAGCAGAACTAAATTTTTGCTGGTTGTCTAGACCTGCTGAAAGATCTTACCTTTTTATTTGGTTCAGCATCGGGGCACGGGTTTGCTATGGTTCCACAACAGCTCAGCTTAAAGCGGTAAGAGTAAATTTGAGAAGACAAGGCATGGTATGAGCTACATTTTTTTTTTTTAAATAATGATGCTTTTTATATGTAGTTTAACAGTATTATTTTTTCTATATGTACCACTTTCTGGTAAGAGATGATCAATGTGCCGTTGCTGTTTTCATTATAGGTTTTTACGTAGAAGTTCTGGACATCTTCAATTATCTGTATGAGACAGGAAAAGTGAATTTGGAGTATTCATACTGCTTGCAGTATTCAAAAACAGTAAAACAATAAATGTACCTTGTCTTTGTTTAGGAATCCAAACACCCCTGCTGCCACCTCTGACCCAAAGATGATCAGCAGACAAGCAAAGAACTGAAGAGAAATAAAGGATTTGTGTTTAATACTTGTAAATATGACAAAGGTGGATACCAGTTTGGGCTTTGATTATGATTTGTAGGCATTATTACTCACTGAGCCCAGCAGGCACTGAGATTCTCTAACGGCTCCACAGCAGCCAAAGAAACCCACCAACATCACTAGACTGCCAGCACCAATAAGTATGTACACACCTGGAACATAAAAAAAAATGTTGTTAATACGCTCTAATAGTGATGATAAACAAAAATGCTGTCTTTAGTTCAACCTTTAAGATACTGATTACTGTGGCAGGTTAGTTACACCAATGAAAAGCTGCCTCATTGTGATAGACCACTGCACTTATGCTGCTGACATGCTCAGCTTTTTTGCTCTTACGGTGATTAAGTTACAGAGTCACCAAAAGGGGGCAGCATAGGACCAGGAATGTAATCTGAGGGCGTCACTAGTGCAAAGAAAACCAAACATTATCGTTTCTGACTATACTATTTGCTATGTATATTGGTGCTTTGCCACATCTCTTTTTAAGAGTGGACCTCCTTGTTGTATCCTTAAATGGCATCCTCAGGAAACACTCTTTAAGCAAGAGTCTGATTAAGAGGGGGGGTCTGAGTGGGATGCATCAAGTCATGCCCCTAAGCTAACCATTTAGGGTCTCATTAGGAAACATAGAGTACATCACAGGTGGGTCTGCAGGGAGGAACTCAACAGATCCACTCCACGCAATCTCATGCAAGTGGGGTCTGTTGCGAGGCAACAGCTCCACAGAGGGTGGTTTAAGAGCGGATGCCTCAGCTCTCGGTTATATGGGGTCAGGTCTGAGTAAGACAGTTCAGAGGATTCTGGTTTGTCAAAGTAAAACTTTGTGTAATACGGTAACCATCCACGTTTTTCTTTTGTTGCCTGTAAAGAGTTTAGAGGACAGCCGGAGGTGTTAAATGTGCTGTCGGTTTAAGATGGTTAATTAACTTTTAACTTCTTCCATCTGGTGACAAATAGTGTTGCTGCTCTCACTGTGGCACAAGCTAAACAAGAAAAACAAAACAAAACAAAAAAGCATCGTAAAGCAAGCTGATTTTCCCATTTTCCTCTGTGTCTTAATTTATTGTATCCTTTTTTTTTTTAACATCTTAAAAATAATTTTAAAGTAAAAAGGAAAGATGGGTTCTGAGTGAGTTTAATGCCATAGAAACAAGCCTTAGCAACTGTTGTGGACTCTCAGCTGTGTCTGTGGGCACAACACACTCGCTGTCAAATACATGTGTAGCACTTCAGGCTCAGAGGACCCGTCGGAGGCTGCCCACTATCAGTGAAATCACATCTGACTTCAGTTCACAGGCACTCTCAGACGTGTTGAAATGCCTTAACAGTGTTGCCGGGTTCTGTAAGCATATGTTTCTCCCAGAGGTCGTCTAACATTACACAACGTTATCCTCCTAAGCAGTTTAGCTGGACTGGGAGAGGAAAATAAAGTAACAATCAGGACTAGAAGCATCTCCTCTATTAAAAATAAACTGCTGATATCATACGTATGACACAAACTATGTGTTCACCATATGAAAACCCTTGCAGATCCACTCCTTCCCTTCCACATTCAGCCCTTTATTATTATGCTTTGTCCAATTTTTGCTTCAAAGATTTGCCATTTGCATGATGTAACTCTCTTTAATTGTCCATATATTCCTCCCCTCCTTCTCTTTCTTTCCATCTGGGCAGTACAGCCCTGTGAGTGCGCTAATGTGCACTGCTCAAAAAAATGAAAGGAAAGAATATAGTATGATGTCAATTAAACATCTAAGATATTGATATGGTCAGTTAAGTAGCAGTGGGGGTTGTTAATCAGTTTCAGCAGCTTTGGTGTTAATGAAATTAAGAACAGGAGGACTAGAGGGGGAACAATGAGACTCCTCAAAACAGGAATGGTTTAACAGGTTGAGGCCGGTGACATTTTTTTCCTCCTCCTCTTTCCTGACTTTTTTCACTATTTTTGCATTTGGCTAGGGTCAGTGTCAGTACTAGTACCATGAAACGATACCTGGGCCCTACAGAGGTTGCACAGGTAGTCCAACTTCTCCAGGATGACACATCAATATGTATCATTGCCAGAAGTTTTGCTGTGTCTCCCAGCACAGTCTCAAGAGTGTGGAAGAGATTCCAGGAGACAGACAGTTACTCTAGGAGAGCTGGACAGGGTCATAGAAGGTCCTGAATCCATCAGCCGGACAGTGTCTGCTCCTTAGTGCAAGAAGGAGCAGGATGAGCCCTACAAAATGACCTCCAGCAGGCCACTGGTGTGAATCAGAAACAGATTTCATGACAGTGGCCTGAGGGCCCAACATCCTCTAGTGGGCCCTGTGCTCATTGCATGGCACCGTGGAGCCTGATTGGCATTTGCCATGGAATACCAGAATTGGCAGGGCCACCACTGGCACGCTGTGCTTTTCACAGAGTACAGCAGGGTCACCCTGAGCACATGTGACTGATGTGAAAGGGTCTGGAGAAGAGGTGAAGAACGTTATGCTGCTTGTAACATCATTCAGCATGACTGGTTTGGTGGTGGGTCAGTGATGGTCTGTAGAAGCATATCCACTCCCTCTAAACCTCTGTTAGTAACAGACCTCTACAGGCTAGGCAACAGCACCCTGACTGCCATTAGGTATCGGGAAGAAATCCTTGGACCTATTGTCAGACCCTATGCTGGTGCAGTGGGTGTTGGGTTCCAGCATGCATGCAGTTACTGGAGGATGAAGGAATTGATACCACTGACTGACCCCACAATCGCCTGACCTAAATCCAACAGAACACCTCTAGGACATTATGTTTCAGTCCATCTGACGCCACCAAGTTGTACCTCAAATTAAAAAGTGTGAGAAAATGTTTGATTCTGAAATGAGTTGATGCACAGAAAAAAAAATTATTTAGACATCTATCAAATAAGGGCACTCAAAGTTCCTGGCCTAAATAAGAAGATTGCTCCTTACGTTCCCATTTCTATTCGTAATATTCAGCTTAATTGCTAACAGGAACAGCAGACCTTCCCTTGACCCATTTTAAGTGATTTCCCGGCTGCATTTATTTAAAACAGAAACCAAAGCTGGACCCTACTAGAAAAACAACCGACTGTGGTGACGAAAACACATTTGATCACATTTAGTTGATAAGGATTTTACAGAGTTTGTGCCAAAACCTGTGGTGAATTACCCACACATGTACTGAATCAACAGCCTTGTGCTGACTGTGAATTAGTGTACACAATGTGCCAGCCTTGGCTGTAAAGATGAGCTAAGGTGTGCTATGGTACTCACCAATGAAGAAGGTATCCGGAGCCTTATCACCACTGAGCAGAGAAACAGTTTCTGGGTCGAAACGCAGCCACAGTCCCACTGCCAGAACAAAGGATCCCATCAACTAGAGGGAGGAATAATAGGAGAGACATACACTGTGATAATGTGCTGTCTTCATCATAAACAAACAAAAAATACCAGCTGAATTTGATGTACTGAGTTAAGATGTGCATTCAATTGGAGTATATTTGCAAAAACACACAGATTATTGGATAGATCACAAAAGCACTCCTTTTTTCAAGCACCCCTTTTTTTCCCCATTTATATCTTTATTCCTTTACACTCCCTAAATGCGATTTTCCAGAAAAACACTAATCCTTTCACCTGTTTAATAATTTCAGTTTTTCAGAAATAGCTAAAATTTCATATTTTGTGTCAAAACAGCACATCTGAATATCTGCCGACATTAAGGGCGGATCATCTGAGCATTTTAGTCCGTCAGGGCAGAGCGAATCCATCTTACGTAACATGGAAACACCCCTTAACGATCACTGGCTTCCCAGTGGGGAGAAAATGACCAGCTTGGCTGAGTGCAGCAGTGTGGCACCTTGAGCTTAAACAGGCTCTGCTGTTTGTTTGGAAATGTGGTTACATGTCGCTCATATTTTCCTTCATCTAAACCTCTGTTAGTATATATTAAACAAAATCACACTCAAGGCTCATGCTTTAAAGGCAGCCTTATATAGCAAAAAATGTTGTTTAATAAGTGGTCAGAAGATCTTGAACTGTTTTTTCTTTTTTCCAGAGATCTGAGATGCTCTGAGTAGCAGAGGCCGTGGTGGATGTGCCACTTAAAAACACATTTCTTTTCCTTGGCATTTGGCTGCAGTGCTACCTCCTTTTAGATGATTGTTTTATGGTATTTTATGGTACTTGTTTTAAAAGTTTTAATTTTTAATTTTCTTATGTTATTTATTGTTCTTAATGTTTTTATTTATTTATTTTTATTTTATTATTTTATTTATTTATTTATATATTTTTTTATTTTTATTTAGTATAGTCCTTGGGGTTACAGATCTTGTACAGCACTTTGGTCAACGTCGTTGTTTTAAATGTGCTTTATAAATAAACTTGACTTGACTTGACTTGACTTACAGATCAATATAGACAGGTTTTAATGATCACTCAGCCCCCTGAGGCCCCCCGAGGATAATCCAGTCTAAAAACCTTCATGGTGAGCTTCAAAACAACAGTAACTGTGTGTGTGTGTGTGTGTGTGTGTGTCCCCAAAGATAAGAAATGATTTGTCTAAACTGAGAGTTTTTAGGTCTCTTGGCATCCCAGTTCTAGACTTTAGGTAGACCAATGTTTGTGTGACTGTTTATGTGTCCTCAAGCTCTGTTAGGTGAATTTATTTGGAGAAAGAAGCTCTGTTGCCAAATCCAGACAAAAACAAACTGTTCCATCTTAATGCCGCCTTTGGACCTTTTGTTTACCAAATCCCTTTTTCCTTCTTTCTGCAACATTTTTTTTCAGTCTTTGCTTTAAATATTTCATCTTTTCCCTCACTCTGCACACTCCTCTCCTCCTCCACGTTATTTCCACAGGTAATATTTCATAGTGTTGGTCTAAAGTGAAGCCAGCAGCTCAGCTGTAAAGCATCGGAATGGGACAGGTGCTGGGAAGCCAGCTTCCTCCCGAACTGAGGATTTAGTGTGATGCGTGATGATGTATGGGGCAGCTGAGCTCTTGGGGTTTCAGGATTAGCAGGTCCAAAGTGATAAAGCACAGCGTAGCAAAGGCTGTAGGTCTGCAGACTTACTGAACCAGGCTGGATTAATGTGGAGGGGCTCTGGATCTGTTTAACCGTGCTGTTTGTCAGAACACCTGGTGCGATGGTGTTGGTGTAACTGTGAAGCGATTACTGCTGCCTACTGAATTTTGTGCATATGCATGCAGTGTTAAGAGAAGCAAGGCCATCCCAAGCTGCTATACATTGTACTACTGCTGCATTGAGGAGCAGGTGGTTGGTTCAGACTCGAAAGAGTCATTACTGTTATGATTGCATTCAAAAGCCTTTTCAAAATCAGATTTCAAAACACTGCAGTCAGTAGCTGCCATGCTAAATACACTCCCAATACTGGCACTCATGAGCATGACTATCCCATAGGTCCTATTAATACCCTCTCTGCTTTCAACCCCCCCTGGTCCCCCCCACAACTGCCCTGCCACACCCCTCCCTTGTTTTCTCTCACCGCCCTGACTTATCCCCATGTAGCCCCTCCTTTAACCCCACCTCATCTCAGCCTCGCCCTCCCAGTCTCACCCAAAGGACAAAGACCCACTGTCTCCCTGTGACTATACGCTTTAGTTCACAATAGGATGCAAACACACAGACACAATGAAAGAGAGACTGGAATATGGATGGGAGAGAGAAAAGGAGGGAATAAGTCATTAGGGGACCGATCATTTTTCTTCTTGCATGCACAGCCTACAGACACACCTTGTTCAGAGGCAAATATTAAATTCTAACCTGTGTGTTTTCTATAGTCCATGTCTCTAAAACACAAATAGGAGTAAAAACCCCAAAAAACCAGGAGTTTTTCCTGTGTCCCTTTTCTGTCCTTATACCTTTAAAGATACTTTGAGCGTCTGGATATTTGCAGGACCGAATGGAAATCTTAGTGTCGGAGCTTTATTGAGGTCCTTTTTACAGTTTAAGGCCTGCTTTTTTAAAGTGCTGTTAAATAGTGTTTTTGTGAGGGGAATTTCCATGAAAACAGGGGCTGAGCCGACACAGGGCTGTGGTCTTGGTCAGAGACAGTCTGTGGCATTATCCGCTTTCTAGTTTAGACAAAAAAGGAGCTTTACTGTAAATTAAAACAAAAATAGTTTATAAAAGTAAAAAAGAAATCCCTTTTAAACAATCTAAAATCCAGCAGTAACTGGTTAGGGGTTTAAGCTGTTTAAAAATAGTCTTCTGTCTAGTACATGTTTAGGAAAACAGATGCAAGCGCACATTAAAAATGATGGGCAGCAGCAAAGGGTAAATAGGAGCGACATAATTATGGGTGGGGTAAATCCCATTGTACTCAGCCACAGGCGGGACTGGTGAAGTGCCATGGAAAGTGTTTTTTTTTTTAGGCTTGTTACCAGAAATTTTCAAAACAATATCTTCTAAATTTATTCAGTTAGTGGTCAAAATATGAGAAATCTGCTCCAGCTGATGTGGCAGCATTGACGCAAACAATAAAATAACATTATGCCATACAACAGTTATTGAAGCTAGACGATGATGCTCGAACCCGTAAAGGAAGAACTTTGCAAGGGAGTTAGTTACTCACCATGTCATACTTTATCCATTTATTAAGCCAGTCACTTTAAGAAATCCATCCATCCATCCATCTTCTAAATTGCTTCTCTTGTTCCGGGACAAGAGGGGCTGAGGTAGTTGTACACTATCACAACTGACATTTTAAGAAACATTAAAAACTCTGTTTTTTTTTTTTTTTTTACAGTAATCTTGATATTGTGAGACAGTTCCTGTTCGGCTGCATGTGTGTTTAATATCAGTAGCTGCTACACTGACAGAAAACCTCGATGTTCCAGCACTTCTCTTTTTTCTGCTTAGGGTTTGTGCATCATTTGATAAACATGCTGGTGTTATTAAATTTTATTAAAATTATCACATTAAAAAAATGCATTAACCTTCAGATGGGGGAATTTTTCAGTTCTATTTCAGTTTTCACTTCATGGCTCTTGTGGCTTTCATTTGTTTCGGATGACGTCATTTCGTTTCTAAGAACATGTTGGTACTCTCCCTGGCAGCCTCTTTCACTTACACTTTGAAACACGATGTAGCTTTCGCTCTAATTTATTATGGAAAAAAATGTATTATTTAGCATCTTTTACACAGATTGCGATGTTAACAATCTTTGATGCATGAAAAAGGAGCTACCCCCACACACAGATATAATTCTTATTAAGAGTGATTATTGACTGAAATGTATTGTATGCTCTTTTTACATGTTAAAAAAAGAACAAAAGTTTGTGATGTGCAGTGTTACTAGCTTATTAGTCGTCTCATAAGTAAAAATGTCACCGTGTAGTTTAACTCCATGCATCAGACAAACTGGATACTTTGTAACAATTTGAGCTACTGTGAAAAAAACAATTCTAAGCACATGTGTGACCTTTTTAAGACAATAACCTCTGTACAAGAACAATGATATTTTTAATTTGGGCCGATAACTACTAAATTAATATTGTTCATTAACTAACCAGATTAACAATTAACCAGAGCAGTCATCATTACTAAAACAGAACACTGGGGAAAAACAGAGGGGAAAGTTGGCTAGTACACTCTTGAGACTGTGTTTGCCCTGTAGCTGACTGTTTACCTCACAGGCTTAATTTTTGACTAAATAGGGCAATGAACAGAGGCCAGACAAGGCAGCAAGGTACTGATGTTCTGTTTGCAGCAGAAATATGATGAAATATACACAATAGCTTGGCCTGCATTTGATCAGTGGACTTTTATTAACGGGGTTCTGCAGGAATCTCATTTCACCGTGATGGTGAGAGACGGCGTCAAGAGAAATTTATCAACAAAGTGCCATTTTACAGCAGTCTGTTCAAGGACTATGTATGTTAGTGTTTGTACGTCTCAAATGAGGGTGATTATTAACTACACTGGTGCCCTGTTCATCCTTGAGGTAAAACATTTATTTTCCATTTAACGGTCTCACAAAGAGATTTCAAAGAAATGTTATTTGCTTTCTTCATTCATTTCTCATTTTTGCTCAGTCCATAAACAACAGAGGGGACTGCAGCCCGGTGTGAATTGGAGTGCAATGATTATGAGTGGTGGGTAATCAAGCTGGCTAAAGAATGAAAATGAATAGTAGTTTTTTTTTGTTTTGTTTTGTTTTTTTTTACAGTTGTAACGCAAGCAGACGCATCCACCCACAGAACATTCCAACATGTTCTTACTGATCTGTTTTCTGTGTTTATCTGGGTCAAATTCAAGCCAACTGTCCCCCGTCGCCCATGTGAGCGCGCACGTACATGACTATCCCTCTCAATCTCCCAATGACCCTTTTCTCTTTTATTGCATCCACTGTCTGCCTCACTATACATCCTCTGCCTCTAAGTCTTGTCTATCAAGCAGTTACTCTTTCTCACTCTGTCATCTCTCTCATCTTTACCCCTCTGTTTGTAAGTGTCCACACACAGATGCCATCAAGCCCGAGACAGTGGAGTTTGTCTGTGGTGGGACCAGTCAATTGTGGGACAAGTGGGACTCCTGCAAGCTTTGCTGCTTAGCCAGGGAGGAGCAACAGCCTGAAATTACGCTATTGTCCTGCTGTCACAATAGATCCTTTCACAGTGCACTCAGCGCCTGATCCACTCCACAGATGCTTGTTGCAAAAGTCTCTCTTACACACACACACACACACACACACACACACAGAAACTTGTCCATGAGCGGTGAGTGTGAACAGCAGCGTAAATAAAGCCAAAGTGCAGTCCAACACTCACAGGCACACACAAAGAATCCCCAAGAGCAGACCAATCTTTTCTAGACTTGATCATGTGCTCGATTATAGCTGTAAAAAATGAATGGACAAAATTGTTAGGGTTATTCACATGTGGCAAGCATCTGCACAACACACAATAACACACTCACAAACAGCCACCTTTGACATCCACCTGACTGCAGCAAAGCGCTGCTTAAAAAAGAAGAAGATGAAAAAAACAGAAGTAGGAGTAGCTGAGGTTTTCTTTACAAGTCAGTTGACAGTTTGCAGTGTGTTAATGAAGCAATACAGCACAGGGAGCAAAGAGCTCAGTTTGTTTTCCATGCTGCTGTGTCTCAATCTCTATCCCTCTCTGCCTTTTCATTCAGTCTTCCTTTCAAAAACACGCTTCCCCGGGAAGAAGGGGGGGCGGGTTTTTCCTCTGTGGAAAATCTGATTTGAGACCGGAGAGCCAAAACTGAAAACCTCTAGCTGTCACCCTTTCAGCGCCACGCAGAGAAGTCTAAACCCACGCTGGAAAGCAACTAAATAAAGCAGACAAGCGTCTGGCGAAAACTGTAAACCGTCTTTGCATCGCTGGTAAAATACCACGTGGATGTGAAAGTCTGCTGCGTGGAGTGAGTATTCCGCACTGCTGCACTTGCTCGCCGTTTATTTATTTACGCGCAACTTGAGTCTCATCATCACGCAGCACAAGAGCAAAACATGCACTTACCCAGAATATGAAGTTGAACACGAACAGCAGGTACTTCACACATTTCATTCCTCCTTCCACCTTCCCCATTTCAGCTGAATGACACTGTTTTGTGTGTATTCCCTTAAAATGCTCAGACGGTTATACCGACTCTGCACAAAGAGACAACAACGGTTTACCCGGCGACAACACTGTCACGGTAGCCTTTCTTTCTCTCTTTCTCTCTCTCCCGCTCTCTCTCTCTAGCACACACACACACACACACACACACACACACTGCAGGATCCGCTTAGACTCTTTCCAGACCGCCCCTTTCAATAATGCAGAGGGTGGCTGAAGGGTGGTGGTGGGGTGTTGAGCCTGCTCAATGGAGGCATGCTTTTTTTGCCTTTAAACGGAGTCATCGTTTTCCTATGACGTAGACCATTTTAAAAATGTTATTTTGCGTTTATTTTATATTTGGCATTATTTATTTTATTTGCTGTTTCATGCTACATAATGGTAGCCTGCTGATGCACTCAATAGCGGAAGTAAAAGATACAACAAATATCTGATATATATATATATATATATATATATATATATATATATATATATATATATATATATATATATATATATTTTTTTTTTTTTTTTTATTACAATAGCACCATAGCACCACTTCCGCCAATTAGACCAGGATTGTCTTCCAAATAGTTGTGCTGTCGAAAATCCTACTTCGAATTTCATATAAATTATGCTGTAAAATTACATTTAAACATGCAGAAGAGATGACACAGTTGAGGGAGATTTAGTAAGAAAAAACAAATCAAAACAAACAATCAATAAAAAAGACGAAAGGAAATGAAATGAAAAAAAAAAAAACGCTGAAAAATCCTAAAATTTTTAAAATGTGTGTTTGATGATCTACTAATACGTGAATGTTGTTTTGTTTTTCCTGTCTGCCACAATGCATTCATTCCTGGGAGCCCTCTGGTGGTTTTACTGGGCTATATGATTATGACACTATAGGCTCATCAAAAACTTTGTGATGAACACATGAACTGTGGGAACAAGCAAGCAAACAAGAGAAAGTTTGTCTGCAGTATGTAGCCATTAGAAGTTTCAAAGCATGTTTCGTGTGTTTACTGTTGTAATAGCAGATAACAGATAGAGTATCTGTACCAACGACCATGTTGGTGTTGGGGCGTTTCCCATCTGCAATCACTGAGCCTTTCCCAAGCATTTCCTGTAAAATTCAAATGAACTATGTAGCAATAAAGGCCTCTTTTAGAAAAAAGGTTAAAAACATTAAAACTGTCTGATAATTTATTAAGAAAATTATTATTTATTCATTTCTAAGGGCTAACTAGCACTTTCTATCTTCACTTGCCCGTGGTGTTTTATCTACTCCTGGTGGGATGAGTTCATTCAAGTTCAACTTTCTTCCTACTTACATAAAACATATCCTCATATTACATTTTTACAGATGTCATTAAAATCTATTTGAATAGATTTTAGTGGAAAGGCTGATAAGACCACAGAGTTCCAGCTTGCTGACTATTGTTTGCTTTTAGTGGCTCTGTTGCTATGCTGTTCCAAACATGTGAACGTGAAAAGTATGTGCAGGTCGTAGCCTCCACTAAAATAGATCACAAATAGCCGAGTGGATCATTTATAGCTCAGCAAGACACTTAAGGGGTAGATCACAAAGTTGACGTGATCTATTATGGCTTTGGTATTTCAAGATGACAGATAGGTTTGACTTTATTTGAAAGTCACACATGTATAAACAGAGTCTCTTTAGAAGCACGTTGTCATCACACTGTACTGTAAGCAGAATATGAGCTAAGATCATATTTTTCTTCTCATTTCTTGAATGTGCGGCATTATTAAGAGCAGATGTCCATTGTTTCATCCGTGTCTGGATCAAGGCCTTCACCTTTTTCCATGAGCTCTGAAGCCATTATTGGTTCACTCTGAGATCTGGCGGCTGTAAAAATCAATGCAGCCTCATGCAAAATTGTAGTTTATTTTAGATATTTTAAAGAAGAGACGATCAACACTCCCACAGCAACAAACCTGTACAAAAACAAAACTTGAAGTTGAGTTTAAAAGTGGAGACTTTTAAAGCAGCATAGCCCCATCTACTGGTGACACTGGCAATTTATTTTCTGTCGCCTGAGTTTTCTTCACTCAGTTTCACCATTCAGTTTGAACCGTGTACAACAGATAAATGGGCCTCGTTCAAAAACTATATAATAGCATCTATGGAGTGATGGGAATGTTATGTATTCACTGTATTCAGTCGTGCTTGCCTCCATGACCTCAATATATTTTAGAAAAGTGTGCATAAAGGAAATTCATCAAAGAAAAATAATTCTTTGCCTCGTCTCAGAGACACTGAAGCTTAAGTGCCCTGTAAAGCTTCACAGCTTACTGTAGCAAACTCAAAGCAAAGCATGTCAGGATTAACAGACCACACCACCTGTTTGCAGCTCTTTCCAAAGTGAAAGTTGGTTTGAGGTCACTGTCTTAAAAAAGAAAAAGAAAAAGAAAAACTTTGATCAGACGGCCTTGCTGGGATGCGGTTTCCTGGCAACACGAGCTCTGATCGTGTTGCCAGGAAGTGATTTGTGAAGCAGCAGCATTAGTGCGGGTGAGAGTGCAGTCAGGCACGTGGAGAGGGCAAGGATAAGAGAAGATGTGGATTTAACTGCTGGTTGGAATAAACAGTTATGTGAGAGAGAGCGAGTTCATACACTTCCCCATTCATTTTGCACCAGCATCGATTAAGCAGTTTTCTAAATGACCACAAGAGGGTAGCATATTCTCATCTAAAGAGACGAGCGCAAACTAAGAGAAGTAATTAGAGCTTATACTGTATATGTTCACGGGTCTTGGCCTGAGTAAAACTTAAGACCTCATATTTCAGTGATAGTTGGTTTGTTGTCACTGGTGATCACCCACAGTCAGTTTTAGAAGATTATAAAGGATAGAAATAACTTGAGAAAGTGTGTTTGGAAACACAAAAACTCAATGATAGATACATGCTAAACGTGTGCATAGTGTGGATCAGATCTGATCTAAAGGGCTCTGATGATGGCTGGACCTGTGGCTGAGCCAGAATCGCCCTTGGTCACTGGCATCAGTCAAGACCAAACAGTCAGTGCTATCTGGGAGGAGATGGTGGGCCATCTCAAGAGCTTAATGGTTTATGGTGGATCCTTGGCTGCTTGGAATATTGAGCTGTTGTATCAGTGCCTATGCCACACTGTCAAAAGCATATTTCATCCTATGTTTAGCAATCACATACAATTGATATCTTTATCCAAACATACCAATTATTGAATGTTCCAAATTATAACTTCATCTGTCCACAGGACTTTTTTTTTCTCAAAGCAACCTTGATTTATCAGCATATTTTGTGCTCACTTTTGGATGAGGTTGCAGGTTGCAGCTCTGTTGTAATCTATGCATCGCTACTTCTGCAACACCTTAAACTACTTATAGTTTTTTCTTTTTGCGTTATGTTCCAGCCTAGCAGATGAGTTTTATGTTTGTTTGTTTTTTTTCACAGTTCTGCTTGATCGAAATTTTCCGACATTTCAGACGAACAGTATATTACCTAGGAGGTTTTCATGTTTGATTTGATATGATTACAGAGCCTTTCATAGTGTTATAAGTGTTGACCTGCTCTATTTTCATAGCCATACTTGCTTAGTATTACCACAATGTCTGAAATTTATCATGCTATAGAAGGATTAGCTGACTTGCTGTACAAGTCCTAATAAGCTGATTAAGGCCAAACAAGGTATTGAATAATAATTTATTAAAGGCTGCATTTACATTTGAAAGAATTGCAGCCTGGCTTATCTTACCCTTACCCTTATCTCCAGAAAAATCAACAAAATATGTATTTTTTTTTTCCACCACTGACCAAACTTTCTAAGATCAGAAGCATTAAAGTTGTTCTAGTGGCTTATTGTGGCCTAATACTTTGCTAAGACATAGCGTGCTTTTTTTCTTTAGTTGTGAACCCGTCTCTATGCAGTACTCATTCCTTCCAAAGTACAAACGCACAGGCACTTCCCGTAGTGTTTACACAGGTGTGACAAAGTGATGAGAAGTCGCCACCACTGCTGGGCACACTGGGAACATCACAGCCAATTAATCTTCTTCTGTGTGTATAAAACACAGAACATGTCTCTCGTGCCTGTGTGGCATGAATCACATTTCTCTAGCCGTGGATGTCCACATACAGGTCTTTCTGCCGCCTGGTCTGCTGTTAGGGGCTGTTCACTGTCCTGGAATACAGGCTGAGACATGAGTTACCAGAAATATGGAAAAAAAATATCATAATAATAAGCTGTACGCAAATGGTGACAATCTGTGGAAAAAAAAAGTAAGCTGACTCAGAGTCTAGGCTCGTGACTTCTAGCTCATGTATTTTTTTTTTTTTTTCTTGCATGTGGGAGTCATTTATAAAAGGCAATGACTATTTGAACCCCCCTGGTTCGTGTCACATGGTGACATTTTTTAAAGAATATATATTTTTCCCCACTTTAACTGTAATATTTGAATATGCTTAGCAGCTTGAAGCTAAAAAAGAAATTCAAAAACTAAAAAAAGCAAAGATTAGAAAAAAAGATCAACCGAAGTTTAGTGACTTCTTTTTTCTCAGGCCCTGTCCCAAGTTAGCTACTCTTAGAGTTATCTTGCAATCCCTAAACCCCAAGATGTTGTAGACACAGTTGTAGGGTATGGCAAGTTTATCACACCTGTTTATCATGACTGGTTTACTGTAGAAACAGTAATTAATAGATGATGAGAATGAAACAAAAATGGTAAAACAATGAGCTGAAAGATGATTAAAAAAAAAAACCCCAAAACAACCTGGATGTGATCAGATCTGCAGGGGTGGGTAATACAAAACACAAACATAATAATAGCAATCATCATCAACATAATTATAACTAATAGAGCACAAGTTTTACGTCAAAGTGTGATCATCAACATTATCGCAAACAGACACAACAAACCAGGCAAGTACTGAGGTGTTTAATAAATAACAGCATGAACAACACAACAACAATAACATCAACATTAAAAGCTTGAAGTCATTTTGTATATACACACATACTGTATATAATTTTATATTTGACTGTATAAACCATAAATATGACATGCAGTCCTCATAATTTAAAACAACCAGGACTTCTCTGACTGAGGTAGGGTCGGGGGGCCGAGGGGCTGGACAGATGTTTGAGCGTGTGGATGTGTGTGTTTGCATGTTGAAGTGTGTGTGTGGACTGAATGCTACTGTCAGTGTTTGTCTGGAAGTGGGGGAAAGGATTACAGTATTGGCAACAAAGCTGCAGTGCCTGTTAATGAGAAATGTGTGTGCTCGGTTCATAGCTCGGTGGTCAGGAGTCGTCCGCCTCAGTCAGCGCCCCAGTCTTCCCGCCCAAGACTTCCGGCTGAGGACGCACACACAGGCGGCATTGATGCGGATGAAGCGCCAGGCTGTCTGTTCCTTGAAGATGGTGAGGGCACTTACAAAAATATGTGTGTTGGTGCAGTAGGAGTTCCAGTGGCGCCTGTCGATGCCAAGACAGCCCGAGTTGCCTGATTTGGAACCTTGTTTGCCACCCCGACCCCCGGGCCTTCCTCCATTTGCATTCCCAGAGCCCCTGTGAGTGGGTGATAGACAGGTGGTCTCATAGAAGAACTGTCTCTTCACCGAGTTGTTGATTGTAACATTGGGCAGCACTGTCACCTCATTTCCAGCTATGTCTATGGCTTTTGTCAGGTTGGTCACCCAGTTGTTTATGCTGTCACATACCGAGTACTCTCCTCTGTGCATGGTGCGTGATCCTGCTCCGCGCCTTATTCTCACCCCTCTAACTCCTTCAATGTCATAGCCCTCACCTTCTAGGGCATCATGTGATGGGGGAACCTCACTGAAGACAACACGGGGTGAGGAACGGTAACGTCTCTTGGAGAAGAGCTTGGGGTCCACCACTGGGATGGAGGGATCAGGGAGGGAATCCAATGTAGAGTGCTCAACAAGAGGACTCCTATCCTTTGTGTTTGAAGCTGCCCGATGAGGCCTCTTGGTCCTGTGGTGGCTGGTCCTATGATGCTGCTTTGAAGTGTGATCTTCAGTAAGGTGGTCCCTGGTCGCTGTCTGCTGCTGTCCTGCTCTGTGATTGGCTGCCGTCTGCTGTCCTACTTTGTGGTTGGGTGTCCCGGCGCTCTGGGCCAATCCACCTCCCATGTTCAGTACAGCCTGGACGCCGATCAGGAGGAGCAGGACCAGTGATGACGACCTCATGGGCACACGTCCTAAACCAAACACACATGCACACACTCATAATTGACAGAATGTCATGAAGTGAACATTTTTACACATTTTTCATTGAAACATATACTGAAATAAAATATTAGGAAGAAAAACAAAAGCTTTCTAAGTGGACAATTCAAATGCACAATGTAAGGTTAAAATGTAACTTTTTTTTTTTTTTACATTTACTGTACATTTGTGACATCTAAAATTCATATTCATTGATGTTCTCACTAAGGGAGCATTAGTTCTGTCAGCAGAGTTGGCTTTGCCGCTCTGGTTCACACAAAGAACACTAACACCTTTGGTCCTACTTGAGTGTGTCTTGTGTTTCTTTGGTGAGTGTTTATGTGTACCTGTGGAATGTGTCCAGTTGAAGTGTGAGCCCCTGTGGACTCTAGAGCCAGACTCCAGTGCAGGCCGGGCCCCTCATGCCTGCCATCTGGACCCCCTGAACTACAGCTCTGCAACAACCACACACATACACACTAAATACTTGTGCAAAGGATATTTTAGTAAAGCATTTACTGATATAATACATTCTGACATTTTAATGAATACAGGCAAGTCAAAAGCAGTATGGATTTAAGTTCCCTGCAAAGGGACAAGGTAGGCATACCTAAATATCTTCATTCACACTAAGGCACAACATAGTCGACCCTGACATCAATCAGGAAGGTAAACATACTTCACAGAGAGGTTTAGATGATTTAGACAGCCACGCAAAACTACCACCCTTTTTAACCGACATACACAATTTATCATCACCTAACCTTATCTCATGCAAAGTACACACACTCACCATGTTTAACTCTAAGAGCTTACTTTTTCCATACACTGGAATGTGAAGCATTTAACACCTCATCCAATGTTACTTGTTATGTAGTGAACTTAAAGAAGTTGCAACATGCACTAGTAATAGAGGATGTGGGCACGTACGTACACGCACAACCCTAGTCAGACATGTGGCCTCTTTCTAGAAACAGAAGCCGTGGATCTGCATGTTGGAATGCACGTAAGGCTGTTTTTATGAATAGCTTGCACGGTGTTGAGGTGTGTGAGAATACACCCACTTCCTTCCACACAAACACCCACTAGGACACAGAGGTCATTAAAAGTTGGTGTGTCATGATGTATTTATTTTTACTTATCTCAGTGTTACAACTTGCTTGTATAGTGATGGAATACAAGTTTATTAGTACTGCAAATATTTACCTTAACAAGTTTTACTACCTTGCTGTGACAGGTGCAGCCTTTTGGATGGAGATCATAAAAGCTATTGGAAAGCAACTAATAGTACATTATAGCCTTTGTAAAAAAAAAAAAAAAAAAAAAGTAAAACATGATCTGTGTTTTTAGCTGATATTTTACAGTGCTTACAATTTCTGGAAAAAATAGTTGTGCTGTAATTGTTAATAACCAGAAGAGGTCAGTGTTGCTGCTTAGCTGACTCGACCAGCATTCAGTGACAGTCAAGCAGCTGAAAAATATCAAAACGTCACTGGCTCTGTTCCCATTAGAGATATCAGCTCAGCTGCAAGAGGTTTAAATCACTATTCAGGTATTTTCCCACAAGCTAAAGTCTTTGACTTTTAATGTTCTTTGAGCCACATTTTCCGTATTTGTTTTTTTTAAACTAATCATGGAGGGAAAGTAGTGAAGTAACTTTAAAGTACTGTACTCTATTTAGTGCAGTTTTAAGAGGCATGTTCTTTATTTAAATATCAATTAATGCTACACTTGCTTTCCAAGTACTTTTATTTCACCATATTTATATGATAACTGCAGCTGGACAAAGCTTTTCATATCCTATTGTTTTTTTTGTTATTGCTAACTTTTAAAATAAATCCCACACCCTTTACTTGTGTAAATCTTTTAATGCAGGATTTAACAAGCGTTCAATACTTTTACATTGTGCGATTGTTACAATTTCTTATGTTTATACTTATTCAAACAGTGCCAAAAAGTCAGTTTGGCAGCAGATCAGTAAGACAAAGTAATCACGGATGATGGAAACAGCTATTGCTGTATGAAACTTACCTACTAGTGATGTATGTTAGTTTCAATAAACACAATAATACACACACTTGAACACCCACACTCTACACATATGGAGCTGGACCAAACAGGCAATGAGTTGATTGATCCAGGCTGATGTGCTGCTCACTGTTTGCATGGCCTAATGCTGTGCCTGAAGGATCCTAATGTTAAAAATATGTGGCTTACGTTTAATGCCGGTGGAGCCAGCATTAAACAGGAGCACCGAGGTCAGAGCAGTTTAGAGAACACCTCTGACTTACAGAATTACTCCAGAACTGCATCAGAATCTGTCTGACTGTCCTTGTGACCTTCTTGCACAAATCCCATACTCAGAATAACAAAGGCACACATGCATCGTCATGCATACACAAGCTTGTGGTTCTCCTGGAGGTTGAGCAGGATTTGCATCTCCTCCCAAAACTGTTTTGTTTATTGATTCTGTGGAAGCAATACTGCATTTTACAATAGATATTACGTAGAAGCTGCACTGGAGCTATATCACCAACGTTTGCTACGTGTGGACTGGGCCTGGAAAAGAAAATGAAAGGTTACATTCACTTTATATGCTAACAGACACCCTGTATCAAACATTTGAGAATGAAGATCATTGTGGTTTTGATATTAAAGAATAGGAATGCTAGAAGGAGACAGTCCTGTGGCCAAATAATGACAAAGGTATTCCGAAACCATTAAACCAAGAACCAGAGAAAGGACAGGCACTGTATGGTTCATATTTCCAGACACTGCACATACTGTATTAATACAGCAGTGTATAAACAAAACTGCGTTCAATATTGTTTTATGATTCATCCATCCAATATAAGGAGGTTCCCTTTTTTCACAATAAGCCGACTGGCCAGCTTTGCCAGATAGTAAATCAAGACCATTTTTCTGTTGACTCATCCATCAGTTTCAAACGTTGGGGTTCCACGCACCACATGGCACTACCTGGTCAAACCAGACTGCCAAAGTTGATGAAAGCAAATGGAAAGACAGCATTAGTCACACAGCTGCGGGGTTGTGACCTAGAAAACGAATCACTGGGCAACAGGAAGGGAAAAGACTTCAGAGACCAAATATGTAGCCAACGACAGTGGAAACCAGCCACACAGTTACTGGTACTGACTATGTAACACTTTTTTTTTTTTTTTCAGTCTGCCTCAAGATGACCTAATGATCAGACTACAAGATACCAAATTACATACAGAGTACAGTGTGATACAACACAGCACGAGACCATTGCCTGCCATCAGTCTGAGGTTAGTTTACAGTTAGCGAGGGTTTCTTCCTGTCTGCGATACATTAGTCATTAGTTACATGTCCTTGTTAAAAGATATGCAGAAGCAGCGTGTCAACTGGTCTCTCAAATAAACACACGTTGCTCTCGCAGAGTGATGACAACAGCAGCAGATTATGAGGGGGTGAGAAAAAGAGACTGACAGTGGCAGAGATAGAGGGAGGAGGAGAGAAAAGAGCCCGCGAGAGCGTGATGCAGAGAAAAACAGAGAAAGGTAAACAGTTTTTCTGTGTCTCTCATCAACTCAGTGGAGCACAGTTCCTCCTGCTGTCAACCACTGGAAATAATTATCAGGCGGGATGACCGCCAGGTCAACTTGCTCTCTTTTTTACACACATCCAAACATTCGAAGATATATTTATTTCCTCTAAAAATGTTATCAGTGCTTAAAAAAAAATGCGACAGCCAACGAGGACCGGTGTGTTCAAACCAAATAAGTCTCTTTTGGTGCCGGTTTGAAATGAATGATTTTTGTTTCACTTCACAGTCATAGTAGAATTTGGACTTTTCACCTCACAGCGACACACACTCTCTAATAACATAATTGTTCTAAATAATAGTTATGCTGCTTCCATTCATGCTGTTTCAGTTACAGTTTTAATGGAAGCGTGTCATCTGTGACAGGAAAATCTGCCTGTCACAGTTTAGATTAGCTGCCACGTGAAACTAATACAATAGCCTGCCGTGAATCCAGTTGTTGTCACGTAAAATGATGTCATGCGACGTGTGTTAAAATCACAATTAAATTACACTCCCCAAATGTTCTGGAAGGTAGCTGGTAGGCTTTGGATTATTATGGTGCTAAAAGTTTTAAATAAAGCTTACCATACCATCAATAAACACATATTCATCTGCAGCACTTTAAGTAATCAATCCTGGCTTTATTACACTGTTAGTGGGGGTTCTTTCTTTGGCTTTTACCACATAAACTTTATTGTCAGAAATGTTTCTGTAATATTTGAGCTCACCTGAAAATAACATGTCCAAAAGCTGCTGTCTCACAGTGCACCTTATTTCACCAATCACATTTATCTTATTTTTACTTGTTACCAGTGTGTCACTCTCTCTTTCTCCCAGTCTGTCAGTTAGGATGTATCTGGTGATTCTTGATGCTAACTCCTGCATTACAGGAGTTAGCTGATACTTCTGTGGTTCATTTACTTTGTGGGACCACATCTCTCAGTTTTGGCATGGCTTTATGTGAAGATACAAGGCTATCCTAATGCAGTTTTTACACAGTGACAAGCCTGTTTGGTGACCTGTTCTGCACATTTGTTTCTCTCTTCTCTGCTGCCTGGTCTTTATGTTAAAAGACATTTACTGGGACAACAAAAGCACCTGCTGTAAATCAGAAATACTTCAAATGCCAATTTTTGCTGCTTTGGCCATGGGAAGAACAAGACAAGCAGTGTCAAACAAACAGGCACACACAACCTGCTAAAGTACTTTACTCCTCACAGGGATGACAAATGATGCAAGATATGAAGAACAGAAGAACACTCAGTGTGTAAAATGTGGTGCTGCCAACTGCTACAGTATGGAAAAAGAAAAGTTATTGACATCAACTTGTATTCGCTGGATAGGTTCAATATGTGCAACAATAAAACATGCAAGGATTTAACTATGCACAGTTAAAAACTTTAAAATGTATTCCTTCACAAATGAGTAGCTATCAAAAGACTGATCTTTCATTGGTACTGGCAGGCTGGCATGCATACCGACTGAACATTTGGCTCAGTAACCCACAGAACCTCTAAAATATACCATAGCTTCAGGATTTATGTAACCATTTCAATCAGATTTGCCTACATCAACTCTACGCACTGGGGGATGGCAACCAACAAGCAAGTATCCAAAGAATAGCACCTAAAGAATTTTTTTTAATGAATATACTTTTACACAGCTGTTTTTGCCATCAGCTGTTATAAAATAATAGCTTCTGTATGTCTTCTGAGGGCATCTTGAGAATATCAGGGAAGCAGAGAGCCATGGTGTTGAAACTAAAAGGAACAGACTGGCAAAAAGCCAGTGACTTCATCCCACTGTTTCGTGCCTTCCTGTGTTTCTGTTTCTCCGTCTGACTCTCATTTATCTGTCTCTCCACTTTTTGCTCCTGGAATTTGACCTAATGTTCATCTTTACTCTCACAGTTAAAAGCCAGAGGTAACTTCCTGAATACATGGCTGTTTCTGCCTCTAACAGCAAACAGATCTGAGCACCATGCAAGTGCATCTTTGCAGGTGCACAGCACAGGGTCAGACCATTATCCTTTTTGCCTTTGGGGAAAATTACACAACCATATTCTGATAAAATCCATAGACCGTCTCAGCAGAGAGGGATCCCTTTTGTTTTTCCAACTTATGCTGAACTAAGAATGTATGTGTTTCTGTTTTGTGAATGGTTGGGATGAAATAAAAATATATACTGGCGGCTGCTTCAAAAACTGTAAAGTTCTTCTATATATGGCGGACAAAAAGACAAGTAGATTTCTATTAGCATTTCCTGTGGAATGAATTTTTCTTTGAACTGGAAGAACTGGACTTGTGTAGGCGTTTGGCTTCACTATTTCCCTTTTATTGATTTAAACTATTTAAGAGAAGTAGATGTCA
Organism: Archocentrus centrarchus; assembly: GCF_007364275.1. Classification (NCBI taxonomy): domain Eukaryota; kingdom Metazoa; phylum Chordata; class Actinopteri; order Cichliformes; family Cichlidae; genus Archocentrus; species Archocentrus centrarchus. The sequence continues at coordinate 18,312,789 of NC_044352.1, forward strand.
AAGTGTTGTGTCATGAGGATACAAATACAAATACATACAAATAAAAGTTGACAATGTATGTGTCAGAGCATAGATGTAATAACATGTATAGTCACAGCTTTCTGCAATGTAACAAAGCCTAGATGCACTTCAGGGCAACAAAATGCCAAAACACTGAAACACAGTTCCAGGAATCCCTGGCCTCGGCATATTTTCTCAGGTCTATTTTTTTTTATCTGCTTGTCAGCTGAAACTTCACAACACTTCATGCAGCCAAACATTTAGTTTCATTTCTTGACAACATTTGTCCCAGAGTCATTTTTTTCCTCATTTTCTTTTATGGGTAAACCAGAGACAAAGCAGAAACATGGCTATAGTGCAACCTCAGCCCTTCCACTATTGTCACACACTGTCTTACAGTCAGTTGAACACTGATTCATTATAATAGAAAGATTGAATCATTATGGTGTTCTTGAAAGGAACCCAAAAAAATAAACAATTCTTTCGCTGACTTTCATTTCAGCAGTAATTGTATTTGGAAGCAAGGGATGAGTAGCAAATAGAAGCTGCGAAATGAAACAATGCAGCTTTGTGCACCAAGGGCTGTCATTTTTTCCCCTTTTCATTCTTTTTTATTTAACAAGCTTGTTTGCACTTTACTAGAAACACACACACTTTTTTTGTCGTTTCAAAAATAAGCTTTCCTGAAATACCAATGAAAATATGGGATTGACATTAGAAATTAATTTATTATCCAACAACACGAGTAAGGCTCGTCTGCCATTACAAAGCAATTGAGTTGAATAAGAACCCTAAAAGTGTTCGTAGGCCACAGCCTCAGGTTTGTTAGACACTTCCATATTTACAACTCTGGATGTCCCACTGGAGCGGTACTCAACAGCTGAATCATTGTATCATCTTACAATTCTTGAATTTAGAAACAACAAGCAACAGACAATGCATTCAAATTCGGTCAAAGTTCAAAAAATGTAAAATCTTGGCACACTGAATCTGTGAGATGTAGCAACAGACCAAACGAGCAAGTTTTTCTGTGATAATCTGACATTTTTCTGACACAGCAACTGTCAAACAGTTATGCTTAAATATACTGTATATTCTTATGATAAAATTTTGGTTGCTGTCAGTGATTCCAGCAGAGCTCCAGACATGTCATTCTTTTGGTAGTGACTCAAAACCGCAGCCAAAGCACCACAGTTTTGCTAGTGAAAGTCATTCTCTCTGTTTTTTCTCCCCCTTTTCCCCCCTCCCCATAATGGGCCCATCCTCAGTCAACCCACCCTCTCCCTGCACTGGACCAGTGGACGTGGGAGGCTGGTCCTCCAGGCCTTAAAGTCAGGATGAACACAATGATTAACATGTTTTCCAGAACCCTAGTTTTTATGACCTTGACATTCAACAATCTTCTCGTGACAAGTGTTTAATCTTTTGGCACGACTGTGGTAATAACTCCCCCTTCCTGGTGAGAATCTAAAAATCCCACAGCAGTGCTGAGACAGGAGGACGGCCCGAGGCAAGAATGCCTGTCTGGCCACGGATAGAGATGAAGACAGAAGGATGGAGAGGAAGGAATCAAAGACATCAAGGGATAGGGAGAGGCAACAATATTGGAGGGCGGGATGCATATGGGCAGTAAGCTATCTAGAGAATTAAACACATAAGGAACCATGTGATACAAAGAAGCAAAGTAAGGAAGGATAAGTTTATAGTGGAACAGAAACTGAGACAAAGAAGAGTTCAAGGACAGGGTCAGAGGGAGGAAATAAAGGCTGTAGGGAATTACAAAGTATTCAAAATAAAGGAAAAAGTGGAGTTTCATCACTTTGTCTCTTCTCTCAATGGCTGTAACAGAAAACTAACAATTTCAGAATTGTTGTGGGTCATGCTGCATATTTGTGTCAGGGAATGCAGCAGATTAGAACTTGGAAATCATCTATGCTGTGCAAGCAGAGTTTCACTCATGTTGATACCAAGCCTCTTGGAGAACATCGATGTATTATATAATCAAAACTGCAAATAGCGGTTAAGGCTAAAAAAATCTACATTTTTCTGATAAGATTTGCTGACTAATGTCAGGGTGAGTCATTCAGCTCATCATTCTGAGTTTGACTCATCTTCCAGTTTGACATCTGTGCTTTTAATGTTTGTGCCTTTGATAAAATCAAGCATACAAATATGTTCATACAAATAGCATACAAATAGTGCTGTGAAAAAAGTATTTTCCCCCTTCCTGATTTGTTAGCTTTTTTGTATATTTTTCACGCTTACATGTTTCTGACCATCAAACAAATTTTAATGTTAGACAAACGACCCAAGAGAAAACCACCGCTGACCAAAAAAGACCACTGAGGCTTGTCTCACATTTGTCAAAAAACATCTTAATGATCACCAAGACTTTTGGGAAAATAATCTGTGGACTGACAAGAGACAAGTTAATCTTTTTGGAAGGATTGACATCTGGTGTAATATTTATGTAGCATTTCATAGAAAGAACATCACACCAATAGAAAAAACATGGCGCAACTTTTTCAGATAGGGCCAGGTACGTTTGGATAGCTATTCTCCCTTAATCAATGAAATTATTTATCTTTGTCTAATATTACAGTTTGTTTGATAAGCTGAAACATTGGAGTGTGACAAACATGCAAAAAAGTAAGAACTCAGTAAGGGGCAAATGCTTTTTCATGACACTGTATATGACAATTTGACTGTGTCAAGTTGTCAGAGGTGGGAAGTAACCAAGTATAAATACTCTACAAACATAAGCACACACAGAGATTATTTGCTGCTGTATTTCCCAGGAGAGAAAATAATGTACTAACTTCACTCAGTGATGGAGTGGCGTAGAGGACAGAAGAGGAAAATGGGAGATTATTTTGAAAGGTAAGGACTGCTCAGTGCCACTTGATAGAATAGAAATTTAAAGCTTACATGTAATATCCTCATTGATTTTTACAGAATGTGTTGCAGAAGTTATGTTTTTTCATATTCTGAAACATCCTGCAACATGTACTGAAGTACACCAACTTTGTTATTCAAAACTTGCATGAAAATGGTAAGCAGTTTAGTACAGTGGTTAGCTTGAACCATTGTGGTGAGGTTTACAGTGATGCATTATTATGCTGAGTGGCTGTGGTGTTCATACACATACAAGGTCTTGAATAATTGGCACCATCTTACCTTAAAGACCTCATAGTGTCATATCACCCCAATAGAGCACTTTGCTCTATTGCTCTATTTGCTCTCAGACTGCTGGTTTACCTGTGTTTCCTAGGGTGTTCAAAATTAGAATAGGAGGCAGAGCCTTCAGCTATCAGGTCCCTTTTCTGTGGAACCTGCTCCCAGTTTGGATTAAGGAGACAGACACCCTCTCTATTTTTAAGATTAGGCTCAAAATTTTCCTTTTTGATAAAGCTTATAGTTGGGGCTGGATCAGGTGACTCTGAACCTGCAATAAGCCTAGACTGCTGGGAGCTTCCCATGATGCACTGAGTGTTTCTTCTTCACTCATCTCTTTTCACTCTCTATGTGTTTATACACGACTCTGCATTTAATCATTTGTTATGATTAATCTCTGGCTCGTTTCCACAGTGTCTCTTTTGTCCTGCCCCAAGACACACACACACACACACACACACACACACACACACACACACACACACACATGGCTGCCCCTCCCTGAGCCTGGTTCTGCCAGAGGTTTCTTCTTGCTAAAAGCGAGTTTTTCCTTCCCACTGTCACCAAGTGCTTGTTCATAAGGGGTTGTCTGATTGTAAGTGAGTAAAGTTTATCTATATAGCGCTTTTCACAGACATAAAAGTCACAGAGTGCTGTACTACAATTAATAACACAAGATAAAAAGAGAATCATATTGAAACAGAATAAAAATAAAACATAAATAGCAAAAAAAAAAGAAAAAAGAAAACGTAAACAGAAGGCCTGGTTAAACAGAAAAGTTTTTAACTCCACAGAATAAGCTCAATGGAGCTGGTGTGATGTCAAATAACACCCTGGGATTAATTTTATTGTGATTTATGAGACTGCTTTCACTGCTTCATTGTAAGAATAGAGAAGCTGTATAAATATTCTTTATGGACAATCAAACCTGCGGTCTTCCACAGCCATTCTACTTTTCAACAGGAGCATTGAGGGCCATGAGTTTGATTATTTAACCAGAGTTAAATAATCAAGCTCGTCTCCATAGAGAGCGATAACACTATAAGCCCTGTTTAGAAATACTTTGGATGTTTCAATAGCGTGATGAACAAGCCAGTGATAAAAGTTTCATGTGCTGCAGATCTCTAATGGTTTGATTATTTCCCCTTTCACACTGAGGAAAAAACTGGCTCCATGGTTTTCAAAGCTTAGCTTACTCTGGGCGTAGCATATATGCATTAAATTATATCCAGTGGTGGTGGTCCAGTCAAACAAACAATTATTAAACAGAAGTTCATAAAAAATAGTTTACCTGTCTGAAGTAAAAATGAAATGGCATTTGTTGTTAGGACCTGATTGATCCTGTTTCTGTATAATTTACTCTGATTAATGCATTTATCACTTGTCACTCATTTATGCCCTTGGTCACTGGCGATAACCTGTCACAGACTCTGTCTTTATCAATTTTATAAGCATCTCCATCAGTAATACATGTAACATTGTAAAGCAATTTGAATTAGGGAAAGGTTTACGTACACAAAAGGTGTTTGGTGATTTTGGAAGGCTCTGTCTGCCCCTCTGGCAACTAAAGGCAGGAGAACTACAGTGTGTTCATGGATCAGTGTTTGTGCTCAAATGCTAAAATTGCTGAAAGTTCAAACTTTATTCCTGTGTGTTGATGTGATGGCAGGCAGACTGGTTCCATATTGAAAGTGATATGTAAATATTTTTAATTCTAGTAAGGTTGCAATCTTAACGTTTAAAAGTGACCGTGAGGCACATTCATACCTGAAGCAGACACGTTCAGATTAACAGACAATAGTGCATGTCTGAAAGGGGCTTTAGTCCAGTTTATTCTCAATGCATCAAAAAAGGGAAAATAATTCCCTCTTCATATGTATTTTAGACTGAACTTTACCAAAGTCTGGATATCTTTGTTGTCTAGTTAAACAAACAAAACCAATTAGTGCAATCCACTTTGTTGTACTGTTATAGATAGCCTTACCAGAATTACACTGAATCATCTCAAGACTGTAAAAAGAATCTTGTTTTTGTCACTCGAAGTGTTTGTTTGATTGCAGTCTGACACCTCTGACTAAAAACTCGACCCAAACATTTTCTATTCTGTGTGGTCCCCACATTATTCTGTCATCACTCTCTCTCTGCTTCTGTGTCTCTCAGTCTCCCTATCTCCCTCTTCATAGCTCGCTCCTTCCCCCTCCCTCCCACACTTTACCCCTCTAGCTGATGTCTACCACCTGTCTGCATGGGACCTCCCAGATCCATCCTCTGTCTGTTAGCAGCATGCCATGTTCAGTGTGTGAGCAAAGCTTTGATGAAAGAGTAAGTGGCTACTTTCCAGTACAGCTCTATGCGTGTGTGCGTTTGGTTTGGGGGTTTTTTTGCATGTAAGTGACCTGGAACAGGAGTTTAGATAAATGAATATTTACTATGGAGCTTAATACTAGGCTTAAGAGAGAATCCAGCAGAGAAAAATTGCTGCCTGCAGCGTCATACTCCCCAAACGTCCTCAGGACTCACCATTAATCCTCAAGTTTTAACTGTAACAAAACTTGATGATAGATAAAACGGATAGTTTGAAGAAGAAAAAATTGCTTGTAAAGTCCTTGATGTATCAGTATTTTGTAGGATCCTGTCTGGCTGAAACAACTGTAAGCAGAATGACACCTTTCTAATTTCTGCCTGCCGTGTAGGAGGCTAATCTATTATGACTAGCCAGTGGCTCATCCTCATGCATCCTGTGCATTCTCAAATTGGCATAATCCAAATGAGTGCATAATAAGAGGCTTCGTTCATATCCTTGGGGCTAAGGCGTGTGTATGTGTTTGATGCGTATCCAACACAAACACGTATACATACACATGTACACGCATGCACTTTGCGCATGCACATTTACAAGCCATATTCTTCTATATAGTTTCTCGATTGTTTCCTGATAGCCAGGTTAGAAAACTTTATCTCTTTAAATCAATGAAAGTTTATAAGAAGAGATGTTTGTGTGGATTAAAAAGAAAAAAAAAACATTGTTGCAAATAAAAAAAAAAAGGATGTGAACACAAATGCAAATTTTAGGCGATTTACTGTGAGGCCTTTGCACTGGATCTAAATATTTGAAGAGACCAAGTATTTTCTTCTGTTGATGGCAACAAGAGAAAATTTCATGTCCAGACAAGCTATAGTCAAACTACCAATCAAGATAAAGGCAAAGGAAAGTGAGAGTGAGACGGTGTCATCACACTAATCCAAATGTACACACACATCTAAAAAAGAGTTGTAGTGAAACAATCCAAAACAGCAGACAAGCACTAAGTCAACAGTTTAAGACCACAACACTGTTATTATAGCTGTAAGAAAGGCCAGTGTAATTTGGTGATTTTTTTAGCTACTGTGTTTGTGTTGCGTGCACATGCATGAGAAGAGAGTAAGCCATAGCTAAAAGTCACAGAGGCATTTAATGTGGAATGAGAAGGCATGTCAGCACATTTAGGTGTAATCTTTTTTTTTTTTTAAGGTATATAATGCGCACACATTCACATGTATAGACATAAGATGAGGAAAAAAAAATGCAGCTCACACAGACATAACCCTTTGATGGAGCACCTGTCAAAATCAGTTCTTCAACAGTTGGATACAAACACCGACTTGTATCAACAGCCCTGGATTCAGTTTTCATGTCCGGAAAAGTCAGATCACAGAAGCGCATGTTGTGCCGAGCAAAAGGGCGGAAAACTGGGTCCATAGAAAGAATCCTGCACATTTGACAAGAACTCAGTCCAAATCCAGTAAGTTACAAATGTCAAACAATGTTAGCTGTGATTTCTGTTGAATACTTTTCCTTCCAAACATTGTGAGAAGATGTTTGTAAAAGAAATGTCAACAAGAATTACAGCAGAAATGATGTTACATTTCTGTTATTTTACATATATATTTTTTTCCATTCTGCTCAGTGCTTTACGGTTCAGGATTCTGACCTGCAGCGGCTTCCTTATCCTGGTTTTCCTACACAAGCACAGACGTATAACCTCAAGCTTGAACTCTGACCTTTTACCTTTCCCACTGATTCCAGATAGACCCTTCAGCTGGTTTGCTTTACACCAGATGTTCTCACCCAACTTTGTCTATTGATCCAAAAGATAACTGAATTCTTGGGTTTACATTCTGACCCATGAATTATTGAGGAAGACGGAAGCTTCCTTCTACGTGAACAAGCATAACCATTTCTCACAGAGAAAGAATAAAATTCTTTTGCTTTATCACGTTTAGTTCTTAGAGTAACTTTTAAAGTTAAAGTTAGACCTTAAAACTGCCAGCTTCCTAAATTTCAATAGTAAAATAATAAAATAAGCAAGCCATTTATATCAAGGAAGCTCATTTTCAAATCATGTCATAGTTTGCTCAATATGAGACATACTTTAGCATATGTAACACTTTATTACTCTCCAACAGCCAAGAGACCATTCAGTGTAATGTCTTAAAAGGTAAGTATGAGTTCAACAACTGATTTTCTTGGACAAAGAATTAAAAATTAATTCAACATTCTTTTTTCTTGCTTTTAATGTACAACGCTGCTAAAACTGTTTCTCTAAAGGAGGCAAGAAGAAAGAGGAGACATGGACAAGTCTAGCAAAGCAATTCAGCGGCTGATCAGTTTTGCAGATAACGCTTGTGGGCAGGTGTAAATACAGGTGTTGTAAAAACCATACCTGTCACTAATTGGCCTATCAACCACTGATCTAATTGGAAGATTATTAAGGATCGTGATTATTCTGCCTCCAGCTTTTGTGATCTGATAAGAGATTATTGCAGACATTATCATTCTGCATGAACAAACCTTTAATTATTCTGTTGCAAGCAGTAATGCACGCAGTACTCGAGTGTAATCTGGTGATATGGTTTTTTTTTTTATCGAGATAGCATGAAAACCAGATGCTTCACACACTTTGATCACATCACTGATCAAAGTGCAATTCATATTTTAACTGAAGTGACCATGTCAACCAAAAGAGTTATAATAATGAAGAATTTACAAACATGTTTATTTTATGATGTTTGCAATTCCAGAGTCACTTTAAGAGCTGGTTGTCACTGGCCTCAGGTTAAAGAATCAAAGTTAAACTGACAGTCCAGGTGTGCTGTCACAGCCTCTCCCTTCCCAGGTGTCCTATACAACCACTCAGTCTACACAGCTCACATCATTCCATCCTTTATGTGTTTCAGGGGTGGATCCTGTTCTTGTCATAATCTGAGTGAGTACAGATTAAGATACTTGGTGGCACTATGCCACTTGTCCGCATAGCAAAGCAACAAGCAAAGTCAGCGGTGGGAGATTTAAACTGACATTTTTTTAAAAACTTTTTTAGTAAATAACCCAAGTGTAACATAAAAACACTCTAACGTTTTATATGTTTCCTCATGGGTTAGCCATTTGATGCTTTACACTAATGCGTTCCTCATGACTATTTAAGTAGATTAATACTTGTTCATTTCTATCTTAGTGTAAGTTATTCTCCTACTCTCGCTCTCGCTCTCTCTCTCGCACACACACATGCACACACACACACACACACACACACACACACACACACACACACACACACACACACACACACACACACACACACACACACTAATGCACACATACACAATTGCACACACTGTTGCTAACATAGGGAAAGCTGTAACTCAGCTTCAAAGGGAAACCTGAGAGGGTCATGAATAATCACAGACATCTTTGTCTGCGGGGGAAAACAGCACTGTCCATCTGCCCTCCATACATATACCAACACTAGTTCACATGGCTTGAGTTTTTTTTTTAGCATTGGCATTGGATGCACTACTAGATTTGAAAGATTTACAGGGTAAAACCATTTCCATTCACATTGAAAACAAGGTTAGACACATTAACACTTTCTGTTATCAATTGATTTGTGAAACAACAAACAAACAAAAAAACCAGCGAATAAATAAATAAAAAAATTAAAAAGCTGGAAAACAGAGCTATGTCCCAAATAGGCCCTTCACAAATTTAGCAAGTCTCCAGGTCATTCTACATAGCTGGCAGACAGGCAGCAAGGTCAACAAGATATACTGAAATTATGTTGGCTAAATACTAGTTTTTTTGATTTGCCTTACATGAAAAGAACCAGTTGTGAAAAAATGCATTTTTAGACCATGAGACGTTTAAACACAGTCCATCTTATTTTTATCTTTAAGTTACAAAGCTGGTACACACAAAACAATTAAAAAAAAAAACCCTATTCATTTTAACTCATGCTGGACTAAATACTCCTGTGTTAACCATAAAGAAAAGGGGAAAGTATGTCATGTGAGATATATGGTCAGGCTGCTGAAGCACTTTGTCTGTGGACCAACAGAGAGGTGATGAAAACAGTCAAATCCCCTCCAGTACAAAGGAATACACCAGCACACAAAAAAAATGTTTGTTTCATTTAAAAAAAAAAATCCTTACTAATCTGAACTCAGTTTTTTTTAAATCTTTTTTTCTTATCTAACACAGAGATGCACAAATACAATACAACGCAGTAGAAGCAGATAATAGAGGCATGTTTGTGGGTGACAAAAATCACAGCTATATATATATATATATCTATACAATCTCGATACTGATACATTAATATTGATATTTGAGAATTTTACTAACCCAACGCCATCCTCTAGATTATATTAGATCAGATTAATACATGTCTAACACAGATAGCCATACCTATAAGACACTGCTGAAGCATTTTGTGATACTGTGAAGTGTTTAATGTTTGTCTCAGTGCGTAAATGTTGGCTCACAGTGACATTCCTCCCCTGTCAAACCCCAAAAGGAATTCCCTTGTAGGAGTGGCAGGCATGAGGTCTGTGTTTAGCACACACGCTTATTTGCATACACACACAGACACCACAATTTTAAATTACATGTCAGAGTTTAAAAAATGATCAGCAGTGCACCTTACAATCAACAAGCCCCACCCAGGCATAAGGATAACCTCAACATACTTCATATCAGACACTGGAGCTCATCAGAATCTGCAAGTCTTTTGAGAATTGTGTAACATGAGTGGAGAGAAAGACAGATAGAAAAAAAGAGGGGGCAAGAAAGAGACAGACAGAGAGAGAGAGAGAGAGAGAAGAAAAGGTAACCTGATGTCCCAGGAGTTTTCTGAACAGTAAACGGGTTCCCATTGAAGTCTGAAGAACCCCCCCCCCCCTTTTTTTCTAATCCTCACCTCTATTCTCTCCTTCTTTCTACACCCTGCTCTCCTCTGTTTGATCTTTGCATCTGCAAATACCTGAAAAAAGTCTGAACCTGACTCAAAACATCAGAATAACACAGAAATGCAATAATCAGCAACGTTATCTTGTTAAACTTTTAATTTTAACTTTTAATAATGCCTCCTCTATGTTGCAGTCAGCTGAAACCCCCCCCCCCCCCCTCTTCCCATAGAAAAGTGGCTGCTGCTGTGCTCAATCTCAATTTAGTGGCTCAACTTACATTTAACGACATGTATGGAAATAAACTTTAAGGCACAGTTTCTGTGATAAAATCTGTTTCTCTGTCATTGTGGATACACACCCCACATATTTACACAATGTTTAATTAAATAAAAACAACACACACACACACACACACACACACACACACGCACACACACACACACACACACACCCACACACACACACACACAAACCCAAGGTAGCACTCACCACCCTGTAATGCTCCTTCTTCTTTCTCCCCACTGATTATAAACTTCCACAGAAAGTCTGCTATATTCCACCTCACTCTCTGCAGGCCAGGGGCAGAATTGTCCCAAACTCAAAATCCCGCTCCTGCTTTTAAAGCTGTCCAGATCTTGGGTCATCTACTTCTGCCTGTGTCTCCCTCCCACACTCTTTGGGAATGGACTGTTCTAAAAGTTTAGAGTCCCAAAGCTACTCCCGCCCTCCTGGTTGGCTCTCAGCAGGTCCTAGTGCCTGCCTACCATTTCCACGTGCTTCCGTGACAAAAAAGTGGCACTCTTAATAAATGCTGTCAGTCATTTTTTTTTTTCCCTTTCTTTCATTGTTACATCCAAGTGTGTATGGCTTATATAAAACAGTGGAAATAAACTTCATTTGATTCAGCTTGTTTATGTGAGACTTGACGTCATGTGTAGGGTCAGGTTCTGTCCTGTGCAGTGACAGGGTCCTAAGAATGTTGTTCCATAACATGAGTCATTGGTAGCTAGGCATACATACTCTAAATTGCTACATGGTTATGGAAGCAAGCTCAGGTAAATAACTCATCTACCCTTTCAAGGATGTCGTAAATTGCCTTTCTCTAAAAGCTGATTTTGCAAGTATTCACATGCTTCTGCTGTTCAAATTTAGAAAATGTGTACAGGTCATTGAAATTCATAGACTAATACTAATAGAACTTTGATGGTCTATTGCAACAAGGAATTCATGTCTGCCATTTTTCAATTAGAAAGGGAAATATAGCAGCGTAAAACTAAACAACTATGATACCCCCTTCACATAGGTCCCATCAGCCACGCCCTGCATTCAGAAGGCCCTCCGGGCCCCTGTATCCCAACAGTCTCTTTCTGATGTCTCTTTTCTTGTTTATGCATATTTACTTTCCCATTTCACAGTCTCGCCTTCTCGCCCTCTATCTGGTTGTATGTATTTTTCTCTTTAACAGCTTCTCTCTGACCCGAACCATATCATTGTCAGAGCCCCTGGCAGACAGACATCCTACCCATCTCCTGACAGTCCTAGAGAGGAAAAAAAAGAGAAAAATGAGAGAACAGAAGGATTGTGTGACAGTGTTATTTCTTTTTCTTCCTCTTGGGAAAATGAAATTCCTTTAGTTTTAGAAGAAAAGCTGGTGCTATTTTAGAGTTAATGAGAAACCTCTATTGGTTGCAAGTGGGCCCTAGAAGAAATAACACAGGTGAAAATTTGAGAAGGGTCTCTCTCTGCTAAAGAATTTCAACCCCCACTGTCGAGTTCAGACCCAAGTGGGCATTTCCCCAAAGGTGGCAAAGCTCTTTTCGAGACTCTATACCTGCCTTTTTGTCATTTGTGTGTGTGTGTGTGTGTGTGTGTGTGTGTGTGTGTGTGTGTGTGTGTGTGTGTGTGTGTGTGTGTGTGTGAAGGCTTGTGTAACTGTCAAAACTGCCTGGGCCCTTGTTATCAAGACTGTCTAAAAGGGGAAACCCCAGACAGTAAACTACGGCCCTGCACCCCTTTTTGGGGTTGGTTAGGTGTGGGAAATGCTAAGGAGGGGTGAACCGTTTGGCTAATATGGTGGAGAGGAGGTCAACAACGCACTGATATTCTCACAACTCAGCCATTTTGACACTGGTTTTAGACCCAGATCTATTTAAAGTGGACCTATTATGCTATTATGCCATTTGTAAGTCAAATAATGAGGTCAGCATTTGTTTTTGCCTCATGGGTTTGCCATATTGAGGTGTTTTTTTTTTTCTACTCTTGAAATCTCTGATGTTGAAGAGAGAGGATGACAAAACAATACTGTAGCATGGGCATGTACTAGTATTTATAATATAGCACAGCTAGTCTTTATTATTCTATTAACAGTTCACTCCTTTTGTACACCTTTTAAAAGGGATATAGATGGACACCGCTTTATAAAGCTTGTCTTTGAAAGACAAAATCCACCATTATGTCCAACAATAAGCAGATAATGATTGTAGGCTTAAAAGATATTATGCTTAATAAACATATTAAAGCAGCCTAATTAGGTGGAGATGGTCAATCTGCATACAGTGATAGAAAATATGATGTTGTCAAACATCCTCTGTGTTATGAATAACCTGCCTCACCTTCTCCATAATGTTCTTGCTGATCAAAGAAGCACAATAGACAAAGACTAATACTATCACACAATGCTCTATGGAAAAAAGTTATTTCTTTTTCTTCCCATCCAAGTGTATAATTAATTCTTCTAATTTTTCTATTTTAATTTCTTAATTTTTATTCAGTTACCAAAACAAAACAAAACAAAACAAAACAAAACAAAACAAAACAAAACAAAACAAAACAAAACAAAACAAAACAAAACAAAACAAGACAAAACAAAACAAAACAAAACAAAACAAAACAAAACGAAACAAAGCAAAACGAAACAAAACATGACTAGACTTCTCTTTGATATGCTACATCAAGAAACCAGTGCAGGTAACCCACATTAAATCTACTTCAAATCCAAATACTCTCAGTATTTTCATTCAAGCACTTAATGACAGGCTGATCCTTAGCCATGCTCAATATGTAGCCTATCCCAGTAATACCTCAGGGGAGTGGTTGGGCAGGTTTCTCCACGGCTCAAAGACACCGTTCAGTTACGCACAGAGCTTGTGAAACAAACACATGCTCACAGAAGTAGGCGTACGCATCTTCATTCATGTCAGTTATTTCAAGAATGATGTCATACTTCTCAGACTTTATTAGTCATCCAGGTTACACATTTGCCAAAACAATGATTGTTGATTTAATACATTTTAATGTATTTTTACAAGCTTGCAATCATGATTTGTTTAAACACCTGATTACTGTTTAATTACTATTTGAATCTGTTCAACAGTAGAATGAAGTCGGGAATTTATTTTTATTTATTTATTTTTTACAAAGCATAACTTCTAGAAGCGAACATTTCTTAAAATGACTGTGCGCCTTACATCCCAAGGCTATAAACATGTTGTTTAGTTACATTTAAACAGCTTCTGTAAACATGGACAGTGGCAGGATATTCTTTACAGGAGTCTCAGATATGGTGCCTCATGGTAGTTTACTAGCTCAACATTAACCAAGTTCTTGGCCACAGAAACAACACAATAAACATGTAATAACTGAAATAATTACAATCCTTCAAAATCAAGGATTTGAAGTTTAACATTAACAGCTCCCTGAGCGACTGCCTACTTGAGTAGGCTAAATTATGAAATTTATTGTACTGACTGTGTGATAAATAAGGTGGTGGTACTTGTAGCATGCAACATGATTTTGCTCAGATAAGTTGTTGTGGACTTAAGAGTGTCAGACCTGAGTGAAGAGGCAAATATACTGTAGTAACAAGACATTAAAATAGTCTTCTTTTTCCTAAAAGGCATCAACATTTATAGTATTTAACTGCCTTACATAAGTACAGTACTTGTTGTGTCTGGCTATTCAGATTGCTTTTGTTTTATGTGTACATATTTTGATGTATCTGAAGATCAAAAACTTCAATTTTAGATTACTTAAAACATTGAGTATATATATATATATATATATATATATATATATATATATATATATATATATATATATATATATATATATAAAATAAATAGACATTCATGAACAACACTGCTCGATAAAGAATAACAATGCTTTCTACTGAAAAAAAAGTAGAAGAATGGTGATTTTTGTGTTGTTGTGATTTATGGTTCATCTGAAAAAAGGTTTTAATTAATGAAAATTTTGTTTCATTTGCCCTTCAATAGAAGATACAATAATTTTATTCTGGCATGATCACATAAGCTATATTTTAATATCTGTACTAATGCACAAAATAATCAGGTACACATCAAACTTGAAAGGGTATGAGCAAAATGTTCCTGCAGGATGAATGAACAAGCATCTATTATATAACTATTATGAGACCTCTCATTATCCCAGTGCATCTGATCTGAGACATCACTTTTTACACCTGCTTCTTTATACTCTAACAGTCAGACTCAGTAATGAGGACACGTGTTTACTCTAACATTTCCCAGCATTTTTTTTTTTTCAGTTTCTTGATGACCAATGAAAACCTGCACCAAAGATCAGTCACTGACGCTTTCTGTCCCAGTTATCCATATGTCAAAGAGATGAATGGCTTAATTTCACCTGCACCTTTGTTAACTGTGTGTACCCAATGTTATATGCCTGCGTGTTGAGGCAACTGAATGGATGTTCCTCAATGCATTGTTGAGTTAGAGGGCCCATCCTCCTACACCCTCATCATGGCCTTGTGCTGACGCATCCCAGAAGCCTCTTCACTCATTGACTCTTCTGTCTCCTTCCTCCCACGGTCCCGCAATGCAGAATCCCGCTATTGTCCCCCCAAGGGCAGACTGCGCAGTCCTGCAAACAGTAAGGCTTCAACCCATGCATACTATGCACCATACACACAATATACAGATGGATGTAGAATGACAGCAAAGCATACCTGAACATATAGAACAAAACAAAATGTACATCTTTTGCTGCAAAATACTATTGAGCTTTTCACAAACTGAATAGTTTTCTAGTTGTTCCCACAGTTTGCCCTTCCAAACCTAATCTCCTCTCAATGAAAACCAAGCACTTCATTAAATCCAAAGTCCCTGTGTGTGTTTATGTGGGCCTATGTCTGGTACTGTGGTTCTGCATACTGGGTAAGCAAGTGTATTAACCTTTAGCCTCTCTCACCATTGTTTTTATGACATGCCCCACTGCTACTGAAACCCATTCCCAGAGATTTTGGCAAAATGATGTCACCAACATCTTGTGTTCATTTCACATCTGGGTCTATGCCAAAGTCAAGGGATGGGAGCCATCATCCCACTGTAGCGATGGATACTGCTACTGACTTCTTGTCAGAAGGTTTTTCCACTCTAGAGTCAACATTTTTTATGCTGTTAGTTTTGTTTTCTCAGAATTTATTTAAGAAGTATTTACTGGGCAAGGAAAACAAATATATTTGATTTAATGATCTTGATTAATGTTTTAAAGTTGTAAATAAACACAAACAATCCAACTAATTTTATATATCACTGTAGTATCCAAAATAGAAAATGAAAGTCATTTTCTAAACATGCCACATTAAAATGTTGCAGACTCTAATGCATGACCAAATAGAGACTGAATTATTCAAACTCACAATCTTTATTGTTCACAAGACGCACTGTTTTTATAACATGGAATAACTTTAATGTCTCTGGCAGAGAGAGAACATGGGCACAAATGGGACTGCGGAAGGGGTGAGTCTCTGAAAACAGGCTCAGAGCCTCAGACGGTGGTTCGCTGGGAGACAGGAGACTGGTGTTAGATCTGGAAAAAGCAGATTGGAAAGTTCACAGTTCCAAGAGTAATAAGGAATGAATGTTCAGGCTTATTTGTCGAGGTTAGTAGTTTGGTCCAGTATGACATACTGGTTTACTCACAGGAGGTCACAGGAGAGACGGCAGGCAGGTGGAGATGGATCCAGAGGATGACTTCCAAAAGTATACCAGCTCAGCAGAACAGGTGACTGGATTCTTAGAAGCAGCGACTCCTCTGACCCACTGGGCGACAAACTAAAAGGAGGAACAAGGAGACAACACAGTAATACTAAACACTAGGGAAATCACTAGGAGGGGCGTGATTACTGCACTGGCAAAGCAGACAATCTGGCGAAAACTGGATGCATGAGCTGGTTCTTACATAGCAGCAGGAAGATCAGGGAGAGGAGCAACAGGTGTGTAGGCCAAGGAGGAAAAGATGACAGTTCCACAGAAAGGCGGAGCCCTGCATGCCCAACCCAACCTAGACCCGAGGAAGGAAAACAGGGAGACAGAAACACACAAACCAGTGCCTACCATGACAAACCATTATATTTCTGTAACTATGTATTCATGGTCTCCATAAACGTCTATATTGGCTGGTTGTCCCTCGCATATAGAAGGCATTGTGAACTGTAACAGCTACGGTGTGTGGGTCTCTTGTTTCACAGCTCACATCTCATAGATATGTTTATGTCTCTGCCTCAAACACATTGTTGTGGTTGTATTTCCTTCTGGCGTGTGTGCATTTCTCATGCAAGCTATCACAAACATGAACTGGTAACAAAAAAGGCAAAAATGTCGGAGTAGACTTAGAATGCATGGAACAGCATGCAGTATGTCTGTCACAGGAGATATTATCTCCCAAGTGGAAAAATGCTGAAAAAACATGGAACCAACTATGAACAGGAAATCACTTGGCTCTCATCCACCCACATATCAAAGTGTATTTTGTGGTAACTTTCCAGCAATTTTTGCTTATTCACAGTAATTCTCAATACAGCACAAAGATACTGAAGCATATTCTTTGACAGAATCCAGTTTTCCCTGATTTCTGCTTTCATAAGAAAACCATACCCCACCCTACCCCACAAGCCTGCACATACTAATTCTTAGCTTTATTTTACCAGGATGTTAAAAAAAAATCTGGGATAGACAGGATTGTCGTAGCATGTGTTTTTTTTTAAATAGCTGGAAAATCCAGAGGTCCATAAGTGCAGGGTTGTCGTGCAAACTCATAGACGTAGGGGTTTGAACCCAGGAGACCCTTGCCATGATGCAACAGTGGTAACCACTGTGCTGCCCTTTCAAACGAATTCCATATATATGAGCCACAAGACCTCAAAATCCTCCCAGCATCCAGCAGGCGTCAAAGTAGGCATGACTCACATCCTATTGTAGCACACATCAGAGCACATTCTCTGATATCTGCACGTCACACTTATTTTTCCTCATAATTACTCACTTTCACTTCATGCTTGTTGTGGTTAACACCACGAAACCTAGGGATGAGCGAGATGGAGCAGGTATATGTTTCAAACCCCTGGCATTCAAAATACAAGCAGCATGTACCATATAAACTATGGGCTAGCAACCAAAACAATCACAAGGGGATTTTCAGTGCAGCACTATACCGCTTTGCAATCAATTTCACCTAGTGACAGCAAGCAGCCTCCTTCAACAACTCTGGAACCAGTCAGCTACTCATTTTTCCCTAGCTGCCAGTGGTTAACAGGGAGTGACAGTCTGCCTCTATGCCTGTGTCACTGGGGTCTAAACTTGCTAGCATGTAGTAGGTGATAAAGAGTTTAAAGACTTTAACATTTATATTTATAATGAAGATATCTTCAAATCTATGAGCCTTAAGCGGGAATTTATCTTAACAAACAACAATGAACTATCAGCTAAATTGTTCTTTTAAACACCAGTACTGGCCCAAAATTTCACAATGGTCATCACCTAATATATTCTGAGTAGAAAATCAGAGCAGCTCAAATGACCCCCTACTAAGAACAGTGAGCATGTTTGATGATTTTCATAATCACAACACATCTTCTTATATTTTACACTCTTATCAGTGCAGGATCATTGCATTGTGCAGCCTAGCTATGTTTTCTGAAGATTTAACTCTTGCCCATATTAAGTGGTAAATGGAAAACTCCATGTGTATTGTTTCAGATGGACTTCAGATTTTTCATTTTGGTGAAGCTGCTGCTTCCTACTTTGATTTTCAGAATAAAAAAAAAGAAAACCAAAAAACAACTATGTCCTCCTGAGACCCGGCCCATTGACTTTTGTCCTCTGTAGTGGACATTACATTTTCATGCACATCTTTTCAGGTTTTCAAGAAACTAAATTAAATCCTGTTGTACTCTAAAGAGGACATCTTGGGCTTCCTGAGGATATGTCATGTGACAGGCTGGCATGTTGGGAACTTTATTTTGTTTGCAATCCAAAATGGTTGGCACTGCAGGAAGCACATTTTATGGAAAGAGGAGAACTAAGTTAAATATTGCTACTTGTTTTTTTTTTTCATGGTTATCATATAAGAGTTTGTTTGTAAAGGTTTCAGGAAGAGTATTTTCTATTTTAAAAGCAGTTAAATCATTTATGTTTTGAAATAATGGTCTTTGAATAAATGTCATTGTAATGGACATCAGGACCATCTTTATGTACTTTGATACTTAATCCTCATAGGCAACAGGACTGAGGCAGAGATAATTCTGTGCAAGACAGTACAAAAGTACAAGATTTTGCACCATCTTCTGGTGTACAGTCCATCAGCTCGACCCCTGTGAGGCCACAGGAAAGCCATCCTGGCAATGTCTGCAGTGGCAGCTGGAGGTGGACAAATCTGCAGTTACCCTGTGTGGTATGGTGGCAGCAATTCAGCCAGTTCATGTTGGTCAGTCAGCACTCAGTAGGGATGAATCATCTCTGATCTCCCAGTTTCTTAAAGGTGCCCAGAGACTTACAGTGTGGATCCTCATTTTCCCCCATGGAACCCCATAGTCCTTGATGCTCTTCAACATCCCCCCCTTTGCTCCCCTCAAGGATGCTGATTTGAAATTGCTTTCCTGCCATAACATCTGCCAGGAGCATTAGCACACTTCATGCTCTTGTCAGTTCAAGGGATTGCTGCAGGTTTATGCTGGAATGATCACGGGTTATCCTTCAGCCTAACTCTGCATTTCTGCCCAAGGCACTATCCAAGCTCCACCTGTCCCAGTTTGTCAAGCTATGGTCACTTGCCACTAGTGGCTTACACCAGGAGGTAGCTCTACACCAGGCTTCTCTGTGCCCTGGCTGGGTCTTGACAGAGTATTTCAATCGCACTCAGACTTTTAGGAAGACAGACCCTCTTATTGTCTGTTTTAACCCTGGTGTCTTCGGCAGGCCTTTGTCAAAACCAAGGCTGAATGGCCTCTACAACCATTGGGTTGTAGTGGCGATTCAGCAAGTGCATGCATTTTCAGGTAC
The DNA here is from genome assembly GCF_007364275.1 of Archocentrus centrarchus. Classification (NCBI taxonomy): domain Eukaryota; kingdom Metazoa; phylum Chordata; class Actinopteri; order Cichliformes; family Cichlidae; genus Archocentrus; species Archocentrus centrarchus. Next base: position 18,332,504 of record NC_044352.1, read on the forward strand.
TCTCTTCCCATCCAGAGTGTGGGTTCCAATCAAACTATCAGGGACTTCACACAAGCACAGCTGTTTTATGGATAAGCTGTGGGGCTTGGCCGTGCAAGCTGGAATGCCTTAAAGAAGTATCCACATGTCCTGACTAATAGGGGGTGCAAAATCCATCAAGAATAAGATATCACACATTCTGTTGCCCTATGAAGTTTTTTTTTTTTTATTTTGTATAATTGGTTAATGACCATAATTAGTTAAATTGTTCATTTCATCTGTTTGTTTTGTGTGAAGATCATCCTGTAGTTCACTACAGTGGTCATGCTGAAAACATTTAGTTAAAAATATATTTTAAAAAGTCTAAAATGTGAGATGCTTCTTTGACCCTAAGAATGCTGGAAATTAGAAAGAAAAATAAATTTGATGCCATGTATTTTTCTTGGGTCCCAGGAGGATGTATAGGTTGTATTAAAGGGTCACTTTCAGTTATGAACCCACTGATAAATACCATTCAACAGTGCACTTTTTCTCTCAGCTAAGGCTTTTAGTGTTTTTTCAGCTGAACTTGTTGTTTTATGGGCCTCAGTCTGTGGTTCTGTTGCACTGGTTGGATTGACCAAAAAGCTCCAAAAACCCAGACCTGTCAGAAAGGAGACAGGAGATAGTCTTATCAGCTAGCTAGTTTAGAGCATCAGTATCATATGTCACATGTTGCTTTCAGGAGTTGGTGAAAACCAGTCTAAAGTTAAAAGTTTAAAAATGGATTTGCATTCAACACAACAACACAAACATATCACCGACTAAATGGTAATGTTTCTCTGAATGTGGCAGGCAACTTCTTGCCATCATGTTGGGCATGTCAGCTTTATTATAGAACATCAGAAGTGTGATTTCCAATAAGCAGCCAAAAACAACAGAAAAAAAAGCTACAATTTTTCAATCATCACAACTCCAGCAACATCAACTAATCTAAAGTCTGAGGTCTTAAGTAAAGCTGCAAATGCACATGTGAAATTGGCTACAATGCTACTTTCAGGAAGCAACACAGATACAGCAGGAGTGGAAGAGAGCCAATTATTAATAAAAACCAGTGATTAAATGCAAAGTAGGGGTATAAACAGAGTAAAAAGACATGAATGAAAAGAAACTCAGTGCTAATCTTAGAAACAGAGAAGGTGTCTGTTTCCCCGAATCCAAACTGGGAGTTTGTTCCACAGAAGAGGGGGCTGAAAGCTGAAGGCTCTGGCTTCCATTCTACTCTTCCTAGGAACCACAAGTAAGCCAACAGTCTGAGAGTGATGTGCTCTCTTGGGCTAATATGGTATTATGAGGTCTTTAAGGTAAGATGGCACCTGATTATTTAAGACCTTGCATGTGAGAAGAAGAATTTTAAATTCTATTCTTAATTTAACAGGGAGCCAATAAAGAGAAGCTAATATGGGATAAATACGCTCTCTCTTTCTAGTCCCTGTCAGTACTCTAGCCACAGCATTTTGAATCAGCTGAAGGCTTTTCAGGGAGCTTTTAGGACAGCCTGATAATAATGAATTACAATGGTCCAGTCTGGAAGTAATAAATGGATGAATTCGTTTTTCAGCAAAAAAGAAGTCCTATATATTTGTTTAATATGTGCATTGAAGGACATATCCTGATCAAAAATGACTCCAAGATTTCTCAGTGTTACTGGACGCCAAGTTAATGCCATTCAGAGTAAGTATCTGGTTACACACCATGTTTCTAAGATAATTGGGGGCAGAGTACAATAACTGCAGTTTTATCTGAATTTAGAAGCTGGAAATTAAAGGTCATCTGGGCCTTTATGTCTTTAAGACACTCCTGCAGTTTAACTAATTGATGAGTGTCATTTGACTTATGGGTATCATCTGCATAACAATGAAAATGTATGCAATACTTTCTAATAATACTGCCTATGCCTATGCATATGCTTATGCATATTGTAACTAAAATTGGTCTTATCACAGAACTCTGTGGAACTCCATAATTATTCTTAGTGTGTGAAGAAGACACCCCATTTACATTAACAAATTAGAGTCTATTAGATAAATATGATTCAAACAACTGCAGCACAGTACCTTTAATACTTATGGCATGCTCTATAATAAAATGTTATGGTAAACAGTATCAAAGGCTGCTTAGAGGTCTAGCAGGACAAGCACAGAGATTAGTCCACTGTCGGAGGCCATAAGAAGATCATTTGTAACCTTCACTAATGCTGTTTCTGTACTGTGATGAATTCTGAAACCTGAATGAAACTCTTCAAATAAGCCATTCCTCTGCTGATGATCAGTTAGCTGTTTTACAACTACTCTTTCAAGAATTTTTGAGAGAAAAGTAAGGTTGGAGATAGGCCTATAATTAGCTAAGACAGCTCGGTCAAGTGATGGCTTTTTAAATAATGGTTTAATTACTGCCACCTTAAAAACCTGTGGTACATAGTCAATTAATAAAGACAGACTGATCATATTTAAGATTGAAGCATCAATTAATGGAAGGACTTTTTTGAGCAGTCTAGTAGGTGTTGTGTCTGTTTTTTAATAAATCCACCAGTATATTCTGACAGGAGTTACTTCTGTTTATTTATATTTAGCTTCGTCACATCATAGAAAATCTGCTCACACACTTGAGTGGTGTGGGTTGGTTGTATCGCTGATGTCTCCTCTCTAGGTGCCACGTCATTTGTGGTGACTTCTGACTGCTGCTGGTTCAGTATTTGTGTGTTATCCTGTGCCGTGAGATGTCGCCTGTTTCTTGTGAAGTTCTGTCCATCACTGGTCTTGATGTGATAGCTCCGTGGTGTTTCTGCTGGTCCTGTGACAGTAGCCGGTTGCCATCATTCATCTTCCCACTGAAAACGTACAGATGCTCCAAGTAGCAGTGTGGATAATGATCTTGCAGTTTTATCATACTGCTTTCTCTGGCAGCTTTGGCAATCCTCTTTTCTGTGACACACAGTCTTCTGATGAGCTACTTGAGGTTGCAACTGTTTCGCTGTTGTTGGCAGAATGGATCTCAGCCTGCGACTCATGAGGAGTTGGGCTAGTGATTTCAGTCCATCAAAGGTGTGTTCCTTTACTCTAAGAATGCAAGATAAGGATCTTTTCCATCCTTTCTGGCTTTTGTCAGGATACATTTTGCAGTCTGGACTGTTTTTTCAGCAAGGCTGTTGCTTTGGGGATAAAATGGGCTTGAAGTAATGTGCTGAAAACCCCATCTTTTTGCACACTGACTAAACTCTGGAGTTGTAGCATGGCCCATTGTTGCTGACAACTTTTTCAGGAATCCCATGCCTGACAAACACACCTTCATCTTGTGGATCACAGCAGATGTAGTGGTGTTGTGCAGTCGTTCGATTTCAAAATACCTGCTCAGGTAGTCACATATAACAATTTAGGTCTCAGAGTTCCAGGTGAACAGTTCTGTTGCCACAGTTTGCCATGGGTTGTCTGGGATCTCTTGGGAGAGCATGGGCTCTTTCTGTTTGGAGTTGCGATGTGTTTGACATATGTCACATCTCATTACAGTGTCTTTGATCTGTTGACACATACCTGACCAGAAAATTATCTCTCTTGCGCTGTGTTTGCTCTTCTCCATTCTGAAATGTCTTTTATGTATGTGCTGTAGTATCTCCTGTCGGAGCTTGTGAGGAATAAGGATCTTCTCACCCTTAAGAAGGATTCCATCAGCTTCTGTGATTTCACTGCGGTGGTTCCAGTATTTGTCTTGTTACAGTATGAGTTTCCATGTCTTCGGTTAGTGAGCTGTCCTCATCATCTGTTGATTTTCTTGAAAATGTGTTGGCAACTGGAATCTCCTTCCCTGGTTTGTGGATGAGAGTGAAGCTGTACTTTTGCAGTGCAAGCAGCATGCACTGTAAACGTGGTGCCGCAAGTGCTAGTGGCTTGCGAAGTATTGACTCTAGTGGCTTGTGGTCAGATTCAACAGTCACGTGTCATCCATAGATGTACTCATGGAATCTTTTGCATCCATATAAGACAGCATAGAGTTCTTTCTCTAGTTGAGCATAGTTTTGCTCCATATTATTGAGAAGTTTTGATGCATATGCAACAGGTTGGCCTTTTTGCATGATGGTAGCACCTAATCCATGTTTCGATGCATCATCCTGCAGTGTCACTTCTTCTTTCGGGTCAAAGTAGGCTAGTACTGGCCCTGGTTCAGCTTTTATTGTCTATTTCATTTTTTCGAATGCTTTTCCATGTGTTTCATCCCATTTGAACTCTTTATCATGTCAAAGAAGTTGTCTGAGCGGCGTGCTCACCTAGATAATTCGCCATGCCGAGGATTGTCTCCAGTTCTGCTTTATTTTCTGGCGGTGGTATGTCGTGGATCACTTTCACTTTAATAGGATCTGGCTCAAGTCCATTTGCTGTGAGCTTGTGTCCAACGTAATTGTTTTTGCTGACACAGATGGGACACTTGTCTGGGTTGAGCTTTAGACCTTTTTCTCTTGTTCGGTTGAGCGTGGCTTTGAGGTTGCGGTCGTGCTCCTCTTTTGTTTTTCCAAACACAATGATGTCATCTACGATGCCAGCCACTCCTTCCAGGCCCTTGTAAGTTTCACTGATCCTTCTTTGGAATTTATCTTGGGCAGACACGATGCCAAAAGGCAGCCTGAGGAAGCGATACCTGCCAAAGATAGTGTTGAAGGTAGTGAGCAGAGATGACTCTTCACTAAGTTTGATGGCCAAGTAACCAGATCTAGCGTCTAGTATGCTAAAATATTTTGCTCCATCCAACTTGTAGGTTATGTCATTGAGCGTTGGGAGGGGATGGTGTGGCCTCATGATAGCTTTGTTCAAAGCTCTTGGGTCCAAACATATGCAAAGCTTGTTTGCTTTTGGTTTCTCACAGATTACGAGTGCATTCACCCACTGTGTTGGCTCTGTTACTTTACATATTATGCATGTTGTTCCATGTTTTCTAGTTCCTGTTTCAGGTGATCTCTGAGAGCAAAAGACACTCTCACTGGTGCTACTCTAGGGTCAGTTCTAAAACTGCAGTCACTGCACCCTGAAAAGCACCGATACCTTTGAAAACATCAGAGTACTCTCTCAGTATGTCAGTTGACTGGTTGGTGGTTTCTGTGTTGTTTGCGTTGGAGACTGTATATGACTTTTATGAGTCCGAGGGCTTTGCAGGCTTTGTAGCCCAGGATGGGTGGGTTATTGCAGTCTATGATGTAGAATCTCTGTGTTGTTGTTTTGTCTTTGTATCTGCTAAGAAGGGTGCAATACCCTGTCACCTTAAGTAGATGCCCTCCATGTCCATACATCTAGTGCTTGTCTTTCTTCAAAGTCATTTTTGGAATGAGCTTTTTAGCCTGGTTTTGCTGTTTTTTTACCCACTGCATGCACTTCCTGGCTATCATTAGCCATAGCTTTTAGCTGGAGCTGTGCTAACTTGTGGGAGCGGGCTATGTCAATAGCTTTGTCTAGCGTTAGCTCTGGGCCTTGGCTTAGTAACTTTTCAAATACCTTTGGTGAGTTTGTGGCAAAAACGATGTGGTCCTGTACCATTCCGTCACTATTGGTGTAGCTGCAGTTTTTGACAAAGAGTTTGAGCTCAGTAACAAACTGCTCAAATGACTCACCAATACTTTGCATCTTCTGATGGAACTTGTATCTGACGAAGATTGGGTTGGCTTTGGGCATGAGGTACGCTGTAAAGCCATTGTAATATATTTTGGGTAACTTAGCTTCATCCTCCGATATAGTCCAGGTTTTGCTTATGTCTTGGCCTTTATCTCCAATCCACAGCAGGAAAAACCTGCATTTCTGTTCCTCGGTTCACCATTTGAGCAGTCCCTTAAACATTAGCTCTCTGTGCTGTTTGAAGTGGCGCCATGCATCCGGTAGGTTGGATGAATCCCAGTCCATCCGCGGAGTTGGAAAGCCTCCATCTTCTCTCTAACCGATGATAAAATATGACCCTTTCAGTATTGTATGTGGGTCCGTTACCTACTCTGACACCATATTGTGTCTTTTTGTTTGTTAATAAATCCTCCGGTGGTAAATCCATTTTTTTCGTAACTGGTGTTTCAAAATAAGAGTCCCATTAATACAGTTAGAACAAAGCATTACGTAGGAATGGGATCTAATAAACAGATTGATGGCTTGGAGGAAGTAACTATTGAAGTTAACTCTGAAAGATCAACTGGAGAGAGAGAGAGTCTAGACAAATACCAGCAATACTGAAGGCAGCCGAACATGAAGATATGTCTTTGTGATGGTTATGAATACATTTTTCTCTAATGCTTAAAATTGTATTTGTGAAGAAAATCATGAAGTCATTACTAGTTAAAGTGAAAGGAATACTTGGCTCAACAGAGCTCTGACTCTTTGTCAACCAGGCTACAGTACTGAAAAGAAACCTGGGGTTGTTCTTATTTTCTTCAATTAGTGATGAATAGTAAGATGTCCTAGCTTTACGGAGGGCTATTTTTTTTTAAAGAGCAAGAAAATCTTTTTCCAGGCTAGATGAACATCTTCTAATTTAACAAGACACCATTTCCTCTCGAGTTTACAGGTTATCTGCTTTGAGCTGCGCATTTCTGAATTATGCCACAGAGTCAGGCACTTCTGACTTGAGGCTTTCCTTTTCAAAAGAGCCACAATATCCAAAATTGTACACAGTGTGGATGTATAGTAAAACTACTGATGAGATAATCTACCTCACTGGGAGTAGAGTTTAAGTAGCTACTCTGCACTGTGTTTGCACAAGGCATTGATGAGCATAAGGAAGGAATTACATCCTTAAACTTAGTTACAGGTGCTGTCATAAAATTAAAATATCATCATAAAATATCAAAAGTTGATGTATTTCAGTAATTCCATTCAAAAAGTGAAATTTGTATATTATATTCATTCATTACACACAGACTTATATATTTCAAATGTTTATTTCTTTTAATTTTGATGATTATAACTGACAACTAATGCAAACCCCAAATTCAGTATCTCAGAAAATTTGAATATTGTGAAAAAGTTCAATATTGAAGACACCTGGTGCCACACTCTAATCAGCTAATTAACTCAAAACACCTGCAAAGGCCTTTAAATGGTCTCTCAGTCTAGTTCTGTAGGTTACACAATCATGGGGAAGACCTGACAGTTGTCCAAAAGATGACCATTGACACCTTGCACAAGGAGAGAAAGACACAAAAGGTCATTGCTAAAGAGGCTGGCTGTTCACAGAGCTCTGTGTCCAAGCACATTAATAATAATAATAATAATAATAATAATACATTTTATTTATAGGCACCTTTCAGGGCACTCAAGGTCGCCTTACAGGTAAAAAAACAATCAAAAATGAAAAATAAAAACAGCAAAAGAGAAGGCACAATTACAATTACACAATAAACAAAAATTGAAGAAAAGCAAAACAATAGTTAAGACCAAGATAAAATCCAAGAACCCACTGAGTCATAGGCCGAAAGCTTGTTTGAACAGATGGGTTTTTAGACGAGATTTAAAAAGAGATAAACTGTTTATGACCTTTAATGGTTGTGGTAGAGCATTCCAGAGATGGGGTGCTATACGACAAAAGGCTCTAGACCCCATAGTTGCTAAACGGACAGAAGGTATAGTGAGGAGCAGTGACGAAGAAGAACGAAGTGGGCGTGAGGGAGTATAGTAATGGATTAGAGCAGCAATGTAGGGGGGAGCAAGGTTATGAAGAGATTTGAAGGTGAGAAGAAGAATCTTGTATTTGATACGGTAGTCTATTGGAAGCCAATGTAGGTCCTGAAGGATGGGAGTAATGTGTTGAGTAGAGGAGGTTCGGGTAATGATACGTGCAGCAGAGTTTTGAACCATCTGGAGTTTACGGAGAAGTTTGAGTGGTAAGCCAGCGAGAAGTGAATTGCAGTAATCCAGTCGAGAAGTAAAAAGGGCGTGGACAAGAGTTGCAGTACTGGTAGATGTAAGAGAAGGATGGAGACGATTAATGTTACGTAAGTGAAAATAAGCAGACCGAGTGAGGTTTTTGACATGAGCCTCAAAAGAAAGAGTGCTATCGAGGATGACACCCAGACTCTTAACTTGGGAGGAGATGGGGACAGTGAAATTATCAATGGTGAGTGTGAAGTGATTGGATTTTGCAAGGGTGGATTTGGCACCAATCAGCAGGATTTCTGTTTTATCATTATTCAGTTTGAGAAGATTGTCAGAAAACCAAGATTTTATTTCAGAAAGACACTCAGAAAGGGAAGGCGGGGGGAGAAGAGCATTTGGTTTAGAGGAGACATAGAGCTGGGTGTCATCGGCATAACAATGAAAATGGATGCCGTGTTTCCTAAAAATATGTCCTAAGGGTAATAAGTAAATAACAAAGAGAAGAGGACCAAGGACAGAGCCCTGAGGAACACCGGAGGAGACTGGGGTGATGAATGACTTGGCAGTTTTGAGCTGTACAGTACATATTGGGTGAGACCAGAAAGGTATGAGTGAAACCAAAGAAAAGGAATACCTGTAAAACCTAGTGAAGCTAATCTGTGGAGGAGGATTGGATGGGAAATGGTGTCGAAAGCCGCACTAAGGTCGAGAAGAATGAGTATGGTTAGGAGACCAGAGTCAGCTGCCATTAAAAGGTCATTTGTGATTTTAACCAATGCAGACTCGGTGCTGTGTAGAGGATGAAAACCAGACTGAAATTCCTCGAAAAGATTATTATTAGAGAGGTAATTGTAAACCTCGTTGGCTACAATTCGTTCGAGAATTTTAGCAAGGAATGGAAGATTATTCAAATTACTGGGATCAGCCCCTTGCTTCTTTAACAATGGAGAAATAACAGCTGTTTTAAATGGCGAAGGAACTTGACCAGAAGTAAGAGAGAGATGCATGATATGTGATATAAGTGGGGACAGAGGTGATAAGTAAATTTTGACCAGGTAGGTTGGCAGGGGATCTAATTGGCAGGTGGAAGCTTTGGATTTCTGAATAATGGCAGATATTTCACTAGTGGATGGAAGCAAAAAACTAGAGAAAGTAATGGTAGGTGAATTACAAGAGACTATTTGGGATGAAGCAGGTACAGAAAGGCTCTGAGAGGCTAATTGCTTGTGGATCTGTACAATTTTAGAGTTGAAGAAGTTCATAAAATTATTGCAATATTCAGTAGTATACATATGACATGATAGCAGATGAGGAGGTTTGAGGATAGAATTTAAAGTAGAGAACAGTATTTTAGAATTTGCTTCTAGAGATTGGCAAAATACTCAGCCTTGGTTGTGGACAGAGCATTCTTATAGGCCTGAATATGGTCGGCATACATATCTTTATGAACCTTAAGTCCAGTCTTCCTAAAGAGGCACTCTAGACGGCGACCCTTAGCTTTTAGGAGCCGAAGATCTGGAGTATACCAGGGTGCAGAATGAGAAAAATATACAGTTCGAGTTTTAACAGGAGCAATATCATCCAAGATGTTCTGAAGTCCACTATTATAATGAGTAACCAGGTCATCCAGAGTAGATAAATCATCTTTACTAGGAAGACTATGAAGTCTGTCAAGCAAGGTGAGATGATCGATATTTTTTAAATTTCTAAAGGAAATAGACCGAGGTGAATTAACATTTGTTACTGGCAAGTTGATACTAAAGGATACCAGTTTATGGTCAGATATGGTGAGATCAGATAGAGTGCAGTTGAAGGGAGTTATTCCGGAACAGCAGACCAAGTCCAATATGTGACCTTTAACATGTGTAGGAGAGTCAACACATTGTTGCAAACCAAAACTGTCCAAGCAGGATATAAGGTCCCTGGTGTGTGGATCAGCAGCATTATCAATATGAACATTGAAGTCACCCAGCAAGATAAAATGTGGTGACATAGTCGATAACGAAGACAAACATGCAGAGAGTTCATTTATAAAATCTGGGTTTCTTTTAGGTGGACGATACAAAACTGCTAAAACTGTGGGCAAGGCTCCTTTTATCTGTATGGCGATACATTCAAAGGAGGCAAAATGAGGTACAGGGATAGATGTAACTTTCCATTTCTCCTGGTAAAATATCGCAAGACCGCCACCACGACCGGTGTCACGTGACCAAGACATGTAAACAAACCCAGGCGGCGTTAATAGAGAGGCGAAGGGAAGGAACAGATGTGGTAGAAAAAAGTATACAAGCAATAGGGATAACCGCACCCTGGAGAGGACTGTGAAACAAAACCCATTCAAAAATATGGGGGAGACTCACAAAGAGTGGACTGCAGCTGGAGTCAATACTTCAAGAACCACCACATGCAGACGTATGCAAGACATGGGTTTCAGCTGTCGCAGTCCTTGTGTCAAACCACTCTTGAACAAGAGACAGCGTCAGAAGCATCTCGGCTGGGCTAAAGACAAAAAGGACTGGACTGCTGCTGAGTGGTTCAAAGTTATGTTTTCTGATGAAAGTAAATTTTGCATTTCCTTTGGAAATCAAGGTCCCAGAGTCTGGAGGAAGAGAGGAGAGGCACAGAATCCGCATTGCTTGAGGTCCAGTGTAAAGTTTCCACAGTCAGTGATGGTGTGGGGTGCCATGTCATCTGCTGGTGTTGGTCCACTGTGTTTTCTGAGGTCCAAGGTCAACGTAGCCGTCTACCAGGAAGTTTTAGAGCACTTCATGCTTCCTGCTGCTGACCAACTTTATGGAGATGCAGATTTCATTTTCCAAAAGGACTTAGCACCTGCACACAGTGCCAAAGCTACCAGTACCTGCTTTAAGGACCATGGTATCCCTGTTCTTAATTGGCCAGCAAACTCACCCGACCTTAACCCCATAGATTTTCTAATGTGAAGAGGAAGATGTGATACACCAGACCCAATTCAGAAGAGCTGAAGGCCACTATCAGAGCAACCTGGGCTCTCATAACACCTGAGCAGCGCCACAGACTGATCAACTTCATGCCACGCCGTATTACTGCAGTAATACGGCAAAAGGAGCCTCAATAATCATGCTCATACTTTTCAGTTGGCCAACATTTTTAAAAATCCTCTTTTTTTGCATTGGTCTTAAGTAATATTCTAATTTTCCGAGATACTGAATTTGGGGTTTTCATTAGTTGTCAGTTATAATCATCAAAATTAAAAGAAACAAATATTTGAAATATATCGGTGTGTAATGAATGAATATATTATACACGTTTCACTTTTTGAATGGAATTACTGAAATCAACTTTTCATGATATTCTAATTTTATGACCAGCACCTGTACAGCACTTTCAGAAAGACTTCTACTGTAATAAAATGCATTCCCCACAGCTGTGTAATCCATTAAAGTAAATGCAAATGTTATTAAGTAATGATCAGACAGGAGGGGGCTTTTAGGGAATACCGTCAAGTCTTTCGTTTCTATGCCACATGTCAGGACAAGATCCAGAATATGATCGGAGTGGTGGGTGGGCTCCTTTACATTTTGAGAGAAGCCGACTGAATCTAAGAATAGATTAAATGCAGTGTTGAGTCATTTGTAGCATCTACATGGATGTTAAAATCACCCACTATAAATATTTTATCTGAACTCAGCAATAAATCAGATAAAAAGTCTGAGAAATCAGACAGAAACTCTGAGTAAGGACCAGGTGGACAATAGATAATAACAAATAAAACAGGTTTTTGAATTTTCCAATTAGGGTGGACAAGGCTAAGCGTCAAAGTTTCAAAAGAATTAAAACACTGTCTGGATCTTTAATTAATAAGCTGGTGTGGAAGATTGCTGCTAATCCTCCTCCTCGACCTGTGCTTCGAGCATCCTGAAAGTTAGTGTGACTTGGGGGTGTTGATTCATTTAAACTTGGTCATCCTGCTGTAACCAGGTTTCTGTAATGCAGAAAAAAAATCAATATATTGATCAATTATCAAATCATTTACTAGCAGGCACTTAGAAGAGAGAGCCCTAATGTTTAATAATCCCCATTTAACTGTTTTACTCTTTGGTGCAGTTGATGATGCTATATTATCTTTTCTTTTTTAATTTTTATGCTTATAAATCTTTTGCAAATATTTGGTTTGTTTTTTGGTGGTCCGGGAGCAGGCACCATCTCTATAGGGATGGGGTTTTGGGGGGATGCCAGGAGGAAAGAAGCTGCTGAGAGGCATGTGAGACTGTGACTCTGCTTCCTGGTTTCAACCCTGGGTAGTCATGTTTTAGGGTGGTTAATAAATTTGGCCAGATTTCTAGAAATGAGAGCTGCTCCATCCAAAGTGGGATGGATGCCGTCTTTCCTAACAGGACCAGGTTTTCCCCAGAAACTTTCCAAATTATCAATAAAGCCCACATCATTTTTTGGACACCGCTCAGACAGACAGCAATTCAAGGAGAACATATGGTTAAACATGTCGTTCCTGGTCTGATTGGGGAGAGGTCCAGAGAAAACTACAGAGTCCAACAGTGCTGTTAACTCGTGGTTTCTAAGGCTGGTAACTCTGATGAATCTATCCTGAGCAAAAGAAATAACTCTTGGTCCTTTCCTCGAGTGGTCCTGATGAGAGCCTGTTTCATTACTTTGAAGTAATTAAACTTGAGGCGACTGTTGTGATTTGGCACTATATAAATAAAATTGAATTGAACTGAATTATAACGGTTGATGGTCTTTGCAACTGCACTTGAGGATACTTTCAAAGTTCTCGAAATTTCTCGGATTGACTGACGTTCATTTCTTAAAGTAATGATGGACTGTCGTTATTTAGTTGAGTACTTCTTGCCATAATATGGATTAGAACATTACTCAAATAGGGCTTTTCAATGTGTACTGTACCAACTCTACCTTTTCACAACACAACTGATGGTCTCAAATACATTAAAAGGACAAGGAATTCAAGAAATTAACTCTTGACAAGGCACAGCTGTTAAACTGAAAGCATTCCAGGTGACTACTGCATAAAGGTGACTGAGAAAATGCCAAGATGTACAAAGCTGTCATCTAAGCAAGAGGTGCCTACTTTCTTTTTTTTTTTTAATTATTTTTTTGGCCTTTGTAAGAACCTGAGTGGGATTACTATGCATAGCTGGAAAGCACAGGAGTGAGAGAGAGAAAGAAGGAAACAGTGGTGTACATAGATTATACTTCAGGAAAAGCTTGATTAACTACCCCCACAAAAATTTAGACATGACCCCCATGCCTCTAAGTAACATTCAATACAGTCCAAGTCTGAAGACATGGGATATGACACACCCTCTACAAACTCAGTGGACTCACATCTGAGGCTTTCTAACTGTAAAGGTGCTGTTTCCCCATGTGCATAGAGAACAATATTGCCAGTTTTCTAACAGATGTCCCAGACGTCAGAACTACAACAGCTTTACCATTTATGTTTCCATATTGATAAGAAACTTAGCTTTAATGTAAGTCCTACACAAAATGTGAGTAGATCCAGGAAGGACAATTAGCGTCATGTAGAAACATTTTGTTTATATTCTTATCCCAAAAGTGATGAATACCATCTCTTCATGAGAAGTTGCACATATGAGAGAGTTCATCATTACCACAATCAGCATCCTTAAAATCACCATGGAAGCCTATGTGTTCTGCTCTGTTTGTGGACAAGGTCACTCACAAAAGTTTTATCAGGGACTAAAATGAAGACTTTCACACTAAATAGATTGTGGTTCTCCTTTGTCAGTGGAGTTTAACTCAGTAGTGGTATTTAAGCACTGAAAACAATTAGATATTTATTAATAGCACAGACTGAAACAACATATCTTAATAGAGGCATTGCCTTGTGATAGTCATAGACAAAGTGAGAATGATCTTCAAGAAATTATAAAGTCAAGATATCACATATATTTAAAGTGACATGCAATAAGGGCTTTTGGTAATCACAAAGGTATTAGGTGATAGATATATATTATGATGTAAGAATTTCAACAACCCCCCCACCCCCAATTTTTTTGTGTCAGAGACACATGCCACAGTCAGTATGAACACTGCTGATTACCTGTTACATAAAATAGCCCCAACAAATACAAAGATTTCTCTTGATGACATACAGAAAAGGGCTTTCCTAAAGGATAATCTGCTTTATAAAATTGTGAAACTAGCCACTGACCATAAACTCACAAAAGTGTTATTGAGGTCATAGATCAAGAAAGTAGAAGGGTTGTTTTTTCCATAGACTTATAGACAGTCTGACGTCTATTGAGGTTTTGCAGACATGTGACCACTAACCACGTGACATTAACTTGTTGGCCATTTTGGACTTGTGACAATATAGAATCACATGAATAAGAGCCTAGTCACACAGGCTTGGAGACTGGTGAGTGGCCATCTGGCAACAACCATGAGGGAAAAATGAGTATTCCCCCGACTGGTTGCGAGCAGTTGTTGGAGCTTGATTGCAGTCTCTGGGAAAATAATTACTAAAGCCCCAGTCACGCAGGATTAGACTGATCATTGACCCCCATTTTTCCCTAGCAATTTTTCCCTATTGCTAGGGAAACATGCATATTTCCCAACTGCAAAAACCTCCTTGTGATTGTTGTGGTTGCCTGCAGTTTGCATGGCAGTGATGGACTTGTCTATAAACACTACAAACACAAAATGGAAATGGGGACCATTTGCCTTCAAACCAGAAGTTGTGCCTTTTGAAACATGTTGACTGTGAACCCTCTCCATTTCCAGTGTGCTTCACACTTTACTTCTGTTCAAATAATAGTCAGCAAGTGTGTGCAGACAAACTTGAAAAACTACTGGCAACCATGGAAATCAACTAGCAACCAAAGCAATCGCTGGTAGGTTTTTGATGCAGCATCTTCTTTGCAACCAATTTCACCTACTGAGGATGCGCAGCCTCCAGGAATACATAGTTTGTCACAAGTTTCCTATAAACATGTGTCACATCCAGTATGGCAGACAAATCTCGAGCAATGTAACATCATGTAAGACGTGGCATGAGAAACCTCAATATGCAACCAATAAAGTTGCCCCCTGCTGGTCACTAAAAGCAGTGCAGGTTTAACATACATTTAGTATGATGACGTGTGCATGTAAAGGTGAGCAATGATGAGCCTTTGAAGGAGTAACATTCCACATGAATTAAATAAGAAGACCCAGAATGACTTCAGCACTCGCACACACAATAAAAAAATGTTTGTTCATTCTAAAGGTTTATGAGCTTCTAGGGTCATTCTTTTGTCCTGAGCTGTTCTTCATTAGGCAAAAGAGATCATGTTGGAATGAGTCAGCACAGGGAACAGAAAACTAAATACCAGCATATCGCACAACATTTAGTGGAAAGGATGATTGTGGCAAATACACAAGATACACAAATATTTATTTAGAGGGACACACCAGATCTAATGTACCCACGTTTGTTTGAGTCTTTAAGAGCATTTTTGTCATTTGTTTTGACCGAGGCAAAGTGTTTACTGGAAAGGCCCTGGATGTAGTGAATTGCTGACATAAACAGCAGCATCCGTATTATTAAGAATTCCCTATAAATTCGTCCACATAGTCCTGCTGCTTTAGAAACATATACATCAAATATCTCTTAAATGTTTCCAAGTAATCAGCAGAATAAAGTTTGCTTATGCTGCCTAAGGGTCATTACCTGGGAAATCAGTGAGTAAACCCCTCAGAAGCAGCTGATTGAGTTGCACAAAAACTTTTGAATATCAACCGAAGCCCTCGAAGTACATAGGGGTGGGTTGACATTTTGCCCGTTTGAGGTCAGGTTAATTTTTTGAGCATATTTGAGTTTTTAGATGCTGTGTCCAAATTCAGGGGCTGCCTCCTTTGAAGGCCGCATTTGTAGGCCGATTACTTCACAGTGAGAAAGTGAAGGCTGTTCAAATTTGAAAACTCGTCCAGATGTGGCCGACGAACGTGTACTTCTTTTCCCCAGATTTGAAGGATGGGTCCGGTGTATCATTCGTGTCCTACCATATCCCATGATTAATTGTGCAGCAAAACTCAAACACAGCAATGACAGAGAAGAGTGGCCAAAAAGTTGAAATATTACTGTTTTTGTGAACAAAATAAACCATCCATCCATCCATTCTCTTCCGCTTATCCAGGGCCGGGTCGCGGGGGCAGGAGCCTAAGCAGAGAAGCCCAGGCTTCCCTCTCCCCAGCCACCTCCTCCAGCTCATCTGGAGGGACCCCAAGGCGTTCCCAGGCCAGCCGAGAGATATAATCTCTCCAGCATGTCCTGGGTCTACCACGGGGCCTCCTCCCGGTGGGACATGCCCGGAACACCTTACCCAAGAGGCGGCCAGGAGGCATCCTAATCAGATGCCCGAGCCACCTGAACTGGCTCCTTTTGATGTGGAGGAGCAGCAGCTCTACTCTGAGCCCCTCCTGGATGGCCGCACTCCTCACCTTATCTCTAAGGGAGAGGCCAGCCACCCTTCGAAGGAAACTCATTTCTGCTGCTTGTATTCGCGAACTTATTCTTTCAGTCACTACCTAAAGTTCGTGACCATAGGTGAGGGTAGGAACGTAGATCGACCGGTAAATCGAGAGCTTCGCTTTTACACTAAGCTCCCTCTTCACCACGACAGACTGGTGCAGCGTCCGCATCACTGCAGAAGCAGCCCCGATCCGTCTGTTGATCTCCCGCTCCATTCTCCCATCACTCGTGAACAAGACCCTGAGATACTTGAACTCCTCCACTTGGGGCAAGAACTCGTTCCTGAGCCTGAGAGGGCACTCCACCCTTTTCCGGCTGAGGACCATGGCCTCAGACTTAGAAGTGCTTATTCTCATGCCGGCCGCTTCACACTCGGCTGCGAACCATTCCACTGCGAGCTGGAGGCCACCCCCTGATGAAGCCAACAGGACCGCATCATCTGCAAAGAGCAGAGATGAGACTCTGAGGCCACCGAGGAAGAAGCCTTCCGCCACCTAGCTACGCCTAGAAATTCTGTCCATAAAAATTATGAACAGAATTGATGACAAAGGGCAGCCCCGATGGAGTCCAACACCCACAGGAAACTATTCCGACTTATTACCGGCTATATGGACCAAGCTCTCACTGCGGTTGTACAGAGATTGAATGGCCCGCAACAACAGGCCAGACACCCCATACTCCCGCAGGACCTTCCAAAGGATACCCCGAGGGACACGGTCGAATGCCTTCTCCAAGTCCACAAAGCACATGTAGACTGGTTGGGCAAACTCCCACACACACTCGAATATCCTTGAGAGGATAAAGAGCTGGTCCAGCGTTCCACGACCAGGACAAAAACCGCATTGTTCCTCCTGAATCCGAGGTTCGACTAACGGACGGACCCTCCCTTCCAGCACCCTGGCATAGACCTTTCCGGGGAGGCTGAGGAGTGTGATCCCCCAAAAGTTGGAGCACACCCTCCGGTCTCCCTTCTTAAAGATGGGGACCACCACCCCGGTCTGCCAATCCAATGGCACTGCCCCAGATCTCCACACGATGTTGCAGAGGCGTGTCAACCAACTGCAACATCCTACAACATCAGCCCTACAACATCCAGAGCCTTCAGGAACTCAGGGCGAATCTTGTCCACCCCAGGGGCCCTGCCACCAAGGAGTTGTTTAACTACCTCAATGACCTCACCCCCAGTGATGTTCAAGTCATCTCCCTCGTCCCCAGACTCTGCTTCCACTACAGAAGGCGTGTCAGTGGGACAAAATAAACAAAATAAACTTTTAAGATATTTTCAATCAATCAAGAATGTAGATGTGTAAACCTCAAATATCTGCTCGATTTATCACGATATTGCTTAATTGCAGAAGTTCTCAGATGTTTTCAGAGATGTCCGTTCCCGCTGCTCTAACAGTCAGCTCGCTGTGCCAGCTGTCAGCTGGCCAGGCAGTCGAGGTTCACTATACCCAGAGAGAACGCCTGACTCTCTGCACATCGTTTCCAAACCCCCGCTGGCTTTTGCCACTGAGTGGAAGCAAAACACAGATATAATTCATTGTTCATGTTTGATTTATTTCACTGTTTCATTTGTTTCTGAACAAATCTGTTTGGCTGAGATTAAAGTTAAGTTTCATAACTGGATAGTTTAACTTTAATGTCTTACTAGAGAGCTGTCAATTTATTTGAAAATGAATAATTCACTCATCTTAATTTCTTGATGTTGAAAAGTGTTATAGTTGTTTTAACAGCTTATTTTTAAATTAAAACTGGCATTAAATAAACCACAAAAAAGAGTAAAAGTTCAAGCTCTATTTTAACACATTCTTTTCCACAGCAATGCTTCGCACTGTCATGGTTGCTAGGTGACAGGTGCTACGCTGATGTAAGGGCGGTGACACGGATATGAAGGCTCAACTGTTCCAGTTTCACAGCCGCTCACTTCCAGCCTTTGCGGTCTTCTTGGGCTTCAAAGGACCCGGTCTATGTAGGCCTGGTCCTTCGATGCATTTGGACACATCTGGAGTTTATTAAATAGAGGAGATAGCCAGATGAAATTTTCAGGGCGAAAAAGACATTTGACTCCTAGGGGGTCAGGTAGAAACTGTATGTATGAATGACACATAAACTTTCTACTCTCATCCAGAAAAAAAAAATCCCTTTCTTGCTCTTCTGAAGGAGGACCAGTGTATGTCTTTTTCGCATGTAGCAACATTTAGCTTTTTAAATATTTTGTGGGTTTCCACAATCATACCTGATGTACCTGAATGAGCAACAGGTACATCAGAGGAAAAAACTTCAAACAGGCAGTTAATTAGAACTCCTGCACTGCAAGAAGAATTCACTTACTGCAGCACTATTTATTAAATGACAACAGATATACCTGATGGACTAAAATTTTGCAATTTAATATTTGATCTTCCTGTAGTAAGCAAGACAATCTGCTGGGGAATTTAAACTTTCAACATGAAATTTTTGTGTTATTACCATAAAAATTGGAACTTGTATATTAATTACATATTCTTTCTAGTTCCATTTTGTCCAGCACTTTAGGACAGAGTGCTGTGAATCATACCTTCTTTCAGACCAAAGCAGTCTTCCTTTGAGGGACACAGCTTTGACAACTTTATTATGTACTTGCAAGAACATGGTTGAACTTTGCTTGGCACACATGTGGATTCACAAGTTCTTCATAGATTCAACTCTTTTAAAATTCCCATTCATGAGAAACAAAAAACAAAAAAGTCGATTGAATAATTTGTCACCACCAACAACCCTCTCTTTGTCCCAGATAGTGTTCAGCACTGTTTTCTTATTACCTATTTAATAGTATCCATCACTATATATATATATAGTCTTCATGCAGTAGAACTGTTCAAGTGCTCATTAACATAAATATCTAATCAGCCAATGACATGGCATCAACTCAATGCATTTAGACATGTCGACATGGTCAAGGCAACCTGCTAAGTTCAAACTGAGCATCAGAATGGAAAAGAAATATAATTTGAATGTGGCACAGTTGTTGGAGCCAGACATGCTGGTCTGAGTATTTCAAAAATTGCTGATCTATTGGGATTTTCCCACACAACCATCTCTAGGGTTTACAGAAAATGGTCCAAAAAAGAGAAAATATCCAGTGAGCAGAAGTTATCTCTCAAAA
Source organism: Archocentrus centrarchus (assembly GCF_007364275.1). Lineage (NCBI taxonomy): Eukaryota > Metazoa > Chordata > Actinopteri > Cichliformes > Cichlidae > Archocentrus > Archocentrus centrarchus. Next base: position 18,351,999 of record NC_044352.1, read on the forward strand.
ATGCTTTGTTGATGCCAGAGGTCAAAGGAGAATGGCCAAACTGCTTCAAGCTGATATGAAGGCAGCAGTAACTCAAATAACCACTCATTACAGCCAAGGTATGCAAAGAAGCAGGTCTAAATGTCAAACCTTAAAGCAGAAGACCACATCAGGTGCTACCACTATCAGAGTAAGAACATCAAACTGTCACTATGGGCTCACCACAATTGGACAACAGAAGACTGGTAAAATGTGTCTCAATTTGTGCTGCAGCATTCAGATTACAGGAATTTGTTGTAAACAACATGAAAGCATGGATCAATCCTGTGTTTCTATCAATGGTTCAGGCTGCTGGTGGTGGTGTAAAGGTGTGGGGGATATATTCTTGGCACTTAGTGCCGACTGAGCATTGCTTAAACACCACAGCCTACCTGAGCATTGTTGCTGACCATGTACATCCCTTTGTGACCAGGGTGCACTCATCTTCTGATTGCAGCTTCCAGCAGGATAATGCACCATCATCTCAAACTGCTTTTTTGAACATTACAATGAATTCACTATACTCAAATGGCCTCCACAGTCACCAGATCCCAATCCAATAAAGTACCTTTGGGATGTGTTGGAATGAAGATTTGCATGGCCCTCTGAAGAATATTTCCAGTACCTTGGTTAATCTATGCCAGAAAAAAATTAAGGCGGTTCAGAAGTCCACAAATACTATAATGGGACACACAACTTTGTGGAGGTTCACGTTACAGTTTTTTACAATCTCTAACATCCTTTTGTCCAATCTGTTGTCGAATTTACAAATGCTTAGACACAGCATGTCAAAAATGAAAACCTGATGTTCAAAACTTTAAATATCATATAAATATAGTATAAAACACATAATTCTGCAAAAAAAAAAAAAAATACAGCAGGTGAAAAACTATTAAAACTCATGCACATTTTTGAATATACAGATCATTTAAATAAAATACAGTAATAGATCAACCACAGCTGATTCCAGTTGGAGACACAGTCAGGGGCTGTCAGTGACACGTAAAAAGGGGGCTTGTTTGGAATGGTTTAATCAATGTCGGCACAGCAGCAGCGGGAGTGAGAGAGGAAAGAAAAATCATGTCTGGACGAGGAAGAGGAATATGTGGGCAAGGGAGAGGGAGAGGAGTAAGAATGTGTGGTGGTGTCCAACAAAGGGTAAGAACTACTGTCACTGATGAAATTAAAGCCACCATCATAGACCATGTGATAAACCATGGTCTGTCACTGAGAGAGGCTGGTGAAAGAGTGCAGCCTAACCTCAGGTGGTCTACTGTTGCTTCCATTATCCGGACTTTTCAACTAACAGGTAAACAATACAGTTTACAAGTATGTTCCTAGTGGTGCTATATCATGTGGTAATTGTAAGCCACCAGTCCAACTGCTAATACATATGTTGTATTTTTGTTCATTTAAAGAAAGCAATGTCTTCCTCCTGAGTGAAGACCAGGAACATGCCATTGTAGACATGGTCATTGCTGACAATGCTGGAATAAAACTGAGAGAAATTCAGTCCAAAATAATAGAAAATAACCAGCTATTTCACAATGTGGAAAGCATTAGCCTGACAACCATTACCTGGACTCTGACTAAATACAGAGTTTGAATGAAACAGTGGGACACAGTTCCTTTCAAATGGAACAGTAAGAGGGATAAGAAACTCCATTATGTCCAGGTATGGTATCTATCCTATATACCTGTTATATCTTGTAATATAGTGAATTTTACACTATGCCACCCTGCATGAAAACATGAGTTACAGTACATACAGTAGGACAGACAGAAAGTGTTCATGTACTGTGTTTGAGTTTTAGAAAGTCATGGAGTTGGAAACTGATCAGACCCCATATGAACTCGTTTATGTGGACGAGGCAGGATTTAACCTGGCAAAACACGCCGGCGGAGAGGAGCAAATATCACAGTGTGCTACAATGTGAAATGCTGGTTTGGTCCTTCACAAATATCAGATGTGATGTGGATGAAAACATGTGGCCAAATGCTGAAAACTGTTCAGATTAACAAGATTGTTCAATTTTGTATTTTGTTTTTCCCGTGTGTGTGTGTATTTTTATACATATGGGACCAAGGCTAATTAGCTTTTAGTTAGGCAACAATTGTATGTCCCTACTGACATATAACCTTTACTGCAAGATTGTCACAGACTCCTTTTTTGTCTACTCTTACAGTAGGTAAACATCACTCACTGTGTACACAGTATGTTGCCAAAATGGAAAAATATGAGTAGAAAGTACAAATGTAGTAGATTTCAGGGAAAAAAATAAACTGATATAAGAAAACAATAGATGTTATACTGTCTATTTTTTACTGGGAGAGAGTAGATTATTAATACTGTTTTTGTAAGGCCACCAGCTGTTATTTTTTTTGACAGTGGACATGCTGTGATTGACTGTATGTTCCTCTTGAACAGTGAATCTACGCTAGTGTTTTGAAAGGATGATTAGTTACTGAACCAGGTTTGCTGTGTTTTAATGGTGTTAGTGTTTGTAGAGTAAACTTTGTATTGTGTCATGCAGAGCTTGGATTTAGTTAAGAAAATGTGCAGGAAATTAACTATTGGGCTATTTGTATGAGGTAGAGGTGTTACCGTGTTTAGAGTATGGAAAAAATAGCTTAAGTACTGGTAGACGCATTTTATCAGCTGTAAAAAAAAATGTAAACAGGGTGCCAAGTTTAACAGAAAACCATATGGATATGCGGTTACTTTAATGCATTAGGTTTATATGCAAATACTGAATATCTGCAAGCTGATTTAAAATGAAATGGGATGAATAGGAAGGTGAGAAAATGCATCCACATTTTATATGGGCACTTACATGATTTGGAAAAGCAGTGTCACTAATATATTACAGGCACCCAGGATCAGCTGGCTGATGGTGGACAAGTACTCCTATTGTCCTCTAAACCTGTCAGCTCCTCTGTGTGTGGTAGCTTGTTGTTGATGTCTGACAGACAGCAGGGCTGGTACTGGCTTGCAGGGCTTAGTTATAGTTATAAACAACATCCCAGAACACAGGGCCCATCCGCTGCCACACAATAGCCACTATCTGCTACTTTAAGCCAGCATCTGTTAAAACAGTTAGGGTGGACAGAAAGAGAGGAAGTGGAACAGGAAAAGAAAGAGAAAGGAGTGAGTACACTGTTAAAAAAGAAAAAAAATCTGTAACAGAATTTTCCTTGTATCTTTAAATACATGAAGTATCAACAAAATTACAAAAAATAGAATTTACATTTCTAATGTAAAATAACAAGAAAAACCTGTAGCTGTGAATGTATATGTTTTTACAGAATCTGTTTTCTTAAAAAAAGACATAAAGAAGTAAAAATACACAATTTCACAAATATGCCATGTTTATTGAAGAGATAAAACAGTTGATTGATTATTCTAAATATTGACTAGGTGTGGATGTGAGCATGAATAGTTTTTCTGTCTTTCTATGGTAGAGCTGTGATGGGCTGGTGACCTGTCCAGGCTATACCCCCACCTCTTGGCCAGTGAACTGGGATAAACTCTGGTCCCACCACGACCCCGATTAACCAAGTTGTCAAGAAAATGGATGGTGCAAACTAATTGCTGGGAATGCAACACAGTGAAATTTTGACAGGACAAGAAGCATGGGCAATCTGACAATCATATATGCTACATAAACCAGGTTTTCCAAACCTGATTAGAAGGGTAAATTTTTAGAAAATAATAATAATATCAATAATAATAGTAATATCAATAATAATAATCAATAATAGTTTAATAAAACATTGTTTGAAAACATCCTTCCTAGTTTAACTCTGATATGCAGTTTCTCTGTGTAATGATGCACAAACCTTGGCATATTCTCTGCAAACTCTCTTTTTGGCTTGTTTACAAAATGTCTGATCATCTGGCCACTTGCCTATTTTGGCCTGCTGGACCTCATTGTTGCAACATCCCAGCATGTTTCCAGATTTCATCAGTTACCGCAGTCAGTGGTAGAAATAACGGCCAAAGACTTAAATAAGAGCTAAGAAGTAATAACTGGAAATCAAACTTTATACACCAGCTGTGTTCAAGTGTGATGTTTTTAGGGCATACAATTTCTAAATGCTAACCTTTGAAGAAAATGTTGAAATGTTATCCCTTGAGCCATCACTCCTCTGTAAATCCAACCTGCTGCTCAGCTCTTTAAAATTATGTTTGCGCTTCCAGCCAAAGGTTATACAGCATCCAAAGGTATTTTTTCTGTCATTAGACTGGGCCAAAAAGCAACTGAGTCTTTTGAGAAGAAATAGGTGTCTAATTGTCTTGTGAAATACCTCCTTATGTAATAAAGCAAAATGATAACATTTTTTTTTTTCCTGTTCCTTTCCTTCCAGTCCCCTATGAAAAAACTTTTTTCTTTTTTTTCTTTTTGAGTTTCATTGTTCTTGGCACCTCATTTGACATGAGGATAGGTCTGAACAGATGTTCCCTTTAAGCGCACATCTGTCTAGTTTTCATCTGAGCTTTTTAATGTACCTCTCTTGGGCACGGTCAAGCACTCGCAATGTTTCTGTGCACTAGATGCTATTGAGGGCGGGGTAGCAGAGAAAGCAATGGTAAAACAAAGAGTGAAAGAAGAAATGGAAAATTATGAGTGAGTTGTCCCTCTGCAATTATCCCAGCTTTGTGGGTTGGGATCATGTCTGATTTAAATGTATTTTAGATATAACTGTCATCTCAGCAGAAGCTCAGTTGGATTGATTGGTGGAATATTTCACACACTGTGTGTAATTCTGCAGACAATACTGATTAACTCCCAAGTCTTTCCCATTACGGTATTCCAGGAGAAGACGGTTCTCACCCCATCAAATCCCATGTACAGCAAAGGCAACATCAGCGGAATGGAATGAAGCAACTAATTGATCTTAAATGACTGGAAATGATGAGGAATGCAGAGTCACTCTGATCTGCAGCTGCCATTTTAGGTATGAATTCCCAAAATTGCGTAGTTGTGTTTTTCGGAAGCCTGCTACAGCTTGTCTGCTATTAAAAAAAAATAGAAAGTAAATAATAATAATAATAAAATCTTATAAAAATGTATTTTTATTTTGTGTACGTATGTGTGAGTACTGGAGAGTGTAGGTGTGAGAGAGAGCATGTGTGTAGTGCTGTTCTTGGGTGGTTAGAGCTTGGCAAACACAGCCTGCCTCTGTGCCAGACACTTCTCTAATCAACGCAGGTCACTGGAGCTAGATGGCTGCCTTCTAAGCCTCCTTAACTGGTAAAAGATGTGACGGCTTCACCCTCAATTCAGCACAGAGCTCCAACATTTCACTCAAAGTTGGGGACTGTTTCATAATCATTTCATTATGGACCCTAAAGAGATTTCAATATCCTGTGTCTATACGATGAAGGTAGAGCTGCTTACTGTGTTACGCAAAATGTATCAGTAAGCATTTCCAGCCTGTGTTTATGGCCAAGTTTAACTTTCACTGTAATTGGTGCTGTGTTTTTCCATTCGTTTTTTGCCATAGAAAACATGCTTGACTCTCTGTGATATAAGGTTTTGTATTTGCACTCTCACTTTATCCCTCAGAGTTCATAGACCAGGATGGAAAACTTGGCATTTTTTTTTCTGCACTGGCTTCCTTTTCACGAAGTGTTCTTGTCAAATTATGAGGAGCTGCATTTGGAATCTACTTTTAATGGAAGACACAGCATGGGCACGCACAGACACACATTTAAATCTACACATGTCATGTTCTTGGCTCCCAGCGGTCTGCTGAACCTAGATATCCTTGTGTTAAGTGTTGTCTAGTGGTGATGGGGGGCTCGGAGCCATAAAGATGTTTCTTCCATTCCATTCATGAACCTGTGTCTAACTCACTCCCAACCCACTGGGACCACAAAAGACCAATTTTCAATTATCCTTTGACCGTGACATACCAAACCTTACTTCTTGCTGTCACCAATCCTCCACCTTGCCAGATGTAAATAATTGCCTGACTGGCTTTTGATAAAAAAAAAAAAAAAAAAAAAAGCAAAAAAAAATGAGATGAACATAGAAAGATGTTTTGGGTAATGTTTATCCAACAACCTTAACTTCAAATGCAAAATTGTCAGATAATTCCAAAATCTAATCAGATCACAATCTCAGTAAAAATAATGATGAAACACAATACATTTCTCCTCTAGAGTAAATAGTCCACAATCAATTGTAAGTGGTATTATTGCAAAGTAGAAGTGTTTAGAAAACACAGTAACTCACCCATGAAGGAAGACTACATAAAGTTAGAGTGGAATTCAGAACCCTAACATCAACACAAAAGCTGTGTGCTGGGAGCTTCATGGCATGGGCTTCCATGAGGGGAATGTGTAGGTGTTTTCATGTTTTTATAACACGTGGTCTTATAAATTTGTTAAGCACTATATATATATATATATATATATATATATATATATATATATATATATATATATATATATATATATATATATATATATATATATATATATATATATATATATATATATATATTCTGGGTGATACATAAGCACCTGGCAGCACAAATGAATCAGCTGCTAAAGGCTAAAACACACCAGGAATGGTTGACCAAAGGCCAGTCATTCCTGATCCCCAAGGATCCCCAGAAGGGACCAATCCCATCCAACTACCAACCAATAACCTGTCTCAGAACAACATGGAAACTCCTGTCAGGCATCATAGCAGCTAAGATGAGCAGGCACATGGCTCAATACATGAGATGGGCCCAGAAAAGAATTGGCAGAGGAGCAAAACACCAGCTACTAGTAGACACAGCAGTCCTTTGAGACTGTAAGACCACACTGACCAACCTGTGCATGGCCTGGAGTGATTACAAGAAAGCCTATGACTCAATGCCTCATACATGGATCCTAGAATGCCTGGAATTGTACAAGACCAACAGGACCCCAAGACCCTTCATCAGGAATTTAATGGGGTTGTGGAGAACAACACTAAAGGTCAACTTCAAGTCAATTGCACAAGTCACAAGGTTTACCAAGGAGATGCTCTGTCCCCACTGCTGTTCTGAACCCCCTCAGCCAGATCACTAACAAAACTGGCTACGGATACCGACTACGGAATGGAACAAACATCAGCCACCTCTTCTGCATGTATGCCAGGAGTAAATGAGACATCAATTTACTGATCCACACCACAGTACAGCAATGACATTGGAATGTCATTCGGACTGGAGAAGTGTAATTGCATGGTCAACCATGAAGAAGCTACTAGGAAAACTGCAACTGCCAAGTACCTGCAGAGAGTAAGACAAGTCCTGAGGGGTCAGTGGAATGGGAAAAGCACGATCTAGGCAAGTTAGAAGCCACTGATCATCAAGACAAGAAAGCTCTTTACTATGCATTTAGGGTTTCAACCCAAATCCAGCACCCTGAGACTGTACGCTAAGTGGAAGGAAGGAGGCTGATGACTAATGAGTGTCAGCACCACTATCCTGGATGAAACAACACAACAGGTGCAGGCTGTGCAGAGATGCCCCTGAGACTAGGGATGGCACGATACCACTTTTTTATGTCCGATACCGATACCGATATTTTACATTTGGATATCGGCCGATACCGATATAAATCCGATATTTAAAATTGATCAAGGGATTTAAAAACATAAAAAAAAAAGAAGTCAACAGTCTCTCACAAAATCAAAGTCTTTTAGTTGTCCCACTTACAAGACTAAGGACCAGGGCGGGCAGAGCTTTTTAGGCAGTGGCACCAAAGCTCTGGAACTGTTTACCACTCCAACTCCATTTAGCTGACTCTGTGGCATCATTTAAAAAATAGTTGAAAACTTTTCTGTTCAACCAGGCTTTCTGGTTTCTGACTTTATTTTTATTCTTTTTCTTTTAATATGGTAATGTTATTATGTTTTTAACATAGTGTTTTCTGGGGGTGGAGGGGGTGATATTGTGTTTTAATTATTGTACAGCGCTTTTCTGTCTGTGAAAAACGCTATATAAACAAACTTTACTTACAACAATAACTATCACCTGAATCCTGTTGCTTCTGTGTGAGAAGGTGATGCTTATGGCATGTTGCAAATTTCATTAGGGCTGCAACTATCGATTATTTTAGCAATGGTGTATTCTATTTATATTGATTACCCAAGTAACTGGATAAGAAATACTTTTTTTCATATTAACAGTTCATCTGCATATTTTAACTTCCGTACTGCAGTTTTTCCCTGTGTGAAACAAACATGGTGGATGGAGCAGCTACAAAGTTCTCTTTTCTTCACTTACTGATCAGGTGGTTGATGAAGGATCTCCAGCTGTTTCCCAGTAAAGGTTTAATGGAGGTTACAGGGACGAAAAGGCTTTTTTTGGACACTAGAAAAACATTTCCTTCTGCTCAATCTGAGCGTGCCGGCTCCGCCTCTTTCCGCTTGTGCAGACAGACTGCACGTAAATCAGCTGACTGCTGCTGTTGCGTCATCAGTGTTCACGTGAAAAACTGGGGGCTGCGTGAGCGCAATCTTGTAATGCTTTATATTTACAAGCATTCTCCTAAATACGTTTCTACTGCAAGTCTATATTTAGTCACAAATCAGGGATTAAATTATTAAAAATATTTTGACGGGGAAGGGGTTCTTCCGGTACCGGACGGTCACTAGTGCTAATAGCTGCGCTCGCTAGCAGTATGTCCGGGAGCTTAAGTAGAGAAAAAAATAACAGTTGATTCTCAGCACAGCGAGCACAACACACAAGGAGGCGGAAAAACATGTCAGCGATGATCGTTCAGTGTCAAAGTGAATTCGTCGCAGCGACGGAGGATCTGAGGCGGTTGTTTTCTAACTCCTGATCCCCCACTCCATTCCAGTAGGTGGTGGTAATGCAGCTCTAAGCTGGTTTGGTCAACCGCAAACCCACAAGAAGAAGACGACTGAGCCCTGTAATGCAGCTAATGTGAGCAAAACGTTATTTAATGTATCGGATTACATTGTTTTATTTTTTTCCGATATCCGATCCAGTAATTTAGGCCAGTATCGGACCGATACCGATACTGAATATCGGATCGGCGCATCCCTACCTGAGATAAGCCAGTACATAACAGCAGGGTGCAAGATGCTAGCTGGCAGGCCATACATGGAACACCATAACCAAGTGACAGTCATAGTATACAGGAATATCTATGCTGAGTATGGCCTGGAAGTCCTCAAGTCAAAATGGGATACACCCACAAGGGTGGTTGAGAATGACCAAGCTAAGATCCTGTGGGACTTCCAGATACAGAACGACAAACTGGTGATGGCTAATCAACTGTACATAGTGGTGGTGAACAAGCAGAAGAAGAAAGCTGTAGCGATAGATGTAGCAATAGCAAGCGACAGCAACATCAGGAAGACGGAACACCAGAAGCTTGAGAAATAGCAAGGGTTGAGAGAAGAGCTAGAGAGGATGTGGAAGGTGAAGGAAACAGTGGTTCCTATGGTAACTGTAACACATGGGACAGGGACCCCCAAAGTGGGCAAGTGGCTCCAGCAGATGCGAGGAACAACACCCGAGATCTCTGTATAGAAGAGTGCAGTTCTAGGAACAGCTAAGATACCGCACAGGACCCTCAAGCTCCCAGGCGTCTGGTAGATGAGCATAACTTGAAGGACAAAAAAAGATCACCTGGCAGTCCAGTTTTGGCACACATTTTGCCCATCTGTGTCATGGTCCTGGGCCGTTTGCCCAGCGTTTTGTGTTTTGTTCTTTTAGGTTCTGTTTTCATTTGAGACTCTTTTATTGTTTCAGTTTTCATATGGCTTTGATTCTTAGTTGATTATAGCTTATAGGTCCTGTTATTAGTTATGGTTATTTATATTGAATCCCTTTTCCCTGTGTTGTCTTCCCTGCGTCTTTGTACTCCAGTGTCTGTCCTGTCCCTCTGCGTCTAAGTTCTTTGCCTCATGTGTTTTTGTATTTAGTTGTATTCCCAGTGTTGTGACTAGTCTGTGTCTCTGTCCTGTGCCTGCTTGTTTCCTGTTTTACTTTGTTAGTCTTAGGCTTGTCTGTCTTGTATTTAATTTACTTCCTGTCTTGTTGAATTATTCCCAGCTGTGTCTCCACCTGTTCCTGATCCTCTCATTACCTTGTGTCTGTATTTAAAGCCTTAGTCTGTATCAGTTCTTTCTTGCGTTGTTGTCTGTGTTTCCCACAAGCTATGTGCATTCCTTTCTGAGTTTTCCCTTGTTGGTATTCCAGGCTTTTGTGTTATGGACTTAGTTCTTGCCTGGACTTTGGGATTTGTATTTGGCATTTGCGAGTAACTTCAGTAATAGAACTGCACTTCAAGTTAAGTTTCTGCCACTTCGTCCTGCATTTGGGGCCAACCCTGCCTGCCACAGCTTGATGATCTGTTATGTTCTGTTGTGTTCATGAATATGGATGTAGGTGTGCTGCTAAACTGTTTCTCATGCAGCCGATGAAAACCATACTCCAATTTATGCCATGCAGATTCTGGTCAGGATTTTCTTTCATGCCACACTATCACTGAACTTTTTTTTTTTTTTTTATTTAATATTTTGTCATGGATGACAAAAATATGTTTCCTGGAATGAGATGTTCTGGACAAAAGGCGAAGCCCTCACCATTCTATTATAGTGTTTGTCCATTCAATGGTGTATGCTACGTGAACAACAAAAATCTAGGTTTCAGATTTGGGATTGAAGGGCTTAAGACTGACGTATTTATATTTTGTTGTTAAGTGATGACAGTGCACAGTGGTCAAAAGAATCACAATCATTTTTTTTATTATATTCAAGAAAGGGTTGAATGTTTAGCTCTTTACAAAGTCAACAAAAATCTACAAAACCAACACAAAGTTCTAAAGAGATGTGCATATTTGTTATTGTTGGAAATAAATATAATAAAAAGTATAACACAAATCATTGGGCAACAACTGTGTATTATAAACAAATTCATCTGCAAACAGAATGGGACAGTCAATTTTGAACACACACATAAAAGCAGATTACATAAAAACAAACACAACCCACAATTTCACAGAAAAGCTATAGGCTATATTTTAATGAAGCAATTTAGCAACTCCAAAAGAAAGAAAATAGTGAATGAACTTCAGCCCATATCCAGCTGGCAGTTTCTGAATGTCCTGTTTGCATTATCTCCTTTTTACCAGTGTCAGATGTTCCTGCTGCTATAGTGAAGGCCTGCAGCGTGTCGGCCACTTGTTGAAGGGCTACAGCAAAAACCCTCTGCCTTCACACATTTATTTCTTTGTTTGTTATGAGATGCTTATTGTAGCAACAACTTTCATTTGTGTGTTGCCATCAGGGCCATCTCTGGTTTACATCTTGACTGAAAAAAGGAGTTAGAAGAGAAAGGAAAATAAATATAGACAGAGAAAGAGCAAGAGTGAGATAGAAGACAGAAACAGAAAAACACTTCAGGAAAGAATGACATGGCACAGAGACAAGGCAGCCATTAAAACCAGCTGACTGATTTCTCGACATCAGAGATGACGATGAGTCTCTGTCTTTCACAGGGGAATGTAAATGCAAGATGAAACACAGGGACTGACTGCATCTTATTTTAAGCCAAAGACTTTGAGCTACTTCTGAAACAGTACCTAGTGCTGAAAAGAAGTGGGCAAACCAAAACAAAGGTCTAGCTCTAAACTTTCAAACTGTTTAAAAAGCACGATTACAGTTAAGTCTCTGTACACACCAACATAAGATCTGAGACAAGAAAGTTGCAATACTGCAGGAGAGCGGTTAGAGACAGACATTGTCTAAAGCATTCCAGTCTCCTCAGAATAGAATATGAATTTCCATGGCACTTGTTTAACCTCACAAGCACAGTATCACATTGCTGCAAAAAGAAAACATGTTATTTGGGTCCTTGTTTGTTTTTCTTTGTCTTTGACTTGCCCCAGCTTTTACCTGGGGATTGACGCAATGCGACATGAACAAATGCTGAGCTTCAGTAATGGGCCAGAGTTGGCAGGAAATTGCTTGCCTGTTTTGATCAAACCCATGGTTGCCATTTTCTGCTCCTCCATTGGCTCCTGTCAGTGTTAATCTGTTGGTACACTCTCAAAACAGTTGGTTAAAAAAAAAAAAATCCTAAAGAACCTGAATTGTTTCTATCTCTGTGTGTTTTTGTGAACATCTGTGGATGATTACTTGGACTTAACAATATGTCACGTCAGCAGATAGCACAGGCTTTGGCATTAGCATTACTTCCTGTGCTACAGTTCTGATGTAATCAGTCAGATGTTTAAAAAGTAGGCATCATACGGCATGGGACCCAGTTAACCTTTTCTCATGGCCCAATATCTCTCACAGGAAGGATTTAGTTCTTTGACATGTGCGGCCTATCAGACTGTGAGCCATTAAATTTCCTTTGTAACACATCAGAGCTATGTAATTGGAACAATGCCTCTGAAAATGCTTAAATGTGTGGTTTTAGAGCATTTGCAGAAATTCTCTGTATTGAAGTCTGCATGACACAGTAACCACATTCGTCATGGCTGAGGGCCTGGCAATTTTCAGAGGTAGATCTGATAGACAGATGAATGAATTTTGAAGGTGCTCAGGCTTGGTAAGTATAGTTACATCACACTTTGACAAATCCAACTCAGTCGTCGATCCTGCTTCGCCAATCTCCCCATGAGGCTTTTCCGCCACACTAAAGACACTATGATTTTAACCCCTCGCCCTGACTGATTGTGACCAGGTGGTCTCAATTGCTAGTCTGCAGGAGGGATTCTGCATGTGTGTGAGCTTGCACACATATGGAGATGACTCACAGAGAATAAAAAGAATAAAACACAGAAAACCACAAACTTTCACTACATACGCCCACTGACAGATGCAGACATGATTTGGGCAGCTTGCAGGAGAGACATATGAATGTGTGTGCATGTTTGGGAAGAATAGAGAAAAAGTGAAAAGAGGCCCTACAGTGAAGTATTCACAGGTGTCCATGGCCATTAACATGTGTTTATAGCTTTGTCTCGCACTCACACAAGAATGGAGGCCTAGTCTTGAGTCTGTGGTGGTGTAGACAGCCATGGAAAATCACTGCTGCAATGTTCTCAGACGCTATCCATTAAACACAGCCTAATATATGCTGTCATACATCTTGAGTGGGTAACAATACTGCAATCAGGACTGTTACCATATAACCAGACAGATGAAATTAAATGATATATCAGCACCAACACAGTTTCCTGTGCCAAGGTTTTGTTAACTTCTACGGAGAAGCAACAGAAAACAATATAAAACTGGAAACACACAACAAGGTGCGGGACATACATGGGCTAGAAGCCTCTGCAGTGGGTAATTAAATACCAAGAATGTTACTGTTACCTATTTATAGCATCAGTAATGTTGAGGTGAGCCCAAAGTACAGTTTACTAAAAGATAATACCCACCCGAGAGTCAGCCTGTTCACCTTCCTGCCATCTGGCAAACGATATCCACTGCTGTACCACCAGACTTTGGAGCAGCAGAGTGCGAGACTAATTGGTTACAATGTAGCAGTTGTCATGGCCACCTATGTCAGAATACCAGGCAAACCTTGTAAAATAACATAAACAGAATTAGTCCATCAAGTGGAATTCAAGTTTCAAGTGAACTAACGCACCATTAATACACAACCTCACCTGACTCCTTTTGATTACAGTCCATCTCTACAGACTGTTTCTTTGGAACTGAGTTGTTAAAAATACTGCCTGAACTAAAGTTTACTTCCTGTCAAACAGTACTGCTGTTAGGAAATAAACATGGAGCAGTGCTCACATGTGAAAAGTAAAGAGGGACTCTTAGAGAGGCTGTGCTGAATGGATTCCCAGTAGCAATTTCATAATTTGACTGCAAAAATTACAGGGTTGCTCAGAAATTGGACTGTGAAAGTTAAAGCTAAAGCTACTAAAACAAAGGAAGTGGATATTTGAGAGTGGGATTTTTGTTCAAAAAGTCAACCAAAAAAAAAAAGGAAAGGAAAGATAAAGTAAAACACAACAACATTTAGCTAAAAGAGCAGAACTGAACATCACAGATATTTCACAAACTCAGGGACTGACATCCATTTGAGCTAATTTTGAAACTGACAGTGAGATAAATAATGATCAGAGCTAATGTAACCCAGATATTCATCTCTAAGTAGCCTTTTGGCTAGAGATCACTGCTTTTGCACAAATGTCTTCTTCTCTCCTCTCAAATTGGCTCATTGGAGGTCTACTGCTGTGATTATAGTAGTTAACATGCTGGTGAAGAATATGCTTGTAAAGCCCATTCATGGGCAGGCCACATCTTGAATTAATTTCATTTATATCTTTGCAAGGAGCTAGAATCAGTTTTAAAAGCTTTTAGGTAATCAAAAAATATTTCGGTATTTACTCAGTCATCATTGTCAAGACATATTATAATTTTAAAAATGCAGGTATAAACATTATTTTAACCCAACTATTTGCTTAATGAAAAAAATGTCCTCTGAGAAGAACCACATGTCATGGCTACACTGTGTGCAGCTGAGCAAGACAGACTCTAATAGGTGGTAATTGTCATGTTCCCCCTTTATTTTTAATGTTTTCAGGGTTATTACAAGAGAGCTATTCAAGCCTGCAGTTTCAGGTTGCATCTGAGTGTCTTCATGTTCAGACGAGTGTGACCAGGGCAGTGACATCTGCTGATCTGCTGAATAAAATATCATACACACACACACACACACACACACACACCACACACACACACACACACACACACACACACACACACACACACACACACACACACACAAAGCAATGCAAGATGCAGTCTGCCAAAGTGCATCAATCACATTTGTAATAGACTGTTGATTAGTATTCCCTGATGCTCCTTTAAACATGGGGTACATGCTCTAATGACAGGCACACACACACACACACACACACACACACACTCAACCACACCCACACAACCACTTTGACACATGCTAAATAAAACATTGGACCTTAGTAAACCAATCCTGCCCACATATGCTGAGCACAGCATGGGCCGCACACTTCATTGTACTGCTGTATGACATTCTGTGGGATTGAGTTTCAATTTGGAAACCATAACACAGGTCAGAGCTGAGGGGTGGTGTGGTTAGTGTGTGTGTGTGTGTGTGTGTGTGTGTGTGTGTGTGTGTGTGTGTGTGTGTGTGTGTGTGTGTGTTTTCTGGGGGTGGTTACAGTTTTCCCAGCTAATCTAAATCACATGGATTTTTGTCATTGCACATTTTTTCTACCACCGACTTTATTATTTACCAGGATAGGTCAGTTGACTCAAGAGCACAATAACATGAAGAAAATCTTGACTTTTGATATGCCAGGTGATGTGCTTAAGTTGCACAAGAGCTTGGAGAGCAGACTCAACACACCCCATCCCATCTGGAGGAATGTGGCAGGAGATGAGGGGAGACGGTGAGGACTCGTGAGGCAAAACTGAACATAAACATTGTCCATAATGACAAATTATGCAGTTAGTTTTTGAAAAGCTGCCCCACCTTGCCCTTTGTTCAGCATGGAACATTGGATTTAATTGGACGAATAAACTGTTTACAAGGCTCAAATATGCAGCACCATAAAACCCCAAAGAGAGACAGATCTGTTTGTCCTTACTGATGATCATACTTTTAGAAACGCTCATTTAGTGCAAAGGGGTTGAACACCACTTTAATAAACGTGCAGGTTGCCACGCTCTTATTATAATGCTTTCAGGCTTGACTGATAGTAATGCAGTATACTACAATGGTAATGACATAGAGGAGAATCTCATAAAGTTACGACATTTGCCTACTTAGCTGCAGTAATGTCATTCTCAAGCTGTGCAGGCCCGTAATAATAAGAAGAGAGATTTATCTAAACCAGCAACTGAATAAAACTTCACGAGTTTGTGGGAACTTCATATAGAAATTCTGCAGAGAAGACTTGCCACTAAAACCGCAATTCCTGAGCACAGGGTGAATGACTGTGATGTTAATGTAATTAGTCAAAATGGAAATGTTGTAATTGCTCAGTGGGAGTTCAGGTTAATTGATGCAACATTATATTTCCGCAATGTGAAATTTCTCACTACGTAATTACAGATAATTACCCAACCTTTCAGTAAGACATGCAATAAATCTGTACTGTGTGTGTGTGTGTGTGTGTGTGTGTGTGTGTGTGTGTGTGTGTGTGTGTGTGTGTGTGTGTGTGTGTATTGGGATGACTGCACGTTTGCAAGCATGTAAAAGAGCATGCATGCACAATACAAATGAGAGAAATAAGTAGCAAGGGTTCCCATAATGAGCTGCTGTGTGTTTCATGAATTCACCTCATAAAAAAAAAGAAAAGACCACCACAGATCCAGTGCTACCCAATGTGAGTAAGCTATTCCAATAACCTTTAAACTGTCATGTGGGTTAGTAACAGCATTTTTGGAAAAAAAAAAATACAAATAGCTGATACAATTATTTCTGTACCATATATAAATATTGATAAAACTGGAAACATCAGCTGCATCAGCCCCACCACACACACACACACACACACACACACACACACACACACACACACACACACACACACACACACACACACACACACACACACACACACGCACACTATTTTCAGCATCTGACATATTTAACAGCACTTTTCTAACTTTTTCAACAGCTGTGTTCAAATTACAAACATTCCTCCAGACACAGGCGTATGTTTGGCATCTCTGACTCTGTGACATAGTGGTGCAACGTGCCCCAGAGACACCTCCAGGTCTGACACTTCACATTTTGCACACACATGCACTCACACCAGCACAAATGTGCACGCAGAACCTTGCATCAAAGGTCTCAACTTGATTTTGCTTGACATTTATTGACACACGGGGGATTTAAGAATCAAAAGGAGTCATTGCATTTCAAATCAAATCCAGAAAACACAGACAGAAAAATAACCCAACTATGTTGTGCATACTTGCAAGCATAAATCTAAGTTGTTTAATGATTTCTTTGGAAGTTTTTGGATTTCTTTAGGACTTGCTTCAGTCTTTAAAAGACCATTTGGGTTCTAATTCATAGCACATTAAACTACAGTCTTCAGTGTTGCACTGTGATCTGGTGACCAGGTTTCTCCATTGTTTTATAAGGAAGGCAAAGACAAGTTTATGCCTTGTTTATGTTTTAGGGGTAGGAAGGCAATACAGATGTATTTAATAGTGTTCAGATAAATAATTTGTCCTTGTTCAATGGAAACATTTTGGTTTGAATTTGCGTCCTTTCATTTTTAAGGCTATCATGGTGTTTCCCATTCTATGATTGAAATCTTTTGATGCCAGCATCTAAACAATGTAAGAAACTTCTCTGATGTGTATCGTAGAGCAAAACATACTGTATATGCTGTATGATTGCATGCAATGTTTGTTTGTGTCTGAACAAACAAGTAATCATCTGTTTACATGTTTTACAGATGATGTGAACACTTCCTGCCTTTGCTCAACAATCAGAGCCAAGGTTGTCTTTTCAGATTCATAAACTTAAAGTTCAAAACAGCCGCATCCACTGGCAGGAAATCCACCTGCTTGGAAGGTGATTGGGCCTTTGTTTAAACTGTAAAAAAATTCCAGCTATGGCTCCAGAACATATTAAAACCCTTGAGTCCATCTTTATAGCACGCCCAACCTGACCTTGCACTAACTCAGGAATTTCATTAAAAACATTTTATACACACAGTGAGAAATAGCTAAGAAGGAGTTCTTTATAAGATAAAAAGAAAGAAAGAGAAAGATGTGTGACTGCTCTCTCAGTCATGAATGTGTGTTTATAACTGAGAGAGCAAAATGTTGCACTGAAAAAAAAAATGTATGTTTACTTCTGATGGCCTTTAAATCAGGCTTAATGACCAGGACATTAAGTGTGTGTAGAACAAATCCCTACATGGGATTTGTGTATGCACAAAAGGCTGTGTGCACACAATCTGTTAAGAAATAATAAATTGTACATATTTTACATTCTGCTTGTTCATGCACAGAGAAAAGCTATTAAAATTTAAAGATACAACTGTGGCATTTTACATGTAAGTCTTATTTTACAGTAAAGTGCCAAAACAAACAATAAACAAAACAATAAAATAAAATGAAATAAAATAAAATAAAACACCAACAGCAAAAACAGTACAGTACAAGTGGTATACTAAAAAAAGCTTTGCTATAAAAAGTTAATCAACGTGTAACTGCTGTTCATGGAGATGCTATTAAGGCTTACATTTTTCATAATTAGGGGTAAACCTGCTTTAGTAGAAGTTGGTGCTGGCACAGGCCTATCACTACTAGTCTTCTGTAAGATTATTCAGGTTACCAAATTGAACCTATTGGCTGTGTTTGTGGTACTGGTGCCTTTTGGAGCATTTTTACTAGAATTGTCTGACAGGTAATACTATATCATCTGATTATTTGATAATATATTTACAGTTTTCTAATTGGGACTCACTTGCCTTCCACAAACTGTCCAGTGGTTGTTTATAATCTTCAAACATTTTCAGTACAAGTAGCAATTGATGAAGATTTGACATATGAGACAATCCCTGACTCCACCCCAGTCCACCTACCTGTCCATCTTTACTTGTCTGTTGAAACAGAATCCTTGGTAAAGAGAGGCAGACAGAGGGGGAAAGGCAGAAAGAGGGGACCAGGCCAATACCAATCTTTTGCAAACACTGAACTCACTGCCCACTATCCTTCCCCACACCCATCCCCTCCTACCCCACCAACCTCACCCAGGGTGGGGATCAAGTGTCCCCCTTTGAAATCTGGGATGAGATCAAACAGGGCGCAGGGGTTTGATAGGGCAGCCCCACTGCCACCACCAGGACCCTTAATGGAGGAGTAGCATGACTAGGGCCTGGGCCAAATGATGTGTGTGTGTGTGTGTGTGTGTGTGTGTGTGTGTGTGTGTGTGTGTGTGTGTGTGTGTGTGTGTGTGTGTGTGTGTGTGTGTGTGAGAGAGAGACAGAGATCGTTCACAGGATCTTAGAAATGTGTTCCATAAAGCAAAAATACAAAATAGCATTAATCAATTTAAGAAATCACCCAAACCAATAAATTCTGAGAGGTATTTTGTAAAAAATAAATAAATAAAAATGCATTTCTTCAGATCAAATTTAGTTTGTATACTGATAAAAATATCCTGCCCTATCTACATAAAAAATTAAGGCAACTATTTGCATAATTTATTTATGTTGATCAAGCAAGACTGTTCTGTGTTTAAAGTACTTACTTATTTCTTTACATGAAATATAAAATCCAAGTAAAGTGAACTTAATTTTGTCAAGTAGATTAAGCAAAACTAAACTTTGTATAAATCACTCAACTTTTTCAATATTGTAAATTAAATTAGCAAGTAAAAGCAACTTCTTTCATTATGTAGATCAAACAAAAAACCTTTGTATAAATTACTTAATTTTGTTAAATGTATTTAATGATTTTTCTTAAGTAGAATTAACTTGATTTTTGCATGTACATGTAAAGCAAAACCATTTGGTAAATGGACTGGTTCTTAAATTGCGCTTTTCGACTCTGTCTGAGCACTCATACAACACGTTTACATTTACCAATTCACACAAGCACTTCCATGACATTCACACTCCAATGCTTGCGTCGGAGAGCAACTTGGGGTTCAGTATCTTGCCCAAGGATACTTTGGCATGCAGCCCAGAATCGAACCACTGACCGGTTCCGATCAGTAGGTGACCTGCTCTACCTCCTGAGCTACAGCTAATTTCATTTGTATTCATATATATTTTTTTAGATATCTAAAATTATTTCTGAAAGTGAAATTTATTGAATTTATAACAGATTGAGCACAAATACAGATTCTATTCACTATTTTACTATTCCTAACAAAATGAGAGTTTTTAAAGTAGCATTTCATATTGAACATGCATTCAATCTTATCTGAATTGCATGCCTGATAATGACAAAAACTTCATAAGCAAAGGAGTGATATTGGGAAAAAAAAGCATTTCTCATGTCAAAAATTATCACTTTTTTGAGCCACTTGTTTTATTTTGAATATGCAAATATCATGTGAACAACATACCAAAAAAACAGAAATTTTGTCTCCCCTAGAAGTGCCAGACAATTGACAAAGATGTGTAGTATGAAAGCAAAAAGAGGGGTAACAAACAAAAGGAGGAAAGGCTTACAAGCCATCAGGATCTTTTTTCCGTATCAGATTAGAAACACATACTACAGCAAATCAAAACAGCACGTATAAAAAAAAAGATGCTTTTTCCCCAAACTTTCTCCTATCAAAGGAGAATGAATCATATCTTCTAGAAACATTTGACAAGTAAAACAGGCAACAGAGTAAAGAACTGTTGACTCGTGTTCAGTTCTGCTCCCTGGCTTCAACAGGAGTTCCATGAATCAAGTAGTTAGCTCAAGCTGTTATACAAAATACAAGCTAAATAAAAGCACTGAGATTAAAGCGGCTTTCACGGATAGAATGGAGAAAACATAATATTTAATAATTCTATTAAACACTGTACATGGAGCAATGATTGTTTAAAAAAAAGAAAAAACTATATGTGTGTGTGTGTGTGTGTGAAGTACATACACAATTTAAGTCAAATTTGCATTGGCAGAGAAAATGTATTTACGAAAGAAATATCAATTGTGTAGCATGCCCCCCGAACAAGGATGAGACTTTACTGATGGTTTGTGGCGTTTTTATTGAGCTACGACCTTTCACCATAGCCGTGTCAAACAACAACCAACCAACGTAAGAGCTTTTGCCTCTTCGGAGGGGCTGCAAGTGAGAAGATGACTGAGATAAACCGTGTCTCTGTGTCCGTTGCATTGAAGCGTAAACAAGCTACAGTCACATTCAGCTCACTGCGCTAAACAGGAAGTGCACTTCAAAATAAAAGCTTATACACGGAAGCCTGCAAATTTACAACATTTTCAAGTGGAAAAACTACAATCACTTTGCTGCAATAAAACATGCTTGTGGTTACTTACACTCCCACCAAAATTATGAATGTTTGTTGGTTTACATCCGAACAACAACGAATAATTTTCAACAAGAGATAACCATTTCTACTTATTAACTTATGAACACTCTAATATCAAGATTAGCTTTTGTACTGGACGCTCTACAATAGAAAGCTTATTAGAACGTTGCCCTTTGTTATTCAGTCTCTTGTCTCCAAAGAAGATTTTTACTCTTCTCACGAGTTCATCCTTGCCACTAAAGGTCTCTAAGACTCTGGCAAGTCTCCATTCACCTCTGGGTGACAGTTCATCAATGTCCAACACAACATCACCTACTTTCAGGTTTCTTTTTGGTGAGTGCCAGCGCTGCCTGGCGATAATGTTGTGTAGATACTCGCGCCTCCACCTGCACCAGAACTGCTCTGCCAGAAACTGCACACGACGCCATCTCTTTGCTCCGTAGAGGTCCTCCTTTGGGAAAGCACCAGGTGGGGGTAGTGCTGCGCTGGATTTCATGTGGAGCAGATGGTTAGGGGTAAGGGGTTCTAAGCTGTCAGGATCGTTAAGGTTATCAACTGTCAGTGGGCGGCTATTGACTATGGCCATAGCTTCATAGAATAAAGTCCTTAATGAAGCATCATTAAGTCTACCATGGGCGAGTGACAGAGTTGTATTCAGTACACTTCTGACAGTCTTTATCTGGCGTTCCCACACTCCGCCTGCATGACTGGAGTGAGGTGCATTCATCACAAAGTCGCACTGTTTTTGGGACAAATAAGTGCTCAGTCTTTGGGTGTCTAGTCCATTTAGGGCTGCTTTAAGCTCATTTTGTGCGCCAACAAAGTTTGTTCCCTGATCACACTGGATTTGACGGACTGAACCCCTAATAGCAATGAAACACCTTATTGTGTTTATGAATGTGTCAGTGGATAGGTCGTCTAATAACTCAATGTGAATGGCACGGGAGCAAAAGCAGGTAAATATTAGTCCATACTGTTTATGTTGTTTTCTTCCTTCTATGGTAACAAACGGGCCAAAACAGTCCATACCGCAGTATGTGAAGGGAGGAGATGGCTCTAAGCGTTCAGCAGGTAAGTCACTCATTCTTTGGCCCTCTGGAGCCCTACGGAGTCTGCGACAGATGATACACTGACGGATGAAAGATGCAACTGTTCTGCTCATACCTGGGATCCAGTAACCAGTAGATCTGATTTCGTTTATGGTGAAGCCTTTTCCTTGATGCTTTACTTTGTCATGACAGTGAGATATTATGAGTTTGGTCACATGATGCTCTTTTGGGATAACAATAGGATGTTTGAAAGAGTCTTTGGTGGATGAAAGTCTCCCTCCCACCTTGAGTAGACCATCCTTGTCTACAAAAACATCTAGGTGGAACAGTTTGTTGTGATGTGGGAGCTGACTGCCTTTGCTTAACAGCTTTATCTCCTTTCCATATGTTTGTTTTTGGACATCCTGGAGAATGACATGTGCCGCTCTTTCTTGTTCATTCACTGTTGTAGGTGCATTTGATTTGACCTTTCTGACCCTTCTTGAGAGACGTGCTACAGCTTTGACTGCTTTAGACCATGACGAGAACTTTGACAGACGTTCTGCAAGGCTGAATGTCTCTGTAACTTTAGTTAACATTGTCTGTGTCTTTCGGACCTCTGGATCTCCAATGGACAGATCTAGCTCTATACTTGGTATTGTGGGCAGGTCCCTCTCCCAGAGAAAGGAAGGACCAGTGAACCAGTCAGATGAGAGAAGTTCAGTGACAGTTTTACCCCTAGATGCACTATCGGCTGGGTTCTCTGCTGATGGCACATAAAACCATTGCTGAGGGCTTGTGCATTGCCGAATCTTTTGGACTCTATTTGCCACAAAGGTGTGGAAACGACGTGCATCATTGTTTATATAGCCCAAAACTACCTTTGAATCAGTCCAAAAATACTCTTTGACTTGAGCATAACAGAGTTCCTCTCTTAGCATGTTACTGACTGCCGTTGATACTACAGCTGCTGTGAGCTCAAGTCTGGGTGTTGTGGTCAGCTTGGTAGGAGAAACACGGGCTTTAGCTATCACTAGTGAGCAGTGGATCTCCTCTTTCTCATTTATGGCTCTCAAATAGGTGCATTGTCCATAACCACTTGTACTCGCATCTGAAAAGTGGTGCAACTCTATTCCTTTAATGTCTCTAAAACTAGCTGGGAGGTAACAGCGAGTTATGTTTACTTTGTCTAGATTGGCAAAGTCACGTTGCCAGCTCTCCCACCTTGGCCTCAGTGCTTCTGGCAGGGGGTCGTCCCAGTTGATACCTTGGTGGCACATTTCCTGCAGGATCTGTTTTCCGATTAGCACGTATGGCGCCAGGAAGCCAAGGGGATCGTAGATGGATGCGACAGTTGATAGGATGCCTCGGCGTGTTGGTGGCTGATCCTTTAAAGTGTTGTCAAACTTGAAACAGTCCTTCACGATACTCCATTGAATGCCTAAGGCCCTTTCTTGTGGCATGTCTTTGAATGTTAAGTCTTTTGTTTTGGTCTCTATTGCACATTCTGATGATGGGATGCTTTGTAGGACAGCAGGGTTGTTTGAAATAAATTTGTGTAGACGGAGCCCTCCTTGTGCACATATTTCTGTAGCCTCTTGTGCAAGCTGTATTGCCCTTTCAACTGTGTTTGTGCTTGTGACTCCATCGTCTACATAAAAGTCTTTCTCCATAAACTCAGATCCCACAGGGTGTGTGTGACAATGTTCTTTTGCTAAGTACTTTAGTCCATAATTTGCACAGCCTGGGGATGATGCTGCACCAAAAAGATGTACCTTCATTCTGTAAACCTGTGGCTGTGTCTCTGTGTTGCCATTTTTCCACCACAGAAAACGCAGGTAGTCTCTGTCACACTGCTGGACATGAAAGTGATGGAACATCTTTTCTATATCGCACATGAGAGCAATAGGATGTTGTCTAAACCGTAGGAGGATGCCTGTTAGATTATTGATTAGGTCTGGCCCTTGAAGAAGATGATCATTTAGACTTGTACCATTGTGTTTGGCTGAACAATCGAATACAACACGCAGTTTAGTGGGCTTTTTGGGATGATAAATCCCATGATGGGGTATGTACCATTGTTCACCTTGTTTTCCTTCGTTGTGTACTTCTTCGACGTCACCCCTTTCAATAATGTCTTTCATGTAGGTTATGTAGTCTCTTTTGTATTTCTCGTCTTTATTGAACTTTCGCTTTAAGTGTTCAAGTCTGATTTCAGCAAGCCTTCTGTTGTCAGGTAAGTGTGGCCTTTGTTTGAATGGTAGAGGCATCTCACAGTGTCCTTGTTCGTTTTTCCTTATTCCTTCCTTGAGCTTGTCCAAAAAGATGAGATCCTCTTGCGAGACAGTTTTGTCGCTTGCTTTTGTGTCCTTAAAATCTGACTCTAGCACATTAATCACATCCATGGGAGTTACAGGGGGTAGTTCCTTCACTGTGACTCTATGACACAAACTTGACTTGGTTTCACTGAGCTCAAATGTGGAGCCTCCAACAATGCTCCACCCTAGGTCCGTGAGGATTGCATAGGGCTCATTGCCTTCTCCTAGTAGAACTTGTCTTGGGGCTAGAGATCTGGGACAGTTAAATCCGATAAGGAGTCCAACATCACAACTTAAAAGAGGTGGTATCTTATCAGAGATTTCTGTCAGGTGGAGCCATTGTTTTGCTGTGTCACTGGTGGGTATATTGTCATAGTTAATTGGTATAAAGTCCTTGGCGTATGAGGGGGGAAGATCGATGCGAACGTCTGAGTCATAACCTCTCACACACAATCCAGATACTCTGTGACTCTTAACAATAGAATGGACACCCAGCATAGTAGATAGCTTTAACTTTACAGGGTGAGTGTCTGCTTGTAGCTGGTTGCTTACTTCTTCACTGACAAATGTGCTGTCACTTTGTGTGTCTAAAAGTGCGTACACTAATTGCTCGTTAGTAGGGCTCTGAACCGTGGACACCCATACAGGAACGATCATGGATGTGCCATTTGACTGACCCACCTTAGTAACATTGAGAGCTGTGACTGCCGTAGTTTCTTGTGGAGTGCTAGGAGCTGCGTTGACAGGGCTTGGAAACCTTTCATTGGCATTGTGATTGTCATTGTGCAGACAAGTGGGATGCCTTCCCTTGCAAATGTCACATGTGTGTCTGTGGCGACAATCTTTGGCATTATGACCCACCTTTAAACATCCATAGCACAACTTGTTGTCCTTAACATATGTGCGCTTCTCCTCTAAGGGCCTTTCTGAGAAGTTTGGACACTTGAACAGCTGGTGGTTTTCATCTTTGCAAAACATGCAGGGCACTTTTAATTTAGTGTTGGTTGTCCTTCCCTTACTGTTTTGTACCATAGTTTGCGTCGTGAAGACATGAGTGGATCTGTTTGGTTTAAAGTCCTTTGTGGTCCTCTTCTCGTAGGATGAACTGCATGAATGAAGAGCATATGAAGAAGTGACAGGGTTGCACGCGATTTCTGCCTCAACTGCCTCAAATTGTGCAAAGTCCTTGAACAAAGGAAAATCTTTGCCGTCCATAAGTGCAACTGTGACCTGACGATTCCAACGGGCTGCCAGCCAATCTGGAACTTTCTGCAACAACTTTTGGTTCTCCTCGCAGTCACTTAGAATCTCTAGACCTTTCACATGGGGCATGGCTTGGAGACATGCATTTAGAAAGTCTGAAAATGTCCTTAGTCCTTCCGCATCCTTTGAACTTATTTTAGGCCATTTTGACAATTTGTCTCTAAAAGCTCGTTGGACAACAAAGGGCTGACCATAACGTTGGTCAAGCTTTTGCCATGCATCCTTGTAAGCCTCTTCATCACTGCGATAAAATATGCCCTCTAGACATTTTTGTGCCAAGCCTGTGACATACCTTTTTAGCAAGTGGAGTTTATCAGCAGGTGAGATTCCTTTGCAGTCCACAAGTGAAGTGAACGATGCCTTCCATTCTATGTAGGTAATTGGATCTCCACTGAAAACTGTGGGCATTGGCATTGGGATTCTGTTTATGGCTATACTGTTTTGAATTGCTTGGGCTAACTGGGAAATGTCTGTAGGGGGTGTTTGAGTGAAGACTTGATGGTTCGGATCGTTTGCAGCGGGGATTGACACGTTGTTTCGTGGCATTGATGAGCGAGGTAAGCCACTAGAGGGTGCTGGTGCTTCATGAAAGGATTGATGGTCAACAGAGAAAAGCATATTATCATTTTGCATTTGCTGATTGTCCATATCCACGTTCATTTCTCTGTCATAGGTCTCAAGTTTCGCACGAGCAGCTTGCATTTCCTTTTCTGCCTTCAAACGCTCAAGCTCTGATTTTTGTACCTCCAATTCCTTTCTGTGTTGCTCCTCTATGTCTCTTATTTTTTCCTTTTGTCTAATTTCCTCTTGCACGATTTTATATTCCGCTTCCTTTGCAGCTAACTCTGCAGCTGCATCAATCCTTTTAGCTGCGATGCTTGAAGTATCAGACTGTTTGCCAACACTTAACTGAGAGGCAGTACCGTAGATAGAGCGGGCGTATTGGTGTGTCAGGAGCTGATGAAGACGTTGCCTTTCTGTAGCCGAATCAAAGTCATCTATTGCTACTATACGTTCATTAAGTATTTTCATAATGTCCTTATTTACTGCTTCACAAGAGTCCATTCTGCGTCTAGTGTCAGGAGATGGCGTACTACACTCCCTTATTTCACTGTACACTTTCATCATGTCCTGCAATTTCTTTTCAATATCATCTGCCATAGCACATAACGCTTGCTCGGATAAATCAGTTTTGAGGCTCTCCCTGGATGTTCTGATTAGTACTTTCCATTGATCATAGAGGCTTTGTAGTTTTCTGTCCTTTTTAATCAGTTCGTCTTTATTATATGCTAGCATTTTCTCCGTTAGCACGCTAGGCCGCTCTGAATGCCTGGGCAGTGTTAACTGAGCCGCCGTTTTGTTAAGCTCAGCTAATTGTCTCTCTTTGTGTTCAATGTTGTCCTTTAATTCTTGCCGTGACATACTCTCTGTATCTCCTTTGCATAATAAACTTCTCGATTCATTTATTTCTGTTTGTAGCTTATGTGTGTGCTCTTCGATGCCGTCCATTTTCCTTGTTATTGTAGCTCACCTTCTCCTTTAGCCTTAGCTTGTTAGCCTTTAACCGTAGCTGCTCCAGCTCGCTGCCTGTGCCGTTGCCGTTGTCCTTAGCCTTCATGGGCAGCTCGATGTAGCACGCTGAGGTGAAGCTCTTACTGTAGCATGCCCCCCGAACAAGGATGAGACTTTACTGATGGTTTGTGGCGTTTTTATTGAGCTACGACCTTTCACCATAGCCGTGTCAAACAACAACCAACCAACCAACCAACCAACCAACCAACGTAAGAGCTTTTGCCTCTTCGGAGGGGCTGCAAGTGAGAAGATGACTGAGATAAACCGTGTCTCTGTGTCCGTTGCATTGAAGCGTAAACAAGCTACAGTCACATTCAGCTCACTGCGCTAAACAGGAAGTGCACTTCAAAATAAAAGCTTATACACGGAAGCCTGCAAATTTACAACATTTTCAAGTGGAAAAACTACAATCACTTTGCTGCAATAAAACATGCTTGTGGTTACTTACAAATTGCATTTCAATATTAACCTACATTCCTCAGGGTTTACAACTTAAGAAGACATCCATGTAGATGTCATGATAGAAATGATCAAGCCTCTGTCTCATTGAGAGGATAAGCTCCTCATCCCCTTCAAGTCCATGCGGCAACTTGCAAATCCCTGGTAGTGGACGTGTTTTTCCCTGCTGGCCATGATGTGAGGATCTGGAAGAGGACCTGCAAAGTGAGATATGTCAATTTCAACGTAGATTTCATTATGTCATGTGACCTTTCATACTATGACAGGCACACTAATAACCTCCCTGTACATGTTTTTAATGCAAAATAACTCTTTTAATAGTTAGTTTAAGCTGCTGAAAATTTTAATAGTAAATTTTATCATAAATTGGCAAAGATAATATACAGGGCATATATGGAAAGCAATACCTACTATTCACTCTTATGTTTATCTTAGAAATGCATTACCATCTTTAAATAGCTGGGGGCTCGTATATATATATATATATATATTAGGGGTGGGACTCGATTAAAAAAATTAATCGAATTAATTACAAGCTTTGTAATTAATTAATCGAAATTAATCGCATTTTAATCGCATTTCAATATTTGACATGATAAATATTAATTTAAGTTTAGTTGATGAATGAATCAATATACATAAGCTTAAACTTCAAAATTTTGTTTATTTTCCCACCAGTCTACTACACAGACCAACGAAGCGTGGAAGTGCTCCTGTGATAAGCAAACTCCTGAAATTAAAGTTAAGCATCATAACTGGATAGTTTTATTCAACATTAATGTCTCACTTGTTATAGCTGGAAATTAATCATTCTCTCAGCTGTATTCCTTGATGTTGAAATGTGTTATGCTTGTTTTAACAGCTTATTTTGAATTAAAGACTTAAAATTAAACCACAAAAAGGAGAAAAAGTTCGTTCTCCGTTTAACCAGCTGCTGTTACACAGCTGTGCTTCGCACTCACGGTTGCTAGGCGACATGAGCTACTCAGAGGTGACGGCAGGTGACGCTGATATGAAGGCTAGCCGCTCACTTCCAGCCTTTGTGGTGTTCGTGGGCTGCGAAAGACGTGGGCCGGGTCCTTCGCAGGATGCGGCCCCTAATTTGGACATTGTGCGTCGATATAATCTGTATGCCGGGAACTCGTGCACTGAGAAACGTTCCACAGTGCAAAGTGCGATTAAAATGCGTTAAAATTTTTAACGCGTTAATTTCCCCGTAATTAATTAATCGAAATTAACGCGTTAAAGTCCCACCCCTAATATATATATATATATATATATATATATATATATATATATATATATATATATATATATATATATGTGTGTGTGTGTGTATGTGTGTGTGTGTGTGTGTGTGTGTATGTTTATATATATATAAAATGTTGCAACCATGTTGCAACCCTGGTCTATACTATAAGGACCTAATCAAGATTAGAGCCTAAAGACATTTTATTTGCAAAGCAGAAAGGTCACGTAATGTTAGCTAGCTAACAAATTGACTAATGCTATCCTAGCATATTAATTAATAGGTAGAAAAAGACAAAAACACGTACCTCCATGACGTTCAATGAAGAATTTGTAGCCTTTGTCCAGTTTTGAACGTGTTGTCTGCATGTTATAGTATATCCTAAAACCGTATTTGTGGCAAATGTATTAGACTGTGTAAACTCCATCCACAGGAAGTAAAGATCCCCAGAATCGAGGCCAAATGGAAGTTGTGTAACATCATGTGAAAAGGGTCTATATCAAATGAACAACGCAGATGAAACGCAGTGAAGATAACAAGTAGGGTTTAATCCCGGTACCCGGGATTCCCGGGAAATGCGATCAGGACCATTTCCCGTTTCCCGGGAAACGTTAAGATGGGAAACCGGGAAAAAAGTCGCGCGCATCGATTTGACTTTCAGAAAGAAAAGAAAACCTCAGAATGTTAAATTTAAGGAAATATTGAGAGAAGGGTTCGTTTAATGCGAAAAGCATTACTCTTCATTTCAGGTACGTTCAGCCTCCGTTTAAGGCTTCAGCCTTCATCTCAAGCGTTTTAATAGAGGTATTACACAGTTGTACTTTTTTCCTCTTTAATTTGTTGAAATCGTAGGCAATGTGTTTAGCTTAAGGTATTTTGTATTATATAATTTTATATTATTATATATTGTTATATTGCATTATATAACCTATAAAATATGCCTGCCCTGAACATTAAAGAAATATCTGTTTAACTTCGAGTGTTTCTTTTCCTCGTTTGCAGCCACTTACTAACAATCATGAATTAGGATGTGGGCCTAATGTGTGAAGAAAGTATCATAAAATAGATTACTTTAACATATTTCGCTTTTAAAATGGAGTTGAGCTGAGCCTTTATCAATGCTGTGTGGAGATGAGCCGTATTGTTCTGCACCAGCAGATGTAAAATAGCTTGGTATAATTCCATGTACAATGCAGGAATATTCGAATTATATTTGTTAAGGGAGTGTTGAGGAACGATACAACACCGCATAGCTCGAGCACTCAAATGCCGAGATGTAGGTTTTATTGCATTAATCAAGCCAACGTTACCCCCTACTGGGCATAACAGGACATAGCTGGAAAGCTACCCCTTCAATATCAGAATAGGTTAAGCCCGACACAGGCTACAGAAGGCCTAATTAAAATAAAAAAATAAATAAACTTTTTCCCGGGATTCCCGGGAAATGGCTCGTCTTTTCCCGGGATTTGATTCATGTCATTTTCGGGAAAAATATTAAACCCTAATAACAAGATTATTTTTTGTTGTGTGGATGAACTTAAAAAGATTGGCTCCTATTACTGGAACAATTTATTTTCTTAAAAAACTTACAATGTCTTGTATCTTTAACAAATGTTTTTGACCTCATTACTATATATATTTGTTTAACGATACTAGATTTTTTGTTGATTTCACAGATTCAGTTATGTTAGATTTACTTCACCGCAGAATCATTTTTATCAGTGTACTGTATCAAAACCCCATAAAGGCTTTTGTCTAGCTACCAGACAAATAGCTCAAACCAAGCTGGTCTATTTTTGGCTGGAGTTACATAAATGCAATCCATCAGAGGAATATGGGTGGTATGGACAGTGGCCAAAGAGCTAAAAAGCCATATATTGGAATGCATGTTTCTGTTCTTGTTTCTTAGATGCCCTCAGTAATTGTTTTCAGGCTTTAGTGTTTTGAGCTTTTTCAAGTATTTCTGCTGAACTCACTGTTCTGCTTGTCTGAGATTTAATTTAGTTATTGTTTTGTGGTCAATCACAAGTGACATGTTTCATTGTAAATTATAACAATGGAAAGATGAGAGATCATATTTTGTTTGTATTTTAATGTAGAGAACTAAATGTTGTTCTGTGTTGTCCTAGGAGCCTTATTTAATAGAAAACATCAGATGTGCATGCCCTTTTCTTTAGCTATGGCAGACTACATAAAAAGACAGTTTATGTATGCAGTGGTAAGTAATATGTCACGTTCACTGTTAAGCCCCTGATATTAACCTGGAACCAGCCATATCCCATACCTTATTAAGTTGCCTTATTTAAAATGAAGCCCCATGTCCCAAACAGCGAGTAGCAAATGGGCAAGCATAACGATTTGAGTAAGTTTGATGAGGGCCAAATTGTGATGGCTATATGACTGGGTCAGAGCATCTCCAAAACTGCAGCTCATGTGGGGTGTTCCCAGTCTGCAGTGGTCAGTATCTATCAAAAGTGGTCCAAGGAAGGAACAGTGGTGAACCAGAGACAGGGTCATGGGTGGCCAAGGCTCACTGATGAACATGGGGCGCGAAGGCTGGCCCATGTGGTCCAATCCAACAGATGAGGTACTGTAGCTCAGGCTGCAGGAAAAGTTAATGCTGGTTCTGATAAAAAGGTGTCAGAATACAGATTGCAGGTGGTCATAATGTTGTGCCAGATCAGACTGGCCAAATGACATTGCTATTCTTTTTTAATTTAATTAAATCTTTAATTAATTTGTAAAATATTAACTGAAGATAGGAACACAGCTAACAGTCATGTTAGGATACTTATTGTTATGGTCTGTTTACCCAATGATTTTGAGGTATTGAGACTTTTTGGTTTTTCTTAATTTAAATCTGTGATTCTTGGTTTTCTTAGGGTTAATATTCTTTCTTTGTTATTTCTTGTTTTATTTTGGTAACCTGTGTTTTGTGGGTTTGGTATTTTGTTTACTTCCCTTGTCCGGTCTGTCATAATTAGTTTCAGCTGTGTTCCCCTCCTATTTCCTCTTCCCTCATTACCTCTTGTATTTAATCTCGTCCCACATAGCTGTGCATTCCTAGTATTTTTCCTAGTGAGCCTTTGTGGCTTTTGGTTTTTGTTACCAGTTTCAGGATTGTAAGTTACTTGGTCATTTCATGCAAATAAACACTCAACTTTACATTCCACCTCCGTTTACTGCATTCGGGTTCTCCATCTACTACCATACCTCACACAGCTAAATCTGACTTTTAAGGATTTACATGAACAGAAAATGAATTACAGAATCTTAAAGGTTCTAAAATATTCAATGAGTATTCTTCTGAAATCATATATAAAAAAAAGCTCTGCAGTCAGCTTTCCTCCAAGTCATTTGAAATTAATTGAAATAAATACTCTTTATCTCCTCATATGGTAAGCAAGTGTCCACATGTGATGAGCAAAACAGATTCTGTACCCATAATGTAATGATTTGCACACCAACATACATGTTTCTTAGAAGTGTGATGGCAAGATGCTAGATAACCTAAAGGTGTTACATTTTATACACCCTCCTTTCTAATGCTGGCCACATTTAGGGTGCTTCCTTCCTATACTTTTGCTTTTCCTTCTTTCGCATCACAGACCATACTTTTGTTTAAAATGGTACCTGCAAAATTATTCATGTTTAGATTTTTTACGTGAAGTGAGTTGATCATTTTTGTGACTGCTGCTGTATTAAATTCACATGATCAACAACAGCAAGAGAAATAAAAACAAAAGAAGAAAGAAAGAAAAGAAAAACACACATACACAAGTAAATGTTGAGGTCTGAGACCACTCACACACACATCCCACACAACCACAGAGCCTAATGGTGCTTTGGATTTCTCACAGAGTGCAAGTTGCAGACAAGTTCTCACATTTCCCAAATGCTTACATTCCACTTGCAGGCTCGTCTTGCCCCAGTCCCGTGTCAGTCTCCTGAGTTTACACAGCCCAGCATGAGGATGACAAGGTGACATCCAAGGCTTCACAGCTTTAATGCATACACAAAACACACACAGATCATACACAGATGCACTGCGTTTCTGAAGAAACACTTGCAAAGCTGGGACAGTAAAGCTTTCAAAAAGATATACACCTAACAGGAACAGAGAGGAAGGAGGATTTAATGCAAAAGAGTCACTACAGAGTTCGCATGGCTGGACTGATTTCATTGAAGATCAAATTAACCTCTGTAAGCAGCCTGTATTGCTGTTGAATCTTTTATCATTTCCCAGCTAGCTGGGCCGGCTGCTCACACACTTGTTTCATAAAGATGACAGATCTATAATTCACTGTGTATACATACAGAAAGTACACATGTATTATACAGTAAATCGCTCCTCACCTTGCTATTAATGTCATCTTTTTTCCATTGCTGCTTTTCAGTCTGTTGGATAACAGAGGCAAAATGTGCTGTTTGAATTATGGCAGCTTGTTTAGCTGTTAAATTGGGAGAGGAAATTACAGCTTTGTCTTCCGGTGCGTGTATGTGTGTGTGTCTTACCTATTTACCAGTTACAACTTCTCATAATTTTTTTACCCCTTAATACGTTTACTGTATGTCATACCTAGTAAAGATATGTTATTATTGTTAGAAGTAGATTGTGTGTACTTCTTTCTCTGGATAAGTACAAATTTGAGACTTTAACATTTGGGACACTTTGAAAGTCACAGCAAATTGGGAAGTCCTCACTTTGAAGACATTCCAGTTTGAGGTTCAGACATGGTTAAACTCAGAACTGGACATTGGTTCAATTTCAGAAAATGACGTTTGCTCATATGTATGTACTGAAGGGCAATTAATTCACTCATCATTAAACATCTGTGGAAATACATTTCAGGAGAAAATTGTGTTCTAGAGTTAGCTGGGTTTTGCTTCTATATAAGAATTTTACTTCCAAAATATATCATGAAGCTCAGTACGCCAGGTTAAACTTTTAAGACTATGTTTCATAGTCAAGATTAGGGCCGTCTGAATCAGTTGCAGAAGGCTGCACACTCATAAAAGCCATATTAATAAAAATCTTAATAACAAATAGCAGTAGAATAATAATGTTAATAGGAATAAGAATTTTGTCACTTTATTTTAAGCACATTTTGCCTAGTTTAATACCAGTAAAATATTCCCATCCATCCATTCAAAGTAATGATGTTAGGGTTGTGGGTGAGCAACAAATACTGATAGGTAGTGAAAGTCTTCATGAGTATAGAATTGTGTGTGTGTGTGTGTGTGTGTGTGTGTGTGTGTGCGCGCATATGTGTAAGTCTATGGTGGTAAGTCAGTTATTTTAAACTGGTGATTCTGATTACCTTGTGCAATGCAGGCATTTTGTTCTTTGCTGCCCCCACGTGGTCAATAATAATACTACAGGGACAATGCAAAAAAAAAAAAAAAATGCCAATTTAACCTACTGTTTGCCCCAAGTGGGGTCATTATATGCAAGCATTCATTTTTAGATTTTACATTAGCATAAATGTTGTCCTTGGAGATATAAAACCATAAGCATCTGAACTTCAAAATCTACAGTGACACTCTGATCTCTGTGTGGTAGTTTCACACCGACGGCTATTCGCTGCTATCTTGATTAAGCTCCCCTATCTTCATTGATACCCACCACCCCTTTCTGCTCTCTCAGTCCCTTGGTTCCCTTGGGCCCAGACACGGTGCACTTGTAATGGGCAGCTCTGGAAACCCAAACCCTCATTACCTCCCTCATTACTCCCTGCTGCACAATGGGGAGCTGTTTGCAGGCTTTCACTCCCTACCCAGATAACACACACACATTTGCGCAGACACACACATGTTCCCAAATGCACCTCATGCCCTCGTCCGTCTCTCTTTTTATTCCTGCAGACTCTCCCTCTCTGGTCCAAGGCCCTGGTGATCAGGTGTCCATGGTTCTTTGTCTGCTCTTTTATACTGGAGGACAAAAGGCAGGCTGTCTCTCTCTCTCTCTACATCTCTTTTCTTTTGTTACTTTTCTTTAGATCTACTTTCTTTACTCTCCTTACATCTTCAATGGCAATGTCAGAATTTTGTTATTTTAGCATAGTGCTACACTCTTTCCATTTAGGATTCTGAGTTTGTACAACAATTTTCACCTGATAACTTTGCTTTTGGTAAAATATGCCTTGTTCAGTTCCCTGTACACTCCACTGGGGAGCGGCAGTGGTTGTCATGTTGATCTATGTGGAGAATGGTGGTTGGAGCAAAAGATTTGACAACAGTTCATCTCAGTGTCAGTCTGATACATTTGTCTTGTAAAGCCCTTGGTCCAAATTTATAAACCATGAGGACCATAATAATTCTGAATTCCAGAGACAGGCTCAGTCTACAAAATTATTCTGACACAGTAGACCCAGCATGTCTGTTTTAGAACCATGCTGTAATTGCCCAACTGATTTTACACGATCCGTATGGGATGTATAGTGCCCCTTGTGGCTTCTTTATAGCTACAGCAGCTGAGATGTTGGTATTTAAATTTTTACATACAATATAGATGTATATAGATTTCAATGTAGAGATGTTAAATCTATACATTGAAAAAAAGCAACCATATTCATGGGCTTTCTGTTAATTAGGCCCGAGCCGACGAAGTCTCGGCGAGGAGCCTATTGGATTCACTATGCCACATACCCCAAAATGCGTTAAAATCCCCACGGTCGCATGGGACGCGGTCGCCAGTGACCCCTGACCTCATAGGGACGTGGGTCAGGTCGAGACGTTTCCGAAAAGGTATGCGTCGGGGTGACTGGGAAAACGCCTAATTGTTTTTGCTCGAATTCTCCATTATTCTTTATTATTATTAGGCCCGAGCCGACGAAGTCTCGGCGAGGAGCCTATTGGATTCACTATGCCACATACCCCAAAATGCGTTAAAATCCCCACGGTCGCATGGGACGCGGTCGCCAGTGACCCCCGACCTCATAGGGACGTGGGTCAGGTCGAGACGTTTCCGAAAAGGTATGCGTCGGGGTGACTGGGAAAACGCCTAATTGTTTTTGCTCGAATTCTCCATTATTCTTTATTATTATTTTCTTTATTATTATTATACTTTCTCTCTCTTTGAACCCAATTTTGACCCCCTGAACATGCGCGAAAAGTCACCATTTTTTGCATGGTGGTCAGGTCTGGCGAAAAATTACGTATTTTAATGTCGCCACAAACTAACTCAAAAACACGGCTACACTGCGCCCCCTGGAAATTTCATTTTTCGGGCCCCTATGGGAGAGGCCAAATTCAAGTTTGCCCTAGATTCATGAAATTCTCGTCACAAATAGATCATGTCAGGACAAACAAAAAATCCTCTTGAGGCACCCCTGCATGACCCACAGGAAATCCACCAGGTTCACTTGAAATTTGACTTTTGCCGAGTCAGCAATTTCGCTCACCTTGTATTTGCGCGAACTTCTCCTACAGCATTTGACCCACAAACACCAAAATGGCTCAGCATCATTTAGAGACATAGGGCATCTAAAGTTATCGAAGGCTTCGTATTCATTTCAATTGTCTTGTCACACTAGGCCCCTGAAGTTGGCCTTCGTTTGACCAATAATTCCGGTCCTCTTTCCTGCCATCAATCGCACATCCTTTGCCCGATCTGCCCCAAAATGGAATCATTTATGAACACACCTACACTGAATCCATAAGTGCAGAAACCACGTCGATTGATGCCATAGCGCCCCCTACAGAACAAAATGAAAATTTGTATGGGGGTCCACAAAATTAGTTTCTCTGGTATGCATGAAAATTTTTTTACACAATCTTCAGATCCTCCTGGTCAGAAAAGCCTATCAGACCTATGCCCAATTTTGCACGCCACACGCGCCACCACACCGCAAATGTGCGTTGCGTTTATATGGGGAGCCAACAATTTACTTTCTCAGACATGCATGCAATTCGAGACAAACATTCTGTACCCCAGCACGATCAAAAAACTCAATGAGACCCATACCCACATTCCCACAGGAAATCCGCTAGCTTGGCTTGAAATTCTGTTTTTGCCAATTTTGCACTGTTGGACACCTCATATTTGCTCGAACTTCTCCTACAGCATTTGACGCACTAACACCAAAATGGCTCTGCATCATCTACAGACATAGGGCATCCAAAGTTATCGAAGGCTTCGTATTCAATTCAACGGGCTTGTCACATGAGGCCCCTGAATTTGGCCTTCGTTTGACCAAAAATTCCCGTCCTCTTTCCTGCCATCAATCGCACATGCTTTGCCCGATCTGCCCCAAAATGGAATCATTTATGAACACACCTACACTGAATCCATAAGTGCAGAAACCACGTCGATTGATGCCATAGCGCCCCCTACAGAACAAAATGAAAATTTGTATGGGGGTCCACAAAATTAGTTTCTCTGGTATGCATGAAAATTTTTTTGCACAATCTTCAGATCCTCCTGGTCAGAAAAGGCAATCAGACCTATGCCCAATTTTGCACGCTGCAGCCGTGACCACCACCCCAATGGCAAGATGACGTCACTATGGAGAAACCACTACCTTGTCACACGTATTGCGCAATCACTCACGCACTCTTTCTGCACTTTGCTTGCAATTTCCTTTCCCTTATGTACTGGACAAGACTTAATTTAGATTTGTAGATTCAGAGCAACAAGTGCACTAGTGCCCCCTACAGATGGAACAAAAGCATTAGATGGTGGGAATCACATTTAGGTTTTCTGAAATGCATGAAAAAAGGTATAAAACTTCGCCACAGTCAAATAGATAGATTCAACAGTGTTATCATGTCCATCCTTGCCAAGATTTTCATCTTTTGCCAGTGGGGATTCCATTTGGCAGAACAGGTGGCTCTCTGACAGCTTGAAGAGGGATCTCAGGTGGCTCGCAGGTGGGTTGCAGGCTGTTTGCAGGGCACGTTGTTCGCAGGGAAGGCAGGTCGCAGGTTGCAGGAGCAGCGGCTCTCAGGCGGCATGCAGTGGGGTTTGCGGGGCTCGCAGGTGGCTGGCTGGAGATTTGCGGAGCTCGTACGTGGCTTGCTGGGGGTTCGCGGGGGCTCACTTGCGGCTCGCGCTGGGTTTGGCGGTCGCGCAGGCAGCGAGGGCCGTAAAACGCCGCTTGCGGCTTTAATTATTAGGCCCGAGCCGACGAAGTCTCGGCGAGGAGCCTATTGGATTCACTATGCCACATACCCCGAAATGCGTTAAAATCCCCACGGTCGCATGGGACGCGGTCGCCAGTGACCCCCGACCTCATAGGGACGTGGGTCAGGTCGAGACGTTTCCGAAAAGGTATGCGTCGGGGTGACTGGGAAAACGCCTAATTGTTTTTGCTCGAATTCTCCATTATTCTTTATTATTATTTTTCTTTATTATTATTAGGCCCGAGCCGACGAAGTCTCGGCGAGGAGCCTATTGGATTCACTATGCCACATACCCCAAAATGCGTTAAAATCCCCACGGTCGCATGGGACGCGGTCGCCAGTGACCCCCGACCTCATAGGGACGTGGGTCAGGTCGAGACGTTTCCGAAAAGGTATGCGTCGGGGTGACTGGGAAAACGCCTAATTGTTTTTGCTCGAATTCTCCATTATTCTTTATTATTATTATTATTATTATTATTATTATTATACTTTCTCTCTCTTTGAACCCAATTTTGACCCCCTGAACATGCGCGAAAAGTCACCATTTTTTGCATGGTGGTCAGGTCTGGCGAAAAATTACGTATTTTAATGTCGCCACAAACTAACTCAAAAACACGGCTACACTGCGCCCCCTGGAAATTTCATTTTTCGGGCCCCTATGGGAGAGGCCAAATTCAAGTTTGCCCTAGATTCATGAAATTCTCGTCACACATAGATCATGTCAGGACAAACAAAAAATCCTCTTGAGGCACCCCTGCATGACCCACAGGAAATCCACCAGGTTGACTTGAAATTTGGCTTTTGCCGAGTCAGCAATTTCGCTCACCTTGTATTTGCGCGAACTTCTCCTACAGCATTTGACCCACAAACACCAAAATGGCTCAGCATCATTTAGAGACATAGGGCATCTAAAGTTATCGAAGGCTTCGTATTCATTTCAATTGTCTTGTCACACTAGGCCCCTGAAGTTGGCCTTCGTTTGACCAAAATTCCGGTCCTCTTTCCTGCCATCAATCGCACATGCTTTGCCCGATCTGCCCCAAAATGGAATCATTTATGAACACACCTACACTGAATCCATAAGTGCAGAAACCACGTCGATTGATGCCATAGCGCCCCCTACAGAACAAAATGAAAATTTGTATGGGGGTCCACAAAATTAGTTTCTCTGGTATGCATGAAAATTTTTGTACACAATCCTCAGATCCTCCTGGTCAGAAAAGGCAATCAGACCTATGCCCAATTTTGCACGCCACACGCGCCACCACACCGCAAATGTGCGTTGCGTTTATATGGGGAGCCAACAATTTACTTTCTCAGACATGCATGCAATTCGAGACAAACATTCTTTACCCCAGCACGATCAAAAAAGTCAATGACACCCATGTCCACATTCCCACACGAAATCCGCTAGCTTGGCTTGAAATTCTGTTTTTGCCAATTTTGCACTGTTGGACACCTCGTATTTGCGCGAACTTCTCCTAGGGCATTTGACCCACTAAACCCAAAATGGCTCAGCATTATCTAGAGACATGGGGCATCCAAAGTTATCGAAGGCTTCGTATTCAATTCAACGGGCTTGTCACACGAGGCCCCTGAATTTGGCGTTCGTTTGACCAAAAATTTCTGTCCTCTTTCCTGCCATCAATCGCACGTGCTTTGCCCGATCTGCCCCAAAATGGAATCATTTATGAACACACCTACACTGAATCCATACGTGGAGAAACAATGGCGATTGCTGCAATAGCGCCCCCTGCAGAAGAAACTGCAATTTTGTATGGAGGTCCACCGCATTACTTTCTTTGAAATGCATGAAAATTTTTTTACATGTTCTTCAGATACTCCTGATCAGAAAAGTCAATCAGACCTATGCCCTTTTTTGCACGCTGCAGCCGTGACCACCACCCCAATGTCAAGATGACGTCACTATGGAGAAACCACTACCTTGTCACACGTATTGCGCAATCACTCACGCACTCTTTCTGCACTTTGCTTGCCATTTCCTTTCCCTTATGTACTGGACAAGACTTAATTTAGATTTGTGGATTCAGAGCAACAAGTGCACTAGTGCCCCCTACAGATGGAACAAAAGCATTAGATGGTGGGAATCACATTTAGGTTTTCTGAAATGCATGACAAAAGGTAGACAACTTCGCGACAGTCAAATAGATAGATTCAACAGTGTTATCATGTCCATCCTTGCCAAGATTTTCATCTTTTGCCAGTGGGGATTACATTTGGCAGAACAGGTGGCTCTCTGACAGCTTGAAGGGGGATCTCAGGTGGCTCGCAGGTGGGTTGCAGGCTGTTTGCAGGCTGTTTGCAGGGCAGGTTGTTCGCAGGGAAGGCAGGTCGCAGGTTGCAGGAGCAGCGGCTCTCAGGCGGCATGCAGTGGGGTTTGCGGGGCTCGCAGGTGGCTGGCTGGAGATTTGCGGAGCTCGTAGGTGGCTCGCTGGGGGTTCGCGGGGGCTCACTTGCGGCTCGCGCTGGGTTTGGCGGTCGCGCAGGCAGCGAGGGCCGTAAAACGCCGCTTGCGGCTTTAATTATACTTTCTCTCTCTTTGAACCCAAATTTGACCCCCTGAATGTGCACGAAAAGTCACCATTTTTTGCATGGTGGTCAGGTCTGGCGAAAAATTACGTATTTTAATGTCGCCACAAACTAACTCAAAAACACGGCTACACTGCGCCCCCTGGAAATTTCATTTTTCGGGCCCCTATGGGAGAGGCCAAATTCAAGTTTGCCCTAGATTCATGAAATTCTCGTCACACATAGATCATGTCAGGACAAACAAAAAATCCTCTTGAGGCACCCCTGCATGACCCACAGGAAATCCACCAGGTTCACTTGAAATTTGGCTTTTGCCGAGTCAGCAATTTCGCTCACCTTGTATTTGCGCGAACTCCTCCTACAGCATTTGACCCACAAACACCAAAATGGCTCAGCATCATTTAGAGACATAGGGCATCTAAAGTTATCGAAGGCTTCGTATTCATTTCAATTGTCTTGTCACACTAGGCCCCTGAAGTTGGCCTTCGTTTCACCAATAATTCCGGTCCTCTTTCCTGCCATCAATCGCACATGCTTTGCCCGATCTGCCCCAAAATGGAATCATTTATGAACACACGTACACTGAATCCATAAGTGCAGAAACCACGTCGATTGATGCCATAGCGCCCCCTACAGAACAAAATGAAAATTTGTATGGGGGTCCACAAAATTAGTTTCTCTGGTATGCATGAAAATTTTTGTACACAATCCTCAGATCCTCCTGGTCAGAAAAGGCAATCAGACCTATGCCCAATTTTGCACGCCACACGCGCCACCACACCGCAAATGTGCGTTGCGTTTATATGGGGAGCCAACAATTTACTTTCTCAGACATGCATGCAATTCGAGACAAACATTCTTTACCCCAGCACGATCAAAAAAGTCAATGACACCCATGTCCACATTCCCACAGGAAATCCGCTAGCTTGGCTTGAAATTCTGTTTTTGCCAATTTTGCACTGTTGGACACCTCGTATTTGCGCGAACTTCTCCTAGGGCATTTGACCCACTAAACCCAAAATGGCTCAGCATTATCTAGAGACATGGGGCATCCAAAGTTATCGAAGGCTTCGTATTCAATTCAACGGGCTTGTCACACGAGGCCCCTGAATTTGGCGTTCGTTTGACCAAAAATTTCTGTCCTCTTTCCTGCCATCAATCGCACGTGCTTTGCCCGATCTGCCCCAAAATGGAATCATTTATGAACACACCTACACTGAATCCATAAGTGGAGAAACAATGGCGATTGCTGCAATAGCGCCCCCTACAGAAGAAACTGCAATTTTGTATGGAGGTCCACCGCATTACTTTCTTTGAAATGCATGAAAATTTTTTTACATGTTCTTCAGATACTCCTGATCAGAAAAGTCAATCAGACCTATGCCCTTTTTTGCACGCTGCAGCCGTGACCACCACCCCAATGTCAACATGATGTCACTATGGAGAAACCACAACCTTGTCACACGTATTGCACAATCACTCACGCACTCTTTCTGCACTTTGCTTGCCATTTCCTTTCCCTTATGTACTGGACAAGACTTAATTTAGATTTGTGGATTCAGAGCAACAAGTGCACTAGTGCCCCCTACAGATGGAACAAAAGCATTAGATGGTGGGAATCACATTTAGGTTTTCTGAAATGCATGAAAAAAGGTAGACAACTTCGCGACAGTCAAATAGATAGATTCAACAGTCTTATCATGTCCATCCTTGCCAAGATTTTCATCTTTTGCCAGTGGGGATTACATTTGGCAGAACAGGTGGCTCTCTGACAGCTTGAAGGGGGATCTCAGGTGGCTCGCAGGTGGGTTGCAGGCTGTTTGCAGGGCAGGTTGTTCGCAGGGAAGGCAGGTCGCAGGTTGCAGGAGCAGCGGCTCTCAGGCGGCATGCAGTGGGGTTTGCGGGGCTCGCAGGTGGCT
Source organism: Archocentrus centrarchus (assembly GCF_007364275.1). Lineage (NCBI taxonomy): Eukaryota > Metazoa > Chordata > Actinopteri > Cichliformes > Cichlidae > Archocentrus > Archocentrus centrarchus. The sequence goes on from NC_044352.1 coordinate 18,394,490, forward strand.
GGCTGGAGATTTGCGGAGCTCGTAGGTGGCTCGCTGGGGGTTCGCGGGGGCTCACTTACGGCTCGCGCTGGGTTTGGCGGTCGCGCAGGCAGCGAGGGCCGTAAAACGCCGCTTGCGGCTTTAATTATTATTATTATTATTTTTCTTTATTATTATTATACTTTCTCTCTCTTTGAACCCAAATTTGACCCCCTGAATGTGCACGAAAAGTCACCATTTTTTGCATGGTGGTCAGGTCTGGCGAAAAATTACGTATTTTAATGTCGCCACAAACTAACTCCAAAACACGGCTCCACGGCGCCCCCTGGAAATTTCATTTTTCGGGGCCCCTATGGGAGAGGCCAAATTCAAGTTTGCCCTAGAGTCATGAAATTCTCGTCACACATAGAGCATGTCTGGGCAAACAATAAATCCTCTTGAGGCACCCCTCCATGACCCACAGGAAATCCACCAGGTTGACTTGAAATTTGGCTTTCGCCGAGTCAGCAATTTCGCTCACCTTGTATTTGCGCGAACTTCTCCTACAGCATTTGACCCACAAACACCAAAATGGCTCAGCATCATTTAGAGACATAGGGCATCTAAAGTTATCGAAGGCTTCGTATTCATTTCAATTGTCTTGTCACACTAGGCCCCTGAAGTTGGCCTTCGTTTGACCAATAATTCCGGTCCTCTTTCCTGCCATCAATCGCACATGCTTTGCCCGATCTGCCCCAAAATGGAATCATTTATGAACACACCTACACTGAATCCATAAGTGCAGAAACCACGTCGATTGATGCCATAGCGCCCCCTACAGAACAAAATGAAAATTTGTATGGGGGTCCACAAAATTAGTTTCTCTGGTATGCATGAAAATTTTTGTACACAATCCTCAGATCCTCCTGGTCAGAAAAGGCAATCAGACCTATGCCCAATTTTGCACGCCACACGCGCCACCACACCGCAAATGTGCGTTGCGTTTATATGGGGAGCCAACAATTTACTTTCTCAGACATGCATGCAATTCGAGACAAACATTCTTTACCCCAGCACGATCAAAAAAGTCAATGACACCCATGTCCACATTCCCACAGGAAATCCGCTAGCTTGGCTTGAAATTCTGTTTTTGCCAATTTTGCACTGTTGGACACCTCGTATTTGCGCGAACTTCTCCTAGGGCATTTGACCCACTAAACCCAAAATGGCTCAGCATTATCTAGAGACATGGGGCATCCAAAGTTATCGAAGGCTTCGTATTCAATTCAACGGGCTTGTCACACGAGGCCCCTGAATTTGGCGTTCGTTTGACCAAAAATTTCTGTCCTCTTTCCTGCCATCAATCGCACGTGCTTTGCCCGATCTGCCCCAAAATGGAATCATTTATGAACACACCTACACTGAATCCATAAGTGGAGAAACAATGGCGATTGCTGCAATAGCGCCCCCTACAGAAGAAACTGCAATTTTGTATGGAGGTCCACCGCATTACTTTCTTTGAAATGCATGAAAATTTTTTTACATGTTCTTCACATACTCCTGATCAGAAAAGTCAATCAGACCTATGCCCTTTTTTGCACGCTGCAGCCGTGACCACCACCCCAATGTCAACATGATGTCACTATGGAGAAACCACAACCTTGTCACACGTATTGCACAATCACTCACGCACTCTTTCTGCACTTTGCTTGCCATTTCCTTTCCCTTATGTACTGGACAAGACTTAATTTAGATTTGTGGATTCAGAGCAACAACTGCACTAGTGCCCCCTACAGATGGAACAAAAGCATTAGATGGTGGGAATCACATTTAGGTTTTCTGAAATGCATGAAAAAAGGTAGAAAACTTCGCAACAGTCAAATAGATAGATTCAACAGTGTTATCATGTCCATCCTTGCCAAGACTTTCATCTTTTGCCAGTGGGGATTACATTTGGCAGAACAGGTGGCTCTCTGACAGCTTGAAGGGGGATCTCAGGTGGCTCGCAGGTGGGTTGCAGGCTGTTTGCAGGGCAGGTTGTTCGCAGGGAAGGCAGGTCGCAGGTTGCAGGAGCAGCGGCTCTCGGGCGGCATGCAGTGGGGTTTGCGGGGCTCGCAGGTGGCTGGCTGGACATTTGCGGAGCTCGTAGGTGGCTCGCTGGGGGTTCGCGGGGGCTCACTTGCGGCTCGCGCTGGGTTTGGCGGTCGCGCAGGCAGCGAGGGCCGTAAAACGCCGCTTGCGGCTTTAATGTTTAGTTTGTATCTGTGTGTCAAACTATGCATTTGTGTCTAACACTTAAACTCCCAATGTGAAGCTGGAGCCCATCCAGATGAATACATATTTGGGTTCAAACAGTTTTTACATCTGTACACCACCACAGTGGATTTTAAATCAAACTATATGTGATTGAAGTGCAGATGTTCAGGTATAATTCAAGGGGTTATACAAAAATTTGGCATTAAATGTTTAGGAATTACAGCCAGTTAAACGATAGCCCCATGTCAGCAAGACAGTACCCAAACGCAAGAAGTGAGAGACTGAATAACAAAGGGCAAAAAAAATCCAAAACAGCAAAATCTCAGAGTCCAACAAGCAAGGTAAAACAATATCCAAGGAGTGGGAAACCACCCCTGGATCATATACATGACCACACCACATCATGTACACACCTATTTGTCCATTTTTTTTCTCCTAGTCCTATTCAGGGTTGTAGTTGGGTTGGATCCTATCCCAGCTGTCACAGGGCAGGAGGTGGGGTTACACCCTAGACAGACTGCAAATCTATCACAGAGACACAGATAACCATTCCCAGTCACATTCACATCTACGGCCAATTTAGAACCACCATTTAACCTAATAACCTTTGGGTGGTGGGAGGAATCGGAGTACCCAGAGAGAACCCATTGAAGCATGGGGAGAAACTCCACACAGAAAGGCCGTAGCTGGCAGATTTAAGCCCAGGATCTCCTTGCTGTGAGGCAATGGTGTTAACGAAGAACAGGCAAACAATTTGACACAAAAAAGGAGTGAGTGAAGACTAACAATTTATACACAAAAAACTAAATAGGAGAAGAGGAAACCAGAGAGTAAGAATACACAGATGAGGAAAGTAGACAGTGCTTAAAAAAACAAAACAGGTATGACCTTAAAAACTTAAAAAAAAAAAAACACTGGGACAGACCCAAAGGTCATGACAAAATGTTGCAAAACTGATCAGACAGTGCTTCACAGTGCAAAAGCAACTCCAATGTTTCCTCCTATGCCTCTGTTTCCTGCACCCTGGCTGTGCCGCTGGGGGGCATACCTTCAGCCATCATTTGGGGGGGGGTTAAACTGTATAAGTGAGTGTCTTTGTGTATTTCTTTTTGTGTTTGTGTATGGGGTCAGTCTACGTCTGTGTGTGTGTGCAGCTAGGCTTGGGTCTGGGACTTGCTGAGCCATGACCCCCGGAGGACATGGTTGTGGGGGGTGGGGAGATCTGCTGCTCCCCATTGGTCATTATTGCCCCCTTCCTGGGGCATGGGCACTTTGTGGTTCTGGGGCATATGGCTGGATGTTTTGCTGTGGTTGTTGACCCTGTTCACCCTTGGGTGTTGTGGTCTGGGGTGGATCGGGCCTCTCTGGTGCGGGGGTGTGGGGGGATACTGGGTGATTCTTGGGTGCTTGGGGCCCTGTTCTCAGCTGGGGTGGCTGACCTGTGGTGGTCTGCTCGGGTCTTCTCTTTTTGTCTTGGGCTTCTGGGGGGCAGGCTTCTCACCCTCATTTTCAACAGAGGTGGCAAAAGTACTGACATTCTGTACTTAAGTAGAAGTACAAGTACTTGTGTTAAAAAATACTTTGGTAAAAGTCGAAGTACTGGTTCAACTTCTTTACTTAAGTAAAAGTAAAAAAGTACAGGCTCTGAAATTTACTCAAAGTAAGAAAGTAAAAGTAGCTCTTTGGAGGACGTTTCTACCTGCTATTTTTGTGTAAAGCTAACTGAACCTTATTATACATTATTGTAATAATATAAAATAATACATGAGAACACAAACGCTATTCCAATCTAAATTTTAATTCTAATGAATGTACTCAGCTTGAATCACAAACTGTGAAAAGGAATTTAAACACAGCTCTGTTCTCTGTGTCCTCCATAGTAGAGGGTGACTGTGTCTCCACCTAAACACAAACATGAGGATACTCAGGGGTTACAGTGGGATTCAGAAGGTGGAGGAACCCTAAGATCAGCTGTAGTGGCTCTGCATGGGGAGAAGAATCACAGCTTTCTATTGTAGCTGCAGTAAATGATGTTGGCGTGCAGGCTGTGATCAGCTGACCTGCTGCTGCTGCTCTGAGGTTTACTGCTCTGTGTGGATGATCTGAATTCACAAAGATGTAACCCAGTATTTCACAGCTATCTGAGCTGATCTCCATCCCCTACACTGACAGCATACAGGCTGTAGAAATGTTGGATTCAGTGAATGAATCTCAGCATCAGCAGCTTTGATTCAAACTCATCTCTGCTGCACTGATGTAACCTGTAACTCTGACCATGAACACAAAGTGCACCAACACAGAGCTTTACTGTAAATACAGTACAAGATAACCTGTTTATTACGTACTAAACTGCAGTATTTTCATACAATCTTTGAATAACACAAAGTCAGCATACTTCAGTTTATTTTCCAGTCCTTACCTTTAATTCTAGCCTCCCTTCTTCCTCTCCTGTCCTCTTTCTCCATCTCTGACTGAACTTCTCTCTCTTTTCTCTCCCTGAAATACAGCAGCTCTTCTTTTAGCTAGCAGACACACTGTGTGACAAACTGCACACACTTTGTGTGTTTGCTGATATTTGTTGAGCATTTAAAAATGTTGCATTTACCTGCCACACGTTACTCCCTTCATGCTCGCTCCTCTTCAGTAGCGCTAGCTAAGCTGTTTATGTCCCGCGAGCATAATTTACGGACTCGGTCCGGCCCGCTGTGACCCCTGATTATAGCGCTATAAATGAGACATTAATTACATGGGTTTGTGTATTTAATCCCTTTGTACCCGATAAGCCCCGGTGATGGAGGATACGCCAGTACGATTGTCTCTTATATGTTAATATTCCTCCGTTTAGGCTCAGATCGCTTGATGACTGACGGCGCACTGACCGGAAACGCAAACTTCTCCCTGACGTGTTAAAAAGTAACGAGTCTGTTTTGAAAATGTAAGAAGTAGAAAGTACCGATACTTGTGTAAAAATGTAGGGAGTAAAAGTAAAAAGTACTCAGAAAAATAAATACTCAAGTAAAGTACAGATACCTAAAAAATCTACTTAAGTACAGTAACGAAGTATTTGTACTTCGTTACTTCCCACCTCTGATTTTCAACTACGTTTAATGACAGACACACAATACACAGACACTTACGCTCACACACACACACACACACACACACACATATACAAACAAACAAATAAAGCAAGATTGTGTGCGTTTCTCTGTTTTTCTCTCTTTCAGGTGCTGTTTGTTCTTTTTTTGTGCTTTGTTACAGATGCAGCGACCCATTATTTGTGCTCTTTCTTTTTTCTTCCTCCCTCACTCCTTCTTTTTTCCTTTCTCTTTCTATTCCCTTTTTTCTTCCCTTCTTATATCACTTCTTTCCTGCCTGTCAGCTCCGGTGCAGTTAAACTGTATTACACCAATATTGATAATTAAATAAATAAATAAAGAGGGGAAAAAAATAACAAGAGGAACATTTTTAAAGCTCCTCTTGGCAAAGCAAATGTGTCTGGCTCAACACAGCATGCAGAGCATAATTTTGCTTGCTTAAGCTGCCAGACAGGACAGGTTATTAAAAAAATAAATAAAAAAGCACATGAATACATAACACAATTTCAGCAAGCTGCTTTTTCTATACGTACAGTCAAAAAAATGTCATCTGGTCCTCAGCAGATCTTAAAATTATTTAAATACAGCCTCAGATGAATATTTAACATATTGCACCTTGCCATTATTTATTTAACAAATATTAAGCCAAAATGCAGAAGCAGCATCTGAAACTTACTTACTTCTTCCATAGGGTAAGTAGCAGCCATGTGCTGCTATCAAATGCAATTAAATAAATGATCATCAGAAAGTGTGACCGCTTCTATATAAGCAGAAGCTTTGGCAATTTGCTGGTCTGAGGCATTCAGGTGTATGTTAACACACTGCCAAGCAGTGCTCTCAGAGTAAAGTTCAGAGTTCAACACAGTTGAACACAGTACCGCAAAGTGTGATGTACATTCCCATAGCCAATACAAATGCAGAATGACAGTGAGCAGGTTCATATAATAAATATGAAGACTGCAAAAGTGACTGCACAAGCAGAGAGCAAAAGCCAGATCAACACAATTTTTGGACCATTTGCTCAACCAAGTGGTCAGTGTAGTGCATGCTGCTTCCTATGTGAAAGGGCCTTTAAGTGTGCAAAGCTGCATCTGAAGAAACACCAAGACTTCGGGAAAAAATGTCCTTTGGACAGATGAGACCAAGGTTTAGCCATAATGCACTGCGCCATGTGTAGTGAAAACCAAACAGCAGAAAAACACCTCATAGCAACTGTCAAACATGATGGTGGAGGGGTAGTGATTTAGGCTTGATTTGCATGCACAGGACCTGGGCACCTTGCTGTCATTAATTTGACCATAAACTGCTCTATATATTCTCTATATAACAAAATATTCTAGAGTCAAATATGTGGCCATCTTTCTAACAAATAAAGCTTGGTCGTAGTTTGGTCGTGCAATGGGACAATGATCCCAACCACAGCAGCAAATCTACAGCTGGCTGAAAAAGAAAAGAATCAGGGTGATGCAATGACTCGGTCAAAGTTCAGAGCTCAACTTGAATGAAATGCAATGACAGGATCTGGTGAAAATGATTTCAAGTTATTGCTCCTAAAAGTGGTTATACAAGCTAGTGAGTCATGGGGTGTACTTAGTTTTTCATACACTGCTTTTGCATTTTGGCTTCATTTTTCCTAAGTAAATAATGGTGTTATTTAAGGTGCCATATGTTGTTATTCAACTTTAGTTGTATTTAAATAATTTAGAACCTGGTAATGACCAGATGATTTTCTTATGTTCTGACTTGTAAAACCTTGGACTTGAAAGTGTGGAATTTATTTTTTACCCAAATTTAAGTATACATTATAATTTATGGCTCTGTATATGACAGTATAGATCAGTTTTAGAAAATGCATTGTAATCAATATCACATATACAGTACACAATAACAATAGAGAAAAACATGTGTTACCCTGCCCAACTTCCTTTTCTTCTAGAAAGGGAAAGATGAAAGAAGGTGTTTGCATGACCTCCCAAACGTATTTATTGTAATTCATGGTGATAACTTGCAGATGTATTGCACTTGTACTGATTTACCTTTGTATGCTCTATAGAGCAAAGGTTTCTGTATCATTTTAGAAAATTATACTTCAACAGTAGCTTAGTTACATTCTCTCTTTATCTCTAGCCAACTAATTGTGCAACAGCTGGGACATGTGTCTTCTTCTCTGTATACAGTTAAATATTTGGCATTCAATTAAAGGCATTTTATAACCTTTCTCGAACTCATTGTTTCACTCATTGTTTTGTTCATATCTGAATTTAGACTCTCGGCTCAGCTGCTCTTAATACCGCTTCATATTTTCATTATGAAGGTTACGTTATACCTTAAATTGCCCTGAAAATTTTGCTGAGTGGTCTTCTCAAATATGTAAGTTATTTGAGGTTTTACCTCACTATTGTTCTGTGGAATATGCTTCTGGTGAAACTACAACCAACACTTTGTTGGAGGTGCCACTTCCACCAATGCACTAAGTACAAGCTGTCATTATCAAATTTCCATATCCAATGTAATTAAAAGGTTAATAAGTTAACATAAACAATGTGAAAATTATTATTGAAATGTAAAACAATTAGAAATATTTTTTATGGCTGAAGGCAGGAAAAATAACAGAGGCAGTAAGTCAGGCATTTCTAATGTTTTACATTTATGATATTAAATATATGAAAGAAGCAATGTGGTTTTTCATCATGAATAAAAATATTTTTCTCTACCTATTCATCAAATTTTAGGATGAAAATTTTCAAGTGTTCTCTTTAATAAGACTATTTTTAAAAGATCACTGCTTAAACAGTTTCAGCGCAGTATGCCGAACCTTACACAGTGAATAAGTGGTGGACTGGAAAGAGGAATTTGATTATGTAGCTCTCACACGGAGAGACTCCATCTGGTTGCCTGAAGCGTTATTCCACCATGTGTAATCATGACAAAAACAAAACTCAGCAACGTCTTTCCACTCTCAACAAACACACATGCACATGCAAAAAAAAACACACATAAACACACAGCCCTGTTTCCATGACTTTAGAGGAAATTACATTGATTTATATTCTTTTCCTGGGGACTTATTCTTACTACACCAGTTTGACAAACTATAACTATAACTCCAACCTTAACCTAAACTTAAATTTATACTCACTCAACCAAGTCTTCATCCAGAAATGTTATGATAATAAGGATTTGAATTCTGTCCTCAAAAGGAAAGAGTTCCTGTAATGTCTTCACAATGTAAGTAATACAAGTATATATGCACACACAACCAGTGAATGGAAAGACTGTTTCATCCAAGTGTTTCATCATGCAGGGTCACCCTCACTCTTGGAAAAACAGTAAACTGGGTCATGAAGGGAAGACTGGTGTGTTGGTTAACCAATGCAACACATGTGGGTTGGTCTTCTATCACACACACATGCTGTGTTAGATATACATTTTGAACATAACAAGAACACTGGCAGCTACCAAGAGTGGACAGAGTAGCTAGCCAGCTTGTATTCAGGTTTTAAGACAAGTAATAAAAAGGAAGAAAAAAAAATCAAATTACTTGTGGAGTAAATAAGTGTGAAAGCAAAACCTTACAAATAACAACAAGTAAGTTAAAATCAAACAGGTAGAGGATATTTTAAATGCTGACAATTTAAAGACTTGGTTACTTACAGGGAAAATAACTCGGGAACTTTTAGAATAAATCAACCTCTGCCTATGGACAGCCTTAGATGTGAGTGTCTGTGTGTACCTACACATCAGTCTTGTGTGCATGCATGTGTAAATGATTATGTGGCACAGGCTTCTAATTACAAACATCTTCCCATGCCTGTATTGCTTTGGTTAGTATGAAGTGATCATATAAAGGCTAAATTTATAAATGTGCTCAATGTGTTTAAGTCACTAATTGCTTCCTAATGACTAAAGGTTTGTCAGGAAGTAGTATGGCTTCCAGCACTGCAAATTAAAAACACAGGAAGTGGTGTTGTGTCTGAAGGAGGGACACAAATAGAGACGCGAACAGGAAGGAAAATCTCATGGAATCTGTGATTGAATCAAATGAAAAGTGGCCAACTGTTTTTGTTTGTTTGTTTTAATTTGTGTATAAGATTCATTAAGAAACAAGTAAATGCGCACGCGCGCACACACACACACACACACACACACTTTCTATGTCTCTCTTTCTCTTTCTCTTTCTCTCTCTCGCTCCCTCATCAACAATCACATGCTCTTCCTTCATGCCTTTCAAATGAATGAACGTTATGTTTCATCTTCCTTTACCGTGCTCCTTGGAAATCTGGATTCCTGACTGACTAGATGACATGTTTCCAAATGCTTCTTTTTTGTGAGAATGCACATTACTAACTTTTCCTGAATATAAAAAAAAGCAAATGAGGAAGACCAACAGATGGGAGTAGCTGGTCAAAAGTTCACAAAATTAAAGCATCTAGCATTATATTTTTAGTAGAGAACAACAGGTTTCTACACACAGAGGCATAAAGGGCAGTGTACCATGTTCGTGCAAAGCAGAATTGTAGGACGAGGTTTTCATTTTTCTTTCAATAAGACTTTTTTTACTTAAGCTCCTTGATAGACACCACAACAATTCTTTCAAAGTCTTGAGTTACATACCAAGTTAATGCCTTCATTTCTTCTCTTCTGTTTTGTCTTTCATTTTCCCATCATGTTATATCACCTTTGTCGCACTCACCACACCTTTGTCAGTCTCTTTCTCTTGTTCTCTCTGCCTGTTCTAATCAGTGCCTGTGGTGAATAATTCACTCAGTGCTGTGGGGACTGAAGCTCTTTGATTGGCAGCTTTATTTTCTCATCTGTTACATTATTAACATAGCTCCATTGGGCATTGTTGCTATGGTAAAGGCTATTACAGGGCAGAGAAGTGTCAGCAGTTTAATGGAGTGACCACCCCCCAAAAGCACACACTTAATCTCTTTCTACTCACATTTCTTCATCTCTGATTCCACAAATCTTTTCTTTCTCTTTCTTTGTTTGGTTTGTCCTCTCTGAGGCCATCATTTGATAGTGGCACATGGGTGAACAAATGAGTTTTGGGTAGCCTTTGATGTGTCTTTGGTTAGTTTGAAGTCAACTAAAGAATTATTTCCATAGTTAAGAAAAACAACTTCAGAGCATCTAATCAAGTCAAGAACACTGTCTAGGATTTAGGCGTATCATTGCCTAGCTTTACGATCAACAGACACCCTCACAAATGGATGTACAGAGGATTAGCAACAAGGAAATATTTAGACTTTGTCAGAAAACATCTTTGTGACAAAAATCTTTGGACAGATGAAACCATGAATAACTTGTACTAGAAGGATGGGAAGAGAAAATTATGGAGAAGGAAAGTAGCTCATAATCCACATTAGCTCATGATCCAAAACACACCAAATTATCTGCCAAACATGGTGGAGGTAATGCTATGGCATGTGCATGAATGTATTGTTGTGGAACCGGGTCACTATTGCTTATTGATGATGTGCCTGCCGACCAAAGTTTATAGGGCTATACTCTCTGCTCAGATTCAGCTCAATGCTGTATCACAGTGCAAATGGATAATGAACCAAAGCATACTGCAAAAGCAATCTAAGAATTTCTCAGGGAAAACAAATGACCAAGTCAGTCACCTGACCTTAACCCAACAGAGCATGTGTTTCAATTAATAAAAACAAAAAAGCCCCACAGGTTGTTGGGATAAAGGTCTTGCAGTGGATCTTAAGGGAGGAAGCGTTGGGTGATGTGCATGGATTCACTGACTTGAAAGTATTTTCATCCAAGTATTAAAGCACATCTCTATATTTAAAATGATGTTAGTTCATCCAATTACTTTTGCCTCTGAAGATGGGGTGCAGTATGTAGTTCCTAAACAGTTAATTTTTTGTGAAATCACTGTTATTAAATCTGCATTTAATCACATCTGGATTCCTTAATTTAAACTTCACTGTGCATAGAGGCAAAATTACAAACACTGTGTCATTATCCAAATACTCATGAGCCTAACTGTATGTTGATTAGTAGTACCTGCTGCAAACAAGTGGGCTATTTACATTTTTGAAAGGTGATATATTTACAGATAGTTTGCTGGGCCAGAAAAAAAGAACTTAAGAAGTTAAAGCACCAGGACATTCAAGATGTTTTTTTCAAGTAGTTGTTAATTTGTCTTGATAAAACTGTCTCCAACCATTTGTCTCCAACCAGTTCTATGTATCTAGTGTATTATTCACTTAATTATTTATCACTTAATTACTTAGACTTCAGTTCCAGAAAGTTCCCTAGCTTCTCAATTACATCATCATTTGTTTCTCCTGACTAAATAAACACATATTTCTGAATCAATCTATGTATTAATTTTTAGTTTACCAAAATATATATATATATTAAAAGTATATATATATATATATAAACCAATGTAATACATATGCTAATATTGTTGAGTAAACTTGAACTGGTTCTTTACCTTTTCGCTAAATAAGACACGTGCACAAGGTCAAACATCTGGCATTAACAGGGCAACTCAAAAAAGCCTACTTTGCCTACTTTCCACAAACAGTGGAAACTTGGCATCAGCATGGCACAGTAAAAGTATTAAACTGCATCATCTTAAATCACTTTGAAGCCAGTGGTCACTAGCCAATTAGTCACAAGCCAATAGGTCATTAGCGGGAATTGCAGGCTCCAGTTGCCTGGGTAATCCTCTAATATATTTGCTACCCTGTCATATGTCAATCCCTGGTATTCGCCACGCTCATTGGTAGTTGCTTCAATTGCTTCCCTCAGACTGGCTACCACAAGTAATTCACCAATGATGTGAAGATGAAGCCCACAGACACTGTCCACCATGATTTTCTTTCAACAGAAATTAAGTTAAATTCTGATTCTGTTTTTGAGTCAGTTGAAATGTGGACTGGTTCTCCAAAATCACAGATGCAAAACTGGCTTGACACCACCACTAGCATTGACACAGGCACTGTTACTCACACCACACTGGTGGAAAAGAGATCAACATTAGGAGATAGCTGGGATGATGGAGGCAGAGACAACTTTTTACATGCACTTATTCACTCTGCCGCAAAAGTAAGCCTCATTTTGCCTATAGTTAAAACTTATCTATAGGTTATATTCACTGTGCATTGTACTGTGTATAACTGTGCATGTGACAAATAAACACTATCTTATCTAATAAGCTGCTTGCACAGAAATATTCTATGTGATCATTTATTCCAGGACCACTGTCCCATGTACATTTGCTTTTGTTGGCGTGAAAAAAACATGTTCTAAATCTCGTGGGCATCTTTCTTCCAGGTATGCTTTCCCAACCTATAACCCATGTGTTCAGCACTGGAGCCCTTTAGCCACAGCAGAGTTATGTAAATGAGGTCAGGCAACAATAACGCTTAGGCCTCTCTTTCACCACATGTGCCTGAAATTACTTCCCCAAGAACAGTCATGGCTCCTGCAGCTTCAGCTCTGCCGTGCCACAGATTGTTTTTCTTTTCTTAATGTTTTTTAAAAAATCTACTCTTCCCCTTAAGATAAATACCCATATGAAAATTTCCAAATGAAAACAAAACAAAACAAAACAAAATGTAAAAAAGCACACAAAGGTTTGCATGAACACAGTAAATCCAGACTAAGCCTGGAATTGGGGAACTTATGAGTAAATTGAAAGACAGGGGGTTAAAAATGGAAAAAGGATGGAGAGGGACAATGGAGGACAAAATGACGCTAGGCCTTATAGAGATTGAGGTCAACATAGCTGCAATGTAACTGAAATTTAACTGTGCCAATGTCATTCTGTTTATGGTCCTTGTGGGTGGGTGTGCATGTGTGTGTTTCTTTTTTTTCTTCAAATTCAATTCACACTGTCTCACATCCCCTCGATGCCAGAGGAAGTCATCTGTCAAAGTCTGTAGCTGGGGAGTTTTGCAGAGAGTGTGGGTGTGTCTTTATAGTGTGAATGTCTATGTGTGCCGCTATGTGGCTTTTTTTTTTTTGGGACATTTTTTATTTGCTCTGATTCCTTCAGTCGCTCAGGTCTTTCAGAGTCTCAGTGCCATTAGCCCTTTGCCCTGTTCTGAAGAGGAAGGCAGAACAAAACACCTTATGTACTTAATATAACACTTTCAACATCTTCTCTTCTCTTCTCTTCTCTTCTCTTCTCTTCTCTTCTCTTCTCTTCTCTTCTCTTCTCTTCTCTTCTCTTCTCTTCTCTTCTCTTCTCTTCTCTTCTCTTCTCTTCTCTTCTCTTCTCCTATAGAAATAGCAATGAGTCCCTGTACAGCAGCCTTGAATCCACCAGAGGTGAGAGAAAAGCAGATGTACTGACTTTGTAATCTCTAAGTGGTGCCACTTAATAAAACAGAATGCTAGACTCATTATCTTTCAGAAGCTTTCAAGACCATTTTGAAACTTGTCTGTTTTACGGAAATGCTCAGAACCTCAATTCATTAAAGTTACCATTACTATGCTGTGGGTCCAGAGTTTGTAACACTAAACTGCTACAGTATTTTCCATTCATACTGTATGTGTCCATGCATACATGTGTTTGTGTGCCTTGTGTGCATCTGTGTGTATATGTGCTTGAGATAATCATATCAGAAGCCTTTTATGGAAGGCTGTGAGAAACTGGGTTACGTCTTTCATCACATTGTACTCTCTCACAACAGGGAACAGAAGGATTTGTGCGTCTAATTAATGAGCACAGAATCACAGGCACACAATGCAACAAATGAAAGAGTGTTGCAGCGACAAGAGAATTTAAAAAGTCTTCTTTTTTCTTCAAAGCTTTTTTTTGTCTTAAGAAATAACAGGTAGAAAATCTGTTGATATAGTTGTAACACAGTGAGCAGCAGAAAGCAAATAAAACTCAAGTTGGATGACAAGAATGTGAGTTGGGTATTAAACATCATTACTTCCCCTTTTAAACAGTTCAGTTGGATATACAATTTACTTCAATATTTTTACTTTACTGTAATTAGTCCCAGGCCTTTACTTTCCATTAGACTTGGAAGGAGTGGTGCAGAGAACTTGTCAGATGTGCCTCTGTTTTTACTGTGTTTCAGTCTATTGCTTAAAAAGCAAATATTCTGTTCCTTTTCGGTACATATTTTGCTGATGTTGGGCAAGAAAACTCAGTTATGCCCTATCAATTAAAAATTTACCACTGCTCACAGATTAGACTGCTTTGCAACCTGGTAAATGGGTTTCCTTGTTTCAGTGTATTTTCTTTCACTGGTCTATCTGTGGTATTTTGTGCTGTAATAGTGCTCCAGGAACCTGATTTAAATGCTTTGCTAAAATATTATTTTGCATCTCACATTATAGACTCAAGGATTCTTCTGACATTAATATTTACACTGACAACATTCATAATAAGTTATTTTCCAGATTAATGCAGGGAAGACCAAAGAACTGGTGGTGGACTCCCACAGGTGCAGACATCCCCCTCCATCAGTGAACATCCAGGGAACACATATTGAGAAAGTGGACTGGGTGTTCACATAAATAACACACTGGACTGGACTGACAACACTGTGGGACTGTACAAGAAAGGCCAGAGTAGACTTCACCTACTCCAGAGAATGAGGTCATTTTTCATTTGGAGTAAGGACCTTTTATGTCTCAGCGGTGGCATCAGCCATTTTATATGGAGAGGTCTGCTGGGGTACCAGCATCACCACAGCAGACAGGAAGAGACTGAACAAAATTATAAAGAGGGCTGGCTCTGTCTTGGGATATCACTTAGACCCCGTGCAGGTGGTGGGAGACAAGAGGATGCAAACAAAACTGGCATCCATACTGGGGAACGACTCCCACCCCATGCATGGGACTGTGGCGGCACTGGGCAGCTCCTTCAGTAAGCAACTGCTTCATCCAAAATGTGTAAGAGAGTGCTATCATAGGTCCTTCCTTACTGCGGCTGTCAGACTCTACAACCGGTACTGACCCACAGCAAACTATCTTATCTTATTATTACTGTATTATTAATCTAACTATGCCTTTTTTTTTTTTATAACTGCTGTTTTGTAAACAAATGTGCACTGAATAATTTAGCCTTGCATTCATTTACACTGATATAAAAGTGACTGCTCTGTTGGTTATCACTCAGTCTGTTTCATCTCTGTTGTCTCATTTTGCAAAGAATGTTTTGCCATTCTGTTTTTTCTTTTTTAATATACAGTCTGCCTTTCAACTTGGAAAAAAATGGTGCTATTTGCATCAGTTTATGCATGACTGAGGACTCAAATTAGAAAAAAAAAGAACTGTAGCGGTGGGGATAGGATGTCACACGTACTGAGGGCAGAGTTTATACGACACAAACATTTAAATGTGTGTGTTGTCTGTGCAAAAGGGCAGAGATTTCTAAATGCTAAAACTGAATAATTTATCAAGGCAACACCTTTCAGAGCGGCCAGTGGTGAGGGATGAAGATAAATGGAAAGAAGATGAGTCTAATGAAAGAGTGATCTTTGGCTACAGCAGTGAACAGTATAAGCACCGGAACTGCTTTAAACATCTGCATTTGTGTAAATGTGTGTATGTCGTTGCAAATGCATTGTGTGCAGAGCTCACGAGAAGAGCTAGTATTTGGGGTGGCTCCCGAGTCAATCCTGACATGCATTTTAAGCAGCTGCTGTTGAAGGGCATCCATATTTATTAGGATTATCCTTTCTAATTTGATGAGATTGAATTGTGTAAGCAATAAAAAAAGAGGAGAAAAAAGTATCTAAAAAAGTGTTCAAAAGTATTTTTGAACCTATGCTTTAATTCAATATATAAATCATTTATTTTGTACTGTAAATGATGTATACTGAAATAATCTGACAATTAACTTAATTTGATTATACTATTTCATATTATGTTGTATGTAGTAAAAATAGTATTGAGTCAAAGAATGTACAAAGGAAAGGTTAATTAAATGAGACTAAAAGCTTCAGTGTCCACATCATGTTTACAGCCAGTATTAAAAATAGGATTTGGTAGGTGGGGGAACCCTAAGATATGGTGTAGCAATGCAGCACGGGAAAATTATTACTTAGAAATAAGTAACATAATAACTAGTTTTGTGTGCTCTAGTAGATTTTTCTCTGTGTACAGGGTGTGAGCAGCTGGTCTGTGCTGAAACTCTGATATTCACTGTTGTTTGTCAATTTAGCCATCTGAATTTAACAAGATGTAAGCCGATGTTTCATCACCTTAAATATAAATTGATGTCTGCTCCCGTTGACGTTAACTAATACTGACCATGAACACCACAGCCTGCTTCACACCACAGTACTGCAAACTAACCAGTTTAGCCTGCACTAAACTGTACCAAACTGACTAGTACAGTATTTTCATGCAACCTTTGAAATTAGTATGCTTCATTTTGTTTTGCAAGAAATTTCACAAAAACACAATTCAGTTACACATCATGCATAAATGCAATATCTGATTTAAAAACTCTAAAATGATTTAAAACATTACCGGACAGATTTAAATTCCCTCTTTATAAAAATCACTTGCTGAGCAGTTCTTACCTTTGAAAATAATCTCTCATCTGCCTCTCTAGTCTTCTCTTTCTTATATCTTTCTGCATCCCCCAGTGTGGCATATTACTGTAATATTTCTCCCTTCTCTCTCAGAAGTACAGCAAAGAGTTCAAAAAGAGCCTGTTGTTCAGTTTGACACAACAGACTCTTTTTGAGCTCTTTGAAAAGTTGATTTGAAATTTCCTGCCAATTCTAAAAGTTACTGTGTTTTAATCTCCTCTTCTGTCCAGCTAGGTAGTTGGTGAAATGAGATGAAATCGACTTTATTTACATCTGCATCATAAATGCATCACAGGGATGAGAAGAAAAATGGACGTTGAAGGTCTAAGTGTCCATGGGATCTCATTATTTTTGTATTACTGAGTAAGTATCTCTAAACCATCAGCTGGAACCAATGCTGCAGCACATGAAATAAATGTGCTCATTTGACAATAATGCATTAACCTGCTTGTCAGATTGTGCTTTATTGGTTATTAACTGAAGGCACTGGAACACCATTATTATCAGATTGAGCCACACCACTTTAACCTCTGTTTACAGCTGTCGACCATATAAATAACTTATATATAAATATATATATATATATATATATATATATATATATATATATATATATATATATATATATATATATATATATATATATATATATATATATATATATATATATATATATATATATATTAAATATATATATATATATATAAATATATATAAATATAAATAAATATAAATATATAAATATATATATATATATATATATATATATATACTTATCCACTGTTGCTTTCACCTTCCACATCCTTTTTTCTCAGCCCTTGGTATTTATCGAGCTTCTCATATTCCTTCTTCTTCATGTTACTGTCACTTGTTATTGCTACATCTATCTCTAGAGCCTTCCTCCTCTGCTTGTCAACCAATACTATGTCCACTTGGTTAGCCATCACCCTTTTGTCCATCTGTATCTGGAAGTCCAACAGGCTCTTAGCTCGTTCATTCTCAATCACCCTTGGGAGCATATCCCATTTTGACCTTGAGACTTTCAAGCCATACCTGGCACAGATGTTCCTGTATACTATGCCAGCCACTTGGTTAAGGCATCCAATGTATGTCCTGCCTGTTAGCATCTTACACCCTGTTGTTATTTGCTGGGTTGTCTCAGGGGCATCTCTGCACAGCCTGCACCTGGGGTCTCAGCTGGTGTGGTAGACCCCAGCCTCTACCGATCTTGTGCTTAAAGCTTGTTCCTGTGCTGCCCAGATTAGTGTCTCTGCCCCATCTTTCAACCCAGCTTTGTCCAGCCATTGGTAGGATTTTTTGATATCAGCCACTTCTTCTATCTGCCAGTGGTACATGCCGTGCAAAGGCCTGTCCTACATGATGTTCCATGGTGTCTGTTCTTGCTCCTCCTTCTCGGGTTAACTGCTGCCTGAGCTATTCACTAAGCACATGATCATTTGTTGGCATCTTCCTGATGTATTCATGGATCTTTGTTGTTTCATCTAGGATAGTGGTTCTGACACTCACTAGTCCTCAGCCTCCTTCCTTCCGCTCAGAGTACAGTCTCGGTGCTGGATCTTGATGTCAATGGCTTCTATTTCCTCCTTTGTTCAGCTTATTATCCCAGAAGTGTATCCGATGACCGGCAGGGCATTACAATTGAGGACCACCTCAGTGTGGGTGGAGTTTATATAGCAACGCAAGTAGAAGTCTCGTGACGCAATTTGTATGCGAATCAAAGTGTCTTAGCTTTTGTCTACACTGCTGTGTTCTGCAATGGTACCTGTGAGCAGCAATTAGCTCGGAGACCTCATGATAAATTTTCACATTTCTCGTCTCATCTCCCACCAAGCACAGAAATGTCTGCACCACATCATTCAACCACGGTGTTGGTTTGTGTGCCTCCAGTTTCTTGCTGTCAGGTTTTAAAAATGGCACAGTTCATTCTGGGGAAGGAGTCGCTCTCATGACTCCACTAGTGATGACAGTCCCTGGCCAATCAGTGGCATGTTGTTCTTCGACGTCACATTTTGGTGAAATGTGGAACCCCGGCTGAGTGGGCTGAGTGGGTACTAAAAGAGTACCCACCTGGTACCTGGTACTAGGTACTAATGGAAGTGCCTACAAGCCTAATGGAAATGTGGCATTATAGCTTTCCTCAGTGTCTGCAATTTTACTTCGGTAGTGCAATCCCCTCTCTTTGTTACCATACAATTACACTTCTCCGGTCTGAATGATATTCCAATTTCATTGCTGTTGATACTAGTGGTGTGAATCAGTGAATCAATGAATCAATGTCTCATTCACTCCTGTCATACAGCTTGATGTCATCCATGTAGAGGAAGTGACTGATGTTTTCTCCATTCTGTTGCTGGGGGGAGAGGTTCACATATTGTTCCCCTGCCACTGAGAGTACACCCTGGATGGTTCAGTCGAGAACATCTGATTTATTCTCCTGGCTTCTGTGGCTTTGGTATACCTCTTCAAGCGGTTAGCCAAGGCCGTGAGTCTTTGCTTGGCAGTTTCTAAGGCCTCGGGTATGGACAGCTTGTTGTATTTCTTAGGCACCCCTTTCTTCATAATGCCTTTCTACAGCTCTGATAGCTGGGTAATGTTCCTTCGTGCTGTCTTGATCGTAGCCTCTAGTCTTCTTTTGCATGGAGGGTACTGCTTCTTGAGATAGCTGGATTAGTCAATCCTTGTATTCTATTACTAGTTTCCAATGAAAGAAATCCTGCTACAACCATGCTCATGTTCATGTAGTCCACTCTCACAGATCAATTTGAAAAGTTGCCGTTTTCATTCAAGAACATAGAAAGTAGCTTTACAGTTTGCCTGTTTTTTGTTTGTTTGTTTGTTTTTTATTGCCTCCGCACCAGTAAGAGAGTGAATTCTCATAAGCACTTGGTGCTGCGTGTTGACAACCTTCTGAAAGCTGGCCAATAAGAAGAAAGTGCTTTTAGAGAGGTCAGCCTTAAAAAGCCTGGACGTAATATTGCCTGTTTAAGCCTGAGTGGATGAATAACTTGCAGCATAAGATTTATAATGATAATTTTTAAATTGTGAATTATGCAAAGTTACTCTGGTGAGGTCTCAGGAATGAACTGGAAACAAACATTATACGTACTCTTTACTGTCACTGAAAAAGTCTGTTGCATTTTCACTGTAGTAATGTTGGCTGCGGGACCTAATACTTATGAATAAAACAAAGGAGCTCTTAACAAAAAAGACAACAAAGAGCTTATAAAACATCAGTTGTGACAACTTTTACCGTTTTTGTGGAGCACAGTGGTGCTTGTGTAAGTGCAGTTAGAACTTAGGGAAATAGGGCACATTCATATTGAGTTTCATTGGTGTTGGGGTTCAAACAGTGAGCAATTGACCAAGAAAAAAATTCTTCTGAATTCTACAAAGGTATTTTCTTATTGCAGAAGACAGAGACATTACCTCTCTGCCACCTGCCACCTTTCTCTGGCTGCTCATGTACCACCCAACAGTCACAACCATCAATCAAGGTCCCTCAGATCCAGCAGTCTCTGATGTCCTCTGGGTCCGAGCCATTCTCAAGTATGTTCCCCCAATCCAATCCCCACTTATAATAGGCACTGACGTGCAATGCAGACTTTAATTGTTTATTCTACCAGAATGACCACTGTAACCCACCGAAACCCCAACAGTCTGCTTACAGACCACGTAACAATAAACAAAAAACCAGCAAAACAGCAAAAAAAAAAAAAAAATGTTATTTTTAAAAGAATCACAAAGAAAGAAAAAATATTACAGTTTCAATTGTACCAAAGAGTAAAACAACTAAATGTAAAGTTTTAAACATTTGGTCACTCCCTTCTAAGGCCCTGTTAGTATGTGATTTAATAATTGATCATAATATTGATTCACTTTGCCTCACAGAAACCTGGTCGCAGCAGGATGAACACATTAGTTTAAATGAATCACCACCCTCAAGTCATACCAACTGTCTAAATCCTCAAAGCACAGGCTGAGGAGGAGGGGCTGCAATCCTTCACTCTAGCTTAGCAATAAACCAAAGACCTAGACAGAGTTTTAATTCATTTGAAATCCTTACTCGTAGCCTTGCACACCCTAACTGGAAAACATAACGACCAGTTTTATTTGTTGTTGTCTATCATCCATCTGGTCTTGGTCCAGCATTTCTATCTGATTTCTCAGAATTTTTATCTGATTTAGTGCTCAGTTCAGATACAATAATTATAGTGGGTGATTTTAACATTCATGTACAGCAGATGTTGAAAACACCAGTCTCAACAATGCAATTAATTATTAGACTCACTGGCTTTTTTCAGAACATAGATGAGACCATTCACCATTTAAATTACACTCTGGATCTTTCCCTGATATGGGGCATAGAATTTGAACAATGTTTTATTTGGCAAGGTAAATTATTTATTGCTTTATTAAATTAAATTAAATTAAATTAAATTAAATTAAATTAAATTAAATTAAATTAAATTAAATTAAATTTTAATTTTAAATTAAATTAAATTAAATTCCACAACTTCCCTTCTTACTATTCTTCACTGATCAAGGAAAACAGGAACAACCCCGGGTTTCTCTTCAGCACTGCAGCCAGGCTGACGAAGAGTCAACTGCTATAGGCCCACACTGCTGCAGGACTTCATGTGATGCACTTAGCACTTCTTCGCCACTCTTTTCTTTATATCACTCTTTTCACTCCTTATGTATTTATATACCACTGCAGCATGTCATTACATTTTTGTCTTTTCTCTCCTTTAGTCTGTGTTTTGTTTTATCCCTCTATGCTCTCTTTTCTCTTTCCTTTCACCCCCTAACCAGTCGTTGCACATGGCTGTCCCACCCTGAGTCTGGTCCTGCCAGAGCTTTCTTCCTGTTAAGAGAGGCTTTTCCTTCTCACCATCACAAAGTACTTGCTCAAATCATTTGACTGATGTAGAGTCTTTACCTTACAGTATAAATTGAGGTATATTTATGTTAAAATAATTCCTGTGAGCCCAAAGCTCAGACGTCACACTGCTCTGACTACTAGCTTTGCAATGTTTTTGTTTTTTTTTCTACTTTGGTCAGCTAGTCACAAGTTGCTTTTTATGGTCATCTGCTCCGGGTACAGCACACCCAACCCAAAGCCTGTCAAAATATGACCTTCTTGGAAAATGTATGAACACGCTCTCTCCCAAACAGTCTACTTAGTGTTAGAGGCGGTAAATGCTCTGGAGTTGATTCCAAGTTTTGCATTTGCATTTGGAAGCTCTTTCTGTGAACTTACAGCATGTAGTCAGAGTAGAGCTTGATACAAGCAAACCAGGCCATCCTAGGGCTGCAAATATAAACATATTACAGGGATAGCAGAAACAGAAACAAAATAAACAACTGACATATTCTGAGAAAAAAAAAAAGAAGAATGCACTTGTGAGCTTGCAAAAAATTTGGGACAGTGTAAAATGTAAACTAAAAACAGAATGCAATAATTTGTAAATCCATTTTTTTTTTCACAATAAACCACAGGAAACAACACATTTTTCAAACTGAAATATTTTACTGTTTCATGAAAACAATCACTCATTTTGAATTTGATGGCAGCAACATGTCTCAAAAAAATTAGGATGGTTGGGGGGGCAAATGGCTGGAAAAGTAATCAGTACTAAAAGAAACAGCTGGAAGAACATTTTTCAGCTAATTAGGTAAATTGCCAATAATCAATAATATAATTGAGTAAAGCGGAAGAAAATGGATGGATGGATGGATGGAGCATCTTACACAAATTTTCTCAGAAGTAAAGATGGGCAGAGGTTCACCAATCCACAAAAAACTGTCCACAAATTGTGGAACAGTTTCAGAATAATGTTCATCAACATAAAACTGCAAAAACTTTGAATATTTCATCATCTACAGTTCACAATATCATCAAACCAATACAAGAATCTGGAGAGATCTCAAAATCTGAAAATTTGATACCTGTAATCTTTGGCCCCTCAGGTGGCACTGCATTAAAAACAGGCTTGATTTGAACAGGCTCAGGAAGACTTCCAGAAATCATCATCTGTGAACACAGTTCACCTTGCCATCCACAAATGCAGAATAAGGCTCTATCATGCAACGAAGAGGCCATATGTGAACATGATTCAGGAACATTGCTGTCTGGGTCAAAGCTCATTAAAAATGGACTGAGGAAAAGTGGAAAATTGTTCAGTAGTTAGAAGAATCCAAATTTGAAATTCTTTTTGGAAAACATGGACACCGTGACTAAAAAGGAGAGGGACCATCTAGTTTGTTATCTGTGCTCAGTTCAAAGGCCTGTATCTTTGATGGTACGGAGGTGCATTAGCATTTATGGAACTGGCAGCTTGCACATCTGGAGAGACACCATCAATGCTGGAAGGTATATACAGGTTTTAGAGCAACATGTGTTCCCGTCCAAGATGATGCCAAACTGCACACTGCATCTATTACAGCATGGCTTCATAGTACAGGAGTAGATGGAGCTGAACTGGCTGCAGACCTTTCACCAATTAAAAACATTTGGTGCTTCATGAAGTGAAAAATGTGACAAAATAGACCCAGGACTGTTATAGGCAGCTAGAATCCTATTAGACAGGAATGGGACAACATTCCTGTCCCAAAAGTCCAGCAGCTGGTCTCCTCAGTTCCCAGATGTTTACAGACTGTAAGAAGAAGAATGTAAGAAGAAGGAATGTTACACAGTGGTAAATATGGCCCTGTCCAACTTTTCTGAGACATGTTGCAGCCAACAAATTCAAAATGATTTCTTTCTTTCTTTCTTTCTTTCTTTCTTTCTTTCTTTCTTTCTTTCTTTCTTTCTTTCTTTCTTTCTTTCTTTCTTTCTTTCTTTCTTTCTTTTTCTTTCTTCTTTCTTTCTTTCTTTCTTTCTTTCTTTCTTTCTTTCAATTTTCTACGCTGTACTGTGGATAAAATATGGATTTGTTAAATTAAATTATGATTTACATTTTACACAGTGTCCCAACATTTTTGGAGCTGGGGTTGTAGAAAGGTCAGGACAGCCATAAGAAAACCTCTATTTAGAGCAACCAGCCAAGTTCAGAACACTCTCCAGGAGGCTTCCATGTTTATAAGACTTCACAAGATAAAATACAGAGCGTTCAAAAAACAGATAAACAAGACAAAAAAAAAGAAAACAGAAAAGCCTTTAGTGTTTATTGATGATGTAACAGACCAAGCTGGAAAAAGGCTGAAGTGAGGATTCAGCATAATCCAGTGAAGCTGAGTGGATGAAACTTCATGGTGAAGATGGACAAAAGCATGCAAAAGTAGTCCAGGAGCTTTTAAAGGTCAGTAGTTGGAATAGTTTGTGAGTGAGTTACCTGTTCTCAACATAATCAAGCTGCATTTAACTAGCTGAAGACAAAACAAAAGGCTAGAAGATCCAAGAAAAACAACAGCTAAGAAGAAATGAGCTGAAAAAAATGCACTGTACCTGGTGTTAGACATCATCATCAAAAAGACTGCAAAGGATTATTTTTAAAAAGGTATTAAAAGGAAGCATTTAAGTTATCAGTATAATAATTTTTCCAATTATACTTGTGACCCTGAAAATGGGAGATTGTATAAAATGGCTATGGGTTTTCTTTATTTAAGTATAAAAACAAAAAAATGGTCAGTGTCCAAAAATATATAAACCAAATTATTCTGACTTTGTGATTAACTTTAAATGTGCTATATATATATATATATATATATATATATATATATACACACACACAATTGCTCACATGCATTTCAGTTTGTCTGATAATTCAGGAGTGAATACAGACACTAAAAATTGATTAACAAATATTTATATAAAAGTAGTATTTAGAGCTGGACTGTGTGATGACAACGGAAATAAATGCTTATTCACACCATTGCCGCTGGCAAAGACATGCTGGTCCACTTGTCAAGGATATACTGCTTGAGAGAGGAGTTACAAGGAGCCCACACCAAGGTCTGTGTGTGTGTGTGTGTGTGTGTGTGTGTGTGTGTGTGTGTGTGTGTGTGTGTGTGTGTGTGTGTGTGTGTGTGTGTGTGTGTGTGTGTGTGTTTGTTTGTTTTGTTCCATAATGACTTCTTGCCTCTGTCGGGTTGAGGCTTGCTTTGAAAAAGTACTGGTACCACTACTAATGTACACGCCACACACACACACACACACACACACACACACACACACACACACACACACACACACACACATATCCTGAGCCCTTTTCATCCATCTGTAAAATACAATAGTAGAACGCTGCAGAATAGAAATATTGAAATAGCCTGATGGGTGGCCCAGTTCTCCATTGTGCATTTATATTGCAACTGTCTTTGTATTAAGCTACATTTTCACTGAATAAAAAAAAAAACAAGTTAGATACAAATAACCAATACATTCCACAGTGAATTATTAAGAAAATTGGTGCAGACATTCTTATGGGCTATCATAAGTCAAAATAAAATGAACTTTAGTCATTAGTCATCCAGTGCCATTGTCTGGTAAAAAAAGAAAAAAGAAAAGTCTAGGATTAAATACAGCAACATTTTTGTTTGTCTTATCAGTTTTGAAAATGCTAACATGCTAAACAATGATAAATATAATAAACATTATATATGTTTGACACTGAGTATTTTTTCACGTTAACAGCAGCCTTTGTTTGAAGCACTTTTGTAACTTTACAACCCATAGAGCATATTACACAGCCTCACAGAGCACTGTTGTCTCTTAAGGCCAGATTTACTAAGAAAGTTGATATAAGACCCCCCCCCCCCCCCTTCCCTCCCAAAAAAAAAAAAATGCACCAATGGAGGCAGACAGTTCTGCAAGTCATCTACTAACAATTTGCTAATCTATGAGCATGTATGGAACCAGTTCATTCTACCAAGGGTAGCCCAAATTAGCGTATTGAAAAGAAGTAGTTCTGATGAAGGAGAGAGTAATCTATTAACCAAAATAACACAGTTCAGGTGGAGGTTTTATGCATGTTTCATCCCAGAAACAGCACCAGAATTCAGATCAGTGGGAGGCAGCTGAAGAAGAATCAATATGTTCTGACAGAAGGGTGAATTCTTCCATTAGATATTGATGGAGATGTATGGGGTCTTGGAGGTTACTGTAGTCATCCTCCAGATAAATCTGGCAACTGAGATGGAGTGCATGAGTTATTCAGAGAAATACCGCTTTGTTACAATCCACTATATAAACCTGAATTTACCATAATGGTCCATAAATACTCTGAGCAAAGCATTAAAAAATGCTATTTGATCTTTGTTTTATAATCGTAAAACCTCCGAAAACCGCCAAACAAAATGGCTTGAGTTGTTTCTCAAGCATAATGACCATGTCATTCCAGGGCTGTATGCTTACTTTATCAGGTGGCTGCACTGGTACTAGCAAACTAAATATTTCAGTAGCACAAAAATAATTTAGTAGCACACACAAGTGCAAAGTTTGATATGTTTTATTTGTTGAAAATATTTAATACTGGTCAAAAATGTATTTATGTAGGTTGACTGGCAATAGAACTGGTTCTTTAATTAAACAATGTTCTGACATGAAAGAACCCTCACAAATAATGTAATGTGATGCGACTTCAAAATAAAAGCACGCGAGTTAAAGATTTCAAAATCAAGTATTTTTCTCCTCTGTGATGTAATTTTTGGGTGGGACAAATGCGCCTGTCTCCAATATTGGGGTCCCCCCCAATATTGTCCCCCCCCGGTTCCTACGCCTATGATTCTAACGCACTTTGATTCTGATTGAGCCACTTTAATATATGAATACTGAAAAAGTTTTAATAACTCTGTGTGCATTTTTGCCCCTCTCTCTGATGGGTCATACTAATCTCTGCTGTCTTACATTACAGCAGCAGCACTGAAGACCAGAAATATAGTGAACCATTATCAGACATTATCAGAGAATCCCCCCGCACTAATTACTTTTCCTTGCAATCTAAACAATTCTAAACAAATAAATTAATGTTCCTAGCAGAAGCTATCACAGTTATACCTGGTGCTACAGTAAATGCACTAAATTCGCTAAATGTTGCTTGCAGTAAATTACTTGCCGCGAACTTAAATCATGTTTGTATGGCTCACTTAAAAAAAAACTCTCCTCCTAAAATTTTGCTCTCTCTGCTCTCCTCCTCCTACACCTTAAGGTGACTGTTTGTTGTAATTTGGTGCTATAAAAATAAAACTGAACTGAATCTTCCAATCAGTCACGGCATATGTCTGAGTCTGGATCTGCTGGAGGGTTTTCCTGTATTAAGGGAATTCTTCCTTTCCACCCTCACTAAGTGCCTCCACACAGGGGATTGTGTGATTGTTGGAATTCTTACTCTAATATCGTAGGGTCTTTACCTTGGTAGATGGTGCAATATAAATTACATTTGTTTGAACTGAACTGAATTAATTTGAACTGAAACTCCTATAAACATATGTAAATAAGGGAGCCATCTTTCAGATACAAAATTATCACTGGGCCTCTTTAGTGAATCACTAGTAAAACACTAGTTTTGCATCATCAAAAAAATGTCACTTTTTTCAAACATGTGCAGAAATAAACTTGGCACAACAAGGATGGAAATTTGTGTTGTAACAATGTGTCTTGGGGTTAAATCTTATACTGCAAAGCCTGTTTATTTCCCCTTGAATGGTGCTACATTTGTAAGGAAAATGCATTTGTGGGTCGAGCAGCAGAAAACAGCTATTCTGCTATTGACTCTTGGTTGGTGTCATTTATTGGGTTGGATGATTGCTGGTTAAAGAATGGGATGCCATCCCACAGCACTGTGTGACCAAACTGGTAACCAGCATAAGGAGGAGGTGCCAGGCTGTTGTGGCTGTGTATGGTTCTTCCACATGCTGCTGAGGCCCATGTTTATTAAATTAATAAATTGTTAAATTGCCAACATGTCTTGATTCTTCAGTCTTCCAATCCAATCCAATAAATGACACTAAACAAGAGTCAGTAGCAGAATAAGCTGTTTCGCATTGGCAGAGAAGATTTGGTTTTTCATGGGTTGCGACCCACGTGCTCAACTCTGCTGCTCAACCCACAAATGCATTTTTCTTACAAATTTACACCATTTAAGGGGACATAAAGAGGTTTTCAAACAGTATACAATTTATTGCCAAGAAACATTATTACAGCAAAGAAATTATGAACCAAACATAACTTTCCTTACTTTTTGTGTTTGTAAGTTTATTAAAATTAGACTCAGAAAATGTAATTAGCATGAATCTGAAATGTTAGAGAAACAGTTTTAGCACACTGGTACATGCTGCACATGTTATTCTTCCTTATTTTTTCTGTAGGTGTCTAAAAGCTGCATCTAAAGGTGCACTTTGACAGTATGATGGATTCATGGTGCAGTATGTTAAATATTTTCTGTAAATGTTTCAGTTGCTAAATGTAGATTTCTCCCATTGAGTGAAAACTGTGTTATTCTCAAATTTATGTATTTTTTGTATAAATATGCACTCTTTTCTGTTTTAATGTATAACCAAAGGATTGTGCATTGTAAATGTACTTTCTTGTACATCATAATTTAAGGATACTTACACAGACAAAATCAACAGTTGATAACCAAAATATTTTTGAGCAATGTTTTATTTATTTGTCTAAAACTTTTCATGTGGTAGCTGACAGAGGGCATTTTACTCTGTAAAATGGAAGACAGCAGGTTTCTCTGGATGCACAAGCATAATTCACTGTATGTACCAGACACCATCTGGACTGACTAGGGACACTGTGGCTTTCCTGAGCAGTGGAAACACAGAGTTAGACCTCAGCACAGAGAGGAATGTGTCAAACAGGGGTAAGCTGTAAACACAGGTGGGTATATATTTGGCAAACTCAAAATATGTAATAAAATAAAGCATAACATGAAATCAAAGAGAATGCAATGATGTACTACATCTAACATGCTGTGGTGGAGAAAAAGTAAAGTAAATAAAATAAGGGAAGAAAATTCAGACAATAAACAAAAATATTTACAGCTGAAATGCTAAAAGTGGAGCAGATGACAACAGATTATATGATGTGGAAAGGGATAGGCAGAGGTGAGTGACATGGACAGAGAGTAGATGATGTGAAAAATTAAAATGTGAGCACTGTCAATGTGGAGATGAGGAGGAAGATGGGGGTATAGAGAGGGTGGGAGGGTGATAAGACTCTTACATTTCTTCCTTGTTAATCCTGAGACTCCTGTCAGCATGCTCTTTAATACCAATGGTAGTGGTACTACAAATTTGTAGTACCAAAAAGTATATACCAGGATGCATATTTAAATATGCATCCTGGTATATACTTTTTGGATTCATATATAAAATATTGCACATGGTGCAGTTATTGGCCAGTTGACTTTTAATTTATTTTAAAGACCAGGCTAGCTAAGATTTGTTTTCTAAACAGGGGATAACTAGGGCAGAACAAAAAGACAAACATTCTAATTAATAGATAATTACAAGATTTTATAATTGATCAAAGTCCTGTGTGATCTTTTGAGCTTTAAATTAGTAACACACCATCAGTTCAGCCAACTTCAGCTTTGCTGTACTTTCTCCTACAAAGTTTTTTTTTTTTTTTCTGTTTCTGTCCTCATTCTGTGTCTAAATGGGACTGATGGTTGATGAGTGAAGCAGGGAAGCCCCTCTCTCTTAGTGGTACAGCTGATATGCTCTGGTAGAACTGCATCTATTATGCATACATATCGCCTGCCGCTACATCTTCATATTTATGACGCTCCAGTCATGCTGGAACTCTCCAGAAAATCAGATGCATTTAGTGGGAAAGTCAGTTTTGAGACACAACCAAAGGATGCTTGAATGTATGTGTTTTCCTTTCCTTTCCTTTTCATTTTTTTAATTTGTGCAGCCATGTGTGGTAGTTCACGTTCATGCTTTATCTGAATGCCCAAGTTTGTTTATCTCTTTGCTTTCTCCCAGCATGCAGAGACAAACATTGGGCTCAAAGAATACGAAGTGTCACTGCCAGCCGAGCTTCAGCTGTGTTCCTCCCTCTATACCTACCCTTTGCCTCCTCCATCCCTCTCTTCGTTGCTGGGGTTACAGCAGGACCTGATGTGGCTCCTTTCCAGTCAGCCTTTGTTCTACAGATGGTCCTGGCCTCGTTGTTTCTCCTCCTGTCAACCTCCTCTTAGTCTTTGTCATGTGCAGCTGCACTCCAGATCTGATATCTATAGTTATGCAAATATGAACAGCTGATTAATTAGTACACACATAAAAGTTTGTTTTCCATATGTGTCCTCTCTTTATTAGCAAACATCTATTTTACAGTACCCCTAAGTGCATTTACAGTTTATGTGCATGTGTGTAGGAAAAAGGATGTGGGATTGTGGTGGTCATGTCATTGGGTGAGTAACAGGAAGACACTGCTTATAAAAGTGGAGTCCACAGAATCTGTTTCTCATTTATTATATACAGTGGTGGAAATAATTATTTGAACCCCTGCTGATTTTGTTTGTTCACTTACAAAGAAATGGACAGTCTCTAATTTTTTATGGCAGTTTCATTTTAATTGAGACATAAAAATATCAACAAAAAATCCAGAAAAAAAACACATTACATAAAAATTATACATTTATTTGCATGCCATTGAGTGAAATAAATATTTTAATCCCCTACAACCAGCCAGAATTTTGGTTCCCACAGCTTGGCTGTGTGCCCATGTGGTACAAGGAATACAATCAATCAATCAATCAATCAATCAGTCAGTCGGTCAGTCAGTCAGTCAATCAATCACAGATATTCCTGAGGTCAAGTTATTATGTGTATAAAGCACATCTGTCCGCAGAATCAATTTCTGCCATTCCAGCCTCTCACCACCATGGCCAAGACCAAAAAATTGTCAAAGAACATCAGGAACAAGATTGTTGACCTGCACAAGACCATCAGCAAGAAGCTTTGTAAGAGGGTGGCAACTTTGGTGGGATTGTTTGAAAATGGAAGAAATTTAAAATGACCATCAAGCACACCCCTCAGTCTGGAGTTCCATGCAAGCTCTTGCCTCATGGGGTGAGGATGATCATGAGAAAGGTGGTGTATCAGCCCAAAACTATATGGGAGGTGCTTGTTAATGATCTGAAGGCAGGTGGGGACCACAGTCACCAATAACACCATTGGTAACACACTACGCTGTGATGGATTTAAATCTTACATCACCCACAAAGTCCCCCTCAAGAAGGCACATTACAGGCCCATCTTAAGTTTGCCAGTGAACATCTAAATGATTCAGAGAAGGCTTGGAAGAAAGTGCTGCGGTCTAATGAAACCAAAAACGAGCTGTTTGTCATCCACTTGGCCCACTGTGTTTGGAGGAAGAGAAATACCTAGTATGACCCAAAGTTTTTCTGCTAAGGATAAAGGACAACTTCACTGCATTGAGGGGCCTATGGACGGGGCCATGTACTGTAAAATCTTGGAAGAGAACCTCCTTCTCTGAGCCAGAACACTTAAGATGAGTCGTGGATGGGTGTTCCAGCATAACAATGACCCAAAACACTCCACCAAGGCAACAAAGGAGCAGCTAAAAAAGAAGTACGTTATGGTCATGGAGTGGCCTAGCTAGTCTCCAGACTTCAGTGCTATAGAAAATCTGTGGAGAGAGCTGAAGGTTGGAGTTGCCAAGCAGCAGCCAAGGAACCTAAAGGATTTAGAGAATTTCTGTTAAGAGGAGTGGACCAAAATCCCTCCTGAGATGTGTACAAACTTGGTCACCAGCAACAAGAAACATCTTACCACTGGGTTTCGCAACAAGGGTTTTGTCACCAAGTACTAAATCATGTTTTGCTTGGAGATCAAATACTTATTTCACTAAATGACATGCAAATCAGTTTATAACCTTTAGGTAATGTATTTTTTCTGGATAAAAATCAGAGACTGTTCATTTCTTTGTAAGTGAGCAAACTTACAAATTCAGCAGTGGATCAAGTAAGTATTTCCCCCCCCTGAAGTTTACTAGTACTGTATATTCACTGACTACAAACAGATTCACAGCAATGGCTGCTTTAACTAGAACATTCATAATTGTTTTAAAACATTTAATAATCTTAATAATAATTACTACAGAAATATTACAACAGTCACTTTACAAATATGTAATTTTTTACATAAATACTGCATATTTTGACTCTTATTAAAGCGTCTCCTGCGTGTTATGTCCACAAAACCCCCCAATTTTTTCTACACTTCCAAGGAGATGACATTGCACTACCATGATGTGAGGTTAATTGGCAAAATTTAACATTTCCTGAGGACATTTTTGGAGAGAAATTATGAGATGAGATCAGAGGTCAGAGATCAAAATTTTGACCTGTGGATGCCAGGAAAACTTGCCAGGTATGAGATATCTTATAGTTCTTACTTAATTTTAGGCAAAATATTAAATTCACTTTGTTTTTCCCAGGAGCTGCATGAAATGTGGCTGCTAGGCATCCCTTGTAGAAGATCCAAATAGTGCAATAGTTCCTCAAGTGTAATAAGATTTCCACAACCTCAACTGGCAGAGCCGTTCTTCATGCAAACTGACCCACTTCTCCTTCACTTGCTCTTTGCTCTTGTTTCCTTGCCTTTCAGTCCAGTTCGAAGAATTCAAGTGCAATTTGCAAGGTAGCCTAATTTCGTAGGTTGATAAGGGAGTTGGGCTGATCCTATATTTAACATGGGGAGTGGAAACCACATTAGAAAGCCCTTTGGCTGTCCCTGAGCTTTTTCTCTGTGGACTGACTGGCCTTTTTAATACAAGACAGCTTCAATGTGGCCTCAATAAGAAGACAGAGTCTACATTATATCTAATAGATTTGCATTACACTCATTAAACACATTTCAGTCATTGTCATCTTACACAGACATGTGAAAAAAATATCACAGGTGCCTATCCAACAGCCTTTTTCTTTTTCCCATTTCCTCCATCTGTATCACTTATACTAAATTGCTGAAATTATTTTTTACAACCACAGAGTTGGGCTTCCATTAAAAGCATTTTAATAAAACTTTGTTATACTAATCTGTACTACAGTGTAGAAAGATTCTTCTATCAAACAATTTTGCTATAAAAATATGATCATTTAAATGAACCTCAGTATGTATTTATCATGCAGCAAATGGCCCCAGTAAGAATTGCATTATGGCATATTATGATGTAATTATTTGACTACAGCAGAGGTGGCAAAAGTACTGACATTCTGTACTTAAGTAGAAGTACAAGTACTTGTGTTAAAAAATACTTTAGTAAAAGTCGAAGTACTGGTTCAACTTCTTTACTTAAGTAAAAGTAAAAAAGTACAGGCTCTGAAATTTACTCAAAGCAAGAAAGTAAAAGTAGTTCTTTGGGGGACGTTTCTATCCGCTATTTTTGTGTAAAGCTAACTGAACCTCATTATATATTAGGGCTGCATAAAACGATTATTTTAGTAATCGAGTATTCTATCGATTATTCCAGCGATTAATCGAGTAATCGGATAAGAAATACTTTTTTTTATTAACAGTTTATCTGCATATTTTAACTTCCGTAATGCAGTTTTTCGCCTGTGAACAAACAGCGGTGAATGGAGCAGCTACAAAGTTCTCTTTTCTTCACCTTAACACTTGCTGATCAGGTGCTTGATGAAGGACCTCCAGCTGTTTCACAGATTTAATGGTGGTTACTAAAGAAAAAGCTGCTGTTTTGGACGCTGGAAAAACGTTTCCTTTTTCACTACTTGAGCTCACCGTCACAGCTTCGCCTCTTTGCGCTTGCGCAGTTAAAACCGCTGCCTGCTATGAGTGTTTTGAAAAACTAGTGGCTGCGGGAGCCATGGCGCATGTGTGAGTAATGGTGTTATGCTTTGTATTCACAAGCATTTTCGAAAATACGTTTCTACTGCAGGTCTATATTTAGTCACTAATAAGGGATTAAAGTATAAAAATATTTTGAAGGAGCCCCTCGGTCCTGGGGGGCGGGCCTTCCAGTACCGAACCATCGCTAGTGCTAATGGCCCGCGCTCGCTAGCAAACCAGTTCTGGTAGCTACAGCTGAAGTAAAGACAAAAATAGCAGCTGAAATTCTCAGCGAGCACAACACACACAGACACACAGAGAGCAGTGGAGGCGTGGAAATGCATGTCAGCGACAGTTGCCACCCGTCCCGTAATGTACGGAACCCCGCATGTTACGGAGCCGTATTCCACGGAGTCCCGTAACATACGGGGTTCTGTATTTTACGAGACAGGTGGCAACTCTAGTGATGATCCACTCTGTGTTAAAGGAAATCCATCGCAGCGACGGAAAGCTTTTTAGAATGTATGCTTGTGTATACGTGAGTGATTCACACTCCAGTCCAGTAGGTGGCGGTAATGCAGTTCTATGTTGGTTTGCCAGCCCCCAATAAACCCACAAAAAAACGTCAGCACTAATGCTGCTAATGCTAGTGAGGAGCGCCGCTTACACCGAGACAGCTGAGCGCTGCAGAGTTTAAACGAAGCATCGACACAGTAAATTTGTGTCGATAAATTTTTAGAATCGATTTAATCGAGTTAATCGATGAATCGTTGCAGCCCTATTATATATTATTGCAATAATATAAAATAATACATGAGAATACAAGCATTCTAATCTAAATTTTAATTCTAATGAATGTACTCAGCTTGAATCTGTTATGTAGGACACAAACTGTCAAAGTTAATTTAAACACAGCTCTGTTCTCTGTGTCCTCCATAGTAGAGGGTGACTGTGCCTCCACCTAAACACAAACATGAGGATACTCAGGGGTTACAGTGGGATTCAGAAGGTGGAGGAACCCTAAGATCAGCTGTAGTGGCTCTGCATGGGGAGAAGAATCACAGCTTTCTATTGTGAGCTGCAGTAAATGATGTTGGTGTGCAGGCTGTGATCAGCTGACCTGCTGCTGCTGCTCTGAGGTTTACTGCTCTGTGTGGATGAACTGAATTCACAAAGATGTAACCCAGTATTTCACAGCTATCTGAGCTGATCTCCATCCCCTACACTGACAGCATACAGGCTGTAGAAATGTTGGATTCAGTGAATGAATCTCAGCATCAGCAGCTTTGATTCAAACTCATCTCTGCTGCACTGATGTAACCTGTAACTCTGACCATGAACACAGCCTCTGTGCACCAACTCAGAGCTTTACTGTAAATACAGTAGAGCAAGCTAACCTGTTTATTGCACACTAAACTGCAGTATTTTCATACAATCTTTGAATTACACAAAGTTAGCATACTTCAGTTTGTTTTGCACTCCTTACCTTTAATTCTAACCTCTCCTGTCCTCTTTCTCCATCTCTGAGTGAACTTCTCTCTCTTTGCTCTCCCTGGAAATACTGCAGCTCTTCTTTTAGCTAGCAGACACACTGTGTGCAAAAACTGCACACACTTTGTGTGTTTGCTGATATTTGTTGAGCATTTAGAAACGTTGCATTTACCTGCCACACGTTCCTCTCTTTATGCTCGCTCCTCTTCAGTAGCGCTAGCTAAGCTGTTTATGTCCCGCGAGCACAACTTACGGACTCGGTCCGGCCCACTGTAACCCCTGATTATAGAGCTATAAATGATACATTAATTATATGGGTTTGCGTATTTAATCCCTTTGTACCCGATAAGCCCCGGTGATGGAGGATACGCCAGTACGATTGTCTCTTATCTGTTATTATTCCTCCATTTAGGCTCAGATCGTTTGATGTTTGACGGCGCACTGACCGGAAATGCAAACTTCTCTCTGACGTGTTAAAAAGTAACGAGTCTGTTTGAAAATGTAAGAAGTAGAAAGTACCGATACTTGTGTAAAAATGTAGGGAGTAAAAGTAAAAAGTACTCAGAAAAATAAATACTCAAGTAAAGTACAGATACCTGAAAAATCTACTTAAGTACAGTAACAAAGTATTTGAACTTCGTTACTTCCCACCTCTGGACTATAGTGGATGCATAAATGTTATCAGCCTCAAGTGTTGGGTAGCTTAATCTGCAAAGTGCATGATTTCGTTTTGTTTCTCTTTAATCCACTGAGTGCCTCAGAGTGGTAATACAAGAAAGACACTGTGGGTTGACATTTCACTTTATGATTGGTTATTATATTTAGGGTAGTTTTGTGTAAATTCAATGCAAATGGATGTAAACATATGTGTCCTCAAAAGTTCAGTCCAAGTTCAGTTCAAGTCTAAGTGAAAGAGTGTGTGAGGGTTGGGCTTAATGTGTTGGGGTGGGTGTTGCCACAGCTTGTTGATGAGGGAATTTCAGATTAGTCCAGACATCCAATGCTCATTTAATTTAATCTGGAGGAAGCAGATGTTCATGAACAGCAAGCACAGTCATCTCTCACAGTTGCATACCTTACAATTAGCCCAAGATCTCTTTCCTCCCTTTGGTTTCACTCTTCCTTCCACTTGTTGATATGTTGCCTGAGACTGAGATGTACAGTGAATGGGGGCATAAAAGAGAATGCTAGCAGTTTCAAGGTGCTAAAAGAGAGTTCCTGAAACAATAATGATACTATTTGCATTTGGTGTTTCCTCTGTTTTCAGATACAGTTTACTAAGTCTGGCAATTTCATTCTTTCATGCATTCATCTAATTTTATTCTCAGCTCACATTCACCACTACCACCCACACACACCCACATAACCAACAACACACATACACGAGCACGCACACGCAGGCTCTCTCTCTCTCCTCTCTCTCTCTCACACACACACACACACACACACACACACAGTGATGTATACACAAGTGCTCTTTCATTTCTACATTTATCCCCAAATCCGGAGCAGCTCTTTGTAGAAGTGTGAACCAGCACAATGTCCTCTCCTTTAGGGACTGTCCTCATTTCTTCTAACCTTTTCCCGGTCTTTGATCTTTTCAATGATAGAGTGAAATCCTCTCCAATGTCTCTACTGTACCTGCATCATAGAGATGGTCAAGCAGATATTTGGTAACAACAATAAATAAATAAGCAGGCCATGTGTATCCTAAGTGGACTTTTTTCTCTCCATTTCCATTATTCTTATTTGAAAACAGACAGCAATAAGCAGCCTGACAAATCTCCAAGTAATGAAGGGCAAAATGTGTTTTTGAAACATTTTTAGTTTATTTAGCTTGGGCAAACTTTGTGACCTCATAGCTATCCTGCTGTGTGAAAGCCAAGGTACACCCTGGACAGGTTGCCAGTCTATTTCTGGGCTAACACAGAGTGACAGACAATCATTCACACTCACACTTAAACCTACAGCCAACTTAGAATCACCAGTTAACATAACATGCATGTCTTTGGACTGTGGGTGGAAGGCAGGAGTACAAGGACAGGCAGAGGAAAAACAAACTCTAAACAGAAACACTCCAGCGATGAGGTGATAGTCCTAACCAATGCACCACCATATTGCACTATTTGGGAACGGGAACCTCCCCAAGATATACAAACATGAATTAAATGTGCAGTTGGTAAGCCAAATTTTAAGTTCAATCATCCCCAGCAAATATTACAGTGGTTTTTTGTTTGTTTCGTTTTGTTTTGTTTTTACAAAGGCTGAAGAAAAGATGAGTTGCTACAGCAGAGTATCTGATAACGGGGACTGAATGTTTCCCCTCACATCAGACAATGATAAAAAATTAAAGTTTTAAATAAAATTTTGTTTGATTTTCTTCTGCTACATATTGAGAACATGTCTACAACATAAAATTGACAGTTATATAATATTTATGTTGTAGTTCTAAATGCTCAATTTGTTCTTAAATTTCAGTCAATTTTCAGTTATTGTTTCATTTTTGTTGTTCTTTGATGTTTTAGACATTATGCTAGTTATTTATGGCCATCATGGTACTGAAACTGTCTGCAAGGTATTTGAGTGTAATCACTTAGTTTTTGATTATTATGTGACAGTATTGTTCCACAGTATTGTTCCACATTAATATATATATATATATATATATATATATATATATATATATATATATATATTATATATATATATATATATATATATATATATATATATACAATATTATATATATAAATATATATATATATATATAATATTGTCCCCCCCCACCCCAAATTCAGTACACGGGACAGCAACCTTCAAGAGGCATCACGACAATCCCTGCAACTTTTGACACTCTACAGTGAAATTATACAATACAGTATCTGTATATGTGTTCGCTTGTCAATCACTCATATCCCCATATGTCATATATACGGCCAATTTTATTGCTACATTCAACAAAAGAATATTACAAATGAGAAGAGTGGAAAAAATCCCATTTTATATGACAAAGGCAGGGATGTGATAATATATGATCAAATGTAGCATCCCAGGACAATGCCGTGTACTGTAACTGCCCTTTTGACATTCACCATAACGTTTAAATATGATATGATGTGAGATGCGTGTCCCTTAAAGTCGTAACAATTAGTAGTACTTTGGCACTTAGTTCTTTTTTAAGCTTTTCACCACATATTTTATTTAATTTTGATTGTGTTGCTGTGTATTCCTTTCACACATCGACCTGAATGAACTCCCTCCCTCTTTCCCATCCCCATCCCGCCCTCACTGATCGTTCATCATTACTTAAACACGGACCACCCGGATATAGGGACGCAGGCATCAACTATCTCTCAGATTTCAGACGGGCTACCAATCGTTAACCATTTCCCTTGTGCCTAATTAAAAAAAATAATAGAAAACTGTCGCGAACCGTCTACGGTGCAATGGTTTACTTCCAAACGCACCTGCTTTTACCAGGGCACACCCTGATTAATTTCTGGTCCTGGTGCATCTTTTATGATACTTTGGGGGGAAATTAAGTTGTGATATATTCATGAGCAGCCTATTTGAAAATATCCCATCTGTGGGCAATGACCTTGTTTAAAATGAGACTATTTGTACTCGCCAAGTGTGTGTGTGTGTGTGTGTGTGTGTGTGTCAGCGCTCGTGTCTACAAGACGGGGAGAGGGGTAGAGGAAGGTGGGCACGCCCAAACGACGGTGCTGAATGACGCCCGTCTGTGCTTCTTCTGTATATCGGAGCGCCCAGCGATTGGAGGAAGTGGGTGAAGGTACCCAGCGCTGGCGTGTCGTGGGCGGGTGGAAGGCCTGTTTATAAACCCAGATCTTTCCTCGTGGGCGGGAACAGCAACAGTAGGGAGTGAAAGTGAAGCGAGAGAAGAAAGTGAGAGAGACGTAGAGGAGACAAGGCGGTGGTGGCGACGGCTGTGGTTGACCGGGGTCCGCGGAGGGGGCGAGGCGGCCGCCCCTGTATGCGTCTTCAACCGCGCATGGACGACCACCTCAGCCTCCTTCAATCACCCCCGCCAAGCGCAACCAAAACCCGGGGCAACAACCTGGTGAACCACGGATACACCGAGACAGAAGCCGACGTGATGACGGTTGTGGCGTGTGACAACATGTTAGAAGAGTCAGCGGCTCTACCGGGCCACCACTCTCTGGACCGATATGAACCGGATCACGAATGCTGCGAGAGGGTGGTCATCAACATCTCAGGGTTACGCTTTGAGACGCAGCTAAAGACTCTCTCGCAATTTCCAGAGACGCTGCTGGGGGACCCCAAGAAGAGGATGAGGTACTTTGATCCCCTCAGGAACGAATACTTTTTTGATCGGAACCGGCCCAGCTTTGATGCCATTCTGTATTACTACCAATCTGGCGGGCGCATAAGAAGACCTGTTAATGTGCCCATTGACATTTTTTCTGAGGAGATACGCTTCTATGAGCTGGGCGAGGAGGCTATGGAGAAGTTCAGGGAGGATGAAGGTTTCATAAAGGAGGAGGAGCGACCGCTGCCTGAGAATGAATTTCAAAGACAGGTGTGGTGCTTTTTGAATACCCAGAGAGCTCCGGTCCGCCCGGGGAATCGCAATAGTCTCTGTCTTGGTCATTCTCATCCATTGTCATTTTCTGCTTAGAGACATTGCCGGAGTTCAGGGACGAGAACAGAGATCCAATCACCACTGCACCTGTGATAAATGGCACACTCCCGTATCTCATCAGCCCCTTCTCAGACCCGTTCTTTGTCGTGGAGACGTTGTGTATAATCTGGTTCTCCTTCGAGTTACTAGTGCGTTTTTTTGCGTGCCCCAGTAAGGCCACGTTCTCCAAAATATTATGAACATTATAGACATTGTGGCCATTGTTCCCTATTTCATCACCCTGGGCACAGAGCTGGCAGAAAGACAAGGAAACGGACAGCAGGCCATGTCATTAGCCATTCTACGCGTAATTAGGCTTGTTGGTGTTTCGTATCTTCAAACTGTCGCGTCACTCTAAGGGACTTCAAATTTTAGGACAGACTCTAAAGGCAGTAGCGTGAGTGGTTGTATTCTTCTTTTCATCGGTGTATCCTGTCCTCAGTGCTTCTACTTGCTGAGGCAGACGACCAGATTCGGGTTTCAACAGATCCCGGACGCATTTTGGGGGCTGTTGGACTCTAATACAGTGGGTATGGAGACATGCACCCCGTGACAATTGGGAGGAAAGATTGTGGGGTCTTTGTGCGCAATTGCT